>NC_141693.1:163271807-163871807 GCF_964263255.1 Lissotriton vulgaris
GTCCCCGTTGCCGCCGCCACTGCCGCCACTGCCAGTAACGTTTGTTTGCTTGCCTGTATTCCGTATTGTATTGTACTGTATTCTGTATTGCCTGTATTCTGTGATAGATAGTATTCTCTCTCCCCGTGCTTGTGCCTTTGTCTGTTGCCCCTGCCCCTGATTGTACTCTGCTATCTCCGTGCTGTTGTGCCCCCTGTTTGACTGTTGTGCCCTTGCTTGGATTCGGTCCTCTCCTCTCGTGCTCCCGCTGACCCACCCCGCTCCCCGCTCCCTGTCGCTGCTCCCCTGCGGCCCCTCCCCCGCTCCTTCAGCCTCTCCTGACATCGCTCCCCTCCCCACTCGCCACCCCGATCCCACCTCCCAGCTGCTCCTCCCTCGCTCCGCCCCTCCCACTACGCCATTTATGGAGGGGTCCACGCGTACGCGCAGCGTTCACGTGCAGCGGGCACGCCGATTGTGCGCCGAAGGCGCGCCAAAGGCAAGCCCGTCTGCGCCCGTCCGCGCCTAGACCGCGCCCAGCGCCAGACCTCCTGGCCCCCGCAGATGCCATATCTCCCGCCGGACGTACGACGCCCCCACCCTCAGCGCACTCAACACCGGACGCCTCCCCGGATGCCATCAAGCCACCCCAGGACGCACCCACGGACCCTTCACCTGCCAAGCCTGCAAGTTCACCAGCATCCAGACCCGCAACCCACCCGCACCTGCCAAGCCGAGCACCTACAGCAACCACCTGAAGTGCATCCTGCTCAACACCCGCTCCGTCCACAGACACGCCGTGGAACTTTGGAACCTGCTCGACACCACATCCCCGGACGTAGTCTTCCTCACGGAAACCTGGATGAACGCCTCCTCATCGCCCGACATCGCCATCGCCATCCCGGACGGCTACAAGATCATCCGGCGAGACCGCGCCAACCAGACTGGAGGAGGAATCGCCATCGTCCACAAAAACACCATCCGCATCTCGTCCAACTCCGAAGACACCCTCACAGCCGCCGAACATCTTCACTTCCAGATACACACCGACCCCAAGACCACACTCAGAGGCACCCTCACCTACAGACCCCCAGGACCTCGCACACAATTCAGCGAAGACATCGCAGACTTCATCAGCCCACACACCCTCCCCTCCGCCGACTACATCCTCCTCGGGGATCTCAACTTCCACCTGGAGAACAACAACGACAACAACACCACCACCCTCCTGGACAACCTCGCTAACATCGAACTCAAGCAACTGGTGAACACCCCCACCCACTACGCCGGACACACGCTTGACCCAGTCTTCACTTCCAGCAAGCACGTCTCCTTCAGCCACTCTACGGGACTTCACTGGACAGACCACAGCTGCGTCCACTTCAGCTTCAGAAAGAACACCACCCACCACCACCCGCAACAGGTTCCCCGCAGAAACTGGAACAAGATCACCACCGACCACCTCACTGCATCACTGAACCAGAACCCCCCCGCCAGATCAACGGACCCCAACCAAGCAGCCCTCAACCTCGCACAATGGATCACCAACTGCGCCGTCGACCTCGCACCCCTGAAAACCCACCCCAGCAGGCCCGGAAGCAAGAAAGCCCCGTGGTTCAGTGACGACCTCAAGAACTCCAAGAAGAACTGCTGCACCCGCGAGAAAGCCTGGCGAAAGAACCCAACCACAGCCAACATGACCGCCCTCAAGCACGCCACCCGCAAGCACCACCAGCTGATCCACACCACCAAGAAGACAGCATTCAAGGAACGACTAGACAACAACGCACACAACAGCAAGGAGCTCTTCAGCATCGTCATAGAGCTCTCCAACCTCAGCGCCGGAAACAACGACATCACTACCTCGCAAGACCTCTGCGACTCACTCGCCACGTTCTTCCACAACAAGATCGCAGACATACACAACAGCTTCAGCGAACAGACCACGCACCCAACCACAGAACCAACGCTCCCCACCACCTCCCTCCACGACTGGACCCCAGTCAACACCGAAGACATCATTCGGACGATGAACACCATCCACTCCGGATCACCAACCGACCCATGCCCTCACCACGTCTTCAACAAGGCCGACTCCGTCATCGCACCCAAACTCCGAGACATCACAAACTGCTCCTTCGACACCGCCACCTTCCCGGAGAGCTGGAAGCACGCCGAAATCAGCGCCCTCCTGAAGAAACCATCAGCAGACCCCACTGACCTCAAGAACTACCGCCCCATCTCGCTGCTCCCGTTTCCTGCCAAAGTCATCGAGAAGACCGTCAACAGACAGCTGGCCGCCTTCCTCGAGACGAACGGATCCCTCGACCACTCACAGTTTGGCTTCCGAGCCAACCACAGCACCAAGACCGCCCTCATCGCAGCCACTGATGACATCCGAACCCTGCTCGACAACGGGGAAACAGCGGCCCTCATCCTCCTGGACCTCTCCGCAGCTTTCAATACTGTCTGCCACCGCACCCTAGTTCAACGCCTCAGCAACGTCGGAATCCAAGAGAAGGCACTGGAGTGGATCATCTCGTTCCTCACCGGAAGAGCCCAGAGAGTCTGCCTCCCCCGTTCAGATCTGAGGCCACCGAAGTCATCTGCGGCGTACCACAAGGCTCATCACTCAGCCCCACCCTCTTCAAAGTGTACATGAGCCCCCTCGCAGCCATCGCACGCCAACACAACCTCAACATCATCTCCTACGCCAACGACACCCAGCTGATCCTCTCCCTTATCAATGACCCCGCCACCGCCAGAACTAACCTACACGAAGGGATGAAAGAAGTGGCCGAGTGGATGAAGAACAGCCACCTGAAACTGAACTCGGACAAGAAGGAAGTCCTCATCCTTGGATCAACACCTTCTGCCTGGGACGACTCCTGGTGGCCCCCGGCCCTAGGCAGCGCACCCAAACCAACAGACCACGCACGCAACCTTGGCTTCATCCTGGACTCTTCCCTGTCAATGACCAGACAATTCAACGCAGTCTCGTCTTCATGCTTCAACATCCTACGCATGCTCCGAAAGATCTTCAGATGGATCCCCACCGAAACCAGGAAGACGTTCACCCAGGCTCTTGTCACCAGCCGACTAGACTACGGAAACGCCCTCTACACCGGAACCACAGCCAAACTGCAGAAAAGACTCCAACGCACCCAGAACTCCTCCGCACGACTCATCCTGGACATCCCCCGCCACAGACACATCTCCAGACACCTGAGAGACCTGCACTGGCTCCCCGTCAGCAAAAAAATCATGTTCCGCCTCCTCACCCACGCACACAAAGCCCTCCACGACCTGGGCCCCAGGTACCTCAACAACTGCCTGACCTTCTACACTCCCACTCGCCAACTACAATCGACCATCCAAGCCCTCGCCGCCATTCCACGCATCCGAAGAACCGCCATGGGAGGAAGATCCTTCTCCTACCTGGCAGCCAAGACCTGGAACTCCTTCCCCATCCACCTCCGCCTCACCCAAGACCACCTTTCCTTCAGGAAGCAACTGAAGACCAGGCTGTTCGAGCAGTAGCGCCCCCCCCCCCCCCAGCGCCTTGAGACCCTCCGGGTGAGTAGCGCACTATACAAATTTCTTGATTGATTGATTGATTGACCGTCCACCTGAGATACCTACAATAGTCCAACAGTCAACTGCAGGTTCTCCTTCATAATCCAAAGCCACACTCAGTAGGCACTCCACAGGTCCAGGCCAATACACTAATATGCACGTCTACCATCCAACACCCCGTTGCCCGCAGTCCGTCCTGCCACCCTTGGCCTGGACACCATTCATGACATCCACAGTACAACTGCATGCGGCTGAAAGTTCTCATACCTCTTTACACAGATCCTGGTACTCCCTCCGTGGACACCTACATATTACCCATGATCTGTACACCTCCAAGTGACTCTTCAGTACCGGTCTGTAATTGCAGTATTGTAAGCCAACCCCCCCTTCTGCATTTTGTAACCATCACAGGTGTGTATTGCTATCCATGTATGTAGTTGTTGGAATATTGTGACCTATGTGTGTCCTCAACCGGACTCAGATCCCAGTGTGTGGATGGCTGCAGTTTGTTCAATACTCTTGTATTATTTCCATGTACCCACACATATGTTTTTGCATCTAGGTACAAAACGTCACCACTACTGAGTATTATGTTATTTACATTTATTTACAGATCTTGTGCGTGAGAAGTGGGTAGGTGCTGTACAAAAAGGGAGGGAATCCAAAGTTAACAGCTGGAGATTTGATGCCTTACAGTTTGAGTCAACAGAGTCCAGGCCACCGTGCTTGGCATCATTGGGCACATGGCGACCAGCAAGTCCATGTGGGCAACTCAGAAAGTCAATGAGGTGATGCTGTTGCACATGAAGCAGGAGGCCAGACCAGGTGACCTGGGAGTTGTGCATGGCCCTATGCCTCTCAACGTCTTGTCCGTGGACGACCCACCTTCCTTGGGGGACCCTCACATGTAGGCCTTGACGATGCGTGGGATGCTCCGTCTGGCAAATCCTCCTCCTCCTCCTCCCTCCCTGTGCCTGTTGTTGGTCTTTGCCTTGATGTTTCTGGCCTTGTGACACTGGGAGAGTGCTGCATGTTGGCAGCGATCAGACATAGTGATTGGTTAATTTCCCTATGCACCGTCAGGAGCTCATCCAGTCTTGCCTCCATCCGTCCCTGGTGTTGTTTTTGACTGGCATGTAGCTGGGCCTGCTGATCTGTCATTTTTGTTGAGGGCCTCCACTACCAGGCTAAACTCCCTGGTGTCCCGCCGGTATACATCCATGATGTCTCTGAGTTCTGACATACTGGGCCCTGGAGCTGGCTGGTCAGGTTCTCGCCTCCGCCTTGTGCCACTCCCACCACCCCTGGCCCCCTGAGCACGGCCTGCGTTTTTGGGCACATCTGGTCGACGGGACCCATGAGTGCTGGCAGAATGTCTGACATAATATCGACAGACAGAATATCGAAATACAAAAATATCGGCACAAAAATATCGACATCAAAAATATCGGAGTCATATCTTCATAAAGGTAAGTACAAAAATATCGAAAAAATAATATCGTAGTACAAAAATATCGAAATTAAAGATATCGTTTTTTAAAATGTATTAATAATAATGTAAAAATAATTTTAAAATACATATAATTTTACAAATATTAAATAAAAATATTAAAACAAAATTAAAACGAATACATATACATTTAAAATAAATAAAACACTTAATAATTTAATGTAATTTTCTTTTTTTTAATTTCGTTTAATTGATTTAATGTAAAAAAAAATTATTTTTACCCTGTACGCCTGTACCCCAAAAACCCAAAACTGACCCTGAACCCTAAAAATTTCCCTGTACCCCAAAAAAAAACTGACCCTGAACCCTAAAAATATCCCTGTACCCCAAAAACCCAAAACTGACCCTGAACCCTAAAAATATCCCTGTACCCCAAAAACCCAAAACTGACCCTGAACCCTAAAAATACCCCTTTACCCAAAAACTGAAAACTGACCCTGAACCCTAAAAATACCCCTTTACCCAAAAACTGAAAACTGACCCTGAACCCTAAAAATACCCCTTTACCCAAGAACTGAAAACGGACCCTGAACCCTAAAAATACCCCTTTACCCAAAAACTGAAAACTGACCCTGAACCCTAAAAATACTCCTTTACCCAAAAACTGAAAACTGACCCTGAACCCTAAAAATACCCCTTTACCCAAGAACTGAAAACTGACCCTGAACCCTAAAAATACACCTTTACCCAGGAACTGAAAACTGACCCTGAACCCTAAAAATACCCCTTTACCCAAAAACTGAAAACTGACCCTGAACCCTAAAAATACTCCATTACCCAAAATTAATTAATATTATTAAATTACCAATTAATTATTCATTAACAATAACAATAAAGTAAATATATTAGCACATTAGCTGTAATTAATTTAATTTAATAATTAATATTATTTTTCCCAATTAAATAATTAAGAATAACAAAAAATTATATATAAAAAATACTCTAATTAATGTAAATAACTAATTAATATTAATTAATTACCAACTAATTAATAATTAAAAATATGTACAAAATTATATTAATTAATTAACTAATTAATATACATTAATTACCAATTAATTATTAATTAAAATATGTACAAACATATATTAATTAATTAATTATTATTAAATTACTTCCCACCCTATTCCCCTATAAACCCATAACCCGCTACAGAACATATTTATCAATTAATCAATTAATTAAAATTAATTAAAAATTAATTCTCAATTAATTAATTAATAATTCCTACTAATTAATAATTAATTTAACATAATTAAATTACTTCCCACCCAATTCCCCTATAAACCCACAACCCGCTACAGTAGTAAAAGACAATATTTAATTAAATTACATTAAAAATAAATAATAAAACATAATAAATACAATATAATATACACTAAATTTATTTAAAAATGGATATTAGTAACATCGAAGTTATTATTTCGATATTATTGACATCGATATTTGAATCTTCGATATTACTGATATCATACTAATATCGATATTAAGACTGTTGATATTACTTACCTTCGATATTTTGTCCCATCGATATTTAAACTTCGATATAATTGTATATCGAAATTTAAAACTCAATACTTTGTCTGTGTACCGTGCTGGCAGTTGTGATGTCATCTGCCACCTCGTGGGTGCCCGGCGAACCGTGTCCCTCATTGTCAGACTGGCTCTGTTGTGGATGATGGTCAGGGCTCCCAGATGTCTGCTGGGATGTGGCGGGAATGGGTGTGGTGGTTGGTACAGATGTATCTGATCCAGCTGCTGCATGGGTTTGGGATCCAGAGGGGCCTGGTTGGTTGGGGTCAGCCACGGTGTGTTGAGAGACGTCGCTGTCGTTGGGGTCAGGGTCTTGCTGAGCCTGGGACAGGGATCCATCTCCCCCCTGGTTGGGGGTAGTTTCCACATGTTCCTCTGTGGGTGTGAGAGACAAACACTGTTAATGCACTATCATGCAACATCCAATTGTAATAACCATTGCTGTTAGCACTGTTTACCTGCTTTGGATTGTTGTAATTGTTCACTTGTGTATGGGTATGTTGTGGTATGAGATTGACATGTGCTCAGTGGTGCTTTATTATTATTATTATTATTATTATTATTATTATGTTTCTTACATAGTGCCAGAATCGACCCCCGAAGGGGTATCTCCGCGCTTGCCTTGGGAACCCGTCCTGGTTTTTCCCTGTGAGATAGCCCCTACAGGGCATCCCCAAGGTGAAAACCAGGCATCCCGCCGCGGGGGGGCCATTGTGGAGATTAAGCAATTAACGAGTCCGTGGACATTTGAGCTCAGCACCCTGCCGCGTCGGGGATCGAACCCTGGTCCCGGGTCTGACCTCTGCTTCAGGGTCTGCCTGCTCTAACCAGTGAGCCACACTTCTCCACATGTTGGGTACTGTTTACGGTGACTGGCAGAGCCATTGCTGTGGCTTGTGCTGCAACCACCACACAGATCCAGCAGTGTTCTGTGTGGCCAATCTGCACAATGCTGTGTCAATCCTAATGCCTGGTTAAAGCATGCACAGGGTTGTAATGCAGCCTGTTTATGATGCGGACTGAGTGGAATTCTGCTGATTTCATTCTGAAACTTTTGAGAGGTGTTGCTGTGCCGTGACGTCCAACCACTGCCAACCCCCAGGACCAGTACACCTACTTCTGGCAGAGGGCTTTAGAACGTGTCACTTCTCCAAGATGCATTACCTTCTCAATACCCAGGTCCCTGGTGCTACTTGAGTGCATCCACAGCGTCACAAAACTGTGGCAACAGCATTGTGTGAGTGCCACAATGGACTTGTGATTCAGCACTCTCCTTTTTTTATTTATTTTAAATTTTTTTAAAGCGCAACATATACCTGTGGGTGTCTTGGCGCTGTGACTCTGCTAAAGATCTCTGATTAAGCATTATCTCCATTCGGAAGTGATACCCTGGACTATTATTGGTCAAACAACCAGGTTTTCAGCAGTTTCCTAAACTGAAGTAGTGAGGGTGAAGATTTAATTTCCTTTGGAAGACTATTCCAAAGTCTGGCCGCGGTGTTAGTGAAGCATCTATCGCCCCATGTGACCGTCCTGGTACGTGCCACTACCAGTAGATGCCTCTGTTCAGATCTTAAAGATCTGTTAGGTAAATAGTGGAGAAGTTTCTGTTTGAGAAACGCCGGGCCATGACCGTTAAGAGCTTTAAAGGTGAGGCACAAGGTTTTAAATCTGATGCGATTTCTCACCGTTAGCCAGTGGTAGTTCCTGATTCCTTGCTTGATGGAGTGAAATTTAGGAGTGCCCGATAGTAGCCTTGCTGCAGCATTTTGAATGAGTTGCAGCTTGGCTACCACCCGTACCTGCGCATTTGCAAATAATCCATTGCAATAATCCAGAGAGGAGAGTACCAAGGAGCTCACCACTGTTTTTCTTGCGTTCTCTGGAAGATAAGGTAGGATTTTTTTGAGGAGCCTAAGCTTGTAAAAGGCCGATGAAGCTACCTGATTAGCATGGCTAGAGAAGTTGAGCTTGTCATCAAAAATGATTCCTAGATTCCTAACCTTCTGCACAGGTTCTGGAGGGGCTCCGAGTGGAGTCGGCCACCAAGTGGTAGACCACTGTGGAGATAACTTTCTAAAGATCATTACCTCAGTTTTATATGAGTTAAGACGTAGACAGTTCTCCGCCATCCATTCCTTGATTGCCAGCATGCCTTCCTGAAACCGAGCGGATACTTCATCGCCATCGTTTTTAATGGCAATCACCAACTGGGTATCATCGGCGTATGAGGTCAGGCTCATCCGGTAGTATTTGATAACCCTAGCTAAGTCCGACACATAGATGTTAAAAAGTGTCGGACTTAGGGATGAGCCTTGTGGAACGCCACATGGAAGGGGCGTGATCAGCGGATTGAAAAGATCCCAAGGTCACTGCTTGTGTTCTGTTGGACAAAAAAGAAGACAGTAGATCCTTGGCCCTTGAGTGGATGCCCATTTCTTCGACACGGTCAATCAAGATGGAGTGATTGACCGTGTCGAAGGCCGCAGAAAGATCCAGCAGGACCAGCACCGCTGTTCCTCCTTGGTCCCTGATGGTCCTAATATCATCGGCAGCCTTTATGAGTGCAGTCTCTGTTCCATGCAGTTTTCGGAACCCAAACTGAGAATCGTCCAGAAGGCTGTTTTGTTCGATGTATTCAGATAGTTGTTTATTCATAGTTTTCTCCACTACTTTGGCCAGGAAAGGCAGGCTGGCAATTGGTCTATAATTTTTCAAAATGGTTTTATCTAGACCAATCTTTTTCAGGAGGGGTTTCAATAATGTGTTTTTAATTTGTCAGGGAAGATCCCTGATTGGAACATGGCATTGCAAATTTGGGTGATGACTTCGCTTACCAAGTCGATTACTGGGGTGAAAATTTTTGGAGGGCAGGGATCTAAGGCTGAGCCTGTTTTTATCTGTCTCATGAGATCTATTATCTCCTCTTTCGATACCTCCCTGAATTTGGAAAAAGAGCAATTGGGGGCTTTTCTTAGTTGTTTAGGTTTCATGTTAGTATCAGTTTTTTGTTACTGAAAATTCAGAGTATATGTCATTTATTTTAGAGAAGAAAAAGCCAGCCAATTCATTACAGAATTCCTGTGATTGGGGAGGACTCATGTCTGCCGATTTTTTGGCTTGGATGCGTCATCAGATCAGTATTTTTTATGTTATATTACATGACGATTGTGACAGTGGTGCACTCCATTGCCTGTCCCCACGGGATCAGTTCCTGTAAGGGGTGTGTGTCACACCCCATGCTAGTAGTTTGAGTGTGATCTGCAAGTGGGCATCCCTCGTGGTGTGTCTGTCCACCCATGAAGCATGCTGCCATGCTAGTGGTTGTGAGTTCCTGTGCAGGATACCTGACCTTGCCCTGGTGTTAGTGTTTGCACTGGTCACAGGATGCCCTTGTGCTGCCTACATCAGGGCCCAGTGTCCGATATCTTGTCAGTACTTTCACGGTCCATGTGCATTGAGCATGGTGCATGGGTGTGTACCTGGGCTATATGGGTTGAGTGCAGCCTCCTACCCTACACCTTGCACCCTCTCACCCTACCCCTTGCAGACATCTGGCACTCCCCTTGCACCCACCCCCATACTGTTGGGCACTGCTGGGAGTCATGGCCACACACCCCATACTGTTAGGCACTGCTTGGAGTCATGGCCACACACCCCATACTGTTAGGCCCTGCTAGGAGTCATGGCCACACCCCGCTCACACCACCCCCATACTGTTGGGCACTGCTAGGAGTCATGGCCACACGCCCCACACCACCCCCATACTGTTAGGCACTGCTGGGAGTCTTGGCCACACCCCCCCACACCACCCACATAGTGTTGGGCACTGCTGGGAATCATGACCACAGCCCCCCACACCACCCCCATACTGTTTGGCACTGCTGGGAGTCCCCCCATGTTAGATGAGTTGTTTGAATGCTCACCAGGCTCCACGGCTCTTTCTATTCCATGAACTTCCACCTGTGGTAGCAGAGCCATCACTTTCTCTTCCCAGGGATGGTATTGTGGAGGTCTGTGGGGTCCACCACCTCCAGTGTGGTGTGCACAGGCGTAGTCTTGGTCCATCTTCTTCTTGACCATCCTCCACAGATCGTACCACCTGACGTGGCATTCTTGCCTGGTGCGCCTGATGGGTGCAACAACATTCACCTTATCAACTATCCTCACCCACAGGTATGTTTTGTCCGCTATGCTGGTCTGTCTGACCAATGCGCCAAACAGCTGTGGCTCAACTCTGATGATTTCATCTGTAAGGATCTCCATCTCCGGGTTAGTAAACTTTGGATTCTTTGGTGTGGTCATGGTGAGGGATGTTTGTGATTGGGGTGGTGAAGGTGTGTATAGATGAGGGTGTGTGGGTCTGATTGTGAAGAAGGTGGTGTGTGTGTGAATGAGATAGGGTGTATGTGTGAAGGTGTATGGCTGCAGTTGTTGGTGTGCTATCAGTGTCTTTGCGCAAATAGGTATGTGCAAAGGATGATGGGTTGTATGTGTGGGCCCTTTTATTGGTCAATTTGTGGGTGTGGCTTTTATAGAATGTTTAGTGGGTGTGTTATAAGGGGCGGGTGTGACTTGGGCCCTCTGTTTGCATGTGGCCAGGACATTGTTTTCCTATGGTGTATGCACAGTAGACATGTTTTGTGGGGTTGTGCAACTCTTTTGCACCCTGCTTGTGCTGGTGTCGGGGTTTGTGTGCGCTGTATTAGTGGGGGGGGGTGCAGTTTGTTTTTGTTGTTGCTGGTTCATTAGGGACGTTTTTGGGGTGTTCGCGTATGCTTTATTGGGTGATGTGCGGGTCGTATTTGATGGTGCGGCTGGCTGTTACGGTCCGTGTTCTGGGGGGGGGGGGTTGTGTGCGCTTGATTGAAGGGTGTGCATGTCGTATTTACTGGTGCAGCTGGCTGTTGCTGTCCGTGTTCCGTGGAAGGGGGTCGTGTATGCTTGATTGAGGGGTGTGCCTGTCGTATTTACTTATTTACTGGTGCAGCTGGCTGTTACGGTCCGTTTTCTGGGGGGGTCCGTGTACGCTTGATTGAGGGGTGTGCGTGTCGTATTTACTGGTGCGGCTGGCTGTTACAGCTGTTACCTTTGCTTATCAAATGAAAAAACATATTTCCCTAGCCTATGTTCCTGTAACAGACGTTGCTGAACACTATAACCTATTAATAGACAGCCCATACTATAAACGAAACGAAGAAAAACTGATCCCTATGCTTGACTACTTCGAAGATACATGGATAGGAAGGCTACACCGATCTGGTCATAGAAGACAACCTAAATATCAAATTGCTGGTGGAATGTCTACCTTAGCACCCTAAATAAGGAAGCAAAAGCAAACAACACAGTTGAAGGATGGCATAAGGTCCAAGCAACCACAGGCAGAGGAACACCTTCCCTTCACAAATTAATACAATCCCTACAAAAAGAGCAGATTTACCAAGAGCTCCGAATGGAGCAATCAGTAACAATGATAGGACCAAAATTAACTAAACAAACCAAAAAAATGTATAACACACTCCAAAGCTAAGTTACCCTCTATCCAACTAAAAAAGGACTAGAATATCTCTCAATAATAGCTAAAACGATTCTATAAAATATATCACAACTATACATCCAACGTTAGCCACTTCTAAATATAACTGTTCCTACCTTTGTTATATCTAACAAATTGAAATTAAATTATCAAATACATTTTAAACACATACATAAAATGTATTAGGATAATTTACTTTCAAACTGTTACATATAGTGTAGCAATACAACAAATTAAAACAGCTTACCCACCCAAAAACATGTCTTTATATACTTACAGTTTCAGTCGCTGCTTTAAAAGTAATCCAATGATGAAAAATCCATACCAAAGCGTTCAAAATGTCCATACAATCCAAGGAAGCCCCAAAAAAATGAAAAAATACAAGCAAATCCATGGCGACTCCTCTCCAATGTAATCCACAGGGTATACCCTCCAAAACCCGAAAATTGTTATTTAAAGAAAGAAACGCTTCTGGAAAACCCAAAAAACAAAGTATTTGTGTAAAAATAAAAGTATATAATACTCGTCACACTACTTTAAAAAAAACGGACCTCCTACAAAAACTGAAAGGGCGATGACAACCTGAAAAATATAAAAAAACATACCCACCCACATAAATACACCAATACACATATAAAAATACATATTTGTACTATAAACATATCCATTTAGTAACATTTGAACATATAAGCACTAGCACTAGAGCGCGGTAAACACTAAGGGGTCCATTATGATATCGGGCGGATTGCCTCCACTAGGCTGGCGGCAGCCACCGCCAGCCTGGCGGAGGCAATCCGCCCTATATCATAACCAGATTTCCCCCCCACCATATTAGGATGGCGGGGGGGACCACGGCAGATGGAAAGACCATCCACCGCTTTTCCGCCCCGGTCGTCTTGCGGCCGAGGGGGAAAAGGAATAATATGGTGGCGGTGTCTGATAGACACCGCCAGCCATATTATGATGTCTGGTTTTCAGTGCCTTTCTGTGGCGGCAATGCCGCCACGGAAAAGTAAGCGGTCTTCACTCTGGGGTTCCCCTGCGGGCCCCCAAAGAGAAGTACAGGTAGTGGGTGCACATGGGGGGTACCTGTGGTACCCTCCTTCATTGTCATTTATAAAGCGGTAGGCACCACGCGGTGCCTGCTGCTTTGTAAATGACAATGTGAAAGTGCATTTTCAGCATTGTGGCGGGCGGTGCAGAGAGCACCGTCTGAAAATACAGGATGTGCCCGCCACTGTGGCGGGCATATCCTAATAGCACCTCCGGGACCCCCGCCCTTATGGCCGGCGGTCCCAATTTACGATGGGATGACGGGCGGGCAAAGTCCGCCCGTCATCCTAATAAAGCCCTAAATATTGTACACTCGAGCTAACACCTGAAACACAATCTAGGATTGATAATAGAATCCAACTAACCCTAAAGACACCACACATAAACTTAAATTCACTTTATTAACTTATAAAATAAAATAAAAACAAACTTACCCTCTACAACGCGACACAGCATCCAACCGCGAGCTGTTCCAGTACCAAATCAGACAAAATAACATTACGCGGTTAAAAAATAGTCCCTCTATATATGAAAAGGCTATTTATTTTCTATTTTCCAACACTTAAAAATGAAAAATATAGTGTTACATTATATATTATTTTTAATTATACGTTTTTTAAATAATTATAAAAATATATTTGTTTAAAAAAATTATTTACAATGTTATTTAACTAACTGTTGAAAAGAATATATTATTTATATGTACACTTTATAATTAATTTAAATGTTGAAATTACTTTTATAATTGACTTTGTGTTACACATTATGCTTATAAATATGTTAATGTTATTATAAAATTTACCTATGGTTTTAAAATTATTCCTCATTATTTACCTCTGTAAAAATTAATATTATTTATATTTTCAATATTAATTTTATTAATTTCTAGATTAAACTGTTACCATTTTGTAACCAACAAAAATTTTACTATTTTGAATTCTTTAAAAAATGTATCTATCAATGATCTCTACTTTAAAATATGAAAAATTGTATGTACAACAAATATAACAAATATTTTCAACATTGTTATTATTAAAATATTTCTATTTTCTATATGATTTAAAGTAATTGTTATTAAATAAATTGTACACTTTGTAATTATATTTGGTATGAAAAATTACATTTTCAATATAAGTGAATAAACATAAAAATTATTTCACTGCAATTTATCAATGTTTTTAACATACACATATTTATTTGCTATTATTTTTTTTAATAAAGACTATTGACTTACAAAATTATACTTCAAATAAAACATGTTCCTCTAGTTCCCATTTGTTTTTAAATCTTAATAAACTGTTTGTAAATGTTTCCACTTAAACATGTGTGTGTCTACTTTTCTTATTATTGAAATAAAATATAATTGAAATATTATTTTACATTATTTATTGATTATTTTTTAAATTTAATACATTTTGTGATTTCTTCATCGGTTTATTACTAGTCTAACAATAATTATAATTACTACTATAGTTATTATATTTTGATACAAATAATAATTGTAGTATTCTGCCAACAAAAACGTATTTCTCTACAAAGTTTTTGATATTCCCACACCACCAAGTATAAACTCTGAGAAGGTGCTGGACACTAAACCCATATAAATTACTATTCCCACTCCACCAAGTACAAACTCAGGGAAGGTGCTGGACAGTAAACCCATATAAATTACTATTCCCACTCCACCAAGTATAAACTCAAGGAAGGTGCTGGACAGTAAACCCATATAAATTACTATTCCCACTGCACCAAGTATAAACTCAGGGAAGGTGCTGGACAGTAAACCCATATAAATTACGATTCCCACTCCACCAAATATAAACTCAGGGAAGGTGCTGGACAGTAAACCTATATAAATTACTATTCCCACTCCACCAAGTATAAACTCAGAGAAGGTGCTGGACATTCAACACTTATAAATTACTATTCCCAATCCACCAAGAATAAACTCAGGGAAAGTGCAGGACATTCAACCCATATAAATAACTATTCCCACTCCACCAAGTATAAACTCATGGAAGGTGCTGGACAGTAAACCCATATAAATTACTATTCCCACTCCACCAAGTATAAACTCATGGAAGGTGCTGGACAGTAAACCCATAAAAATTACTATTCCCACTCCACCAAGTATAAACTCAGGGAAGGTGCTGGACAGTAAACCCATATAAATTACTAATCCCACTCCACCAAGTATAAACTCAGGGAAGATGCTGGACAGTAAACCCATATAAATTACTATTCCCACTCCCCCAAGTATAAACTCAGGGCAGGTGCTGGACATTCAACCCATATAAATTACTATCCCCACTCCATCAAGTAAAAACTCAGGGAATGTGTTGGACAGTAAACCCATATAAATTACTGTTCCCACTTCACCAAATATAAACTCAGGGAAGGTGCTGGACATCCAACTCTTATAAATTACTATTCCCATTCCACCAAGTATAAACTCAGGGAAGGTGCTGGACAGTAAACCCATATAAATTACTATTCCAACTCCACCAAGTATAAACTCAGGGAAGATGCTGGACAGTAAACCCATATAAATTACTATTCCCACTCCCCCAAGTATAAACTCAGGGAAGGTGCTGGACATTCAACCCATATAAATTACTATTCCCACTCCATCAAGTAAAAACTCAGGGAATGTGTTGGACAGTAAACCCATATAAATTACTGTTCCCACTTCACCAAATATAAACTCAGGGAAGATGCTAGACATTTAACCAATATAAATTACTATTCCCACTCCACCAAGTATAAACTCAGGGAAGATGCTGGACAGTAAACCCATATAAATTACTATTCCCACTCCACCAAATATAAACTCAGGGAAGGTGCTGGACATTCAACCCATAAAAATTACTATTCCCACTCCACCAAGTATAAACTCAGGGAAGGTGCTGGACAGTAAACCCATGTAAATTACTATTCCCACTCCACCAAGTATAAACTCCAAGAATATGCTGAACACTAAACCCATATATCTTACTATTCCAACTCCACCAAATATAAATTCAGAGAAGGTGCTGGACATTCAACCCATATAATTTACTATTCCAAGTCCACTAAATATTTATACATTGAAAGTGCTGAACATTAAAAGCATTTTTATAGATTTTTTATAATTAATATTTTTTTAATATTATTTTTAAAAACTTAACAATAACTACATTTGAAATTCAAAATTTCATTTAGAAATTAAAATGTATTTAAATTTACTAAATGTTGATGAAAAAAAATGTTTTAAATTAGTTTGGAATATTTGGATATAAAAAATGTATTTATATTATTGTTTTTTTGTATTTTAAAATTTATTTTTACTAATGTAACATTTCTTAAATACATTTATTTTCAAATGTCGTTTTATTAATGATTTTATATTAATAATACACAAAATACACCCCTATAAAAAATAACATTCCTAATACAACAACCACACTTTATCAAATGAAAATTTTCATTTTCTTAAATAAAATTCACTTTTTTTAATACACTCACCATCCTATACCCCTTAAAACTCACAACACACCCATACATTTTTTTATACATTTTATTCGAAATAACCAATTTTTTATATTTTAATAATCATATATTTTATAACAATCCCCACACTATTCCCCAAAAACCCCACAAAACATCCCTAAAACATAAAATTTGGAAAAAAAATAAAATTTAAAATTAAATTCTAAATTTAATTTCAAAATATTTTAAAACACTTCCCACCCTGTTCCCCCAAAAATACACAACCCACTCCTAAAAGAAAAATATTTTATACAATTAAAAATTTCAAATTAATTTCAAAATTGAAATGTAAACTTTAAAAATAATTTCTAAATTTAATTTTTACAATTTGTTTGTACACCTCCCACCCTATCCCTCTAAAAACCCACAACCCGGTCCTAAAACATATCATTTTTAACAAATCCCAAATTTAAAATTAATAAATAAAATATTTAACAATTTTAAAACACTTCCCACCCTATTCCCCTAAAAACCCACAACCCGCTCCTAAAATAAAAATATTTTATAAAATTTAAAATTTAAATTTATTTTCTAAATTTACATTTACAATATTTTAAAACACTTCCTACCCTATTCCCCTAAAAACCCAGAACCCGCTTCTAAAACATAAATTTTACAAAATTGTACAATTCTAAAACTTTTTTGAAAACTATTTAATATATATTTTAAAACACTTCCCACCCTATTCCCCTAAAAACCCACAACCCGCTCCTAAAATGTAATATACATTTTTAGCTCAATATTTTTTTTATATTTACATATTTTATAACATAAATTAACATACATAAATATTATTTTAGAGAAAAAAATAACTACTACAACATTATAAACATTCTACATATCACAAATCGATATTCTGACACTCGATATTTTGACTTTCGATATTCTAACACTCTTTATTTTGACATTCAATATTTTTAACTAATACAAATAAACAATATTTTGAACACTCGATAGAAACTACTCGATATTTTTTACTTCGATATTTTTTTTTACACTTACAAATCGATAAAATTGACATCGATCTTACTTACCTCGATATTACTGCCATGTCAATATTCTGTAGTCGATATTCTGTCCAGTCGATAGTAAAAACTCGAGATTTCGACTGCACACCCTCCGCTACAACCCCAGCACACTCCACGCACTCAACACTGGACGATCACACACCTGCTGCCTGGCTGCCCCAAAACGCACACAAGGACCCTTCTCCTGCCGGACCTGCAGCTTCCCCAGCATCGACCCGCCAACCCACCGACCAGGAAAGAATCCAACTACCTCAGATGCTTTTTCTCAACACCCGCTCCGCCTGTAAACATGCCGTGGAACTCTGGAACCAACTTGACTCAACCTCCCCAGATGTCGCCTTCCTGACTGAGACCTGGCTGAACCCCTACCGGCACCCGATATCGCCATAGCCATCCCGGACGGCTACAGGATCACCCGTAGGGACCGCACCAATGGAGTAAGGGGAGAATCACCATCATCCACAGGTACACTCTCAGAGTCTCAACCAAAACCGATGACACCCTCAGCACCGCCAAACATCTGCACTTCAAGATCCACACCGATCCCAACACCACCCTCAGAGGAACCCTCGTCCACAGACCTGCCAGGCCCTGACCACAGTTCAGCGACTCCATCGCCAAGTTTGTCAGCACACACACCCTCGCTTCCATGGACTACATCCTCCTCAGGGACCTGAACTTCCACCTCAAGAACAACAACAACACCATCTCCACTATCCTGATCGACAACCAAGCCAACCTCAGACACAGACAACTCGTCACAACACCCACTCTCTCTGCCACACGCTTGACCCCATCTCCTCCACAAGCTCCCACATCTCCTTCAGCCACACCACCGAACTCCAATGGACTGACCATTGATGCATCCACTTCACCTTTCGGAAATCCACCACACACAACCACACCCAACAGATGCCTCGCCACTGCTGGAGCAAAGTCACCGAAGACCAGCTAACCACCAACCTTGCCCAGAGCCCACCCGCCAACCCCACCAACCCCGACTCTGCCACCCCCAACCTCAAAGAGTGGATAGATGACTGCGCAAACACCCTCGCCCCACTCAAGAAACCACCCTAACAGCCCCACCAGCAAGGAAGCCAACTGGTTCACTGAAGACCTCCAGGCCTTCAAGCAAGCTTGCCAAAAGCTAGAGAAGAACTGGCACAACGAACGAACACCGGACAGCTACGCAGCCCACAAGAACGCCACCCGCAGACACCACCACCTCACCAGATCTGCCAAAAGGGCCTCCTTCGAAGACCGCCTAGACAACAACACACACAACAGCAAAGAGCTCTTCAACATCGTGAAAGAACTTACCAACCCCAGCTGCAACACCAGCGACATCCCACCTTCGCAAGAGCTGTGCGACTCGCTTGCCACCTTCTTCCATCGCAAGATCGCAGACATCCACGACAGCTTCAACGCCACGACTGCCCCGACAACCACTGAGACCTCCGCCCCCACAACCACCATTCGCACCAACCGCCTGCTCTCCTGGACCAACATAGACGACAACACCATCAAGATTATGAACACCATCCACTCTGGTTCCCTGTCAGACCCTTGCCCACACCACATCTTCAAATAAGCCAGCACCACCATAGCACCCCATCTCCGGAAGGCCATCAACTTTTCCTTTGAGACAGCTACCTTCCTGGAGAGCTGGAAGCACGCCGAGATCAACGCCTTACTCAAGAAGCCTAAGGCAGACCCCAAAGATCTCAAGAACCTCCAGTCCATCTACCTGCTCCTTTTCCTGGCGAAGGTCATCGAGAAGACCGTCAACAAATAACTGATCCGCTACCCGTCCCAGTCCAGGTTCTGCAGCAACCACAGCACCGAAACCGCCCTCATCACCATCACCAAAGACATTAGGACTGTGCTAGACAACGAAGAAACCGCGGCCCTCATCCTCCTGGACCTGTCAGCCGCCTTGGACACGGTCTGCCACAGCATTCTACGCACATGCCTCCACGATGCTGGGATCCAAGAGAAGGCCCTGGACTGGACCACCTCCTTCCTTTTCGGCAGAACAAAGAGCTTCTGCCTCCCCCCTTCCGCTCTGAAGCCACCAAGATCATCTGCGGTGTACCTCAGGGCTCATCCCTCAGCCCAACGCTGTTCAACATCTACATGGCACCGCTTGCCCACATCGCCCGACTGCACGACCTCAACATCATGACACTCAGCTGATCCTCTCCCTCACCAAGGACCCCCACATTGCCAAAACTAAACTCCCCGAAGGAATGAAGGCCGTCGTCGAATGGACGAGGAACAGCCAGCTGAAACTAAACTCAGACAAGACAGAGCTCCTCATCCTCAGATCTACCCCCTCGGCCTGGGACGACTCCTGGTGGCAGACCACACTAGAAACAGCTCCAACACCCACCGACCCGCACGCAACCTAGGGGTCATCCTTGACTCCACCCTCTCCACGACTAAGCAAGTCAACACCGTCTCTTCCTCCTACTTCAACACCCTACGCATGCTCTGCAAGATCAACAAGTGGATCCCCACAGAAACGAGAAGAATGGTCACCCAGACCCTCGTCAGCAGCAGGCTGGACTATGGAAAAGCCCTCTATGCAGGAGACACGGCCAAACTCCTGAAACGGCTGCAACTCATCTAGAACGCCTCTGCATGCCTGATCCTCGACATCCGTCGACGTAGCCACACCACACCCCACCTGAGAGACCTGCACTGGCTCCCCGTCAACAAGAGGATAACCTTCAAGCTCCTCACCAACGCTCACAGGGAACTCCACAACACCGGACCAGCGTACCTCAACAGACGACTCTGCTTCTACACCCCCACCCGAAAGCTCCGCTCCACCGACCTCACCCTCGCCACAGTCCCCCGCATCCGAAGTGCGAGCTCCGGTGGTAGATCATTCTCCCACCTCGCCGCCAAGTCCTGGAACACCCACCTCACCCACCTATGACTGACCCAAGACCTGCTGACCTTCTGAAGACTCCTCAAGACCTGGCTCTTTGAGCAGTAGCAGCATCCCCCACCCCCCAGCGCATTGAGACCTTCACGGTTAAGAGGTGCGCTTTATAAATGCTATGATTGACTGATCCCCATTTGGTAACCTCCCCAATCCAGGGCTCCTTGCCACGGCCAGCAGCTGTTTCCTGTATCAGGACACCCAAAACCTCAGACACAGTTCCCACACATCATTCCCCGCCACATGTCCAAATGGCCACTTCCACAAAATGCAAATGGTTGAAGTGCTGAGCTTCAATGTGCGCAGGTTGAATGCACCCGCAAAATGACTGACAGTCCTGTCTCTTCTCAGAGACTCGAAATGTGGCATTTGCCTCCTTCAAAAGACACACCTCGCGAAAAAAGGCTGGTTCTGTGACCTGCCAAGCATTTTCATCCTCAGTGCCCACAAAGCGAGCGTGCGTGGCAATCATGCTGCCTACAAGTTCCAAGGACATGTTCTGCAGGTAGAGATACAACTACTCGGGAGACTACTCGCCTTACGGATATCAATAAACAATCACACATACACCCTAGCTATCCTATATGCACCTTAGTAAAACCAGGAGCAATTTATCCTGAAAGCTCTGTGCCTGTTCACTTTCACACCTGATGCAGACATCCTAATATGACGAGACTTCAATCTTATCCCTGACACCACACTAGACCAATCGACTCAGAGAGAGACAGGTCGGAGCACTCACACCGGGAAGCTGTTGCTGGCTGCAAGAGGTGGGCCTCTCCGATGCTTGGAGGGTCCAGCTCACAGCAGAAAGAAACTATACTTTCTATCCTGCATCCCAACTGACAAACACCTCTAACAATGACTTTTTCGCCACTCCTTGTGTCTTGGTGGCCATCACACAGATGGAGGTGGGCGTTATATCTCTCTCCAGTCACTCTGCCTTTTTGATGTCCTTTTGTATGCTGAGACATGTTGTGACTCATAGACACTGGCAACTAAATGAAACAATCATGTCATGATTCCACACTCAAAGAAGTACAGAAGGAGGCCCATGACTTTCCAAAGTCTAATGATGCCCTGAACACCTCCATTGCTGTGCTCTGGCAAACTTTGAAGATGGTTATTGGAGGGACCCTCATAGCTATTTCCACACAGCTGAATAAAACAAGAAAGGCCAAATGCTCCTCGTTGGAGCACCAGGCCCTTGACATTGCACATAAACAGGCAAAGCAGACTGGGTCTCAAACAGTGCTGAGACAACTAACAATAGCTCACAAACAGCTCAAGGCCCTTGACACAGATAGAACAGAATATGCTCTTCTTCATTCAAAACAGAAATATTATGCTGGAGGGAACACGGAGCCAGGAGGCCTCATAGACTCGGGCACAGATGCACCAACATCGGATAGAAGAGATCAACATGCAGACAGGACATACGGTGCAGAACTATGATGAAATTGCACTTGCCTTCAAGTGCTTCTATGCTAATCTCTATGTGGCAGACACAGTGAATCCAGTGGACACTGATGCATATCTTGCCACTACCCACGTAACCCAACTCCTGCAAGCCCTAGAAGCTGAAACACGCGTAGAGGAGGTCCTATCAGCCATAGCGAAATTACAACCAGGGAAGGTCCCTGGGTTAGACGGATTCCCCCCTAGCTTTTACAAAGCATTTGCCAATCAATTGACCCTCCTCTTCAAGTGCCTATACAACTCCTGGGCAACCGATGCCCTTCCCAAGTCCAGGAGGGAAGGCATGATTAGTGTGTTCCCCAATCTCAGGAAGAACACAAAGAAATGAGCATCTTACTGCCCCATTTCCCTACTGAACGTCGATGCAAAGCACTGGCATCCTAGAAACGCACCTCATCCCATTCATGCAAGGCCTTATTGACACAGATTAGACCAGATTCATACTGGAGAGGAGATTTAGTGACAATACCAAACACCTGTTGGACCTTATCAACAATGCACACCGCTCCAGAACTCCTGCACTCGTTATGTCGATCAACACTGAAAAAGCATTTGACTGGGTACACTGGCCATTTCTGTTGCAGGTGCTCAACAGGATAGGCTTAGGTCCCCACTTTGAACATTGGGTGTTTCGTAATTACACTGGAAATATGGCCAGAGTAGGGGGCATTACCTCAAGAGCCTTTCCTGTCACCTGAGGTACACGCCATGTTGCCCCCTCTCACCACGTCTTTTTGCCTTATGCATGGAACCCTTAGCGGACAGAATCCGAAGGGCCACACACATCAGAGGTATCACTATCAGCCCAGAGAAGCACACAATAGCCCTATCCGCAGATAACGTCATGGTCATTCTCTTGCAACCCTTCTCGTACCTGCCAGCACTACTCCGGCAACTGGAGAGTTTTGGCTTTGTAGCCACATTCAAAGTGAACGTCCAGAAATCTCAGGTGCTCAATCTCACCAGCCCACCATAGAACAATGTTCTTCTAGACAGACAGTTCCATTCACATGGGCAGACTCCTTGGTTCCTTACCTAAGAATTAAAATATGCTCCACACTTAGGAAAACACTGGAACATAACTACGCAGACCATTTGTATCTTATATTTAAGAAAGACACCCCCTTCAGGCCACCCCACAGATTCCTCACAAATTACAGCAGTCGATTGAGGTCTATATCTGCGGTAAAAAACCTTGCTGGCCCAGAAACAGTTTTATTTATCAGCAGCACAGGGCGGCCTAGGAAAACCCAACCTCACTAACTGTTACCACGCAGTCTAGCAGTGGTACATGGTGGAGTGTATAGGATCCTCACGAGGAAGCACTGGTGCTTCATGGATCAATCTATATCCAGGCTACATATTTGGAATATCTCTAGGCTTTTAACCCCTTCCATGCTCATGACGAGCTCAGCTCGTCATGAGGCACACTGGAGCTGTGCTCATGACAAGGTGAGCTCATCATGAAATGCTGCTTTTCAAGATTTTCAAGCACAGGACGGGAAAAGCCATAGCAGCCAAGGTGTTAAACAAAAACAGCCAGCAGAGGTCTCTATCTCACCTGTCACTGATGCTATGGTAGAAGCATGGGATAGAGTCATCACACTTAAAAACCTGTCAACACATGTCTCCCCTTTTTACGCCAAACATGGGCAACACTGAGTCCCCCCTCATGACTAGGAATGCATACTCTGCTTACCAAACGGCTAATTGTAAACGAGTGGGCAACCTATTTGACCACAAAGGCCTCAGGTATTCCCCACAACTCCAGATCTTTCGTGGGCTTCCCGCCGAGGAGATCGGACACAACAAAGCACTCAAACGTTTGGTCTCCAATTCCTCAATTCACCCCCTAGCAGTTAGGCCTCTCACAAAATTTGAGAAGTGGCTGCTTACTAGACATGACAATATGGGTCTTCTCTCAGACCAACAAACCAGCAAATTTGACTGAATCCCCGGGGCAAAGATGATGGGAGGATGAACGGGAGCAAACGTTCATTCCTAGGGAAAGAAAGGATAAACTGTACAGAGCCCGCACTTCATCCTGTGGTGCAGCGGGGTAGAAGGCACTACTTAAGGTTGCCCATCATTGGTATTAGCCCCCCACCAGAGTGGTCAAATGGAAGAACTGTAGCTCGGATGCTTGCTGGTGCCACTGCGGCCACACTAGCAAACCTCCTTTGGCAAGGCCTTAAACTACAGGGATATTGGGGAGTTGTGCTTAAGGACATTCATGAGATTTTCAGCACAGATACTCCCAATGTACCCAGTTAAGTACTCTTAGGGCTTCCAAAAGCCCTGACATACAAACTGTTTGAAACTGGGTTAGTGGTTGACTGGTGTGTAAGGCATAACCAAACCCCAAATAAGCCTGTGCTCAAATCCCTTCGAGTTTGGCGTGGAGCAATCAGGCTTAAATTATAGGCAATGTGTAAAGTATTTGTTCAACGATTCAAACAGTAAAACAGTGGAAACACCATAGAAAAGACCGTACAAGAAACATAGAGCTTAATTTATTAAATAAAACAAGACCAAAACAACATAAATCCAGTTATGAGACCCGGAGATGTTCAATTCTAAAGATTTAAGTCAAAATAGTGCCAAACAGCACAAAGCACCAACTGTCAAATCTCGTTGCACCGGACCATAACAAAGTCACAATTACAATCCCACCACGATAGAGCACAGACTGGCAACAAGGACCCAGTTAGGCCCACTGAACAAAGTGCTTTAAATCCTGGTTGTGGAGCATTGCATGGATCTGCGTTGAAGATGAGCCAATGTAGCTGAAGTGATGCATCCATTCTGAGATGCTGAAAAACTATGTGCGAGGTCCTGTTGCATTGTCATTGAGGATCCTGTCAATGGGGTTTGCAATGCGAAGTCCGGTGTCGGCGATGTGGCGCACAGATGGGAATGCGTTGATTCTGTGGTGCTGCAAGGCTGCAATGTGGAGTCCGGCATCATTGTGAGGCCATCGTCGGTGAGAAATAAAAAGGTCCTGGCTATGGGTGTTCCATGCTTTGAAGTGGGGAGAAACTTCTAGAGACATGCCTTTGAAGTGTACAGATGCCCTGCCCTGGCTCCAGACTAACTGAAGGGGATATGCTGCCCTTTGGGTGGAGACAGGACACAGTCTATTCAGGTGTAAGTGAGGCTATGTCCAATGTCTCTCTCTCAGTCTCCCGGTGGTGGGACGTTCAGGCACACCTAATCTCCCATTGTGTGTGGCTGTCTGAGAGGAATACACAAAAACCAGAAAACCGACTATACACAATCATTTAACCAGAGACAGGCTGCAGACATCAAATGGATAAGATAAGAATATGTTATTTTTCTAAATGTTGTCTTTTCAGAATTGTAATTTAAAATCTGACTTCACCCTAGTTTAGGATTTTAAATTAGGGTTTCAGATGCACTACTCTTGAACCAGACATATCTTCCCATTTGAAAATTACACTCATAAAAGTTGCGGAGTGCCTCAAGGGTCCTCCCTGACGCCTACCCTCTTCAACATCTACACGGCCCGCTTTCAGCTGTCAGAAGCTACAGACTCCACATCGTCTCCTACTCTGATGACACACAGCTGATTCTCTCCCTCACTGGTGAAAGCAGAGCTGCCAAGATCAACTTCCACAACGGGATGAAGACAATCACTACCTGGATGAAGGACAGATGCCTCAAGCTCAACTCAGACAAGACCGAAGTCCTCATCCTGAGCTCCACCCCCTCTACCTGGGATAACTCCTGGTGGCCCCTAGCTCTCAAGAAACTGTCAAACCAATGTTGTCTCGTCCTTCTGCTTCCACACGCTCCACCTGCTTTAGAAGATTTTCCATTGGATTCCCACCGAGTCCAGGAAAACGGTCACCCATGCCTTCGTCAGCCTCAGACTTGACTATAACAACGCACTCTATGCCGGCACCACCTAACAACTCCTAAAGAAACTGCAGAACATCCAGAACGCCTCTGCTAGACTCATCTTGAGCACCCCCTGCCACAGCCACATCACCAGTCACCTAAGAAACCTCCACTGGCTCCTGATCAACAAAAGAATTATCTTCAAGCTCCTCATGCACGCCTACAAAGCGCTCCACAATGCTGGAACTGCATATCGCAACCATCCCCTCTCCTTCTACACACCCATCAGATATCTCCGCTCTTCCCAACTGGCCCTGGCCACCATCCTATGGATCCGCAAGACCTGGGCTGGAGGAATATACTCCTACCTCGCTGCAAAGACCTTGAACTTCCTACCTCTAGGAGGTCATTCTGATGGTGGTCGGACTTCATCCAACTGCTCATTGATAGCGGCCTGACCGCAATCTGCTGCTGCAGTCAGACTCACGCATTACAATGCGTCAAGTCAGAGGCTGTAGGTGGAGGGACAGTCCAACGCTACTTCAGCCCATCGGACCATTGGAGGGTCCCTAATCCCTACAATAGGGGCGGTGGCCACTCAGGCAACACCGTAGGATTACAATGTCGATTTCTGCCTGCCCTTTAATGGCAGTTCGCCCACTATGAAAAGGCAGGCAGAAAGGGACTTTGGGGACCGCTAGTGGGCCCCCTTCCTCCATGGCCCTCCGCTATGGGGCCTAGGGGACAACATCCCTGCACCATTTTCGGTTGTGGCTTGTGCTATGACCCGCAGAACAAGCCTCAATAGAAAATAAACACTTTACAACCTTTGTGAAGGAGGTAGCCTTGTAATAAGGGCAGTGGGACCACTGACTCCTTGTCTGGCGATCCTGCTTCCGCTGCGTTGCCAGTCAGATGAGAGTCATTGTAATGATGCCCTAAATGTCTGAAAAACATCTTTTTTTTCTCCTAACATTAAGTGAACAAGAGCACTGCCTTTCAATTTGATTGGTGAAGAATACCATTATAGTACCTTGAGTAACTGACTCTAAGAGGCAGATTTATGTTGGACTTGCGCCACGGTTGCGTCACGCAACGGCGGCGTAAACGTGGTGCATCCCTGTGACCAATTTACAATGTGAAGCATCTAGGCAGATGCGTCACATTGTAAAGCCCTGCGCCACATGTGGGCGTTCCGGCGCAGGGTGGGCGTTCCCAGGCAGGTGCGCCTCGCAAAAGTGGCTGTGTGAAATCTACAAGATTTCACTCAGTCACTTTTAGGCCAATGCTGCGTCAAAACCCTGTGCCTGCTTGAAGCAGGCGCAAGGCTTGAGGCAGCATTGGACAGATAGGGCACCCCCCAGCCTTGCTGGGGCTGTGTCGCGCTTGCAACGCAACTCCAGCAATGCGTCACCTTTACGGCACAGATGCGTCACGCATCTGTGCCGTTTTTGCCCCATGGTGCGCCGCATTGTAAATGCATCGCACCATGGGTGGCGGTGGTGCGGCGCACAATAAGTGGCGCATCCCTGGGGATGCGCCAGTTATTGTAAATCTGCCCCTAAATGTTCTCCTTTTCCTGCTCTCCATATTCTCACTCTCACTTTTAATGCTCCCTGCTTTGTTTTACGTCTGAACACATGCACTATCCAACATATCCTTTTCACCCTTTGAGAACGCTTCTAAAGTCGGCACCCATCTCTCCATCACTTCATATATCGCTTTTCCTAGAGAGTACATTTTTCTTCATGCCATATCCCTCTTTTCTGCTTTTTAGTCACTTACCGCTTTAGAGTTTTGGGGATGGGATAATATTCTGACACAAATGTGGAGGAAGCCCCACCTGCTGTATTGCAAGTACACTATAGCCTATGGCATTTGTAATATGACAGATAGGATATCTGTCACCTGTACTTTTTTTTTCACAACAGATTTTATTGGATTGTTTGCAAAAATATGGCCTGGAGGACCAAATGTAGATAGATGGCCCAGCATAATTCCCATTAAGAAAACCAAGGATTAGTAAGAAAAAAGGTAAAAGAAAACAGTAATAAAACGTAAAAATGCGCACAATAAACCTCCTGTGCCCTCACTGCCCAGCCAGGCCACTGCCCATAGTCCAACAGATGAATACTTTATGAAGAGTGAGACTCCATGCAGGTGTCCTGGCAATATTGCTGCATTTCCAGTTGCATCTCAGCAGAGTGTTCAGGCTTTGGAACAAGCCACAGCATCTTGGGATGCTTTTGCGGGCACTCCCTCACCTGAAACACAGTGACCTCGAGGCTCATACAGAAGTACATACATTTCTTCCAGATGCCTAGAAAAGGTGGGTTTGCAGCTTTCCTTTGTCAGGTGATATTGCGTTTAGCAAGGATAAGACCAAGGAATAACAAAAGAGGTTTATATCTATTACCGCCTAGTCACTCAGTACTATGTAGCAAACGTAGTTTTGGGGTCAGTGGAATATTCCACGAAAGAACCTCAGTGCAGCAAGACACAGCCACCCTCAAAAACTGGGCCAGAGCTCTGCAGACCCAAATTGTATGTAAAACAGTGCCATCTTTGGCCCTCTTTGGACTCACATTGCAAGCATCTCAGGAAACTAACACGCCCCACATGCCACAGCCAGTGTCTAGTGAAGTAGGCTCAATGAACATATTTAAATTGGACTAGTTGCAAGCAAGTGGAGATCGCAGCCCCACAAGGGGACCCTAGATTTGCTGCCCAGCCATTGTCGTCTGTATCCCCCTGGTCCCTTTGCCATGCCGGAGGGTATCTAATGTAGTAGGGCTCTTTGGAACTAGGGATTGGCAAATATTTGATATTTTATGGCTGCCAAGATCGGCCATAAGGAGCTTCCCCGCTAATGGTTTAAAGTCTGGAAGGGCCGAGAGAGTGTTTATAGAATTGGCTATGGGGCATTGAAAATTCAGATATGAGTTCCTTGAGTGATTTAAGATCAAGGACCGCATCACTTCACTCAGAGTAGATACGCCAATATGATCCCACTACCTGAGGGATAAGTGAGTTCCACCACAACTGAGTCTCTCACGTAAGGCGACCCCACCACCTCATCCTACGAAGGGATTGCCTCTATATTAGGACCACCACTATTATGACTGGGGGAAGAGGGCCCACAGCACCTGCTATATAGGAACTTAATCATAGACAATTCACCAATCACCCATCGCTCCACCGCATTATCCGGGTCATCTATGGGGCAATACCACCATTCATTGATTACTTGCAGAAGTGAGGCTGCATGATAGGATTAAATATTAGCTGCAGCGATGCCTCCACAATACGTGGATTGGAAGCAGGTGTGTTAAGGCCATTTGAGAAGCACCTCTGCCCATAAAAACTGACCCAGGACAACACAGATCTGTTTGAACCATGTGAGGGGAACCGGGTAGGAGTAGCTCTGTAATTGGTATAAAAATCTGGGTAGGGATACCAAGTCTGCAAAGATGGCAGAGCGGCCATAGAGTGATAGAGGTAGTTGGTCCCAAGCTCTAACCTCGGTCTTGAAGTGCTATGGCAAAGTGGGCCAAATTACGATCCCATGAAACTGCAGAGCTGTGCGGCAGGAATACACCAATGTATTGAAAGCCGTCTGCTACAATGGACAGTCCTGCGGCCAATGTAATGTCACTTGGTGACCCCCTCAATGACAAAAGCACCAACTTGCTAACAGTCATATTATGCAACCCCAACATCTCTCCAAACACCTGCATTGTCCTTAGTATTCGGGGACTAGAGGTAGCAGGGCCTGTAATGAAGAGCAAGACATCATCAGCGTATATTGCTATATGATCCGACACCTCCATGGACCATTCAAATCCCTGGACCTGGGCATCTAATCTCACCCAAGCAGACAGCAGCTCCATGGCCAGGGCAAATAAAAGGGGGGACAGGGTGCAACCCTGTCTGGTGCCGTGGTGGATGGGGAACGAGGCCAACACCTACGCCGACACCCGAACTGATGCTGTCATGTCGGTATATAGTAGTTTAATGTAGGAGAGAAATCTATGTCTTATATTTATTAAGCCGCTGGAGGAGTGTAAACAGGTAAGTTCAACTAACAAAAACGAAAGCCTTTTCAATATCTACTAAAAGTAAAGCTGCGGGATGCGCCATTAGGCCTATTAGGGCTGAGGCTGTTCTGATTAATATTTTTACAGACTGCACCGCTGAGGCTGTTGTACTTTTATTTCATTAGACTGCACACTCAGCGCATTTGAGCATTTGCTGCCCCTGTCTCTCTTTGCCTTTGACCCTCCATTTTGTTGTTGGTTTCCCCTGGCCCGCCCCTCATCCCCGCTACCGCCTCCCTGCTGCCCCTCCCACCCACGATTTCTGAGCCTTCCACTCCCCGACCAGACTGTGACCGCCTGGACCTTCCTTCAGATCGGTCGCTCCCCCACGCTCCTGATCACTTGCAGCTACCACGCTCTGTCGCCTTAGCGGTATCGTTACATCTGTTACTGTAATTGCATTATTTGACCGATCCTCGAAGCATTGTAGCGCTTTGCACGCGTAGCGCCGCACTATCTAATTTACATAATAGCGCGACCTTGCTGAGGCTGTTCTGATTAATATTTTTACAGACTGCACCGCTGAGGCTGTTGTACTTTTATTTCATTAGACTGCACACTCAGCGCATTTGAGCATTTGCTGCCCCTGTCTCTCTTTGCCTTTGACCCTCCATTTTGTTGTTGGTTTCCCCTGGCCCACCCCTCATCCCGCTACCGCCTCCCTGCTGCCCCTCCCACCCTCCGCCCCCTCCACTCTCCATTTATGTCAGATGTCCACACGCACAGTGTCCACGCGCTGCGGCCGCGCCGAAGGTGCGCCAAAGGTAAGCCCGTCTACGCCCGTCCGCACCTGTACCGCGCCCAGCGCCATACCCCCTGGTCCCCGCTCCACTCTCCCCTTCCGCATCACGTACGCCGCCTCCACCCTCCTAGCCCTTAACCCCGGCCGACTCCCCAAATGCGCCGAAGCCGCCCCTGGACACACCCATGGACCCTTCACATGCATCTCCTGCAAGTTTGACGCCACCAAGACCAACTCCTCTCCCACCAACACCAAACAGAGACCTGACACCAACCATCTAAAATGCATCCTGCTCAACACCTGCTCGGTCCACAGACACGCCATCGACCTTTGGAATCTACTAGACACCATCTCCCCGGACGTCGCCTTCCTAACAGAAACATGGATGAATGCCTCATCAGCCCCAGACATCACCGTTGCCATCCCGGAAGGCTACAAGATCATCCGAAAAGACCGCAACAAGCAGACAGGAGGAGGCATCGCTATCGTCCACAAGAATTCCATCCGCATCTCAACCAGCTCAGACGTCAACCTCGCCAGAGCCGAACACCTCCACTTCCAGATCCACACCGACCCCGGGACCACACTCAGAGGCACCCTCCTCTGCAGACCACCAGGACCCCGTGCACAATTCAGTGAAGACATCACTGACTTCATCACCCCACATGCCCTCCCCTCCGAGGACTACATCCTACTGGGAGACCTCAATTTTCAACTGGAAAAAAGCAACGACAGCAACACCACCGCCCTACTGGAAAATCTAGCCAACCTCGGACTCAAACAACTTGTTAATACCCCTACTCACCACGCAGGGCACACACTCGACCCTATCTTCACCTCCAGGAAACATATCTCCTTCAGTCACACCACAGTTCTCCATTGGACGGACCACAGCTGCGTTCACTTTATCTACGATAAGACCACAACCCACAATCATCCTCAACCTACTTTGCGAAGAAACTGGAACAAAATCACCATCGACCAGATCTCCTCATTGCTTCTTCAAAACCCCCCTGCCCACTCTTCGAACCCCAACCAAGCAGCCATTAACCTCACCCAATGGCTAACCAACAGCGCCGACAACCTAGCACCCCTGAAAAAACATCAAATCAAACTAGGCAACAAAAAGGCCCCCTGGTTCAACGATGATCTCAAGAAATCCAAGAAACTCTATCGCTCCCTTGAGAAGACCTGGAAGAAAGACCCAAACACCAGCACTAGGGATGCCTTCAAAAACGCCACCCGCATACACCACCAATTGATCCGGACTGCCAAGAAAGGCGCATTTAAAGACCGACTAGACAACAACGCCCACAACAGCAAGGAACTATTCAACATCGTCAAAGAGTTTACAAACCCCACTGCCAACTCCAATGACATCACTCCCTCTCAAACCCTTTGCGACTCCCTAGCTTCGTTCTTCCATGACAAAATCGCAGACATCCACAACAGCTTCGACAATCAACCCAGAGACCAACCCACCCAACCTTCTGTCGTACCTTCACCCCCCTTGAACATCCTGAACGAATGGAACCCAATCTCCACTGAGGACACCATCCGCCTGATGAACTCCATCCACTCGGGTTCCCCCACAGACCCATGCCCTCACCACATCTTCAACAAAGCAGATTCCATCATAGCACCACACCTCCGAGACGCCATCAACTGCTCCCTCAACTCCGCCACCTTCCCGGAAAGCTGGAAACACGCCGAACTCAGCGCCCTTCTGAAAAAACCCACAGCTGACCCCACCGAACTCAAAAACTACCGCCCCATCTCGCTCCTTCCATTCCCGGCCAAAGGCATCGAGAAAGCTGTCAACAAACAACTCGCCACCTTCCTCGAAACCAACAAATCCCTCGACTCCTCACAGTCCGGCTTCCAAGCAAAACACAGCACTGAGACCGCACTCATCGCAGCAACAGACGACATTCGTACTCTACTGGACAATGGAGACACAGTCGCCCTCATCCTCCTCGACCTCTCCGCAGCCTTCGACACAGTCTGTCTTAGCACCCTGATACAACGCCTCAAAAACATCGGAATCCAGGGAAAAGCACTGGATTGGATCACCTCGTTCCTCACCGGAAGAACCCAGAGAGTCTGCCTCCCACCATTCAAGTCAGAGGCCACTGAAGTCATCTGCGGCGTGCCACAAGGATCCTCGCTCAGTCCCACCCTCTTCAACGTATACATGAGCCCCCTCGCAGCCATCGCACGCCAACACAACCTCAACATCATCTCCTACGCTGATGACACTCAACTGATCCTCTCACTCACCAAAGACCCTAACACCGCCAAAAACAACCTACATGAAGGAATGAAAGAAGTAGTCGAGTGGATGAAGCACAGCCGTCTGAAACTGAATTCCGACAAAACAGAAGTCCTTATCTTAGGTTCCTCCCCCTCTGCCTGGGACGACTCTTGGTGGCCAGAGTCCCTTGGAAAAGCACCCATCCCGACAGACCACGCACGGAACTTGGGCGTCATTCTGGACTCCTCACTCTCGATGACCAGACAAGTCAACGCCATTTCCTCATCTTGCTTCAACATCCTTCGCATGCTCAAAAAAACATTTCGCTGGGTCCCCACCGAAACTAGAAAAACGGTCACCCACGCACTGGTCACAAGCCGCCTGGACTACGGAAACACCCTTTACGCCGGTACCACCGCAAAACTTCAGAAAAAACTCCAACGCATCCAGAACGCATCAGCCAGACTCATACTAGACATCCCGCGTAACGACCACATTTCTGATCACCTTGACGTAAATAATTAATTTACTCTCTTAATTTCTATGCAGGTAAGTACTTAATCAATAATAACTCAAAATCGGAAGAAGGAGACAGAGTCCGTGGTGTTAGAGTTCTTAGGGGTTTTATTCCTTAGAAAGGAATGGTCATGGCCAGAATATCATGTTCTGACCACCACAGGGGTGTCAGAAGGGATAGAGCGCGCTACATTTTATTAACAGTACATAGCTTATATACTTATTTTACACCATTGGAAACAGTATAGAAGGCGTAACAGCTGAGAGAAGACAAGATAACAGTATACACGTGGTACAAGTGCGTAATCAAGAGGCGTGAACTAGAGGTGTGTGCTAGAAACGTCACAGGTAAGTGTCACAAAAGGGGTGGCACTAACAGGAATGTTGCAATGTCAGCAGAAATCGGAAGCTTGGATGCGCGCGCAGCTGCATGACGTGTGATGCACGTGAGACTAGAGGGTGCATGGGGACTTGACATTTACACTGACGGAAAGAGACAGAAGTCTGGCATGTCAGATCAACTTGTGCTTCTATCATATCTGGTATCTGATGTTTAGGAACTAAGCTATCTGGGCGGAAAGGTCTCTAGGGTAGAAGCTATTCTATACTTGCTGTGAGTGCGTGTATAAGCGCCTGAGTGTCTGTATGAGAAGCGTGGGGGCACGGGCCTTCCATGGGAGCATGGCAACAAGGGCTATGAATTACTTGAATTAGTTGCATGGAGACAGGCCGGCCCTTTGGCTCTGCAGCTGAAGAAGGATGTTTACTGAAGCTAGCAGGCAGGAATGTATTTTCGGGGAGCGGAACAGATAACTCGAAGGTTATAGTCGATCTTGGCAGGCAGCAGGCTGAACTGAGCGCGAGGGGCCGCGCTGAAAGTAAGTCAGAGTTCACGGGTACAGAGGCAGCCTGGGCAGAAGCCCTTCGAGTCAGAAGCCAGAAAAGAGGCTCGGTAACAGAAATTCAGGGGCCTACTCAGCCAGAGCTGAAAAAACGTAGAAGTACGCTACAAAAAGACGTTGGCATAGCATACTTAGGAACGGACCATTCAACCCATTCATAGTGGGTCTGAAAGAGGACATGTTAACGGTGGACGCAAATATATTTGCGTCTTCATAGCTGGTACAGGAGGGAAATTACATGCACTTTAACTCGTACATGGAGACGGTGGGGTACGCGCTAGGGAACATAACTTGACCATAAAATTTATATTTCCTCATTCCCTCCTTGTTCCCTACGGACCCTTCATGATATATCAATCCTCATGAATCGATCAGTCTGTTCTTGTAACATTATTTGTTCATCTTTCTTTCTTTGACTGTTTGAGAGAAAACTGGAATGTTCAATGCATGATGTGGCACACAGTCCACATATCGCCGGCCCACACTGTAGGCACAGGCAGCAACTGAATACTATGACAAGGCCGAAACCTAGGAAGGATAGAATCTTCCATCCCCAGGAAGTTAACGTTGTCCAGAACCAACCGGACCAAGTCCAGGTGCCTGGATTCTGATGTATCTGATTTGCAATTTTATGCAGACGGGTAATAGCTTGATAGACAGATGGTGCATTTTGTGGAATGAAAACACAGCAACTTGACCCGATGACCTTACAGGCTCCACCTCTATCTGCCAGGATGACGTCAATAACAAGACGATTTTGAAGGACAACAACCCGCATAGCAGATTGCTCCTCTGTTAAGTTACCTAAGGCGGAGGCAGTTTCATGTACTACAGCTTCAAGTGTTCTAGTTAATCTACGTATTAATTTACTGTTTTGGACAGGCCCTAGAAAGAAAAAGAATCCTTTATTGAAATCAGTGTACTGTTCCCATGCCGTTTCTGTGTAGTCGACAAGTGGAATATCTCTTCTGGGTCTATTCTTTACTAGATTCGTATTTCTATGATAATCAGGGGGAGCTAGAAAAACAGGTGGCAGAAGGAATGCAATATAACAGGTACCATCCCAATCTGGAGGCAAACGTATGTATGCGGTATGACCACAAACAAAATAGGAATGGCTGACAGCTTTAAAGGACGATTTTCCATGGTCACTGAATTCGACCACAGTAGTGCATTTACTATGACCTAAGTGTACTGAACCTTTCTTTCGGACACATAATTCACCAGTGACTGGTAATACTAGCATATGGGGCAGAACTGGTGCAACTTCGGATTCTACAGTAAGAATCATGAGACTAATTGTGTAGTTTCCTAACCCATATACTTCATTTTCTAGATCAGTTCCTATTCGAGTAGGGAGTCCCTCCTTATCAGGGTAACAGACGTTGAGCAGGACTAAGTTCAAGTTTCCCCAAACCCAGCCCCCATCGAAAACAGCAATATCAGGATCTAAGGAATTAATTATTTTAAACCATGCCCCACAGGAGCCATTGTGAGTGAACGGGTACGGAAAGAGGGGCAGAGCTCCCTTGTAATTCTGGTAGGGAGGGAGTCGGCCACATATCCAACAGTCTGTAGCATTGTTCGTCTGATGGGAGTGGTGTAACATACTAATGAATGTATTGTTGCGCAGCGCAAGTCTGTGAGAGAGTTCGTGTGCAGGTAATTCACTAAAAGTGTGTTCAGCAGAGACATTGTAAACAGATTGTTCACGCTTGAAAATAGGCCAGTAGATAGGTAGCAGAATACTGGCAACAATAATTAGAACACTTAGAAAAAACATTATTAACAACGTCACTATACAGTGACTACGCAATGATTTGCAGTATGTATGTCTTTTGACTTGTCTCTCTCTCTCTCTATCTCGATCTAGGGGATACATGTCAGAAACTATTTAACCGATTCACCTAGGGGAGGACTTAAACAATTAAACTGTCTGACTTGCTAGATCGGAGTTTCATACGATATTTTTCTTGGGGAGTTTTTTCTCGTTCGGATACTGTAAAGTCTTTTTCCTCAACACAGTCTTTGGTGGGGGTGGACGAGTCTCGATCAGGTTTCAGTCCACAAAATTTCTTCACATGACTCGTATGGACCCACCCCTTTCTCCCCTCAATCTTCACGGCGGTCCTCGTGGTGAGAAGGACGGTCTTCGGAGATTTCCAGCGAGGCTCCAGCGGATTTTTCCGGTCGAAATTCCGGACGAGTACCAGATCCCCAGGACGGACCTCGTGCGGCTTTACATCAGTGTTGTCAGGGAAGGCTGCGGCAACCTGTGAACGACATGATTGGAGTGCAGACATCAAGGAGGCAAGGTAATCTGTCAACATATTACAATCAACATCAGTGATTTTCTTCGGAATGGGCGTCCCCCACATATTCGGTGGTCTGCCAAAAACCACTTCGTACGGGGATAGCCCTGATCTCGAGTGGGCGACCATCCTCATGTAGAATAGTGCCACGGGCAGGGCGACTATCCAGTCGACCCCTTTTTCCTGACATATCTTGGCAAGACGTATTTTTAGTGTCTGGTTATGCCTTTCTACAAGGCCTGCGGCTTCAGGGTGTCGGACACAATGGAATTTCCACTGGTAACCCAACAGTAAAGAAACCTGCTTCATTAACTCGGACGAGAATGGCTGTCCGTTATCTGAGTATACGACACGGGGCAAACCGTACCGTGGGAAGAATTCACGAACCAACTGTCTGGCAGTGGTCGGAGCAGTGTAGTCTGGAACTGGGTATGCTTCGGTCCAACGGGACAGAGCACAAACAATTACAAGGACATACTTGAATCCTCGACAACTGTTCATCTGGATATAATCCATCTGGAGGACTTCAAAAGGGTGATCGGGAGGATGAAATCCACCTTGCTCTACAGGAACGCTTTTACCTGGATTGAACTGACAACAGATCATGCAAGTACGCACTTTCTGTTTTGCTGCTGCTCGTAAGTGTTTATTGCTCCAGAGATTTTGTAAACTGTCTAACATCGCTTTCTCTCCTAGATGTGCCGGGCTATGTGCTGTATTAATCATGACTTGAACCATAGAGTCAGGGAGAAACCATGTAGATTTTCCCTTCGTCATCCAACCTTGATCTGTCTGGATCCCTCCTAGTTCAATCCATTCCTTTATTTCTTCTGTGGTAGCATGCGTCTGGATGTCAATTACATCTAGGGTGGGATCTCTAACTGCCATACACTTTGTCGGTACTATTGTCTTTGTCACATCAGTAATCTGGGTGTGAGTCAGTGCTGTATGTTTTGCTGTCTGGTCTGCCAGGTCGTTACCCTGGGAAACAGAATCTGTAATTTTAGTATGTGCTTTACACTTCATGACTGATATGCCCGAGGGCAAATGTATTGCTTCTAACAGTGCTTGAATGAGGGGACCATGTTGTATCTTGGCCCCATGAGAGGTCAGGAAACCTCGTTCTTGCCAGAGGACTCCGAAGTCGTGTACAACTCCGAATGCATAACGGGAATCAGTATATATGTTAACATTTCTGTTCTTGGCTAGAATACAAGCTCGGGTCAGAGCGATGAGCTCTGCTGCTTGAGCAGACAGTGTGTCAATACGATGTGTTTCTTTAACTTCAGTTTCAGTGGTCACGGCATACGCGGCCACTAATTCTCCTGTACTTGTTCTCATGCATGAACCGTCCACATAAAGTGTCAGGTCTGGATTTGTCAATGGGACATCTGTTAAGTCTCGTCGTGGCTTTGTTACTGCATTAATGATTTCTATACAATCATGCTGGACTGAATCTGTCATAATTGTAGGTAACAGTGTTGCGGGGTTCAAGATGCTGCAGCGTCTGATTTCTATGTGTGGCTGGAATAGTGTTAATTCATAACCTGTCAATCGTGCTATAGTTAAGTGCTGAGTCTGGGTTCTGTTTAACAAAACCTCTACAGAGTGTGGAACTTGTACTGTTAACTGATGGCCTAAAACAATTGCATCGCTTTGTCTGATTGCTAACGCTGTTGCTGCTACTGACTTTAAGCATGCAGGGAGTGCCTGGGCTACTGAATCCAATGTACTTGAGAAATAAGCGCAAGGCTTATGTGAACCTGCTTGATCTTGGGTGAGGACAGACAACGCTGTACCGTCACGTTCTGTAACAAAAAGTGTAAACGGTTTGCTGTAACATGGTGTCGCTAAAACTGAACATGCTGAGCAAGCTGAACACAGAATTGTAGCTTCGAAGGGGACACCTTGTGCCCCTTGTCGGCTAGGAAATGTAAAACTGTCAGTGATGCTTTTTCACATTCGGGCTCACTTCGTGCGGTGATCAGTAGATCATCGACGTATTGCAGTAGAGCGGTGTTAACTGGCATTTGAATACAATCTAGTTGTCTTTTCAGTGCTTGACTATAGATGCTGGGGCTTTCTGTGAATCCTTGAGGTGCACGTGAAAATTTGAAGCTGCGTCCATTTAAACTGAATCCGAAGAGATATTGGCTCTCTGGATCAATAGGCACGCTGAAGAAGGCGTTCTTGAGGTCAATTACAGTAAAGAACGTTGCTTCTGAATCAATGGCCGTCAATAGGGATGAGATATCAGGGACCACAGGATACTGTGGTATAATGCATTTATTTAATTCTCGAAGATCAATCACCAGCCGATATACTGGCGGTGCATTGGGATCAGTACGTTTAAGAATCGGAATGATGGGTGAATTACAGACATTGGAGTCGGTCTCGACGACCACTCCTTGGGCAATGAGCTCGTCAATGATTTTCAGTAAAGCCACTACAGCATCGGGTGGTAACTTGTATTGCCTGATTCTGGGTAGTACGACACCTGCTTTGAGTGTAACGCGGTACGGAGTGATATGCATGCAACCTACATCAGTTGGGCCTTTTGCCCACAAGTAATCTGGTACGTTTTTCAATCTGACATCAAATTCTCGCAAAACATAATGACCCTTGAAATCCCGCAGAAAGAGTCTAACTCCCTCCGGGGAACAGCATATTATAGCTCCTAGAGCCTTCAACGTTTTAATTCCTAACAGATTTTCTGGACATGATTTTGTAAGTAACAAGTCTGTAACACGCGATAATGGACCCACAGCCAGGGGAACTGGTTCTGATACCTCATTTACAATAGGCTGTCCTGAAAAACCAAGGGAAACATTCTGTGAGCCTGAGAGGGGTGCCCCTGGGACTTCATCATGGCTGATCGTAGTGCGACTTGCCCCTGTGTCAATTAAAAACTTTCTGTCTTTTCCCAATACTTGACTGTGTACATAAGGACCTTCTTGATCTACAGGAATCTCAATAAGAGGCAAGCCACCTTCCCTCTCTAGGCTGTTTCATGTATATCGGGAATATTCGGGATAAGCGGACTGGGCATACTGGTACATCTGTTGTGAAACTTGCTGAGACGCGGCAATGGGCTGTGGCTGTGGTATCGCTACTGTCTGTGCTGGAGTCGAAGAAGCATGCATAGGCTGTGTATTCTGTGTATTCTGTGAAGACTGATGCTGGTTATGGTCTTGTCTAGGCGGATGCGGTCTTTCCTTAGTTTTACCTGTCGCTATGTTATGTTTCAGAACTGGGCATTCATGTACGTAGTGACCTGGCTGCTTGCAATAATTGCATGTCCCTTTAACGGGAGCTGCGTTGTGATTTGTCTGGGTCGTACCCTTTCTAAGGTAAGTTCCCTTACCTACATATGCTATGGTGCCTGCAGTTTTTTCTGGTTCTTCAGATTCTTCTTCCTCCTCAGAGGAAGCTTGGTCTTTCTCCTTTTGGTGTACCTCTATTACTGTTTTTCTTATTTTTCTGTACATAGTGGCTATGCAATTCTGTTTGTCATGTTTTCCATCGGCTATATTTTGACCCCACTTGTTCAGTGCATCTAATTCACTCTGATCTGTTCCAGGCCTATCTCGTTCTCTTATTAGACAATTTATGAAAAATCGTAATATCTGTGCTTGTATGTCAACTTTCTGGTTTTCCATGGCATTCTTGATACTGTCAGGGTCTTTCCCTGTCTGAACAAACTCATATATTCTGTCTAGACGGTCCTTCATTCCTACATAGCTTAGCAAGATATCAGTAGCAGATCTTAACCGTAGTGATGCCAATATCATTAGATCGTCTTTACCGGGTACCGGATCGTATCTGCAAACTGAAATGTTTTCCTTGAATGCGTCTAAGCGGGACAAGTGAGGAGACCTGAATGTGAGGGGACTCTGTATATCTCTGATATTTAATCTGTGTGTCAATGGCGGGGTCCGAGGACCCGCGGTCGCACCCCCTGAAACGGAGGCTTGGCTATCATCTCTGCGTGCAGTCTGTATTTGAATTTGTCTTTTAGTAGGATCTGGTAAACGTGGTTTCGGCAGATCTGTTTTAGGTGCAGGAAGTGGCGGGGCTGGCGGAACAGGGGAAGTCTGTTGCGGTACCGGCGGAACATGACCTGGGGGCGGAGTGCCACCCCCGTCCCTGTCAGTAGGCAGGGCACGAACAGGCAGATTGGTGTAAGCTGGGGCTACATCTTCTAGGTAGGAATTCAGGAATATATCTTTAGTAGTCTTATGCATTACTTTAGTTGGGACCAGCGGTGGCGGCAGATTTTTCGGTATTTCTGAAATGGCGTCAGGTGTACCCTCGGCCATAAGATACATGCCGTTTACTTGGCTATTTCGGATGCGATCTATTTGTTCTGTTTTTACTCGGATTCCTTCAGTAACTAATTCATTTTCTTGAGCTTTATCTGATTCTCTAAGTCTGTCTTCTCTACGGAGTGCTCTTTCAGCACGTTTATGTGATTCCTTACGCCAAAATTCTATGGCGTCTTTCTGAGATTGTCTAGCTTTCTTTTTCCGTAATACCTCTTCTACCTTCACGATGCACTCGGCATCCCATGTTCCATTAACTGGCCATCTGTGTCTTTCGTCTAGGTGCTTTGTATAATCGGTCCATAATTCTAGATACAATATGGCATCTATGCCATGCTTGTTACACATAAAGTTACCTGGAGTGTCCCTAGGGGGGATAGGAATTTCTTCCTCTAACATCCCTTTCCTAGTTCCTATCTGCTTTAACTTGTTGAAAAACTGCATTTTGCCTACTTGATACTAAATGCGCGATTCTTGATACTTAATTCTGAATATAACTAGTTATACAAGAAAAACACAATAATACACATAAAACGGTCACATTCATACCACGACATTAATCACATGAAAAAAAACATTGGAGACATAGATAATTACCCCCTATACCGGATATACTGCTAAACAGTACAGATACACTGGTGTAACAGTGCAGAATTTCAGAAATTCGGAATACTAGATATACTGCTAAACAGTACAGATACACTGCCTAAAAACAGTGTAGACCGGACTTGTGTACCCAAACCCGTCTAGATACGTCCCAGCAATGGTACTCACCGGGAAGCACGGAAACAGAAGGCCTCGGAAAACTCGACTGGACTCGACTCGAAACTTCGGAAAACTTCGGAAAACTTCGGAAACCTGGTGGGCCTCTTGACACCTCGGACCTTGTTTCTTTCGGCTAGGCTCTGGTCGGGATCCTCCGCACTCCTCACCGCCTCGTCTGGGCACTGATCGCAGTCTTCGTCACCTCCGCGGGTCAGAGGGAGATGCAGGAAATCCTGCCGGTACGCGTATGGTCCATCTAACTGATGGCAGGGGACAGAGCTTGCAATGCGCCAACCGGCGCGTGAGGTGGGGGAGGGGTCCCTATTCGGGCGCCAAATGACGTAAATAATTAATTTACTCTCTTAATTTCTATGCAGGTAAGTACTTAATCAATAATAACTCAAAATCGGAAGAAGGAGACAGAGTCCGTGGTGTTAGAGTTCTTAGGGGTTTTATTCCTTAGAAAGGAATGGTCATGGCCAGAATATCATGTTCTGACCACCACAGGGGTTTCAGAAGGGATAGAGCGCGCTACATTTTATTAACAGTACATAGCTTATATACTTATTTTACACCATTGGAAACAGTATAGAAGGCGTAACAGCTGAGAGAAGACAAGATAACAGTATACACGTGGTACAAGTGCGTAATCAAGAGGCGTGAACTAGAGGTGTGTGCTAGAAACGTCACAGGTAAGTGTCACAAAAGGGGTGGCACTAACAGGAATGTTGCAATGTCAGCAGAAATCGGAAGCTTGGATGCGCGCGCAGCTGCATGACGTGTGATGCACGTGAGACTAGAGGGTGCATGGGGACTTGACATTTACACTGACGGAAAGAGACAGAAGTCTGGCATGTCAGATCAACTTGTGCTTCTATCATATCTGGTATCTGATGTTTAGGAACTAAGCTATCTGGGCGGAAAGGTCTCTAGGGTAGAAGCTATTCTATACTTGCTGTGAGTGCGTGTATAAGCGCCTGAGTGTCTGTATGAGAAGCGTGGGGGCACGGGCCTTCCATGGGAGCATGGCAACAAGGGCTATGAATTACTTGAATTAGTTGCATGGAGACAGGCCGGCCCTTTGGCTCTGCAGCTGAAGAAGGATGTTTACTGAAGCTAGCAGGCAGGAATGTATTTTCGGGGAGCGGAACAGATAACTCGAAGGTTATAGTCGATCTTGGCAGGCAGCAGGCTGAACTGAGCGCGAGGGGCCGCGCTGAAAGTAAGTCAGAGTTCACGGGTACAGAGGCAGCCTGGGCAGAAGCCCTTCGAGTCAGAAGCCAGAAAAGAGGCTCGGTAACAGAAATTCAGGGGCCTACTCAGCCAGAGCTGAAAAAACGTAGAAGTACGCTACAAAAAGACGTTGGCATAGCATACTTAGGAACGGACCATTCAACCCATTCATAGTGGGTCTGAAAGAGGACATGTTAACGGTGGACGCAAATATATTTGCGTCTTCATAGCTGGTACAGGAGGGAAATTACATGCACTTTAACTCGTACATGGAGACGGTGGGGTACGCGCTAGGGAACATAACTTGACCATAAAATTTATATTTCCTCAACCTGAAAAAGCTCCACTGGCTCCCCGTCAATAAGAGGATAACATTCCGCCTCCTAACCCACGCACACAAAGTACTTTACGAACTTGGACCCGAATGCCTCAACACACGACTTTCCTTCTACACCCCCTCCTGCCAGCTACGCTCCTCCAACCATGCCCTCGCTGCTGTACCTCGTATCAACAAAACCACCATGGGAGGAAGATCCTTCTCCTACCTGGCGGCTAAAACCTGGAACTCACTTTCCATTCACCTTCGCCTCACTCAGAACCACCTAGCATTCAGAAAGCAACTTAAAACCTGGATATTCGACAAGTAATCCCCCACCCTTCTCCTAGCGCCTTGAGACCCTCTGGGTATGTAGCGCGCTATATAAATTAACTAATTGAATAATTGAATATAGTGTTAGGGGCACAACAAAGTTTATGGCGAGTAGCACGATGAGGCATATAGCCAATATGGATCAGAATGGACCAGGTTTATCATATGGGGCATCAGTCTGTTGGCCAAAGATTTGGCCAGTAGCTTGGCTTCTATGTTTAAGAGGGGGATTGGTCACTGTGAGGAGTGAATCTCTGTGGGACATCTCGGCTTAGGGAACACCACCATCTCAGCAAATCGCCAATCCTGAGACATGCATGTCTCTTTAAGTGCTGTTTGAATCGTGCCCAGATAATGAACACCCAGTAAAGCCATTTGCTGGAAAACCCATTCGGGCTGGGAGCTTTGCTAGGGCACAACTCTGTCGGGACGCCAGTCAATTCTTCAAGTTTTAAGGGCTCATCAAGCAGTGTGCTAGCTGCTGCCGAAAAAGATTTTGGCTGGCATCTAGAAATACTGTTTGTGTGGCCATCAGAATCTCTCTATCAGCAGATAGAGTCTGATAATAGCCAGCAAAACTGCAAGCTACTGCGCTGGGTTTAGTAAGCAGTGTCTCCTCATTGTCCCGAATATTGTGAACATGAACTGTTGTCAAGGCATTCTGACGCAGTCTATTTAGATGTTTTCCAGGCTTGTCCCCCCATTGATATCTCCTGCTTTGGGAGGCCACCTAAGCACAATTAGCCTACTCCAAGAGCACCCTCTTATTCTGCTGCTGGGCTAGACCCAGCAGCCGACGTGCCAACCCACCCCTGTCTTCCTGACCATGTGCCTCTAGGTCTACCATCTGAGCATCAATCTGTGATAATTCTGTCAACTGTTGCTTGCACTCTGCCACACAAATACTAATGTCTATGGAACGAATGGTGGGCTTCATTGCTTCTCACAGGATGATCTTGGAGGAGGTGAGTGCTATGTTAAGGGAAGAATATTCGGTCATTGCACGATGCATGTATATTTTATTTTTGGATCTACAAATGCCATGGAGACAATCGCCATAGAAATGGAGGGTGCCTTGGGCCTGCCAAAAGTCATAGTGCCACCAGAGAGTGGTCCTATAACCCTCTAGGTAGAATTTCTACAGCAGAGACTGTATGTGTGTGGCCCATTGGCACGTAAAAAGGTAGTCAAGCTGAGAGAACGACCCATGCACTGTAGACTAAAAGGTAAGCTTGTGACAGTGGGATGATAAGCCCGCCACACCAACGCACGCCCCACCACCTCTACCATGTGTCTCAAGCGAGACACCCATATGTCACCCACTCACCCCCCCTCTCCCACCATCTGTCCCGTTCCAGAAACATAACATCATTCTAGTCACCCCTGATGACAGCTAGGATCCTCATACACCCACTACATAATCCACAACAGTTTGTCCAAGTGGTTGGGGGACATAGACACATCATATAAAAATGGATTTCCCATACAGTGTCCCAGACACAAAGACAAATCTCCCTTCTGTGTTCACCCAGGTCTTTTTGGGCCTGAAAGGGAGCCCGAAGGTGTATGAGAATGGCCACTCTGTGTGAACCTCATACAAAACCTGAATGACAGGTTGGCACAAACCCAAAGTGAGCTCAACGGAGGACCTTAGACCAAAGGAGGTGTGTCTCCTGCAAAAAAGGATATTGGCCAATAGTCGTTTGGCCTGATGGAACACAGAACTCATTTTACCTTATGTAGGACACCTCGAACATTCCATATGAAAATATGGATCCTCCCTGTCGGAGCAACATTATGTGTGTCAGACAACTGGGTGCGAGCTAATGTGAACCTGACTGTCTATGAGCAGCACCAGAATTGTACATAAAAAAAGTAACCACAACTTTTTAACCAATGTCATCTACCTTCCCCCAACCCAAAACCTCAGCAATATTGAAGTATACGTCGCAGAAGGAGCCTAGACCAACCCCAACAGGGGCTGACAGCCAGGCCTGTCCAATGGATCCCCATGTACCCCAGCACCAAGTAGTCTCTCTGAAAAGCCCTGGAGTAATATGAAACAGAGACACGGCCAATCGTAGTATGCATCAGTACGCTTAGAAATGCAAGTTTTCAAAGCAACCACTTTTCTCTGCGGCAGAGGCCCAGTAGGCCAGATGACCAGTCCCTTGATGTTCCTCCATGCAGGACCTGTGGCAGTGCTTCTCCTTAGGTTTAGACTGCTGTAGGCATTGATTGCTGGAGGATGAATCAGAGTCAAGGCATGGCGGAGTATGAGGTATAACAGTAACTACTTTGTCTGCCCATGCAAACACCTCCGCAGGGTTATCAAAGAACAGAGCGCTGGAGTTATAGTCCTTGTGCAACCGAACAGGGAATAGGAGCATGTATTGAGTTTTGGGGTCACAGAGGCAGTTTTTTACTGCTGTGATGGATAGACGCTCTTGTTGTACCATTTAAGTGTAATCAGGAAAGATAGTGATACGATGTGATTCAAATAGAAGTGTTTTTCGAGTTCTTGCCAATTTAAGGATGACGTCTCTATCGTGAAAGTTAAGAATTTTGGCAATGACAAGCCATGGTCTATCACTGAGAGCTGGTGGCTTTACTAGAGCTCTGTGCACCTGCTAAATGATGAAGGAGGAGGAGAGGGAATCTGATGGTAATCATTGGAAGATCCGTTGTGCGAGGAACTTGTCCATGACCTCTCCCTCGCAACCCTCCGGAAAGCCCATGAAGCAAAGGTTGTTGCAGCCCGGCCACCCAGCCAGCGGTTGCGCTGGCACCCCTCGCGGTTGCTGCACAACCAGGCACAGCCTTGGGGGCCCACCAGGCTGATGCAGATCTGAGAGCTGCAGATCTATGAGCCAACAGCCTTAGATCTGAGAGCCAACAGCCGCATACAGCGCAGGGCCGTCCGACCCCAGTTGCCAATTAGGCCATCTCCTAGAGCCCGAGGGGTGAGTTCGGCAGCAGCAGGTCCAACATCTCAATGCAGCCCGACACAACTGCCAACTCCGTTAGGGATGCCCACCCGCCCGGCTCAGTGTTGCGAGGCCGATCTTTAATGCCCCTCTGCTGCACCAGCTTGATCTTGGTCTGCTGCCCACGAGGTCCCCGTCCTCTCTGACTTGGAGAGTGGTGTCAGGGTATAGATGGTCACAAATCTGGCAGGATAATGAATATGCCTGCCGGAGCTCGCCGAAAGCGCATCTGTCATGTTGGACCACTAGGACTTGCCCCCCCATATCCACCACATTTTGACAAGCATTCCATGTGCCAAAGGCTAACTAAGGCCCAAAGTCCCATTTTCTCTTTACCGGCTTATCCTCCACATATAGCATTTCTCTCTCAATGCTGCCAAACTATATAATCACTGACTTTGTCTTGGCTCTCTCTGCCTCCGTTTCTTTTTGCTGACTCATCATCTTTACTACCTTCCTACTATCTGTTCTGACTTTATTACTCTCCTATCCTCAAAAATTCCTTTCAGCCATCTATATTTTGTCTCATTTTGTGCTCACCAAGAAACACAAAGAATGAGCCAAAATGTATTGTAGGCACTATCTTCTTTATTGTCTTGCCTTTACCAATACAGCAAGACCTGTCTCTATCCAACATCACACAACATCCTACTCCTGTCCGTTGCCTCGTACACTGATCCCCCCCCCTATCCTTAATCTAATTCTAATCCCCTGGTGTACTCCCATAGGAAGTATCCAGAGTCCAGAGTGATCAAATGTCCAACACCCCTCATATGGGTTCTGGTTCCCAAACCACAATGTCCTTTAAATCATTTGCAAAATGTCCCTAAATTGTAATAACCATTCTGGGGGGAGGGGGGCCCCAGTACTCGTGACGAGCTCAGCTCGTCATGAGCCACGGTGGCCGTGTGCTCATGACGAGCTCAGCTCGTCACGACCACACCCGTTCAATGGAAAGCCCAGCAGGGTTATCCCTGCGTGGGCACGGCGCAACGGTCATGACAAGCTCAGCTTGTCATGATCACACGCCCACGGTGGCGCATGACAAGCTGAGTTCGTCATGAGCAGGGGAGGGGTTAAAGCATTTCCTAGTTTGTATGTGAACTGTACAATGCATCACACATGAAAAGAGAAAAAAAGAGAAGAAATAAAAACATTTATCTTTATTATGCCTTCTTCAGATTTGCACAGGATTTTGGCACAAATCCCTGTCTAGAGGTCTTTGTAGATAAGGATTTGCTTCAAAACCCATGGTAGTTTTCTTGGTAACTTTAATCCTCCTCCGTTGGATCGCCAGCCATGGAAAGTAACACAAGGGAGAACACTGTGTTGCATTGTGTTACTTTTAGTTACAATCCAAAGTAAATCAAGATTTTAGTTTTATTGTAAATACCACCCCAACACTTTGCATGGGGTGTGCAATAACAAAAAAAAGAAAACTCGAGCCTCTGTATTTACTCTCTCATGTTGGTGTGCACACATTCTTTGTACTCTTCTGCACATACAATTTGTCACGTTGCATCAGATCAGTGTTCACTGCTCACTCTGTCTCACACACATACACACAACATAACATACCTAAATTATGAGGACCACCCATTCACGGTAATGAAGGGTGCATTTTCTATTCTACTTCATGTGTGCTTTGATAGTAGGGTAGGTTATAAAGCACACACACAGAAACACATGGAGGATACACAAGAAATAGACACACTCTAATCACCACGAAGTGACACTTGGAACTAAACACATTTAGATATATATACTGCCCCACAGCAAAGATCAAAATGTTCACCTGGGTCAAAGGAGGAATAGTATCTTAACAGTACTGAGAATGGGGTACCCATAACCAAATCATTGTAGGGACACTTTTCTCTTATGTGGAGTGGAGGATTGAGTTACCCTCTTCTGTCAGTCTTTTGTTTAAAACTCTTTTTATTTCAGGAGTAAACACAACACAGCAATGACTGCACCTCTCAGTGCACAAAATAGACATATACCTTATATCAATAAGTGAGTCCAATACAGAGCCGTCAACGTACAGCCCAACAGACCCCTACAGTCACTCAAATCCTTTTGGATCATTCCCCTTAAAAGGTGTGCAGAACATTTCCCTACTTCCATTCACCCAGATATTTGTACATTTATAGGGACACCCCTTGCCCTCATAGACCACCCTTTCCACCTGTATACACCAGTTCATGTCTGCCGTCCAGTCCTCCAGCAATGAGGCAGATGCTGTTCTCCACATTCAAGCTGTATTTTGTCTACCCACCATAAAGCCTAGCGTGACCCACAGCCGATCTGTAGTGGTCTGGTCCGTCGCCTCTAATATATTCGATGGGCACCATTTTGCGGAGAAAGTCAAATTACCGGAGCACTTTGCCATGAACCTGGATACCACTGCATCCCAGAAAGCCTGAACCAAAGGAAAGTGCCACACCATATTGAAAAATGCACCCTCACAACGACATTCTCTAAGGCACAATAGTGACTCAACTCTGTCCATCTTGACCATTGTGGTACCTGCATAATAGGTCCTGTGGAGGATCTTAATTTGCACTAATCTAAAATGAGAGTGGATAGCTACTTCTCTGGGGGATGTCAATGCCTCCTGCCACTCATCATCTTGTAGCTCTCCCAAGTAATCCTCCCACCTTTCATGGAGCCTAACTAGGTGATCAGGGGAGTTATTTAGGAGCTTGCGATAGGCCAAGGAGATTGCCTTTTTATGCATATACTAGCAGCCCGTCCCGACGTTGTCCAGTTATGAATTGCTGCCAGCCAGTATTATATTGTTTTGTAGGATTTCGTTTTGATGGCATTTCTTATCTGTGACAGGCCTGTGAAACGCTCCGATTCACAGTGCACTGCTGATGCACTTAAGAGTGCGCGTTCAGTAGTGTGTGAACTCGAGTTTCCCTACTTTATTTTTCCTTGCAATATTATATAGCGCGAACTCGACAACATGGCATGAGCACAATTTACATTACAGAAGAACACATTCATTTGTGGTAGGCACGGGGAGACAAAGGGATTTGCCTGGAAACACAGGATGTTGAACTGATGCAGAGATTCGAACGTAGCTCCCCAGCTCTAAAGTTCGCAATTCTAGAACTTGTGGCGGTGGTGTGTCTAAAAGTGAATGTCGGTGCTGGCCATCAATGAGAGAGACCTGTGCATTTTTCAAATGGGTGGTGAAAAAATATGAGTATGTTGCTGGAGATGTGGGCCGCTGTGCCACCAATGTACTTACCGGGGAAGGGTAAACACCCAATATTCCGCAACTTTCTTTCCGCATACCATCACTCCGCATACTTTCAGTACGAAAGTACCATGACTCCGCAATATCATTATAATGCATGGCATTACATTTTATATGCTTTTACCACACATACATTTACAACGAAATTTGTTGTAAATGCATGAATGGCAAAAGCATGTTTTTTTTTAATGTTTGGATATGGTAAGTATGGGTATAGGGGTATATGTTTTGGGGTACTGAGGTATATGTTTTGGGGTGTTGTATCGGGTTCCCAAGGCCTACATGTTCCGAAGATAACCCACATACATTGGAAGAACTGTTGGCACGGAAACTGTAAAAGTCAAAGAACAAGTTTATTAAGACCCCATAGGGTGGTGGTACACTCATACAGCACCCTTCGGTAATGCAAGAGGTATCACACCGAACATCGGTGTGACCCCCTCTTTTATACAATTCTACAGGTAATAAAACGAACAAGCGGCACAAAGTTACAGAGCATGTTTTGGAACACTGCCAGCTCATTGGAGGGTTTCAAACCACTGGTCAGTTTGCGGCACATTCCTGAGGAGTGACTGGTCAGTGTGAACTGCGCATGTGTGAGCTTGACCAATACTAAAAATAGCCTGTTGCTGGGCAGACTCGAGTGGTCAGTGGAACGGACAAAGGACTAAAGGGCACGCTGGCCACGAGGCCGCTCATGAGCTAAAATGGCCGCCGCTACATATAAAATGGCGCTTCTATGTATAGCCAATTTAAGCGAGAAACGTGTAGCAAAGCTAAGCGCTAACCCAGCCATCGTCAAAATACGACAGACGACCCTTTTAGCGTTTAGCTGAAGCTACCTCATAGTGGATATAGTCAGGGTGTTCATCTTCTATATCAATTAACATTATTTGTGTTACTTCTTTATGAAGCATCATTTTGTCATGAGCAAGAGCTCGTCTCGATGGTACACAGACTGATAAGCACATAGAACATAAAGCTGGGCCACATTGGATACATAAGCATACAAAGAACAGAATCCCCACAATGATACATAGAATCGTTAACAGTTTCCATCCCCAGGTGGTGAGTATTGACCAGAACCATCCTGACAGAGTCCAAGTACCATTATCCGGATGTATTTCAGCGGCTATCTTATGTAGCTTCGTGATAGCATCGTATACAGATGGTGAATTGTCAGGTATATAGACACAGCAGCTACTTCCGATAATTCTACATGCCCCCCCATGGTCAGCTAACACTACATCTAAAACAATCCGGTTCTGGAGCGCAACAATTCTAGAAATCTGTACTTCTTCAGTGATATTTCCAAGTGCTATTGCAGTATCATTAGCCACAGCCTCAACAACACGGGTCAGTCGTCGGATCTTTCGACTGTTCAGAGCTGCCCCAACGAAGGAAAACAGGCCCAAATTAAAGTCCACATACTGCTGCAAAGTAGTGTCCGTTTGATCTATATCATCCAAAACAACAGAGCGTTTGGCACGGTTTAAAACAAAGTCATGATATAAAATGTAGTTATTGTGATACATTGGTGGGGCAATGAATACAGGAGGTAATACAAAAGACACGTAGCAAGTGCCTGACCATCCCAATGGAAGCTGATGATAACCCTTCGTTCCACAGATGAAGTAAGTATTGCGGGATGTCACAAACGATATACCATTAGGACTGTCAAATGTGAGTGTGGTGTTACATTCACTTTTCCCAACAGAAATTACACCTTTATTGCGTATACATAGATCCGCTTTAGTAGCAATAACATTAATGACATGTGCATTCGATACATTGATACTTCGCTGATTGCTATAAATTCGTGAAGCAGACACATTATCAGGACGGTATTCCTCCCATTCGAATCGAGTACCCTCAGCTTGTGGATACCCATCCCGGTCATGGTGACACAATTTATTCAAACGGAAAAGCACTCCCCCTTTTGTGGGCCATCTCAAAGTAAAGAGGAGAGTGTACAATGCATTGCAAGATCCATTATGCGAAAACGGGAGAGGAATGAGTGGAGTACCCCCTTTCTTCTGGTGCCCAGGCAACATCCCACACACCCAGCAATTTGAGGTATTTGTCATATTGTGCGTATGATGTAGGATCTGAATAAAACTATTGTTCAGATAAGTCTGTCGGTGCCGTTCTTCGTGATAGGGCAGGGTGAAATGAAAATGTTCAGATGGGGCCGGGGTAGTCGGCAGCAAATGTTCGCGTGCAGGTACCACAAGTTCAACTACCCAGGCTATTACAGCGATCACCACAATAGTCAAAACAAAGAGAATGGCACCCAAGAGTCGCTTATCTCGTGATGCTGATGATGCCATAGTTCAGAAAAGTTCTTGCAGAGTCTCAAATAGTTCAAATTGGTCACAAAGTCTCAAATACACATGCGTGTATACCTAAAAAAAGAAAAATATGGTGCTGAACTCCGAGGTAGCCGGTGTTTTCTTCTCCGGGCCAAGACGGGTGTCGCTACACTGGCAGAACTGACCCCCCCCCCCTTGGAATTCCCGGTTTCCGTTTCACAAACCTGGAGCGGTAACCAACCAGTCATAAAAACACAAAAGGAAACTCTTCTTTATCGTGGCCGTAGATTGTAGTGCTCTCGTCCAGAAGCAGTGTGGTCCGGGAAGGCTCCCTCAACTTCGGCCGACGTCACAGCTGGGCTCTTTTCCTTTTCCAAAATCTCTTTATAATCGGTCAACACAACAGGATTTGCCAGATCAGGAGAGACACGACGGCAGTGGGTTGAGTGTATCCACCGCTTCCTGTTGGTCACTCGTACAGCTGTTCGAGTAGCGAGGAGGACTTGCTCGGGGCCACGCCACCTCGGTTCCAAGCTATTCGTCCTCTCAAACGACCGAATCATCACAAAATCCCCAGGACGAAGATCATGGCCCTCTCCAGTAGAGTTGTCAGGGAGCGCTTCTCGAACCTGTTGATGAATAGAAAGCAAATCATTTGTTAATCGTGAAAATAGTCATTCATCATTACACAAGGCACATCATGTATCAATCGTGGCTTAGGCACCCCCCAGATATTCATCGGCCTTCCGAACACCACTTCATATGGTGTGAGGCCCGTTCGAGAATGGGGTATTGATCTGAGGGAGAGCAATGCTAGCGGTAAGGCATCCGGCCATTTTAATGACGTGGACGCCACGATCTTGGCCAGTTTTAATTTCAACGTGGCATTGTACCGCTCAACAAGACCTGCAGATTGAGGGTGGAACACAGCATGAAACTTCTGCTGAATCCCTAACCCCTTCAACACATATTCCACAATTTTCCCGACAAAATGAGGCCCATTGTCGCTCCACAGATATTTGCAAATTCCAAATCGAGGGAAGTACTCTTTGAGCAAAACCTTAGCTGTTGTCAAAGCAGTATTGTCTTTCGTGGGGAAAGCCTCAACCCATTTGCTAAAAGCACATACCACCACTAAAACATACTTCAGGTTATTGCAGCGCTCAAGCTGGATATAATCCATTTGGAGTACCTCGAATGGTGCAGAAGGTGGAACTAACCCTCCTTTCGGAGTATGGGTCCCCTTTCCAGGGTTGTGCTGCAAGCATATCAGGCAGGTCTGCACTACTCTCTTAGCAGTATTGGCAATCTCGGGATGCTCCCAAACTCGTGTCAACAGTCGAGTGATTGCAAGAGCCCCCACGTGTGCCAACCCATGTGCCATTTGGACCATCACCTGCAAGTAAGCTGCAGGCAATTTCCATTTCTCCATGTCTTTGCTTCTCCAACACCCTTCATCATCTAGCACCCCATCTACTGCCCATGCCGCAAGTTCAGCTTCAGTAGCTGATTTCTGAATATCTAATATCTCAGCTCTAGCATCATTCCATCGTTCAGCTTGAGACTTTGTCACGTACATGGGGGAGTCAGTTCGAGACATAGCCGTTTGTCTTGCTATGCTATCCGCAAAGGCATTTCCCTGACCCACTTTATCAGTGATCTTCTTATGGGCGCTACATTTTATGATCGCTACCTTCTTTGGACAAAGCAACGCATTTAGGAGATCACGCACCAGTTCTCCGTGCATAATGTGTTCTCCATGAGAAGTCAGAAACCCACGTTCTCTCCAGAGTAGCCCAAAATCATGCGCTACTCTGAAGGCATACCGGCTGTCTGTGTATATGTTCACACATAAACCAGCGCTCAATTCGCAGGCTCTTGTTAAGGCTATCAGCTCTGCTGCCTGAGCCGATTTCTGTGGTATTCTAGCTGTTTCCACCACTGTCTTAAGTGTCGTGATCGCATAAGCTGCGGAAGTCGTGCCATCTGGCAGCCTTAAACACGATCCATCGACCCACAGTTCCCCATCCACATCTGGAAGTGGCATATCCTGTAAGTCGATACGACCCTTTGTCTGTTCCTCGGTCAGGAAAACACAGTCGTGATGTTTTTCTTCTTGACCCTCCTCGGCCGGATAGGGCAATAAAGTGGCAGGGTTCAGAGTAGCACATCTTTTCAGTGTAATATGTGGCGCCAACAGTGTAAGCTCATATCCTGTTAAACGTGCACTCGTGAGATATTGGGTTTTTGTTTGGTTTAGCAGGGCATCTACTGCGTGAGGAACTAACACCAGCAGTTTATGTGATAACACTATTCTCTCACTCTGCCGTATGGCTACTGCTGTTGCTGCTACCGCTCGGAAACACCCAGGCAATCCTCGTGCTACAGGATCAAGAATGGCAGAGAAATACGCACATGGTCTCTGCTTGTCCCCGTGTACTTGCACTAACACTGACAACGCGCACCCATCATTCTCGTGCACGTACAATGTAAAAAGTTTCGTGTAGTCTGGTGTGCCTAACACGGGTGCAGAACAAAGGGCCTGTCTCAACTGTTCAAAAGCATTCTGATATTCATCTGTCCATTCAAGGGGCATTGGTGTAGCTTTGGACAGTAACGCTAGCAAGGGCTTTATAATGTGTGAAAAACCCATGATCCATTGTCTACAAAAGGACGTCAACCCTATGAAGGCACGTACATCTCTCTGTGTGCGGGGGACTGGTGTGTCTAAAATTGCCTGAATTCGATCTGATGTCAATGCACGCCCCTCCTTAGACAAAAGATGACCGAGGTAGGTCACCTTGGGTCTACAATATTGAAGCTTTTTCTTGGAAACTTTATGATTATTCTGTGCCAGAAAAGAAAGCAGCGCAATCGTACTTTCTTCACATTGTGCATAAGAATCAGCGGCAAGCAGGAGGTCATCCACATATTGGATAAGGACAACCCCCGACTGCAACTCAAAAGAGTCAAGCTGTCTTTTCAAAGCCTGGCTGTAGATACTCGGGCTCTCAGTGTACCCTTGAGGAGCACGACAAAATCTATACGATTTATTATTTAACGTAAAGCCAAACAGGTATCTGCTATCGGGATGGACAGGAATGGAAAAGAAAGCATTCTTCAAATCAATTACACTAAAGGTCGTAGCCGTTGGTGGTACCATCGTAAGCAAGGTCGTAATATCGGACACCACCGGGTATTGGGGAACAACAATTTTGTTGATCTATCTCAAGTCAATAATAAACCGATAAATTTTGTCGTCAGTATCTCTCTTCAGAATCTGCAGAATAGGACTATTACAAACATTGTAAGGAACCTCTTCTACCACCCCAGCCGCAATCAGATCTTGGACAATATGTGTCAGGGCAATTTCTCCTTCCTTCGAAATCTTATACTGTGGCACACGTGGCAGAGAAGCCCCTTCCTTAACAGTAATGTGAAAAGGTGGAATACGCATCTCTCCCACATCCGTATCTGACGTCGCCCATAACGTGTGCGGGCGAGAGGCCAAAGCTGAAATATCTTGTATAGTATAAAACCTATTTGGGTCAGGATAATTGTCATTGAGAATGACACGCACTCCCTCCGGAGCGCACCGTATCGTTGCTCGAAAATATTTAAGCAAATCAATGCCCAGGATATTATCTGGGGTGTAGGGCGATAACAAAAATTGGCCCAAACTAAAAAATTTGTCGAGACAAAGCGCTAGGGGTTGTGACAATGGGCTAGGGGAGGGTGTGCCATCAAACCCTACACATGTAATCATTTCGCCAGACAGGGGAGCCCTCGGAACCAACCTTTTAGACAAAGCGCTACGGGTAGCTCCGGTGTCAACTAGGAATTGATCAGTAGAACCCAAAATACCCGCTGTTACATATGGACCCTCCTGATCTACAGGCACTTCAATTGGTTCCGCACCCCATCCTACGCAGTCCTATGCATGTACATAATCCTGGTGTTCCACATTCTCGCTTTCCGATATCTGATATTGGTTTCGTCTATCAAAAGTATTTCGTTCATCCTGGCCACGGCCCCTGCCCTCAACCCTTCCACGATCACTTCCGCCACCTCTTGCTCCCGTATAACCTCCTCTCGACCTACCACCTCCTCGACCACGCTGACTACGCTGCTCACGAAGTACCGGACAATCATCAGCCCAATGCCCAAACTCCTTACAGTAGGCACACTGATCCTCCGCTATATCCGTACGACCATACGACGTAGTACCTCCACCTCCTCTTCCTCTATCACTCCCTCTATACTGAGTCCCACGGACCTGTGCCAACATCACCTTCGTCTTCAATTCTTTCGCTTTCTTATCAACACTTTCTTTAGCCTCTATCTCCTGCCGCTCATAATACTGAGCCATCGTTAACAAAGACGCAGGGGTCGCCGTGGCCCAGGAACTTTCACTCGTTTTCAATCGTTTTGCAATCTCCGGTAGGAGATTAGTCACATACTTATCTACAAACAAATGCCGACCTGTATCGTCTGTTAAAGATTGACCACTATAATCATGGAATGCCTCCTCGAAGCGTGTAAAGAAATCTGAAACCGTTTCATCAGGCTTTTGTTTGCACGAAGCTAACATAGTCCAATCAATCTTTTTAGAAGGAACGAGCGTTTTTAATTTAGTCAAAATAGCCGCTGGAAGGTCTAAAATCAACTGACAAGGCTTGCATGCTGGTTTCCTTTCTAAATCAGCTTCATTAATCTCTTTCCATGTACCCCCTAGCACTGTTTCATCATTATTCTTACGAATTTGTCTCCACATATCAGGCGGAAGTATTAACCCAAAGAACAAATCTATATCAACCAGAGTCATCACACAAGATGAAATAGCCCCTTCCACCCCCTCGTAGAATGCTGCCGGATTCTTACGAAGATCAGGTAAAGAATTTTTCAGTGCCATAACATCCGCTCTATTCCAAGGCGTATACACCCAATTATATACAAAATACCCCTTCGCATCTTTCGACCTTCTATCATCATCTGTACCTTCCCCTTTCGGTGGAACATACAAAGGCGCAGCTTCACGCATAGGCATAACATGCATTGCAGAATTCTTATCTGAACCCCGGAGAGAACACTCCTTAATCTGCTCGCTATTCTCCGACTCGGACTCCTTTTGCTTCTTTTTCCGCTCCTCCCGCAATCTGGTTGTTTCATCTCGCAGCTGGATCAGTTGCTTGAAAAGGTCATCAACATCTGCAAGATCAAATACACCTTTATCCAAATTCTCACGACATACTGACACAGCTTTAGGTTCAAACGTATCTGAAACAACAACTTCATCCGCCAAATTAGACAGAAAATACAGTAATTCATGATCCGTCCACCTACTCCTCTCCGCAACCACCTCAGCCTGAGAAACACAATTCTTATTCACTCCGTGGTAAACCTGAGAGCAGTTATACCCTTCTTTTCCGACTTATCCTGCCCATCACCACCCGAATCTTCAGCTGGAGCCGTCGGCGAAACATACGGAGGCGGTGACCGATCTAGCAATGAAAAATCATCAATTTCATTATTAAGGACAGGATAAAGCGGTCGACGAATAGGGAATTGACCCGTCGTTTGAGATTTACGTTCCCGTTCCTCCCTCTCTCTTTTCTCCTGAGCCTCTTTTTCCTCAAGCTGTAAAGCCTTATCCCGAGCAGCCTTGCGCTGCTCTTTGTCCGCCAAGGCAACTTCACGTTTCATTCGCTCACGCACCGCTTTCTCCCACATTCGCACACAATCAAACATGTTTTGTCTAGACCTGCGTTGAAACAGACATTGCTCCACAAACTGTACTTTTTGCAAATCGAACGACCCATGTAGTGGCCATTGCAATTCAGGATCCGACTTGGTATACTTATGCCAGAGTTTACTGTACATTATAGGGGGAAGGCCATGTTTAATGTACATTTCGCGATTTGGTGTTCCCTCTGGGGGAGCCGGCTGTGATTCCGCTAACCTAATTGTGGTACCATTTCCAAGACAGCACATCCCTCGGAGCGTGCTAAAAACAGGCATGTTCAAAGAGTATCACGAAAGCGTGACACCGTATAAAATGGCACTTACAGTACTTCACACAAATGTGCCGCTCAGAGGAAAAAAAACAAAGTTAGAGAAACATCTCTACATGCCTGCCTATGTGAAGTGCACTACACATATAGATTCAAAGTTCACAAATTCACAAATTCACAAGTTCACAAATGTTAGCTAACTCAAATCAAAGTCATAGGTCACAGAATTTCGGCAAGCGTCCGAGGACTACCTCACCGATCACAAATCATAGAACTCCAGTAAGCGTCCGCAGACTACCTTACCGATCACAAATCTTACCCAAAGTCTCAAAGGTCCAGATTCTAACTGCCAAGGTCTTTTAATCGAATCAGCCAAACGGCACTTTATCCAGCAACACAGACGATCGAAACTCAGTCGGAGACCGACGCCACCTGGAAGGTCAGATCGGAAGGAAAGGAAAAAACACCGTGGGTGCCAAGACTCGGGTCACTTAGTGGCAGCGCGCGTCCATGGCGAGTGTCCAAACCTTCGTCACGACCTCTCCTTCGGGCATCCGAGTCGCCGATGAGTCCCTTCGTGGTCGCCAATTTGTTGTATCGGGTTCCCAAGGCCTACATGTTCCGAAGATAACCCACATACATTGGAAGAACTGTTGGCAAGGAAACTGTAAAAGTCAAAGAACAAGTTTATTAAGACCCCATGGGGTGGTGGTACACTCATACAGCACCCTTCGGTAATGCAAGAGGTATCACACCGAACATCGGTGTGACCCCCTCTTTTATACAATTCTACAGGTAATAAAACGAACAAGCGGCACAAAGTGACAGAGCATTATGTACATATAAGGGCATGTTTTGGAACACTGCCAGCTCATTGGAGGGTTTCAAACCACTGGTCAGTTTGCGGCACATTCCTGAGGAGTGACTGGTCAGTGTGAACTGCGCATGTGTGAGCTTGACCAATACTAAAAATAGCCTGTTGCTGGGCAGACTCGAGTGGTCAGTGGAACGGACAAAGGACTAATGGGCACGCTGGCCACGAGGCCGCTCATGAGCTAAAATGACCGCCGCTACATATAAAATGGCGCTTCTATGTATAGCCAATTTAAGCGAGAAACGTGTAGCAAAGCTAAGCGCTAACCCAGCCATCGTCAAAATACGACAGGGGTGTTTGGGTATTTTAAGGGTTCAGATATAGTTTTGGGTTATGGGGTACAGGGGTAGTTTTAGGGTTTAGGGATAGGTATGGGTTTTGGGGTACAGGGGTATTTTTAGGGTTCAGGGCTAGGTTTGGGTTTTGGGGTATAGGGGTATCTGTAGTGTCCAGGGGTAGGTTTGGGTTTTGGGGTACAGGGGTATTTTAAGGGTTCAGGGCTAGGTTGGGTTTTGGGGTACAGGGGTATTTTTTAGGGTTCAGTGCTAGGTTTGGGTTTTGTAGTACAAAGGTATTTTAGGGTTCAGGGGTAGGTTTGGGTTTTGGGGTACAGGGTTATACTTAGGGTTCAGGGCTAGGTTTGGGTTTTGGCATATAGGGGTATTTTTTGGGTTCAGGGGTAAGTTTGGGTTTTGGGGTACAGGGGTATTTTAAGGGTTCAGGACTAGGTTTGGGTTTTGGGGTACAGGGGTATTTTTAGGGTTCAGGGCTAGGTTTGGGTTTTGGGGTACAGGGGTATTTTAGGGTTCAGGGGTAGGTTTGGATTTTGAGGTACAGGGTTATTTTTATGGTTCAGGGCTAGGTTTGGGTTTTGGGGTACAGGGGTATTTTTAGGGTTCAGAGGTAGGTTTGGGTTTTGGGGTACAGGGTTATACTTAGGGTTCAGGGCTAGGTTTGGGTTTTGGCATATAGGGGTATTTTTTGGGTTCAGGGGTAGGTTTGGGTTTTGGGGTACAGGGGTATTTTAAGGGTTCAGGACTAGGTTTGGGTTTTGGGGTACAGGGGTATTTTTAGGGTTCAGAGCTAGGTTTGGGTTTTGGGGTACAGGGGTGTTTTTAGGGTTCAGAGGTAGGTTTGGGTTTTGAGGTACAGGGGTATTTATAGGGTTCAGGGCTAGGTTTGGGTTTTGGGGTACATGGGTATTTTTAGGGTTTAGGGATAGGTTTGGGTTTGGGCTACAGGGTATATTTATAGGGTTAAGATGGGTTAGTGTTTAAGGGTGTTGGGGTATTTTAAGGAGTAAGGGTGGGTTATGATTATGGGGTGCAGGGGTATTTAAAGGGAGCAGGGCTAGGTTTGGGTATTGGGGTACAGGGGTATTATAGGTTTCAGGGGTAGGTTTGGGTTTTGGGGTACAAGGTTATATTTAGGGTTCAGGGCTAGGTTTGGGTTTTGGCGTACAGGGTTATTTTTAGGGTTCAGGGGTAGGTTTGGGTTTTGGGGTACAAGGGTATTTTAAGGGTTCAGGACTAGGTTTGGGTTTTGGGGTACAGGGGAATTTTTAGGGTTCAGGGCTAGGTTTGGGTTTTGGGTTACAGGGGTATTTTTAGGGTTCAGGGGAAGGTTTGGGTTTTGAGGTACAGGGGTATTTATAGGGTTCAGGGCTAGGTTTGGGTTTTGGGGTACAGGGGTATTTTTAGGGTTTAGGGATAGGTTTGGGTTTTGGGGTACAGGGTATATTTATAGGGTTAAGATTGGTTAGTGTCTAAGGATGTTGGGGTATTTTAAGGAGTAAGTGTGGGTTATGATTATGGGGTGCAGGGGTATTTAAAGGGAGCAGGGTGGGATTAGCACACGATATGAGACATGGCATGAAGGGCGGAACGTACCACACGCCCCAAGCGTTTGTCACGCCCCCAGCACATGCCCACAGCACAACGCAGACACGCCCACAATGGACTACTTTGCTGGCACAGTTCTTTTACCTTTTAAATGTATATGGTGGTCGTCTGCATAGCCTATGTCCTTCTGCTGCAACTGCCCTTTCCAACGCTGTATTGGATTATGTGATTGGTGCTGTGGTGCTTGAGATTACCCGCCTCAAAGGTTTGGGCTCTTTCTTTATTATATTAGTATAGAGATTCATCAAGCCGTCTATCTTCCAATGGCTCTTCTGTCAGTCTTGGTCTCCTTTTGTAGAATTTTTTCTCATCCACAAGAGGCATCCGACTACCAGCGATGTAATGCAAAATGATGGTGCCCACCTGTTGATTGTGATGAGCGACCCTTGAGGCTCCCATATCTCCCGATATTAATTGGTCATGAGCTGAATAAGGTGCCTCCTGAGGGTTTGGGAGCCCATGAGGGGTTGGGGACCCCCATCCACTGCAGGGGCTGGAGGGTCCTCTGTTACGTCGCCTCCTACTACTACCTTGAAGGTACCTCTGACTCATGCAGTGGGAGAGGGCTTAGTTGCTCAAGATCACGGAAGCATGAATCAACTTGTTTGGGATGCCCCATTGCTCCGCCAAGGACGTGTAACCCCAACATGGAGGGATAGCCATTTCATTTGCAAGAAGAGTACTGTGGGCCTCATTTATGAGGCTGTGCGCCACTTTTACGCCGCCGGTCCGTCACTTTTTGTGACGCACCAATGGCATAAAAAAATGTGCGTTGTTGCGCCATATTTACAAAGTGACGCATCTAGGTAGATGCATCACTTTGTAAACCCCTGCGCCACATTATACCTGCGCCAGGTATAATATAGGGTCAGGGAATTTCACAGCGCCATTTCTTGGCCTCTAATGCGTCAAAATCTTTTGCCTGCTTCATGGCAGGCGTAAGAGTGATGCAGGAACTAACAACATGGGACTTGCCTGTGTGAAAGTACACCTTGCTGGAGTTGCGTCACTTTTGTGACACACTCCAGCAATGCGTCATTTTTGGGCCTACAGATACGTCAGAAATACTGACGTATCTGTAACTCCTTGCGCCATGATGCGTCGTATTATAAATATGACGCATCAATCATGACGCAAGGAGTGCGCACTGAGAAGTGACGCAGCGATGCGTCATTTCTCATAAATTAGGTCCTCAATATTTACTCCTCTTGTTTTGATTATTTATATGACACACCCACACAAACACAATCACCCACAAGCTTACATGCACAGTTATACAAAATTGTGTTTATCCACGACCTGAAATCATGTTAGGACCCTGGAGCAAGGAATTACTTTACTCCCCATATTCACTCTGTATTGAGATTTAATTGCTCTAACATTCTAAATGCAGGTGCATTCATGCAGAGGCACACACAAACACAGTGGGCCAAAATAATCTTTAACCAAATCCATGATTGCTGCAGTGGACTTTGCATAATTGTAACCAACTTTGGCTGTGAACTTTGACTCTTCATACCACCATTCAGAGAGACAGACAGACATACAGCCAGACACATACCAATAAGAGACACACACCGCACAATTTAGAGACACACATTCACCATGCAGTCAACCCAGCCACCCACCCCTCCCCTCCCCCAGCAGTACTTTTCTGAGAGGAGGAGGCTCTCTGCCCACTTCCACTCAAACTCCCTTCCCACGCCCCTTCCTCTATTAGCACTCTGTCTCTTCGCTCCTTCCCTCCAGCCCCCTCCTCTCCTCCCTCCCGCCCCCTCCTCTCCTCCTTCCCTCCAGCCCCCTCCTCTCCTCCCTCCCGCCTGCCCCCTCCTCTCCTCCCTCCCTCCAGCCCCCTCCTCTCCTCCCTTCCTCCAGCCCCCACCTCTTCTCCCTTCCTCCAGCCCCCTCCTCTCCTCCCTCCCTCCAGCACCCTCCATCCTCCACCCCCCTCCTCTCCTTCCTCCCTCCAGCCCCCTCCTCTCCTCCATCCTCCAGCCCCCTCCTCTCCTCCCTCCCTCCCGCCCCCTCCTCTCCTCCCTACCGCCTGCCCCCTCCTCTCCCCCCTCTCTCCAGCCCCCTCCTCTCCTCCCTCCCTCCAGCCCCCCCTCTCTTCCCTTCCTCCAGCCCCCTCCTCTCCTCCATCCTCCAGCCCCCTCCTCTCCTCCCTCCCGCCTGCCCCCTCCTCTCCTCCCTTCCTCCAGCCCCTTCCTCTCCTCCCTTCCTCCAGCCCTCTCCTCTCCTCCCTTCCTCCAGCCCCCTCCTCTCCTCCCTCCCTCCAGCCCCCTCCTCTCCTCCATCCTCCAGCCCCCTCCTCTTCTCACTTCCCTCCAGCCCCCTCCTCTACTCCCTCCCTCCAGTCCCCTCCTCTCCTCCCTTCCTCCAGCCCCCTCCTCTCCTCCCTCCCTCCAGCCCCCCCTCTCTTCCCTTCCTCCAGCCCCCTCCTCTCCTCCATCCTCCAGCCCCCTCCTCTCCTCCCTCCCGCCTGCCCCCTCCTCTCCTCCCTTCCTCCAGCCCCTTCCTCTCCTCCCTTCCTCCAGCCCTCTCCTCTCCTCCCTTCCTCCAGCCCCCTCCTCTCCTCCCTCCCTCCAGCCCCCTCCTCTCCTCCCTCCCGCCTGCCCCCTCCTCTCCTCCCTCCCTCCAGCCCCCTCCTCTCCTCCCTTCCTCCAGCCCCCACCTCTTCTCCCTTCCTCCAGCCCCCTCCTCTCCTCCCTCCCTCCAGCACCCTCCATCCTCCACCCCCCTCCTCTCCTTCCTCCCTCCAGCCCCCTCCTCTCCTCCATCCTCCAGCCCCCTCCTCTCCTCCCTCCCTCCCGCCCCCTCCTCTCCTCCCTACCGCCTGCCCCCTCCTCTCCCCCCTCTCTCCAGCCCCCTCCTCTCCTCCCTCCCTCCAGCCCCCCCTCTCTTCCCTTCCTCCAGCCCCCTCCTCTCCTCCATCCTCCAGCCCCCTCCTCTCCTCCCTCCCGCCTGCCCCCTCCTCTCCTCCCTTCCTCCAGCCCCTTCCTCTCCTCCCTTCCTCCAGCCCTCTCCTCTCCTCCCTTCCTCCAGCCCCCTCCTCTCCTCCCTCCCTCCAGCCCCCTCCTCTCCTCCATCCTCCAGCCCCCTCCTCTTCTCACTTCCCTCCAGCCCCCTCCTCTACTCCCTCCCTCCAGTCCCCTCCTCTCCTCCCTTCCTCCAGCCCCCTCCTCTCCTCCCTTCCTCCAGCCCCCTCCTCTCATCCCTCCCTCCAGCCCCCTCCTCCCTTCCCTCCCTCCAGCCCCCTCCTCTCCTCCATCCTCCAGCCCCCTCCTCCTCTCCTCCCTCCAGCCCCCTCCTCTCCTCCCTCCCGCCTGCCCCCTCCTCTCCTCCCTCCCTCCAGCCCCCTCCTCTTCTCACTTCCCTCCAGACCCCTCCTCTCCTCCCTCCCTCCAGCCCCCTCCTCTCCTCCCTTCCTCCAGCCCCCTCATCTCCTCCCTTCCTCCAGCCTCCTCCTCTCCTCCATCCTGCAGCCCCCTCCTCTCCTCCCTCCCTCCAGCCCCCTCCTCTCCTCCATCCTCCAGTCCCCTCCTCTCCTCCCTCCCTCCAGCCCCCTCCTCTCCTCCCTCCTCTCCTCCCTCCCGCCAGCCCCCTCCTCTCCTCCCTCCCGCCAGCCCCCTCCTCTCCTCCCTCCCTCCAGCCCCCTCCTCTACTCCCTCCCTCCCCCTCCTCTCCTCCCTTCCTCCAGCCCCCTCTTCTCCTCCCTTCCTCCAGCCCCCTCCTCTCCTCCCTTCTTCCAGCCCCCTCCTCTCCTCCCTCCAGCCCCCTCCTTTCCTCCCACCCTCCCCCTCCTCTCCTCCCTTCCTCCAGCCCCCTCCTCTCCTCCCTCCCTCCAGCCCCTCCTTTCCTCCCTCCCTCCAGCCCCCTCTCCCCTCCCTCCCGCCAGCCCCCTCCTCTCCTCCCTTCCTCCAGCCCCCTCCTCTCCTCCCTCCCTCCAGCCCCCTCCTCTCCTCCCTTCCTCCAGCCCCCTCCTCTCCTCACTCCCTCCAGCCCCCTCCTCTCCTCCCTCCCTCCAGCGCCCTCCTCTCCTCCCTCCCTCCAGCCCCCTCCTCTTCTTCCTTCCTCCAGCCCCCTCCTCTCCTCCCTTCCTCCAGCCCCCTCCTCTTCTCCCTCCCTCCAGCCCCCTCCTCTCCTCCCTTCCTCCAGCCCCCTCCTCTTCTCCCTCCCTCCAGCCCCCTCCTCTCCTCCCTCCCGCCAGCCCCCTCCTCTCCTCCCTCCCTCCAGCCCCCTCCTCTACTCCCTCCCTCCCCCTCCTCTCCTCCCTTCCTCCAGCCCCCTCTTCTCCTCCCTTCCTCCAGCCCCCTCCTCTCCTCCCTTCTTCCAGCCCACTCCTCTCCTCCCTCCAGCCCCCTCCTTTCCTCCCACCCTCCCCCTCCTCTCCTCCCTTCCTCCAGCCCCCTCCTCTCCTCCCTCCCTCCAGCCCCTCCTTTCCTCCCTCCCTCCAGCCCCCTCTCCCCTCCCTCCCGCCAGCCCCCTCCTCTCCTCTCTCCCTCCTCTCCTCCCTCCCTCCAGCCCCCTCCTCTCCTCCCTTCCTCCAGCCCCCTCCTCTCCTCCCTCCCTCCAGCCCCTCCTTTCCTCCCTCCCTCCAGCCCCCTCTCCCCTCCCTCCCGCCAGCCCCCTCCTCTCCTCTCTCCCTCCTCTCCTCCCTCCCTCCAGCCCCCTCCTCTTCTCCCTTCCTCCAGCCCCCTCCTCTCCTCCCTCCCTCCAGCCCCCTCCTCTCCTCCCTTCCTCCAGCCCCCTCCTCTCCTCACTCCCTCCAGCCCCCTCCTCTCCTCCCTCCCTCCAGCGCCCTCCTCTCCTCCCTCCCTCCAGCCCCCTCCTCTTCTTCCTTCCTCCAGCCCCCTCCTCTCCTCCCTTCCTCCAGCCCCCTCCTCTTCTCCCTCCCTCCAGCCCCCTCCTCTCCTCCCTTCCTCCAGCCCCCTCCTCTTCTCCCTCCCTCCAGCCCCCTCCTCTCCTCCCTCCCTCCAGCCCCCTCCTCTCCTCCCTCCCTCCAGCCCCCTCCTCTCCTCTCTCCCTCCTCTCCTCCCTCCCTCCAGCCCCCTCCTCTCCTCACTTCCTCCAGCCCCCTCCTCTCCTCCCTCCCTCCAGCCCCCTCCTCTCCTCCCTTCCCTCCAGCCCCCTCCTCCCCTCCCTCCCTCCAGCCCCCTCCTCTGCTCCCTCCCTCCAGCCCCCTACTCTCCTCCCTTCCCTCCAGCCCCCTCCTCTCCTCCAGCAGTACTCTGACCTGGAGGGAGGCTTTAATAACCACAGGCAGCAGAAAGATTCATTACACGCATCCATCGTCTGCAACGCAAACAGTAGTTACTGCAAGACACGTATGAATGCAGCAATTCTGTAGTCCATGCTTGAATGGTCTCCCATCAGAAGGGACGACAGGTGCCTTTCTGCCTAGAGTTGATTGGACGGAATCACTTACGAAGCACTCCAATGACCTCAAATAAAACACAACCTTTTCTGTCCGCAGTTTCATACCAAGGGCTGCATCACAAAACACGGCGGGCAGATTTATAAGCTCCTTGCGCCACTTTTGCGTCCCATTTTAAAAATGACGCAAAATTGGCGCAGTGGGGCTTGTAAATCTGCGACGTGATTACTGACCACGTCCTGCCACCATGTAAAGAGTCTCAAGTCCTTCTGTTGTATGAAGACTTGGTCGCCCTCGTGGAATATGGGAAAAGGACACGGAAGGCAGTGAGGGGAGAAACACGGGGCGTTCAGAGAACCAAGAAAAGGCAGACCGCAAACGAGCAGAGCGGCGAGACAACATAAGGTTACTGGGTGGATTGGATACACTGGGGCTTATTTACCAGCCCCTTGCGCTGCTGTTGCGCCACTTTTAACATGGGAAAAAGTGACATACCAGTGGCGCAAAGGGTTTGTAAGTAAGCCCCTTAGGGGCAGATTTACAAGCTCCTTGCGCCATTTTTGCATCACTTTTAACATGGGAAAAGTGACACAAAAGTAGCGCAAGGGGCTGGTAAATCTGCCCCCTAGTGACCAAGTGGGTGGAAAGAAGTAGCCCCAGACGGGTACATCAAGGGTTATTCTCCAATAGTCCTGTGGCACAGGGTTGCACAGCAGGATGAATGGAAGTGTGAGATACATTGATGGTTCATTAGATGTATAATAAATAAGCGAGAAAGGAGACAGGAGTTTGGATAAGGGAAGAAGTTGAAAGAGAAAGGCGTGGATACCTTGATAACCACAGAAAATGATGGCTACAGAGATTATTGAAATTCGAGGCGTATGGACTGATATACATATCACCAACCAGACATTATGGTAGCTGGGAGGTCATGGACCAATACAACGGGAATAGCTAGTTTGGTGGACAGATGTGAACGTAGGTAGGTGGATGTACACTGGGAGGGGAGGCCATGAGAATGGAAGGACGGGCACAGAGAACGATTAGCTGGAATGAAGAAAAGGCAGAAAGAGCTAGTGGTGGACTGCTACAGGAAGGAGTCAGCGGTGGACATGTGGCCAGCTGAATTGGTGGACCGGTTTAGGGTGCATTGGTCAGATGGATTCTTAGAAGGGGTGATGCAAATGGACACAAGAAGAGTTTTGATGAATAAATGGATAGATGAACGGATTGGTAAATACTGGTAAATAGGTGGACTATTACAAGGAGCTGTGGAATGGTTGGATATCAAGGAAGGGTAGGGTGAGTGAAAGCTAGGCGAACGGTGCATAAATGAATGGAAACAGAGACAAGGAGAGGAAGAGTTGAAGAGAACGTTGATAAGGAAGAAATGGAAAGAAAAATCTTATAATTATTGCTGAGTCAAGGAAAGGAGCAGGGGAAGCGAATGTTTGAATAGATGAAAGGTGTGTTTGAAGTGGAGGTTTGACTAGTCTCGCTAAGGAAAGCATCAGTGTGCAGAAGCAGGAATAGGAAGGAGAGACAGAAATAATATTAAATGTGTGATAAAGATAGAATTGAAAAGGTGTATCAAACGAAGGCGCTAGAAGAAGGTTTGGATTGCGTTGAGGGCAAGAAAAATAACTAGGGGGCATATTACCAAAGAGTAGCGATATTTATCGCTAACTAGGCTTTGCAACGATTTTGTTATCACTAAGCATCGCCGGAAATTATCGCTGAGATAACTTGCTATTAGCAACGTTTATCTCAGAAGTGATCAAAATCCTCACGCTAACTGCCAAATGGAAGATTATCGCTGGAAAACCAACGATAATCTCTCGAAGTTTGGCGTTAGCTTGATGATAGGGGCTCACAAACTTAGCCATGATATCCACCTTCCATAGGATATCATGGCTAAGTCAGGAAAATACCAGGTGTTAAAAAAGCAGCGCTAACCGCGGTTAGCGCTGCTTTTTTTATCACTAACTGGGTTAGCGAAATCCTTGATAATAGGAGAAATGTCGCTCAACAACATTTCTCCTATTATTTTTCTCTGGAACGCCCCCTTTGCATCTCATTAGAGATGCAAGGGGAAGCGCAGAGAAAAAGGGTGCTAACATGCAAATTTGCGTCTTAGCACCCTGTTGCTGATAGGGAGATAATTTTGTTTCCGCTTTCTTGGCTTTTAAAGCCAAAAAAGTAGAGATAAATCCCTTGATAATATGCCCCTAGATAACTGACTGGAAGAAAAACCTAGTTGTATAATCAGGAGGAAACAGAGGTTTTCTAAAAAAACCTGTGCACATTGAATGGACCACATGTAGGAAAAATACACCAGACAGTTTCTTTAGGTTTCTTAATGAGCTAGAATGAAACAATCAGACATTTCATCTCCCAAGAGCAGCAGATTCAGGGCCAGACTTACCAATATTTCACGCAATGGAAAACAGCAAGACAACTTGCTGAGCTGCACAGCATGAAAGAGAGAGGGCAGGAATACGCCATATTACCAAGCTAAGGCCCATTCCTGCTCTCTGCCTGTACCGGGACACAAACTGCTGTCTAGTGCCAATGCAAGGGTGTCCAAATAGCAGGCACCATTGTTTTAGTGCAGCAAGAGACACCTTCATGCACAAAAACAATATTTGGAGGAGTTTTCCTCTTTCTAAGTGTGTTGCAGAATGCAGCACATTTAGAACGGGGAACCAACACAGAGAAATAAAGATATTCCTCCTCGTTGCACCTTCAGAGAGAAGTTGTAACATGTTGATGCATTTCCAAATTTACTGGTCATTGTAAATCTGGGAATGTGCCAAAATCCATGGGTGGATGCGTGGGAACAGCCAGGGTCCACCAATGGAATGCCTTTCTATGGCAGAGTAACGCAAGGCAAGAACTTGTACTGCCAGGTGTTACTCCAGATTTACCAAGCATTGCAGGGCCACACAAGGTGAAGCCATCTTTAGCATTGCATTGCCCTTGCAAAAACGTGTGTGACACAAGGGCAACGCACCACAATGATGAATCTGGCCCTGAGTGTCAATAAATCTCCAGGTATCTTCCCAAGTGGTGTCAGAAAAATGAGGATGAACGTTCCACCAAAGTACAGAGTTAGTGGATCCTGACAAAGAGAGAAACATAGGGGCTTCGTTGCAAGCCCCTTGCGCCACCTGTGCGTCACTTTTAATTTGAGAAAAAGTGTTGTACTGGTGGCGCAAGAGGCTCGCAAATAAGCCCCAGAGTGTCTCAGGCAAATGATCATAATTAAGTGTGAGTAAAGGTTTCAAATCAGTGGCATAGAAAGGGTGCAAAGACACATATTGCAATCAAGGAAATGGGCCTCCACACTGGTTTCGAGATAGAGCAAGGACACTTTACATGCACCTTAAGAATGAGAAAGAAAGCCAGGTTCAGAAACATTGGTCAGTGTAGACCTAAGAGCATTTGGGGTGTAGAGGCCTAGTGCAAAGTATGATGCAGAATAACCCTGAGTGCAAAGGCGTAGGCCATAAGTAAGGTATGGTGAGAAGCTCTGTGCTGGAGTAGGATCAAGCCAGGTCATATTGGAGCAGATGTATGGCCTTCAGTTAAGATAGAATCTCTTAAGAGTGAATGTCATCTAGATCATCTCAAGGGCAAATGGATTATGGATCACATCTGCTCCAGAATGGAGTTAAAGCACCTAAAGATGTAAAAGCAGTATAAATTCATCCCTTATGGACTGGTGTTCTAAGGTTTAGGAGTCAAAACATGCTCAGGTGTAAAAACAAGGTTCAAAGAGTTCATAGGAGGACCTTTCGTGCTGAAATATTGTTCAGAGCAATGCAACGTACTCATGCTCAGTCAAGGAGGAAGTCTGGTGGAGGTCAAAGAGGAAGGCCAAAACCCCTCAGCGAGACATGTTATGCATGATTGGGTTCGGAACATTAGCCTGGTCCTGAATGTACATACTTTAGCTTCACAATATTGGTACTAACACAAGCCACAGAATGAAATCATATTCTTTAACAGACATCATTACTGTTAGACCTGGCATCTTTAGCATGGTTTCCCTGGCTTTTTGCCTCTAACTACTGCATTTTTTGATGCTGTGCTGGATTTCTTTTTTGCTGGCTTAGATGCTTTGGGCACTTTGCCACTGCTGATCAGTGTCAAAGTGCAAGTGCTCCCTATGGAAACTGTTATTATGATTGGTTCTCCCTGATTGGCATATTTGATTCACCTGTAAGCCCCTAGTAATGTGCACTATATGTGCCAGGGCCTGTAAGTCAAACGCAACTAGTGGGCCTGCAGCACTGATTGTGCCACCCACATGAGTAGCCCTGAAAAGGTATCTCAGGCCTGGCACTGCAGTGTCTGCGCGCAGTTTTAAACTGACATGTTAACCTGGCAAGTGCACCCACTTGCCAGGCCCTAACCTTCCCTTTTCTTACATGTTAGTCACCTCTAAGGTAGGCCCAAGGTGCCCCTGTGGGCTGGGTGCAGTGTATGTGAAAGGTAGGACATGCCCTGGTGTTGTGGCATGTCCAGTTAGTGAAATACTACCAATTTCGTTTTTCACTATTGCAAGGCTACCTGTTTCCATAGGATAGAATGGGAGTTTGCTTCTAACATCTTATACGCATAACTACTCCTGGGAACAAGGTGAGAAAATAAGTTTAGTATGCCTGTACTCAGAATTGTAAAATGCATCTTTTCATAAAAGTGATTTTTATATTCTGTGTTTGAAAATACCACTTTTAGAAAGTAGGTATTTTCTTGGGGATGTGCAGTGGCTCCAGAGACTCTGGATGAGTCAGGCTAGGCTGAATAGATCTGGACTGCATGAAGAGTAGGGGGATGAGATCTCCTTTCACCTGAATGGGCCTGCTCTGACTTCCACAATGCTGTCTCCACCTCCTGCCAGGAAGCTACACCAGAGAGGACAGAACTGGTTTTGACTGAGCGCATGGCTTTTCTGCCACCAGAGAACAAAGGATTTAGCTGTATAAATATTGGGTCCCAGACCCTAGAACTTTAGATCATCCCTGGAATTCAAGAGGACCATTTACCAAGGAGAAGAGCTGGAGAGACTGAGTAGAAATACTGCCCTTTGATGTGTGCTGTGTGGGGTTGGCCTGCAGTTGCTGTTTCTGCCAAGGAAAGGAGAAGGACTTTGCAGTGTGCTGTGTCCCCTGCTTCAAGGAGATCTCCAATGGCCTGTGTGTACTGGCCTCCTGTTCTGAAGTCTCAGAACACAAAGACTTCAACCCCAGCTCCCCTGAACTCTGCTGCTGGGTGTTCTGACGTGCCAAGAGGTGCCTGTGCCAGACTTGGACCTCTGGAGGTTGTTGCTGATGTTTGGGAGCTGGAAGTAAGAATAGAAACTTGAAAAACTGCAAAAATTGTCTCATTGTTCTTCTTGCAGCTGTTTTTCTGACGCATCACCACAGCGCAAGAAGAATTTCCACGCATCCCTTTGCCACAGTGAAACCGACGCAAAGCCTGTCGCCGCAGCAAGAATTGAAGCATCGAGAGATCAGGGCTAAAGAAAACTGATGCAGACCCGCTCATTTCTGGCGCATCGATCACCAACGCATCCTGGATTTCCACACATCGCACCTGTGCGGCAAGTTTTCCGACGCATCACCTGCGGACTGGAACCGTCACGAAGAATCGAAGCATCACTCCCCATACAGACCGGATTCCACGTAACCCTTCCTCTGCGTGCAGCGGGGCTGTCACATTGCCTCCTCAAGGTCTCAGGAGTTCATTCATCTCTTTGTTTTCGACTCTGCAGCTGTTTGGCCTTGTGAATTTTGATGCAACTACAAGTACTTTGTGTAAAAGTCAGGCATCCACAGTTTTCTATAGAACAAGCTCTTGAAACCTTTTGAAAGTCATATTTTTAACTGTGTATGTTGGATCTTTGTCGTTTTGAGCTTGTTAAGTTTAGATAAAGATCTTTTATGTGTCTAAACTGGTGTGGTGTCCTTTTGTGGTGTTTTCACTGTGTTACTATGGGTTTTAGTACAAATACTTTACACATTGCCTTTGGGAAAAGCATGTATGCTTGTGCCAAACTACTGAGGGGGTGAGCAGAGGTTATCTAAAGTGTGAATCCCCCTTACACTGACTAGAAGCAAAGGTCCCTATTTGGACAAAGATACCTACCTCTACCAACTTGAGACCACCATTTGTAACAATCACCCATTAGAAGTAATTACTCCAAAGACCTCTCAGCATGTCTTATTTCTGAGACAACGTCACTCACTGAGTAGAACCCATGCACACTGCAACTGGATTACAGAAGTGATTGAGATTTCACAGCCGTAATGCATAATAGAATGGTTGTCTTTCTGTAAACCCCCAGGAATCACTTTAATTTCTTCAGCTTATATTTGATGTACATTTTGGAGGAAACGAAAAAGAGCACCCAGAAAGCTTGGACTGAAAGCAAGCAGCTCCTTGAAATGTACAAGCATTTCTCATTTTGTACATTTTGAGTACTGAGACTGTTAGAAATGAGATTTCTGGTTGGCTAAGGCTTGCGCCAAAGCCAGGCAGAAACCACCACTCTAGTCAGGGCAAGGGAGTTACACGCCAAAGATAACCCCTGCTCCCCCCATTGGTAGCTTGGCACGAGCAGTCAGGCTTATCCTGGAGGCAATGTGTAAAGCGTGTGCGTAACACACACACAGCAGAACCACACTAGGCACACCACAAAAAGGAACTCCACACAAGGTTATATATAAAAGTAGCCTTTGTATTACCATAAACACATTAGATCATAATCACACAATTACACTGTGCCAACTGGCACTGGGCAGTATTTACAGGGGATTATATACACAGCACAGGGCCACATGGGCCACCGTCAGAAATTGCACTTAGTAGAAATACTACTTGGAACATAGAATAATTGTAGCAAAAAATAACACTTGTAGAACACAACCAGTAACCACTGGTAAAAGGTAGGTACACACTACGCAATCCTAATCACCTCAGGCATAGATCACGCAGGAAAACATAAACTCACTAGCATGAACTATACTAGGCAACACCACCTCCTAAGCATGAAAACACATTTTAGAGGTATAGGACAAGCATAAAGGCATAATACATTACGCAAAAATACACATGAGGCATAACTATGTACCCTAAGCGAGGGCCCAACACCTAAACCTGTCCCCGGGCCAACTTGGCCTCTCAGGGGCTCAAACGCCCTTTGTCCAGCAGAGTCAGGGCTACAAGCTGCAAATGCTGCAATGTGTAGGACCCAGGGGCACCACCTAAACGATGCAGCTGCCCACTAAGTGCTGGGCAGATGGGGAAACTGAGCCTGGCACTAGCTTGCCTCCTGGCTCTCCTCTGGGGCTCCTAGTAACCAGAATGAAGCAAACACGACATGGAAGGCTCTGCAGTGAAAAACTGCAATCAACCACGTTGGAGCCCGGAAGGCTCTATGAATAATGGTGCCCAAAACGTTGGAGCGGCCCGCTGTCATCTGGGGCCACTCTGGAGAATGGCACCACTATGGTGCCGGGACAAGTGGCGTGACATGGGCCCTTTAAGAATACTCAGGGCCAACGATGGGCATAGCGGCCCACTCTCTGGCGGGGCAGTTCAAAACAAAACAGCAAGGGAGGCAGGCACCGGTCACGGAACTCGAGATGGGCCCCCCCACCGGTATCACTCACCGGAGCATTTGTCACAGGCTTCTCTTCTCGCCGGTACCCCTGCACTTCCTCAATGCGGCAGGGGGCAGGGACAGACAACGTGCCTCACTACCACCGCAGGGCTCGCCCTCGATCTTGGGAGTCCCGCATCACTCATCACGCTGACCTCCGCTCTCGTGGGGCTTCCCTTCTGTCGCAGAAGCCCCGCCCACAAAGGCACAGCCTTGGCTGCCTTCCAGGTCACGCTGTGCAGCAGCCCGGGAGGGATTTGATGTGCGGCTCGGGTCGTGGTGGTGATTCGAGGGGTAGGCTCCCTCGATAATAATAACAGGGGAGCGGGGTGGGCACCCGCTCTCTAAATAAATACAAAAAGAAGGGCAAAGTCGCAGGGTAGGCACCCGTGCAATTCGAATTAAAAGTAAGTGGCCATTAACGGGGTGGGCACCCGTAATTTAACTAAGGACAAGCGGGGTGACACACGTAATCTCCATAAAACCACCATGAAGCGGAGTGGGCTCCCGCTGTGTAAAATATTAAAATAAGCGGGGGTCACCCGCCAGGGGCAGAGAAAGGGGGGAATCCCTGGGCTGGGGATTCCTCCAGCAAGGCTTGCAGCGCGTTGCTGCGCAGCCCCCCCAGCTTTCCCTCGTATTTCAGGGAAAATTAGGCAGAGCGCTCACAGGGCGCTAGGGAGCACAAAAAGTCCTGGGACTAGTTCAAGCAAGGCAGAAGTGTCTCAATAAGTCCTCCAGGCATCCAGGCAAAACGTCTCCAGGGGAGGTCTCTTAGCAGGCAGGGGGCAAAGGCTGGGCCCAGGGGCCAGCTCACAGGGCCCTCCAGCAGGGAGGCAATCCCCAGCAGTGGTAACTCCTGGCGCCCAGTATCAGCAGCAGGCCGCCCCCTCCAGATAGGATCAATGAGAGCATTTTACATGGGGTCACAGCCCCTTTTTATACATACATTTCCTTTGTCTCAACTGTGGGGCAAGGGGAGAACCAGTTACAACTGGTTCTTGAGCACTTTGTTTTGCTCAGCCCCTCTCCCCATTCCCAGGACAGGCTAGGGAGTCGACATCAGATGCAAGACAGGGGGCGGAGCCAGCATTGTGGAGGGAAGGCACAGCCCTATTCAGGTCCCAGGTGCACTCCTCCCTCCTTTCAACATGCAGATCTCTCCATTCACCACCCGGGCAGACCCATTCTGACTCCTGGAGCCAGGCACACCAGCCAGCTCCAGCCAATCACAAGCCAGACAGTCAATTCACATTTACTACACAGACATGCCAACTTCTAGAAGTGGCACTTCTACACTAGACATATTAAATCTGCGCACACCGTCGCGCAGCATTTAATCTCACGAGTTCGCACATACCAAAATCGCCCCTGCACTTCCCACACATCAGGAACTGCCATGGACATACACATTCCCCATGCATTCCTATGGGAGGGCAGGCCAATCTCACCACATGCACTCAGACTGCGCATGCACTTTAAACTGGGGCACAGGGTTAAAGTGTGCAGAAGCCAAAAACAACTAGTATCAGGTCACAATTAAAAGCTAAAAGTTTATGGGCAAACCTGCCAAAAGGGCCAAGTCCAACAGAGACACCTTGCCAATGAAGGATGTTAGCACTTAGCACACAAGTTATCAATGGTGCTAGGTCAATTTTCACAGTGGGGGTGCCAAAATCATTGTTATGCCACTAAAGTCATAGGGATAGTGAAAAAGTGGTATGGGAATATAATGTATCCATTGGCGTATTTTGAAGCACATTCTCCCAAATATAAGATTAATGATGTGTTAGGACACTGCCATTTACAAAGAGAACAGGTTCCATTGAAATGGCCTCTTGAAATGGGTGTTACATTTTCATCGGACAGCCAGTTCTACAGCTAAACATATATGACTTGTAAATGAAAACATCCGGAAATTGGGTTTCAGTGCATTTACATCATTTGTGAATCACACAAGTAATGTGTTATGGTTTGTTTTGATCTAATTAAAAATGTTATATCCCTGACACTTCAGAATTATATATTTTTTTAAAACATATCCCATTTGTACTTTCCTTGATGCTGATATATTTTGAAATATGTGTATAGTTAATTTACAACTCTTTACATGTTATGTGTTAGCAAGCAAACTACAGCCTTTATTTTTATACTCCCTGTAACACAGGAAGATTGTCAATAGGTTCAAATTGCAACTTTGCCTCTCCTTGCAGTTGGAGAAAGGAAAAGTAAACACCAATCACTCTGTAGAATAAATGAGCAGCAACTTGTCAGAAGCCTTAGCCTGATAGTTGACCTCTGTCTTCCAAGGCACAACAACTTCAATATGATAACAAGTATAACGTTCTATTTCATGTTTTTCCTCCTCCTGGCCCCCTACAGGGTTATTCTCAAGTGTGCTACAGCACTTCCCACACCCCTACCTTTGATGGATATTTCTAACTACAGATTCCTCTCCTTTAGGTTATAGCCAATGCCTTTCTGGATCTGAATTTTATAGCATAGTCTTGGTATGCCGGTAGTTTGTCTCATGTGGCTCCATGTTGAACCCATTCCACCTCAGAAGCGAAGACTGAAGATGCATATAGGCACCAACCAAGCACCCTGACATCAGTTCCTTTCTTTCCATTCCTTTGTATGCGTATCTGGGGTAACAAGACAAAATATCGGATTTAAAATATAGAACTGCCAAAATATTGAGGTCAAAATATAGAATGGACAAAATATCTAATGGACAGAATATAGTGGTGAAAAATATTGAATTGAAGTTAAGTAATTTAATATCGAATAGTAATTTTTACCCCTACGCTATCCAACGCTTTCCCTACTGTTGCACTCTCTGGAGTGGCAATAGTAATTTTTACCCCTACGCTATCCAACGCTTTCCCTACTGTTGCACTCTCTGGAGTGGGAATAGTAATTTTTACCCCTACGCTATCCAACGCTTTCCCTACTGATGCACTCACTGGAGTGGTAATAGTAAATGTTATATTTATTATTTAATTAATTTTAATTTACTTTTAAGACATTTAAAAGAATTCGATATTTTGACTAACTATATTTTTTAAAACTATATTTTGATTCGATATTTTTGTACTTACCTGTTTGTAGATAGGAATTCGATTTTTTTGCATTCTATATTTTTTCTTTGATATTTTGGTAATTCTATATTGGTGAATTCGATATTATGTCAGTGATCTGTATCTGGAGCCAGCTCTTAACTTTTTCTCGTCAGTTGAAGAGTTTTTCCTCACAAAATTACTGTTCAGTGGGCAAGGGAACATGTGATAAGATTAAAAGTTTTTAAAACTTGTTGGGACTGTCGGAAACAGATTTCGGTGACAGATCCCCATAACGTGTGTCTCTGGAGTTTGGGCCTCGACTCCAAGTCATGCAAAAAGCGTAAGGTGGCGTGCTAAAAATCAATCTCGTATTAAAAACTATGCTGTACGTCACCAAACACTGCAGAAAGTCACATAATACACGCTCAAAGTCAAGGACATGGACCCATTCCCACTCTTGGGGATGCCCCCCTGACAGTTTGTCATCGTGGTCTAAGTGGTCTGGAAAGTCAAAATCCAAAGCAGGCAGAAGAGGTCTAAGTGGGCCTAGGTCAGGCTTTGCCACGCCACTTCTGAGAAAACACGAAAATGTCAAGGTTCCTTTTGGTCTAGCTCCCAGTCCCTCACCAAGGAACTGATTCAGCAGCTGATCCTGATGCTCCCTGAATTTCCCGGGCTGTAGGCGATGCCACAACAGATTGAGGAATTGAAGGAAGGCATGTGCCAAATATTTGGTACTCTGCATGCTCCCTCTGGCATGCCTTCCATGCCCACAGATCCACGGAGGCCTCAAGTCTGGATACTGTTGCGAGTCTGCCCTCGGCTCCCAATATGACTTCTGGACCCATCTCGGGTCCGGCTGTGATCCCATGAGACTTCATGACTGGTACCACAATCCATGTTGGTTCCTATTACGCCAGCCCTGATGCTAGTAACACCGGAGGGGGACCCTGCTACCAATGGTCCGTTCAACTTCAAAACAAATCTGTCTCGACCTCAGTCAAAGTCACACACTAGAGCATTTCTGACACACCAAGCTCAAGTACATTCAGGCAGTGATATAACAGTACCTTTGCCTAGGAGCCCCCCTACAATGCTCCAATAACTTTTTGGATCACACTCTCACCAGAGTCAACCCGTTTTTGGTGATGATGGGAAAGATAGGGATGAATTTCCCCCACAATATGATGATGACAATTTTTCCATGGATGTTCAAGTTACCAGTGAATTGAACACTTCCCCACACGGTGTCGGTTCTTCTCCCGGCCCTTCCATGTAAATGCAGCCTCATGTCCTGTAGTAATCAGATGAGCAGCTGAGGTTACATTCTTGCAATTACCATCTTTTGAGATGGAAACCAAAGTCCTCACTGAGGTCTTAAAGCCTGGAGAGACCTTGTCTGAACCTTTGCTAACAATCATTGAAGCCCTGACTGACACCCTTATGGGCACTTGGGATAAACCCTGCTCCTGCCCACCTGTGAAGAGATGGGTTACATCATGCTACCAACCCACTGTAGGCAACCCTGCCTTCTTGACAAAACACCCTACTCCTAAGAGCCTGGTAGTTCAGTAATCTACGAGCAGGGTTAATCCTACATCTTTCTCTATGAACCCCTCCATATTGAGAGTAAAAAAAGTAGGGATTCAGAAAGAGAATGTTCTCATCAGCTAGCCTCAACTCTAGATCAATCAATGCTGGGTAGGTACTCGCAGACCTTATGGGGCTTGACCACAGTGATCCTGCCAATAGTCACAGAAGAATCAAACCCCCTAACTTCTGCTGCTTCGCACACCATGGTAGGAGCTTTCACCTGTACCCAATGCCACTTTCCAGCAGCTGCTCACCCACACCCTCATGCAAAAACTAACAACGCCCTCAGCACCCCCTCCCAAAACACACACCACACGCATACAAAGTCTACACCCCTACCTATGTACCCTTTATACTGTGCGCCTGTGCTCACATGCAGCCTTGCTCCTTCCAGCACCCAGGCTGTTTCTGGGAGTGTGCTCGTTGCTCCCAGCACGAAATAAAAAGCGAAAAGGGATGTTTTGTCAACACCAACCCCTTGTTTTTAAGAGACGAGATAGGCATATAAGCTCCTTTACTTTTCATGTGTGGCAGGCAGATGGTTAATTCAGACATTTGCGATGCTCTAGCTGAAGTGGAAGGGGGGAGTGTATCCAGTGCTGTGAAGCTAAAGGTAGCATAGACAGATGAAAACAGACAAACCTTCTTGCCAGGGTGTCTGCTGCCTGAAATTCTGTATATGTGCAGATTTGGTTATTCTGCAAGTGTAAAGCCTGCTTGGAAGCTGGTTTTGGCTTTCATTGATGGAGTCATTACAAGAGTATTGTTTTGAGAGGTATTCACCTGATAAGCTGTGGAGTACTTGCTTTTAATGGACAGTTATAAAGCAATTTGCACTGGGTACTGTCTGCATATTTCTCAGATCTACATTTTGGAAGAACTTTTTTAATCTTGAACCTAAATCTTTTTGTGGCTTTTGTGGTAGCCTATTCATACTGTTTGTAATGTAAGTTTAAAATAATGAAGTACACGTTCTCAGTGCTTTCTGTCACAGACTGGGACATTGTAACACTAAAAATGCACCTCTCTATTTTCAACTGGACTAACCAGTATTCAATGTTATTGCTCTCTAGTTACACACACAAATATCTGCAGTGATCATATTAACCAATGTAAAATTGTGTATCTCTCATTGATTAGTTTAACCTGCATTTATTTTTCTTTAAAGGTGTGTGCTATTTTATATGCAGCTACTTGAAGATAAAATACCAACAAAATAATTACAGATTGTTTTGTTCTTTTTGGCCATGCCCTTGAGCCTGCCACCACGCTCAGTTTTATGGTCTACGTGGTTGGTTTTCACTGTTGAGTTCCCAGGTGTTAAAACATATATTGCCTGCAGCAAGCCCAAATCCATGCAGTCTTCCATACCTTGCAAAATACTTATAAAGCGCACCTTTACAATTCCAAGAATGCCACAATTTGCTCACATTAGCCATTTTTAGGTTTCTTCAACAGTCTGCATGTGTTGTCAGCAAAAGGTATTGTAAATAAACAAAAACCTCAAAAAACAGGCTTAAACTCTTCCGTGCGTTGGACGGCCTGCGTTGCTTGGGTTGAGATACGGTGGCAGGGGCACACTTACTAATCTTTTACACCAAGCAGCGTCGCAAACAAGTTTCTGCATTGACTTACATCAAAGTGTGAATGATAAATAGTGCCATATCTACTAAGGTATGACACTGTTTTTATTTTCTCCCTGCGCTGATGCACTTTCGGCTCCCATGAACCAACACACATACCCTACCACCACCATGCAAGGGTATGTGCACTCAAGTCAAAGTTTATTATGTTTTGGCTCTCAATGAGGGCCACATAAAAGAAACACACAATATACAAAATTTACATGCCATAAAATCATACAGACGAGTACAGGTAAAGTAACACATCCTAACATTGATCGGATAATCATCAAACATCTCCCTATGTATTATTAATAAATATCTAAAAAGCTTTTAAAAAAATTAAAAATTCTGTAGCAAAACATTTCATTTGGCGGACAATAAAGTGCATGGAAAAAAGTTTTTACATTTAAAATTCCTAATTGTAGACAGATTGGTTTTAACCATTTGAGGCGTAATGGACGTAGTGCAGTACAAACAAACAAGACATGGTTACGATCCTGTACAGCAATATGACAGAGATTACACATAGGAGATACACCATACCACTTTGCAAAGAGGAAATTTAGTGGGAGCAAATCTTGTCTTACGAGGTACCAAAACCTACGGACTCTGTGAGGAATATTCCAAGTAAGGTATTGTTGGGCCTGCTTTAATATATATGTATTTAACAGAGATTGTCTTTCTTTTTTCCTTGGTTGGGCAAGCATATCCAATTTATAACACAGTTCCCAGGATGCACATTTTAGTTTCGCCTTGAGCTCAGCGGGATCAAGTAAAAACAAGGTATTTGCATCCAGTTCTAATAAACTTACTGCTTTTCTAAAGTTTTTTACTAATAAAGAGAACTCATTGAAGTCGCCCAAGAGTTCCCTTTTAATAGCTTCTCATAGGGAACCAGTTTTACCTCTAACCAGACAGGCCACCCATCTTACGAGGGCAATCAACCCCTGGACCCAACCACTTCGCAGTCCGAATTCCAGCCTGCATGAGGAAACAGAGCAGGCTGTATTGAGAGAAGAGATTTTTCTTAGTACCTTTCCTTCTATTTTTTGCAAGAATCCCCAGTGTTTTAACTCTACTAATTCAATTCCATATAGTAGAGTTACAGGAATCTTAGCTTTAAATACATCTAGAAATAGTGTAAAGTGTCTCTTCCCTGTAGCATTGTACAAGGAACACAGTCCCATGCCATGGGCAAGTGCTTTACGAGAATTGTACTCTATATGGGGGTTCTCACTTAAATTAGCAGCAATTATTTTTCCTAAGAAGGTGTAGGTTTTGACCACCTCTAGTTTCTGTCTGCCTATTATCCAATTATAATTTTCAGACCTGCATTTTTTCTTCCCAAATATGCACATAATTTTGCTTTTTGAAGCATTGATCTTCATATAATGCGCTTCTGCAAATAGGTTTAATGCATGCAGGCGGTTAGACAGGCCCTTCGGGGTTAGATCTAAAACAAGTATATCGTCCGCATACAGTAGGACCGATATAGGTAACCCTCCAATTTTAGGTGCTAATCCCCCACCAGCTGCTATGCAAGAAGGTAGATCTGCCGTATATAGAGAAAACAATATAGGGGCCAAAATACACCCTTGTTTTAACCCATTCAGGGAAGGGATAGATTGAGAAAGACCCCTTTCACCGCCTTGTAGCACCTTACACCACGTGTTGGAGTGAAGTGATTTTACCAATTCCAGTAACTGTATTGGCATGCCCAATGCAGCAAGCTTTCTCCACAGCGTTGGACGGTCTACCTTGTCAAACGCCGTGGAGAAGTCGATAAATGCTACATATATACCACCACCTCGGACACGTACATATTTGTCTACAATCACCTGTAATGAAGTCAAATTATCAAGAGTACCATGCTCTTTACGAAATCCTGTTTGCTGCATGGGTAAAATACCATTTAATTCTATCCATTTCATGATTAAAAATAAAATACATTTAGCGAAAATTTTTCCTATTGAATCCAAAAGAGCTTTTAAACGATAATTCTTAGGATTGTCCCGCTCTCCCTTTTTAAATATGGGAATCAATATGCTTCCCCTCCAACAATTGGGTACTAATCTAGAATTGAAGCATGCTTGAAACACTGGTAGTAGGATCTTGCTCCAGGAGGTAACATCCTGCTTGATTATTGACATGGGCAATTCATCCGGGCCCATAGCTCCGGAAGAGCGCATACTCTTTATCACGGATGCTATGGATTTCTCGGTCGGGAGTTCTATGTTACGCTCTCCATTCGGGGCTGGATCCCAGTTATTATCCTCCACTCCATTAGAAGCATAAAGGCTAGATATAAATGTTATCCAGACTTCTTCCGCAATAGAGATTGGGATGGGGGAAGTTCTTGCTCCACATCCCTTCCCTATTATAGACCAAAATTCTCTAGATTTGTTAAAGGTCGAGGCCTCTCGTAACCTTATCCAGAGAGAGTCTTCTTTTTTTTTTTTTATTTAGTTTTTTAGTCTATTCCTCCTTCTTTTTAGTAAGGCTAACTTACGTTCATTTTCCCTAGTTCTATTAAGGTACTGTTGCCTCACAAGTTTATTTATTTCCTTATTTAAGGGTAATAATATAGTTGGAGGGAGTAGGGGATTCTTAGGATTTCTATTTTTCTTTGCTGTCATGGTAAGCTTCTGCAGAAGGATTTCAAAATAAGAAAACTCTGTACCCTGCCATTCATCTAGTTCAAGTAAAGTTTGGGCAAGAATACTTTGAACATCCCTCACGGTGCTAAAATCCCAGAAGCATCTTCCAGACTTACAATTAATAGAAATTCCTTTATTAACTAGAGACCAGGACTCAGTAACAGGAGGTTGTAATGAGATGGTTATATTAACCATGTTATGGTCACTCAAAGTGGAATGAGAGATCAGTATGTCCTGAATGAAAGAAAACGTATCATAGTCTGTGATTACGTAGTCTAAGATAGATTCACCCCTAAATGATCCATGTGTAAAATTAGCTGGGATGTCAGAAGGCATTCTGCCATTTACTATGAGCCCCTCTACGGAGCTAAGTTCCTCAAGCAGTATCTTTCCTCTTTTGTTAGTTTTTATTTTATTGGGAAAGACAGATTGAGGTATATTATATGCTTCTTCCTTAGATTTGTTTCTAAATATATCTAGACTTAGGTTGGATACTTTACTATTTAAGTCACCCATAAGTAGGATATATGGAGGCTCAACAATCTCTAACAGTTGTTTTACATAAGAAAACATTCGCTTTAAAACAGTTATAAAAGTATGTTCAGGCGGTATATATGCATTTACAATTACAAGTGATGTTCGTCTACCTACTAATGCCAGGTTATTAATAGTTATTACTTGGAAAAGATTACTATTATCCGTATAGTGAGAAAATTGCCATTGTAAAGAGTTAGATAAAAAACAGGCAATTCCCCCTTTCGCATGACCTCTATTTGAGGGTATAGCGGCAGCCTCAAAAACAAAGTAATCTTTCCCCCCGTATTGTATATCTTTACACCATGTTTCCTGTACACATAGCACATCTGCATTCAAAGAAAGAAGAAAATCCAATTTCTCAGGGGAATTATAGAGACCTGCTGCATTCCAGGAAATAATTTTTAATTGACTGTTAAAGATGTTGAAATAGTCGTGTGCTGCTCGATGTATTATTCGATAGAACTCCTGGTAGCCAATTCCACTGCTGGGGGTCTTGACTTTGAGGAGGATTCATATTCTCAGAACATGGAAGTATCTGAGAAACCATGCGCTTACCCCTTGAAACACAGATTTTTAGGTCTTTATTATGGGGAGGCGAAACGTCCTGCCTAACACCCAACTTTAAAGTTCCTTCTCTGGAGCAAATACGATTTCCATTACTAATGAAAGGTAACACATCAATCCCTCTACATTGAAAAGCTTCCGCTTGATGGAAGACGAGGTTAGCAATTATTTTTGAGCAAAATTTAACCCTTGCTCGTTGCCCATTATCGCACGTTATTGCTGAGACCAGGTCAATATCACTTGATTGAATTAGTTTTAAGCTCTCAATGTCCTTAAGGCGATTAAGCAACCAAGATCTATTCAGGTTTAGATCAGAATCAAATAATGGCAGAAAATCCAGTGTCAGAGTATCCACACACGGGGGAGAATCTTTCAATGGCGGGATTGTTGAGGCCAATGTCACTTCAGATGGAAGCCGGAAAATAGGGGCAGATGGATTAAGTACCCTTATTACTGTAGGCACGATTCTTGTGTCTTCATCAACTGGTGCAGGGAGTTCTATCCCATTAACCTCGGAACACAGGACTCTCCCATTGCTAATGTTGACAGCAGGGGTACCTTTCACTACAGAGTTGGTAACACAACCCACTGCCTCTTTGCCAGGAGTATCCGTTGTTGAACTATCTAGAATTTCTATAACGTCAGACGCTTCAGTTGTTAAATGTTTTTGGAATATAATTTGCCTCTGTCTTCTCTTCTTATACTTATGAACTGGCTTCCTATTCTTCCCTTTATTCTTTTTGATTTTTTCTTTTTATATTCCCTTAGTAACGGATGTTACTTCGCGTTCTTTTTTCTCTTGATTAAAGATGGGGAAAAAATCATTTCCAGCAGTTTGATTGCCCTCAAACGGATATTCTTCCTCCAATAATTGATCTTTTTCAGTAGATTGATGCGTCTCCACTGGACTTTCTTCCTGCAATATAGATTCTTTTTCTCTTTCTTTCCGCATTTTTAAGGAAGATGGAGTTAGGGTCTCAGAAGGCTCATGGATATCTACCTTTAATGTCATCCCGACCACTGCATTTTTTCTTAACGAGGTATTACTGTCCATGGCATTTAGGGCAGCAGAATTAGTAGGAGGAACTATTCCATTCTCCGTATTTTTTGCCAATAATACTTTCAGAATCTCGGTAACTGAGTCCATAATGCAGTCGGAACTCACTGCAAATTTACCTAGCAAAAGTAATATAGAAGCCAGTAAATCTTCAAGAGCTATCAGAGAATCCGAGATTGTTTTTTCATTTTTTGGGTAACCAGAAGCAGTAAAGGCACGGATCCCTGAAAGATTTAGTTGTGGAGATTTCAACTCACTATGCATTGAAAGGATATCATTGGATGCTATAGAAGGAGTGCTACTATATAGTAGTAATCCCGAGGGCGTTGCTCTATTAGGAGTTTTGATTAGTTCAGACTGGTTCACCGTTCTCTCGCCCATATAGCGACCACAAAGTTCGAGATCGATACTGGACGGAATAGATAGTTCCACTATATTTTTCTCCGGGTGTTCAACATTCGCGTTATGCTGTTTTACTTCCGAATTTGTTAACATCGGATTAAGATGGTCTCCTTTGGTTGAACATACTGGGAGAATTACTTCATTAGTATGTGGCTGACTTTTCGTAGTTAGTTCATGATTAAGATCTGTCACTACATCATGGTGAGATTCCGTCTGTGATATCAACTCTTCATCTTTTGTTAGAGGAACTTCCGTATCCTTATTCACAGGTTTTTCCCATATTTGCATTAGCTGCATTTGTCCCTTCAAGTGAATAATATTGTCATATTTGTTCCTCAGGGGGTTAGATCTCGTTTTTATGCATGACCTCCCCCCTAGAACTCTTCCAGAGCGTAACTTCTTTGCTGTCATTATGAAAAAGGTTATAGCCTAGCAGCAGACCAGTATCACCAAAATTGTATGAAAGTTTTTTACAGTAAGTTAACAAAAAGTCTTTAAAATGCGAATCCACAGGGAGTGCTGAAAATGCTCAACCAGATGAAGGATATGTCACCTCACAGTTTTCTCGTCTGCAAACTATTAATGTATTATTAAATCAAAAGGAAAAGTGAAAATACCGGGGCCCAGCCCAGCCTACCTCAGCCACTGAGGGCCACAGAGGGCCCGCCCTTTGCCCGGGCTTAGCCCGGCGTCGCCCGCTCGCGTCCCGCGATGCGCGGTCTTCCAGCGCACTTAATGCCAGGTGAGGGGGGCGTGGCGGGGAGGTGCTCCAGGCCCAGGTGGCTTGTGGGCACTGATGTTTTAACCTGCCTCTCAATCCGCCTCCAACCCCTCTGTGACGAGTGTTTCCCGCGGAGCGGGAAACGCGAGCAGTTTCTCACCAGCGCTGCCAGATAGCGCCTCTAGGCTGACGGCGCTTCAAATCAATCAGGAGCGTTTCGAATAACAAACTGTGTCCACGGCAGCAACAGCAGTGACAGGATAGTGCACTCTGTCTAGCATAATGTTGGAAGGTGACCCTTCAAGTACAAAATTATGCTTAACTGCTTCTCCCACTTCGTATGTGTACTGTACAGTACAACACACATGCAAAGTTCGAAACATATGGAGTATTTTTAAAGCTGCTCCACAGTTATGCCTGCATTTAGAAAGTGTAATTTGTTCCATCAAATCCCTGCCTACTTATTCTTTTAGACAGGGATTTTCCTCTAACCCTTCGGTGGTTGCACAGTGCAAAGTAGGACATAGCTATAGTGTGGTGCTTTAGGCAACTTTCCAATCCAAATCACAATTTACATTGATACGAAAATCCCAGAACACTTTGTGCAGGGTATGCATCACTTTTGTTGCTCAAACCTATTGCAGTGTTAGTGAATCGGGGCCGAAATCTTTAAACTGGTAGTAGTCAACATTATTAGGACAAGTTGTGTTCTTAATGCGAGTGAACACAGTAGAGCAAATAAATGTTGATTTACTATGTAAAATCAGAAGGCATTAAGGAAGCCATAAAGCAGGGCTCCTAAAGCATGAGAGGAAATGGTTTGTATCTGGCATTGAGCAGGCAATATTTTTCTGCACATATTCCAGGTTTTTAACCCCTTCGATGCGGATGACAAAGCCAGCTCGTCATGGGCATTACCTGCGCTGCGCGCATGACGACCTGGCTTTGTCACGTAACTTGCGAATTTCGAATCTTCAGCGCGCAGCGGGAAAACCCGCTAGCGCGCATGTGGTTAAGAATGTCTAAAGGTTCTCTAACAGCTATTATTTATTTAACCGCTTCCGTGCGGCGCGAATTCCCCGCCCATGCTGACTCCGCCTTGCGCGGGCGGAGTCATGACGGAACGGTTCCGTCATCAGCACAGCTCAACCAACGCTGATGACGGAACCGTTCTGTCATCAGCATGGAAGGGGTTAAGGTTTCTGCCGAGTGCTAAGTCCTCATAGTTAAAAATGGGGGTCTCTAGTTGGCAGAGATAGGCACGTTTGTCCGAATGGGGACACTTGCTTCTAGTCAGAGTAAGGGGGACACACACTTTGCACACTCTGCTCACCCCGTGGATATTTTGGCACGAGCACACATCCCAAAGGCAATGTGTAAAGTATTTGTACTCAAAACACACAGTAATACAGTGATAAACCCACAAATGGACACCACACCAGTTTAGAAAAATAAAGTATCTTTATCTAAACTCAACAAGACCAAAACTACAAAAATCCAATATACATGTAGTATGAATATGACTTTTCAAAGGTTTCAAACAACTGGGTCCATAGAAAACTATGGATGCATGCTTTCTCACAAAGTACCTGTAGATGAATCAAAATTCACAAGGCCAAACAGCCTCAAAGATGGGAAGCGTTGAAAACCAAAGAGATGCATTAATTCCTGAGACCATGGGGAGGCGATGCGACAGTTCTGCTGCACGCAGGAGGAGTGATCCATTGTATCCGGTCTGTAGGGAGAAGTGATGCGTTCTGAGATGGTTCTGGTCTGCGGGTGATGCATCGGGAAAACTTGTTGTACAGGTACGATGTGTGGAAATACGGGATACATCAGCGATTGATGCAGTGGCGTTGAGCGGAGCTGAGTTGGTTTCTTCAGCCACGATCCCTCGATGAGTCGGTTCTTGGAGCGGCAAGTGGCGCTGCATCAGTTTCAACAATGGCGCAGCGATGCATGGAGGTTCTTCTCATGCAGCGTTGGAGAAACAGCCGCATGAAGAGCGATGCATTGATTTTCTTAGTTTTTCAGGGTTCTTCTAGCTCCCAGCAGCAAGCACAACCTCCAGAGGCCCAGAACTGGAACAGGCACCTCCTGGCAAGTCAGAACTCTCAGCAGCAGAGGTCAGAGGAGCTGGGGTGAAGTCTTTGTGTCCCTGACACTTCGAACAGGAAGCAGCACACACAGGTCATTTGAAATCTTCTTCAAGCAGGTTCAAAGCAAAGTGGTACTCCACCAACTCTGCCCAACCTTAATCTAAACATGTAGATTTAGTCAGTGGTGTGGCTATTTTTGCTGCTGCGGGTGCAGATGTACCAGTTCCAAGTCATGAGAGAGAGACAATCTGCTCAGCACGAGGTAAGAAAGAGATTTTCAGAACAGTGCCAAGGGGAGGGAAGATTTCAAAGTAGAGTGAAAAAAGTACATGTGTGGAAAGGATGAGCTATGGATGTGAGATTGTGAGTTAGAAAAAAGAAGAACAGAATAATTAAGAAATAGAGAGAAAAATAAATAAAAGGGAGTCAAACATGGCACGGAAAGTAAAACATGAGGGAAAGAAAGAAGGAAGGCAAATAGGAAAAGAACAAACAAAAGGGCCTAGGGAGATAAAGAGGTGATAAACAAGGAGATGTTGATAAGGGGCCTTATTTACAAAGTATTATGCAGCGCTGTGCCGCAAGCCATTTGGCTGCACTGTGCGGCATTAATTCCAATGCACGGGGATGCATCATACCTATAACGATATGATGGATCCCTTTGCTCTCCCCTGTACTGGCACACAATTAGCTGCCAACGCAGGCACACTTACACCATGGTGCAAGGATGCCTGCGTCACGGAGATGATTGTTTATGTGCAGGAAGGTATCCCTTCCTGCACATAAACAATCAGAAATCGCGTTTTCAACTAATGTGTGTGCTGCATTAGCACACATAGAAGTTTCAAAACAAATTTTTATAAATGATTATTTATATGCAGGAAGGGACTTATTCACCTAAATTTGGAAATGTGTCAGGTTCCATGAGTGTTGCGTGGGAACACCCATAGCAACACCCATGGAAATCCCCTTTCACAACAGTGCTGCGTGGAAAGGGGCTGTACTTAAAAGGACAGGAAAAGCCTTGCAGGGTGGCTTTTTGTGTCCTTGTAAATTTGGGGCAGCAAAATGTGCTGCCTGTCACAAAAAGTGACACACCAGCAGCGCAAGGAGCTTGTAAATATGCCCCAAGGAGATGAATGAGATGAGCTAGAGTGCTGCATAGTCAAGATATAGATTTGACAGAGTAAGGGTGGAATGAGCGAGAACAGGGTGATTAGAGGGAGGTTGTGGAAGAGAAGGGTAGGACATAAATTAATGAGAGAGGAAACATGGTGAGGGAGAAGTATGGGGAAGAGGAAAGAAAAGTGGGAAGAGTAAGGAGAAAATAGAAGAACAAAAATTCAAAACATGATGAAGGAGATTAAGATAAGCAAGAGAGATAGATTTGAAGTGATTAGGGACGAGAAAAGGAGTGATGTGGTCATAAGGGAGCCTAGGAGAGAGCAAAGGTAGAGGATTGGTAGAATGATTAAGGCATCAAATACAGTGACATCTGTGTCAAGGGGTGCAAGGAGCCCACTGCAACCTTGTAATGAGTGTCTTAATACCAACCGGGAGGTAAGTGGGTCCGTTTTTACAGTTTCCCTTAGCACCCACAGCCCCCTTGCTAGACCACATGATTTTAATAGCTTGCAAATTTGGTATACTTGTATATTAAGTTGTTGCTTGTCTTGAGTGCAAAGAGCACCATTATTGCAGCATATGGAGGAAATATTTAGAGAGAGCACTGATCTCACCTTACACCACACACTAGAGAAAACCCATATGTCATCATCCACTTGCATGTATGCTTCTCAACACGAGATCATTCAGCAAATACACAACCAAAATATGGGACCTGCTGAACACCCAATGTACACTTCATCACAGAAATCTGGCTCAGCCCCTCATTGGCTCCTGAAATCGCCACTGCAACCCCAGCAAGCTACAAGATTGCTCGACTGCACCATCTTCACAAGCCAGGAGGAGGACTCGCTATTATCCTCCACAAGAAATCCATCAAATGCACAATAACCACAGAGAATGCCACCCCATTCATGGAACACCTACACGTCAAGGTGAAATTCTTTGAAAACTTCAATCTGAACAGAAGAACCCTTGCCCACTGACCCTCCAAACCATGTGCCACCTTTAACAACCTAATCACTGACTTCATCAATCCACTCACCATCAACTACAAAGCCTACATTCTCCTTGTTGACCTCAGCTTTTACCTGGAAGACCAAAGCAACCCCTGCTCCGAGCACTCCTTGAAAACTTGAGCAATATTGACTCACACAGCTCGGCTCAGAACACACATCGCAGGACACATTCTGGACCCCATCGTCACCACAAACGACAACATCAAATACAACTCCACCACGCCAATCACTTGGACCAACCAATTCCATCATCCCCTTCCAAATCAACACACCTCAATTCAATACCCTTACCAAGTTCAGCATTCCAAGACACAGCAGGGGCAAAATCACAGAAGCAGACTTGCTCAGTTCCCTCAGCATAGATTAACCTAGCATAGAAAACCTCAGCAAGGACATCAACAACTTAAACAATTGGATCAAGAACTTTGCGGGCTCCCTCCCACCCATCAAACCCAACCAACATAGAAGATCAGACAAGCCGGCCAGCTGTAAGCAGAAGACCTCTGAGACACCACACAACACTGTAAACAGCTAGAAAGGAAATGGAGAGCCAGCCACTCAGATGCTATTACCAGCAAATTTGAGATACCAAGAAAATAGAACGAGTGGACTGCATCAAAGGAAGCTCCAACCGCTGCAAGGAGATCTTCTCAGTCGTAAAGGATTTCACCTCGCCCTCAGGCATTAACCACCACATCACTGCCTCCCAACAACTTTGCAACCATCTATCGAACTTCTTCCACAGCAAAATTGCAAACAACTACAGCAGCTTCACATAGCAACTCAATCCCAGAGTCTTTAACGCTAACTTATCCAACACCAATCACGACAATCATCTGACCAAAGGGACAACCCTCAGCAGAAACACCACCAGGAGAAATAGATGCCTTCATCATGGTTGACCTCTGTACAGCCTTCAACACTGTCTCTTGTAACATCCCATAAGGAGACCCCACAATATTGCCATACAGGAATCTGCTCTCAAAAGGATCTGTTCCTTCCTCACGGGAAGAACCCACAGGTCAGGCTGCCACCTTTCACATCAGAGACCAACAAACTGAAATGGAGAGTCCCATGGGGATTGTCCCGCAGCCCCACCCTTTCCAACATATACAGGACACTGCTCACCAACAGAATCCCATCACAAGACATCACAGTCATCTCCTACACTGATGATACTCAACTCATCCTCTCCCTCAATGACTAGAGAACAACCACCAGAAGCAACTTCACAAACTGCCTCACCATGCTAGAAGACTGGATGCTAGCCAATAGATTGAAGCACAACGCCAACAAGACAGAAGTACTTGTCTTCAGCAACAAGACCTCCCCATGGGACTCCACCTAGTCAGAGCTAGGTCCACCCAACGACCACACAAGAAATCTGGGGATCTTCCTAGATGACAAACTCAACATGACAGCTCAATTCAAAGCAGTGTGCACCTCCTGCATCAACATCTTACACATGCTGCAAACGTTCTTCAATGGTTGCCTCAGAGCACCATATGGACTGTCACATAAGCACTCATCACCAGCAGGCTGGACTACTGCAACACTCTCTATGCCAGACTCTCTAATCATCTCCTACACAGACTCCAGATCATCCAGAACACTGCCGCAAGACTCATACTGGACTTTCCACACTGCACCCCCTTCGCACTGCACCTCAGGAAGTTTCATTGGCTCCTCATTCACAAGCACAGCCAATTCAAATGTCTCGCACTAACAAAGTTCTACACTACACAGGATCAAATTACCTGAACAGCTGCATACACTTTTAACAGCTCACCAGAGACCTACGCTCTGCCTCACTCTTACTCGCACACATTTGTTTCATCCTCAAAAGCAAAACTGGAGGTCGCTCATTTTCCTTCATCACACCTAAGAGATGAAACAAAACTCCCTCAACACATCAGTGCATGCTCCTCACTTCTCGAGGTCTGCAAAAAGCAGAAGACCTGGCTCTTCATATAAGTACCTTAGGGACCACACACCTAGGTAGCTGTCTAAGCACTTCAATACTCTTTAGGGTGATAAGTGCATTATACAAATCAATATAAAATAACATAACTTAACACATACTTGGCAAAGACCATTTAAGATGGCCATGATGTTATCCAATGATGTCATACTGTTAAGCCCAAACAGGACTGTCTGTTTATGCAGAGCATTAAGGACTACTGTGGAGCTCTGGGGCCACAAATGGATGTGATCCAACAGCTTTTCAGGGTATGTCTAAGCATCAATCATGGATATGGCTTTTGATGGGTCTTGCTGTTTGATGCGAAGGCCGACTCGTCAATCCAGTGCTTTAAACAAAGTAGAGCCACTGCATGCTACTTCGGTTTCTCCACAACAGCAAGGCGGTATCCCCCAAAATGTCACCCCTTTTGAGGCATTCCCAGGGAATCCGCTCACAGGCCGCATCAAGGTCCACCACCCTAACAACAAGAACTCAAGTCCGTTTGGGGTCAAGGTAATCCTGCATCCAGGCCTAAAGGGACGGCGAACTTTCAAGTGCCCATTGGACATACTAGCTGCCTAATTCCATTTTCCCATCTAACAGGTCCACTGGCGATACCTGCACTTCAAGGTAGGCCACACACATTTTCAGTCTGTCTTGCTCCCTTTCTGCCTCACCAGTGCCCCTCAGGTGTTCACAAATGTGATAGAGTTGGTCAGAGCATACCTTTAGATGTCTCAGGTACAAGTCTTTCACTTCCTCAACAACTATGACAGGCTTTGCACAGTCAGTTGCGAACCACCTCCAGATGATGAGGCTATCCTATCATTGTTGGGGCTTAAGGTCTTCTGTGCAAGAGTTACACTTAATTCCATCACAGAGACTCCCTTTAATAGGACCCATCCTGAATATGGTGTGTTATTTTGGTCTTCTTTCCACATCAATGAGTCTAGGACAATCAGGCCATGAACCTGATGTTTCAGCCTTGGTTCTGGGTCTCAATGAAGGTGGCTCAGAAGTATCTTGGCCTATTGACCTCCTGCTCATCAACCATGCCAGGTGGCATATGTGACTCTGCAATGGGATCTAAAATCTCCGCAAGACCAGCACCAAGGCTCTCAGTCAGATTCCATTCAGGTTTCAGGGGAGACTGCAAAAGATCTTTATTGGCGCCTGCTGAACTGCAATTAGACAATCGGCAGAGTAGGCATTGGTAAAACATATATTACATTGACTTAATTTGGGGAATTTTGTGTTATACTTTTTACATGAAATTGCAGAGATTATGCCACTACACCACTTTGTAAATGCATGTTGTTCGCTGTAAACATTTTCCACAAAAGCACCATTCATGGTACAAATTCACCGCATGGTAAGAACAAAATGTGGGCGGCAGATGTTTGTGGTCCTCTTATTAAGGGCATCCTTGCCACATGCTAAAATAAAATAGAAAGCAAAATGAGGGCTTTGAATTTCACATAACTATGCTGAATTTCATGTACTTTGGCCTCATTTTGTGTAATTAAGAGAAAGCAAACTGAATAAATATTGCACGCCCCTATGACAGACTCCTCCATTTGCCCCACCTAGAGATGACAGCGGTAACAGATACATTGCTGGAAGGTTGGGGAGGCCACGGTTGAGAGGTGGAGATCAGCGGATTCTGGTCTCCGATGGAGACCTGTCTCTATATGAACCTGCTGGAGTTGTGGGCTATTCACTTAGCGTTGAATGCCTTCCTGCAATCTGACAAGACAAAATTGGTTCCGGTCCTCACAGACGACACGAACGCCATATGACATTGCAATAAACGAGGAGGAGTGGGGTTCTGGGGCTAAGCCTGAGTGTGGTTCCGCAAAGTGCCAAAAAAACCATGTGAGTGGTGGAGTGCGTTAGGGTCATTCTGTTTGCGGTGTTTTTGAGCGTCAGGTATTTGTCCGGCACTCTAAAATCACGTAAACATCACCACGAACAGCACAAGAGAGCGCAGCTTCTTCCTTTCTGCTAGTTTGAGTAGTTTTTCAACTTGAGCAGCAGCTTACTCAACGCGAACGGAAGGTTTCTCAATGTGAGTGGTTGCAACCTACAGCGACCACTTACATTGAGAAATCCAAACACCCGCGTTGAGAAATCTCACCAGGAGGTTGATTTTCCTCACTTGCGCTCGCCAACTAGACCTTGGTGAACGCGAGAAAGGAAAAATCTCCCTGGGAGGTGAATTTTCCTCACTCCCGCTCGCCAACTTGATGTTTGGTAACTCTGCCACCTCCGCGGGGCATGGAGTGCGGACAACTCTGCAAACATCGTCAAAGGAGCGTAGTTCACCACTCAGGGTTACCTGAGGCCTATGTAAGTAGGTACTCTGGTCCTGGCTGAAACATCAGGGCATTTCCCTGATTGGGAACCACCTGGCTGGAACTTTAAAAGCCAGAGCAGACAAACTCAGCCTGCATCATGAAAAGTAGTTACATCCAGAGGTAGCACAGGGCATCTTCTAGCAATGGAGAGAAGCCTGGCTTGATCTATTTGCCAATGTGAGACCAACACTTTTGAATGCTAGAGTTTCCAATGAGGCTCTCTCTCGGAGATGAATTCCACCTACAGCAGTGCAGGGAACTTCTCCGTGCCTTCCTACTTTTCCTCTGAAAACAAAGGGAAGAGGTATGGCGTAGCGGCCAAGGTGGCTGACTCCGGAACCTGGGGGCTCACGTCTCGATCCCAGGTGCCTGAGGCAGATCAGTCCAGCACCATGTGACTCTGGGCAATAGCTCGCTTTATCTTCCCGACAACCCCCAGTGCCTTGACACCCTTGGGCAATTGTTTGTGCTTTACAAATACAGGACATTACATTTACATTTACAATTCTGAAGATCCGGAGTGGCTAGGAGAAAGTCAGCCTAGTGGCTCCGGATTGTGCCAGAAGAGTGTGGTACCCAGAGCTTCTGGGTATAAGCATGTGTTCTCTAATCAGGCTGCCACTTTAAGGGGACATCCTGTTGCAGCAGCAGGTCAGGGTCTTGCACGTGGGCCTGCACAAACTATACCACCATGTTTGGATACTAAACAGTAGCCCTTCACTATATTCTATCTCTCATGCACACAAAAGGTCATGGATGCAATGCTTGCAATTTGTCTAACCAACTGGCAATCATTTGGGATGGTGTTCCAACCCATTGTTCTGTTGCTTACTGTGTCGCATTATTTTGGACCCAGCCATATTCAAATCAGTCTTGACCATGTTCGAATTGGAACAGTCCAGCCCAAACTGCCAGGACAAGCATCCCTCTGACCTCTTGGTCAATGACCTGCTCTCTCCCCCAGCAGCTCCGCTGTTAAGTGCCGCTGCCCATGCTGTGCCTTTCCCTGTACTCTGAGGGGTTCGAAGCCCTCCTCCACCTGCAGGCTCACAGAGGGTGACAGATGCGAAAGCAATGTCTACCTGGCACTGTTGCAAATAATGAAGTACTTGCTTACATTTATGTTTTTATTAGGGCCACAAACATTCCAGGCCATCAATATGATAGTCGCTTCTGACTGTATACATTTAATCATTATCTATACTGAGGGTGAGTAAAGCACAAGGACCTGAATAGAGTTTGCTGTACCATATTACACACAATCGGATGCACAATATTCTAAACAACCCATACCCCTCCACCTCCCACCCATCCCCCACTGCAACCTTCAGGGGAAAGCCCCATACCCCAACTGTGCGAATAATACATGAGAGAGTAATAGACATTATACAATGCAAAGTGAAAATGTAAGGTGTGCAAACGCGCTGGGGGAGGGGGGGTGGCAATGCCACACCGGATCCCTGATTCTATCAGATCAATGATACTCGTGAAGGTTAGCTGCAGTCTGCCATGGGGGGCAACAATCTCTGAAAAGGCATGGGAGAGGGGGAGATAAAAGCAACAAAATCAACCGAGTTCTCGATAGGACTCAAGACAGCAAACCATTGGAATGGTGACGACGAAGCAGGCAGGGTAGAGCATCCCAGAGCATAGTCCTAACGTGTAAAGGTTCGCCTTCGCCTTCCTGTACCATCGCAGTGAAATCCGGGTAGATAGAAATGGAAGACCCCTGCCATTCAAGTGGGCCTTTCTCACGAGTCATTTGCAGCGTGGTTTCTCTGTCCTTAAAGTTAAGAAGGCGGGCAATTATCCGCCGCGGGGGGAAGCCAGTGTTGGGGCACGGTCTGAGCGGGCGTCCCACTACAATTGTGGAAGTGAAGGAGTCCCATCCGAAGAGATCAGTCAGTTAACAATGTCTACATGAACCCGTCCAGCCGCACAGTTTTGGTAGATTTGGGGACATCCACTACACAGATATTATTGCGCCGCTCCCGCCCCTCCAAATCCTCATTCTTGATGGCAATCGCTTTAAGTAGTTTCTCCATGCGTTCAACCTTCTTAGTGGTTTGGGCAGTGTCATCTTCCAAGTCAGAGATCCTGCCCATCTGCAGTTGTCAAGCACCCCTCTTGTTGGTCAAGCCTGATGCCCATGGTGTCTGGCCACTTGTCAAGGGAGTCAAAGCGAGTATCCAGGACTTTGAAGCCCGTCCTGAGTTCCACCATCATAGCCTCTGACACTGCCGCCGCAGTTGCGGGCACGCCGCCTCCCTCCACCATTGGGTCCCGGGGGGGTCTGCGCCACTGCCGGCTTCTCAATTGTAAGTTTCCATTGCTTAGGGTCACCCCGGACCATGCCCAGGCCCATGGAGCCAGGTTACGACCCCAGGGTGATGTGTCCACGGCACACAGTGCAGTACCAGTGAAAATGCGCTGATTCGAGTGCCAGAGTCTATTGATAGCCCATCATTCTTACTGCTGTGGGGGCCAATGGAGGTGCCTTTGGTCTTATGGCAGTTTCATGGACGTCCACTTAAGGGTGGGAGGTTGGAGGGGATGGCAGCCGTGTAATAGCAAGGCCCTTGCCCAGGGCTACTGCAGCGCAGGAACCGTGAGGTGCCAAAGATGGCCACGACAGCCTGGTCCGATGGCCGCCCCCCCAGGCTCACCACAGAGTGCCAGCGGGTCTCACAGGATCCAGGTGAGGAGGTAAGAAGCCTCTGCTGCAAACCACTCACTCCCCCGGCACTGTGTCATCTACTTACTTGATTATCCTGCTTCTTAGTCCATGCAGCCCCATATCCATTACATTGTGCGCCAAAGCCAGACTACGACAGCTTCCGGCTCCATGTACGCCAGCAGGCCTTATTGCGTCTTTGTCAGCAGGTCATAAAATCCTTCCCCAGCAGCGAATCTTCAGGGGAGAAAAAACGGCTGTGGTCAATTCCATCACCATCCTGCGACTCCGCTGTGATCTCTGCTGCCTTAACTGCCGCCCGGGCAGGAGGTTCTCAGGGATATCGGCGGAGCTCCAGGCTCACATGGCCATCACGGTCTACAGCTTGGCCTCACACCCCCCGCCACCCCATACTTCGCCCATTGGTCATTCTCATCACAATAACTTCAGATTTTCCTGTGAGTGAGATTCAAACTTTATCATTTCAGCCACCCTACACCACCTTGTTTAAGGAAAAACTGGTGCTGAGTACTAGAGCGGTCTTTCTATCAAAAGTTGTGTACTCTAGCTACACAAAGATTCCTCAATGTCTTTCTGACTTCCCACTCTGTGGATGGCTATTTACCATCTAAAAATGTCCCAAACTGGAGATCTGCACACTGGAATGAATAATTGTTTTTTGGGCTGGGCGGGCGTGTCCAGAAGTAAACTGGCATCAGTGTGCTTGGCTGGCACCTATATGTGGCCCCGTCATCACTGCCAGGGTGGAGAAGGATCAACAAGGAGCCACACAATGGACATGCCGTGGTGCAGGGGCTATGCTGAAAAATCTTCCTGATTCATTCTTGAACCCGGGGCTATTCTAAAGGTGAGGAATTTGTGGTTAGACAGGACAGCCACTTGAAAGAGCATCACAGACAAAAAGTAACTTGTTCAAGCACCTCTGCAAGTTAGGTAGAAAGAAGCCACTCACAGCGAAAGTGTGAACAGCCACTTGCAGTCGGGCCTCACATTAGCTATGCTTCACACTGCTGGGTTCAGAAGCCCTGCAGATTGGCAAATTTCCCTCTTACGATAAAAGTATTAGAGACTCACAATTCAGAGCTAGAAGGACTGCCACCAAGAGAAAGAGAAACTTACATGTCTAGAAAAGGAGTGACATCAATAGGAAGAGAGAGATACACCTCTGAGTTAGTAGGTCAGCAAGAGGAATTAAGATATACACCTCAGAGATGGCAAGATAGACAACAAGAGGAAGAGAGACATACATATCCAGAGTGGAAGGAGTAACAGTGATAGAAAAAGAGGCATGCAACTCAAAACTAGCAGGAATGACAGCAAAAGGAAGAGAGACATGCATATTAAAGCCCTGTGACAGCATTAGGGAAGACAGGAATACACTTTGCAGGTCTGACAGCAAGAGTGAGAGAGACATACACATTCAGGTAAGAAAGAGTGACAGTAATAAGAAGAGAGATTTACTCATGTGAGCTAGCAAGATAGGCAGCAAGAGTAACTTTAGATATACACTTCAGAGATGGCAGACAGTCAAAAAGAGGGAAAGAGACATAAAAATCATGATAGAAGTAGTGACTGTGATAGAAACAAAGATATACAAATGAGAGGTAGCAGGGGTGAGAGCATGAGAAAGAGACATACATATTTAGAACAGAAGGAGTGATAGCAATAGGAAGAGAGACATACAACCCAGAGCGATCCAGCTGGATTGACAGCCGGAATAGCAGAGATGTACACATCTAGGTTTGGATTGAAAGCATTGGGAAAAAAGACATACACCTCTGAGCTAGCAGGACTGGCATTCAGAGGAAGAGAGACATGCACATCAAGTTAAGGAGTGACAGCCATAGTAAGAGAGGAATGTACCTCTGAGTTACCAGGACTGACAGTGATAAGGAAGAAAGACATACAGCTAAGAGGTAGCAGGACTGACAGCAAAAGGAAGAGAGACATACTCATGCAGGTAAAGTGTGATAGGAAGAGAAACATGTATCTGTGCTTTAGCAGACAGGAAGCGGAAGAAAGAAATACACATGAGGGCTAATGTTGGGACCCCTTACCATAGAGCAGTACCAGTACTCAGCACACAAGTTAGGTGAAAGTGAAAGAGGCAGCTCAGGCTCATGTGTATCTGACTGCAGACCCTCGACGTAGCCGGCTAGCAATTGTGTACAAGCAGCAGGGTTCACCAGCTCTCCAGACAGGGGCAATCCCCTATGAATCTTTCAAATGTACAATTTGCCTCACCTTCTTCTTCTTCCTCAATACTCACTACTCCCCTCCGTTCCCAACTCTCCCCTGTCCTACCAAACCTCCTCTCACGTCCTCTTCTCTTCAGAGAGAGCTCAAGGTAGGACCTTATCATTAACAATGTGCAAAGAAAGTATAGATCTATATACAAAAAGGCCATTAGTAGGCTGAAGTTCGAAACTAGTTAATCTCTCTTAAGTGCCTCTTTAGATTGTTGTATATTTTGTAGCCCATTTCACACTCTCAGGCAGTCCCTCACTAACATTATGCTCATTAGATCAGTAGAAAGTCTTTGAGGCTTCCAGTAAAGCCAACCAGGGCTGTACTTCTATGATGTCACAGAGAAGCAGGTCGGAGATGCTGCCCGTTAAAAAAGAGATTAAAGTTCTGGAACTCAAGGTACTCGGGGGCATATTTACAAGGGCGTTATCACCGCTTTTTTGGCTTAAAAAGCCAAAAAAGTGAAGATTAAACTATCACCCTATTTACAAGAGGGTGCTAACATGCATAGTCGCATGTTAGCACCCTTTTTCCCAACGCTTCCCTTTGCATCTCGAATGAGATGCAAAGTGGACGTCACTGGGCTTACCCCGGATGGACATGCTATATTTACAAGGCTGCTATAAATTCCAGAGATAGCCTGCGATAATAAAATTATCGCTAAGCACGGCCAGTGATAATTATTGCTGGCCGTTGATAATATGCCCCTCAATTGGGTTTTTACAAGCCTGGGAAGGAGTTATATTGTGAGACGGAGAGAAAGGTGGAGAAGTAAACATGCCAAGAGAGTGTGCGGGGATGGAGGGGTTGAGAGAGGGAGTAAAATATAATAGAAGAAGGCAGAGAACTTGAGAGACATAGAGAAATGGAGCCCAAAAAGAGGAATTGAGAAGGACATTTGGTCATAGAGGGAAGGAGATGGAAAGAGTGGAAGGGGGTAAATTCCAGGAGACAGATCAGTGAGGAAACGGGGAAGCAGCATAAGAAAGAAGGGGCAAATTATCAAGAACGGCGTTAAAAATTCTTGCCGGTTCAGCGGCAGAAAGCTGCTGCTAAAGCGGCGATAATAATGGGCTTGATAATATGCCCTTGAGAATTCCAATAGAAGCCCATGTTCTGGTGTGAACATGGGCTCCTATTGAAATTCTCAAGGGCATATAATCAAGCCCATTATTGAGGCTTTAGCAGCAGTTTTCTAACATTAAACTGGCGATAATTTTAACGCCGTTCTTGATAATATGCCCCTGAGATAGTTAGAGATTAGCGTAAGAGAGAGAATGAGAAAACAGAAGACAGGCACGATATTTTAGTATGATGGAATATAGAATTTAAAAAAATGAATAGGAATGGGGGAAGGAGAGGTATTTAATGTGGATCTATTTCTCCATAACCGGAAGTAACATGAAAATAGAAACACAGAAATTGCTGGCATTTTACTTCATGTGTTTGCAGCACACAGAGCATATACTGACTGCCCTTTCCAAGAAGTCCGTGTTAAGGTATCTCAGCATAGACGCTCCAGCAAAGATAATAAACCGCAGATCTTCGCCTCGTGGCCTAAGAATGAAGAATCCGCTGTCACATGCAGCCTTTATAAGAAAGATGAAGTAGCAATGAACCATTCACCAAATGAAAAAGGCATAAAGTCAAGGCATGTTCTGAAGGAACTGTTGGAAGGCAGCCACGGGGAGCATTAGCAAGCATTGAGCTCGGACATGCGCCCTGGGACAACACAGAGTGATAGGCAACCACTACAACTGCAGACAGCATGACAGCAAAAGGAAGTGGATCGTTGACCTGAGAGCTAGCACGACTGAGAGTAAAAGCAGGGGAGGTGTGTGCAGCAGAGCTATCAGCACCGACATCAAGACGAAGAGAGATGTAAATCCCAGCGCTGGCAGATCTGAGAATTAAAGGAAGAGATATATACAGCAGATTAGCAGGTCTGACAGCAAGAGAAAGAGAGACATAAACCTCAGAGCTAGCACAATTGAGAGTAAAAGCAGAGGAGATGTACACAGCAGAGCTATCATTATTGACTGCAAGACCTAGAGATGTACATCCTAGGGCTAGCAGATCTGAGAATTAAAGAAAGAGGTAAATACAGCAGATTAACTGGTCTGACAGCAAGAGAAAGAGAGACATAAACCTCAGACCTAGCAGATCTGAGAGTAACAGCAGGGGAGACGTGTGCAGCAGAGTTATCAGCACCGGCATCAAGACGAAGAGGGATGTAAATCTCAGTGCTGGCAGATCTGAGAATTGAAGGAAGAGATATATACAGCAGATTAGCAGGTCTGACAGCAAGAGAGAGACATAAACCTCAGATCTAGCAGAACTGAAAGTAAAAGTAGAAGAGATATGTGCAGCAGAGCTATCAGCACCGGCTTCAAGATAAAGAGGGGTGTAAATCTCAGCTCTAGCAGATCTGAGAATTAAAGTAGGAGATTTACACAGTAGATTAGCAGGTCTGACAACAAGAGAAAGAGAAACATAAACAACACAGCTAGCAGAACTGAAAGTAATAGGAGAAGAGATGTATATAGCAGAGCTATCATTGTTGACTGCAAGACGTAGAGATGTAAATCTCAGCAGAAGCAAATCTGAGAATTAAAGGAAGAGACATACACAACAGATCCAGCACATCTGACAGCAAGAGAAAGAGATACATAAACCTCAGCAAGACTGAGAGTAAAAGGAAGAGAGATGTAATCACCAGAGCCAGCAGGACTATGGGCAAGTGGAAGAAGAGATGTACCTCAGAGCTAGCTTGACTAACATACGCATCAGAGCTATCAAGAATGACAGCAAGAGGATGCGAGAAGTAAATCTCAGTGCAAGCAAATATGAGAGTTACAATAAGAGAGATGCAAACACCAGAGCTAGCAGGACTATTGGAAAGTGCAAAAAGAGGTGTACCTCAGAGCTAACAGGACTAACACCAGAGTTAGTAGGACAGACAGCAAGAGGAAAGAGACGTAAGCTTCAGCGCTAGCAGATCTGAGAGGATAAGGAAAAGGACAGTATTGGCTGTTCCCGGTAAGAAGCAGTGGGGTGGGGAGGAAGGAAGAGGGGGAGGAAGGAAGAGGGGGAGGACGGGGGGTTTAAAAAACAAAAACAGTTACCTGTTGTCCGGGCGCCTCTCCTGCGTCCTTTTCCTGGCTTCTCTGCAAAGGAAGCAGGAAGCACCCGGCTCCCAGCCTCCCGAAAGCCAATGCAGCATTGTGATTGGTCTGAGCTCCGTGGATTGATGGAAGCCCTAGAATGCGAGGCTGGGCATGTTCTCCATGCAGGCTGTAATGCAGCCTACATGGACAAGATGTAAAGTGTGCATGAATGTTTAGCTGGCCCCAAACAGTTATTATAAATTTAGTTTTCTTTTTTTCCACTGCAAAAAGCAGGAGGGCGACGCTCCTCCCCCTTAGAGGAGGAGCCACCACTGGAAAAGAAATGTACACCCCAGAACCAGCAGGACATAGAGCATCTGAGAGTGAAAGGAAAAGAAACGTCCACCCCAGAGTCAGCAGGACAGACAGCATCTGAGAATAAAAGGAAATGAAATGTAAACCCCAGAGCTAGCAGGACAGACAGCATCAGAGAGTAAAAGGAAAAGAAACGTACACCCCAGAGCCAGCAGGACATAGAGCATCTGAGAGTGAAAGGAAAAACATTTATACCTCAGAGCCAGCAGGACAGACAGCATGTGAGAGTAAAAGGAAAAGAAACGTAAACCCCAGAGGCAGCAGGACAGACAGCATCAGAGAGTAAAATGGAAAGAAATTTACACCCCAGAGCCAGCAGGACAGAGAGCATGTGAGAATAAAATAAACTGAAACGTACACCCCAGAGCTAGGAGGACAGACTGCATCTGAGAGTAATAGGAAAAGAAACGTACATCCCAGAGGTAGCAGGACAGACGGCATCTGAGAGCAGTTGCGGTTGCTACCTAGAAAGCAGCAGTGAAGGGGTGGGGGGATTGGATTAAAAAACAAAACACTTACCTCCCGGCCGGTGATGTTTGCTTCTAAACGTGATTTTTGCTCCTTAATGTGAATTAGCTCCTCAATGTGATTTTACACATAAATGTAATTTTACATCTAAATATGTAACTGTGATTTCCCCATAAATATTAATTTTGCTCTGTGAAGTGTGTTCATGCTCTGAGTCTTGTCAATGTGTCACCATGGCCGATTTAGCACATACATAGTAATCTGTTATTAGATCTGATGGCTGTTTCCTTCGCACCCACGGTTATCGTGCACAGAAAATAGATTTTGCACACTTGATTACATTTTACCTATATATATGATTCATTCTCTTAAATGAGTTCCATGCTCATGATGATTTTACACCAGCTTTGATTTTGTGCCTACATATATTTTTCACCTAAAAGTGTGTCCACCTTAAAATAAAAGGCTACCTTTGCACCTAAATGTTATTTTACACCTACATGCATTTTTGCAGCTAAATATGATTGTGTTCCTAAAAGTGGATCCACGCTTCTGCTCATGTTTCACCAAGGGTGATATTGCACCTAGATATTATTTTTTCTTGTACGTGTGGCCTGTGCTCCTAAATAAGTACTGAAAATGTTTGCACAAAGTAGAGTCCGATTGCGTGTTATTAAAAATATAACTTTTGAAAGCACTTAAAAACTGAATAATTTTGCACATTTTGTGGCATTCTATCTTTTACTGCCTATGTTATACTATGTGTATTACATTTTTAATGACTAACATATTCACAGGCTTGGACCTCATATCTCTATAAAATACACATCACTATTCCCCAGTACACCAACCAGGATTCAAAGGAGATGTCCTCTGGTTCCACATACAGACATCTGAATTATTCACTTTAACAAACTGAGCTTTCCAATCAGAACAGTGCTTTTCCCACAGATTAGTTAGGCTTGCATTTATTTTTATCTGAGTGTTTTTTGTTTTTTTCAGAATAAAACATAACAGAAAGAAATAAATAGTTACCAGAAACAATCCATCTTCATATGCAATGCATGGACCAACATAAGAGGTAATTTGGTTATGTCAAAAACAATATGAATCTTGTTCAATGTACTACAAAGCTAATGTATTGAACTTAAGATAATTTCCAACGTTTAAGCAAATTGTATAAATTGAGATAAAGATGCCGGGACACTCCGAGTAGCTGAGCGCTTAATAAAACTCGTTATACCATAACATAACATGGGTAGTAAAAGTGTGTTTGAGAATAATTGTGGGCTTCTAATCTGGACTATAGGGAAAGTTAAAGTGAAGATAGAAAGGGTAAGAAAGAGACATTGCTATAGAACAGGACCAGAAAAGAAAAGGAAGGAGATCTCAAGCAGGCTCTATATCTCATGGAGTAAAGTAGATATGAGCTTTAGTAACAAATTGCCCTTATGGGTGTAGAGTTGAGAGGTGTTTATGCAGGGGAATTTTAGGTTTTGGGGCTCATGAACATTGAAGGCGGCTTGACTGTTGCCAGTTAGGAGTATGATTGAACTCAAACTCGGATATCTGCAGATAACCAAGGCACAATCTTATTTTCAGCCTCTGTAATGTGTCTTAACTATTCCCACTGAGTGTGTTTAGAGACCTTTCCCAGGTCATTCTAATTGTTAAGAATCATCTTGTGTACAAGTGTGAAAATTGGGTCTCATAGAAGGGAATGGGACCACATTGGCACCATTAGTCCACGATGTGGGGGTCTCAAACAGTAGAGTTAACGTCCTTGCGTGGCTGGAAACCAAATATGTCTTGCACATATTCATACATTTTGTCAAATGCGGCTTTCAGTAATGGGCAGTTGAAAAAGTGCGAGCGGAGTCACCAATTTCAGTCTTGCTGCTCTTGAATTTTTCGTTTTTTTTAAATCTCTAGTTTATGCAGTTTATCAGGTGTCCTAGGCTTTGGGAAGCACAAGGAATATGGTTTGCTACAGATTGGACCAGAATTTCTTTGTGAATGAAGATTTCCAAATTTTCGGCTAGGCAATGTAGACGAGGAATATCAATATGGTTAATAGACCAATCGTCTGACTATGTTTTTGTTGCAAATGAGACTTGGACATATTTAAAATGCCACTTATTTCAAAATATAGATATCAAAGAAAAAGAGAACAGTCTTGTATGGTCTTGATTCAACTTTCAATTACAAAAAGTAATAAAATTCAGTGTTGTGTAGTTTAAAGGTGCACTGTAGGATGGCAAAGGAATGGAGGCAATCTCTAGTGCCCAGATGTTTGTGAAAGAAAGCACATATCTTTGCTAGAGCATTCTTCCCAGAAAATAGGGCAACCTTTGATTTTAAATTGGTTGTTTAAACAAAGAGACTCTATTGGAATCCTTTATTATTACCATTGAATTACTATCAACTTTTAAAATCACCTCCTTGATATCATCAATTTTTGTCTTGGATTGAGTAAACAATTATTTTTGTATAGTGAGAAAGGAGATTAAAGATTGATTTTCCATCAAAGATGACGCCGGCAGCATTCCTTTGAAAATTATTGATTATTTTGATCAAGTCTTTCAATAATGCCTTGTGTTAATTGGTCCAGGGAAGACATGGCTTGGCAGTTCGGGCTGGACTGTTCCCATGAGGCACAGGGTCAGACTGATTTGCATATAGCCATGTCTGAACTGTGGTGGCAGAGTGGGCTAAAGAACGGTGATGGACTAAACCCAGATCTTTTGACTGGGTGTGAGTGTTTGATTGATTCAGATGCTACGTCCATCACCACCCCCTTTTGAACCGCTTGTGTTAATTGATGGGCAACATACACTAATCGGGTAATTGACTATAAGGGTGACAAATATTTATATAATTCTATATTGCCACATAATTCTAATGTTTTTAGCAACCAATTATCTCGAATGATTGGGTCTTACTTATGCCATTAAATTATTACTGAATTCCACACTCAAGTATTTTATGACTCTGTTTTCCCAGCTCAAGCTGTTTTTCTCCTATAGTTCAGTACAGCATAAGAGGTGCTGAGTGGCCTGAATTCAGATTTTTTCTTATTCAGGGACTAGCCTGAAGCTTGGTCATATTGGGTATTTATTAGGGCTTGAAAGGATGCTTCAGTATTTTGAGTGAAAACCAGGATGTCATCTGCATGGGCTGCTGTCTTGGATGTTAAGTTGTTGAAAGTTAGTCCTGAGATCCTCTGGTTTGTGTTAATTGAAATAATAGTGGTTCAATTGTGACAAGGAAAAGGGATGGAAATAATGGGCATCCCTACCTCATACCCTATGTTGTGCCCACATGTGGGTTCGGGCACACTGTGTCTCTGTTACAAAGCTGCACCTGAGTGATGAGCCCTAACTAGGGCAAATCGTTGCTTCGTTGCCTGTGCTCCGGATCGGGGGAGGGCCTGATCTGGAAGTTTGGGCTAGACTGCTCCCACTGGAGCAGGATCAAGACTGACTTGCATATGATTGAGTCCAAACTGAGGTGGAATGGTGTGCAAAAACACAATGGACCAGAAAGTGGCCCTAATTAATTACCAGTGGCTTAGATTAACTCAAGCACTCCATCCATCAATTTGATATATACTTTAATGTGTCACCGTAAGTGAGACGCGTATGCCCAGACATGGGTCCCGTGCACACTGTGTCACTGGAACCAAGCTATACCTGGCTGTTGAGTGCTAACTAGGGGGATACGGTCTTGGATTGATTGTGTTTCCGTTGAGGAGGGCCTTGCCTGGCAGATTGGGCTTTACTGGTTCCACTGAAGTGGGATCAAGACTGATTTGCATACATCTGAGTCCAAACTGAGAAAGCCATTTTTAAATAGATGTTACGTGACTACTGCAGAGAGATCTTCTTCCTAGTTCTTATGGCCCCTAGCAGGAAGCTCGCAATCTCAAAGCACACCATGGGGTAGGATAGCATTTGTAAAAATAATAATGCTGGTCCTACTTAAGCAAAGTTGGAATTTCTAAGTAACAACAATTTAATTTTTTTGCACAGGGGGGCATAAAATTGACAAAAAAGATAAAATGCTCCTAAAAATTGTCACAGGGACACAGCTTTAAGGCTCACGGCAATGAGAATCAGATTATCCACCTTGGGTGGTCGTGCATTCTCTAACGTCTTTCCAGCTGTCTGGAATAGCTTACCAATCGAACTGCGCAAAGAATCCAACTTGCTGCCTTTTCGAAAAAAAATAAAAACAGTGCTTTTTCAGCAAGCATGGGGTGTGTTGTAACTTGATGATCGGCTGTAGAATTCTTGGTATGTACCTGACAAAGCGCTTAGAGACCCCGGGGTGATTACGCGCTATATAAATCGAAATAAATAAATAAATCCATTTTGCTGCATATACTCATGGTGTGAGATTTTGAGAAACTGGAGGCTAAGTCAAGTGATTCCATAAAATAAAAAAAACATTTAAAAGGTTTTGGAGGCCTATATCGTTCCTTGCAAACAGAACTACATAATCTACGTACAAGAGTGCAAGGATCAATTTGCCCCCGCTCTTGAGATGTCTTTAGTGCTAGTTAGGTCCCCTAGTTTATTTATATAAAGTGTAAACAGCAGAGGGGCCAAAATGCACCCCTGACGAACCCCTCACTTGATTTCCCAGGAGTCTGTCATACTGCCATCTTCCTTAAAACCTAGCCTCCACAGTGGTGTTATTATGGCTGGAATGTAAAAAAGACACCAGACACGGATCCCTACCCAGCTCCCCCAAAATCTGCCACAGTTTGGATCGGTTAACACAGTCAAATGCAGATGTTAAGTCCATAGATCTCACTTGAGGGGTACCACTCTTTACAATGGTGTACTTTCCGACAACTAGATTCAAATTAATACATTGGTCAAGAGTCCCTCTGCCTTGCCTAAAACCATACTGTAAATCACTAATAACATTAAAATCTTCTTGCCACGATGATAGACGATTCAAAGTTACCTTCCCCATGATTTTGGCAGATGAGTCCAAGAGCAAATTTGGTCTATAATAGGCAGGCTCGCCCCTTGAGCCCCTTTTAAATATAGGGATAATAATAGCCTTCACCCACGCGGGAGGAAAGCTGCATGTGCTAGCCGCCTTAAAACCTGTGCCAGTATGGTAGCCCAGGCCTGAGGGTCTGCCATATAGAGGTCAGCTGGTACCCCAACCTGGCCCGGTGCCTTACCCCCTGATGTAACAAGGATAGTTCTGTGAACCTCAAAAACATTCAAATGAAGTGGTGCAATACCTAAACTAGGCTCCCCTTGAATATTGACCCTTCCAGATAATCACCGCTATACATACCCCCATAAAAACTCAGTCCACCTTCCAGGGCCACGGTGCAAACTGTACTAGCATTTACAGTACCAGAGAAGAACGGACTATTAACCACCGCCCAGAACTTATTACTGTCTGAGAGTGTACTTGCTTGGCCAGGATCCTCCCAGGCCTTTCCCTGATCAATTTCTTTCTCTCCTGGACTGCATGCTCCCCTGCCCTCCTGCAAACCCTAATCTCACTCTGGGCCCTCTGGTTTTGTTTGAGACAACATTAACTTCCTGTGAGCAGTAGGGCAGGTGCTATCAAACCACCTCTTACCCTTGGATACATCGCCCTTACATGGGTTGGTTAGGTTGACAGCTACCCGATTAGTTTATATTCCAAAGGCATCTATAACAGCTCTATCCTGTGCATTGGTGTCCGTGTATACTCATACCTCAACTGCACACTCCACATACAGGTTATCTAAGAACCTTTCCGGTACCACCTTCTCCCACTTTAGTCTATGTGATTGATCCATGTTGCTAACATCAGAATTTGGGATATCCCTACGCTCTATTTCAAGAAAGGCACATGAGTACAGTAGTTCGAGCATGAGGGTATTATGGTTACTGTAATTTATAGACTGTATGAACTAAGGGCCAGATGCATCAAAGGGTTTCGCCCATTCTGTGTCTATGGGAAAATGTGTTCATGCATATGGCCCAAGGCAGCAGAGATCATTATAAAATCAATAATACTGTTGCATCCCTACCCGGTGAAGGTGGGAATGGGAGTGTGCCTGACTCTGTGTGTTCAAAATGTGTGGGTAGTGGTAGGAAATCCCTGTGGGCCTTAGTAGAGATTGATGTCTTATATGGAGACATGATAAACATATGAGTTGATAATGAGTGGTAAGTAGTCAGAATTACTGAAGGGACACCTCTAAAGTCAAGGGTCAAAATCCAAATTCAAGGCACAGTGAATTAGAGCCTTATGAGAATGTGTGTTGGGAAGAACTAGGCCACATGGTAATAAAAACGAGAAGGTGAATATCAGAATGACACGGAAAGAAAGAGAAAAAAGGCAACATATTTTAGCTGTGGTAGCCCTCCTTCTACCACAAACACATCCATATACCTTCTACCCTCCTCCACTAAGTTTGAGATAGAATATGCTCGGCGGTGAAAAGTAGAAGAAATACTCTCCTACCCAAAATACAACAAGGTTTTGGAGGGCAAGATTACAATAACCTGATGTACAAAGAAAAAAATAGCAAACTTATAAAACCACAAAGCTATTTCCTCTCTCTCTGGGGTTCAATGGTGATCTATTTAACATTGTAAATTGGGAACATTAACCAAATTACAGTCATGAATGATAAACAAGCAGTGATTTGTAATTGTTGTTGCTAAATTGAGTCACACAGATGAAGAGCACAGCAGAAGTAACAATCAAGTAGTGAGATCCAAACACTGTGTCCTGGTCTATATCTGCTTTAAGAAGCATGTGTTGTATCACGAGATCTGGTTAAGAGTTGAGGATTGGAGGGTTATAAATATAGTGATTCTACTGGTTATCAAGGGGCAACATTTTGATTTGATGGCTGTATTGCTGAAAGGAAACATAAAAGATGAAGACGAGGGTATAAGATCAAGGAATATGATTTAGGGAGTTAAGGGATGATGGGAATTGAATGTAATGTACAGCGTAGGTATGTTAGTGGAATTCAAGTTGGTAATAGAGTTGAAATATTTTACAATTCATGATATTCAATGTGACTAATTTCTTGAATTGGTGGGATAATAGATATAAGTAGTTTAAGTAACCAGTAGGCAGTCAAACCATGTCAAAAGCAATTTAATGGAACATTAGATGTTGCAGTGTCCATTTTACAGTTCTCAGTATTGTCTAGGAAGGCTGCATGGTCATTGTGGGCACGAAAAATGTGTCATTGTCCCCTACAATGTGAACCTAAATCTGACAGGTCGAACAAAGGAGAATGGGAATTTGCATAGTTTTAGCCTTAGTGCCAGGGGACCTTTCCGTATGACGATAGTATCCTTTTGAGTAATCATTTGAGATGCTGATTTCTTTCCTTCAACATTATGAACTTGTGTTAAAGTCTAGTATTCGCTTCATGTGGCGCACACAATCGGTCTCGGACTGTGCTGTTATAAGGGTTTGGCAGCCTGTATGATGGTACACAAGGTATTCTTAAAATGTAAAATTGTTGAAAGGGAGTACTCAGATCAAGATTCCAATTTTCTAAAAAAAAAAAAATAATGCGGCAAGAGCCCATTTCATCTTCTATTCCTTCAGGTAACCCAAAGATTCTAACCCTCCTTTTTCTATCTTCCAGTTTTGCTACATATTTCCATACATTGAAGGTGTTGTTTTCAGTGATGGGTATATCTGTTTTTCACTTTGATCACTGCATCTCGCAGGTCAGCTTATACAGTTCTCCGTCTCTGTAATCCTTTTTGTTATTTTCTTTATATTATTCTGCATTCGGATGTTTCCAGTTGCATAGCTCTAGGGCATCAGAGAGCGTCTTGATGATTACTTCTGTAGCTCTCTGATGTTTGATTTGATGTTTTGACTTTACTGCTTTTGACAATAATGTTGTTCTTCTTGATGGTGTCATAGAAATTGGTCATGAAAAATCAGATTGTTAACTCTGTTGTGTGTTTACAAATTATATGTCTACGTGTATCATGAACAAATTAGGGCAAGAGAAAAGGTGCTGTTGAGCTTGGGATAACCCTCCTCTGACAGAACTTTACGCAAACTATAGAGCCCAACTCGATTGGATCATTCTAAGAACTATCCTGTCAACATGTTTCTGCCACTTTGCTCCAAAATGCTTGTGACTTTCGGCCTACAAATGTAGGCACAGCCAGAGGCATTTAATGAGAGCAGACCAGGTGGGGACTTTGGCGTTTGTTTAACGTTAGGAATGCCTCTCCTCCGTGTACCTATGGAAAAATATTTAGTGCCTTAATATATACCCTTTTACAGACACCAAGCAGGTGGTTTAGGTGTGTTTGACGTATATATGATAAATTCACCAGTTACGTCAGCATTATGGAATATGTATGGATTGTGGTAGTATAATTGGTCCTGACAAAACCAAGAGCATTTGGGAACATATGTGACAGAAATATGATGACTTGGATTAAATATGAGGTCTTGGGAATTACAGCAAATATGTGGTCTACAATTAAAAACTTACATTTTAGTTCAGTCAGAGGGGCTAACTGGAGTAGGATGTTATATTTAGCAAGTGGTTATTGTACAGAACCCCTTGCTTTGTAGGCAAGGTTTATCCCAATCAATCGTGGCAGTGTTTCCGGTGCCATATTCACCCCTCAGCCAATTGGACTCATATAATATTACAGTGCCCCTTGATCCAGAAATTCTGGAACAATATTTTTGATTATCTGGCAACAGAATCTTTTATATCGATCAGGTTTAACGCTCGACTGATAGTGTGGGGTTATGACCCAGATCTTTGGATATCCGAGAAGTTGACTAAACTCCTATATATTGGAATGGCTGTAGTCAGATCACTTTTACTTCCAAGATGGCGAACGGATTTAATTTGGTCTAAATTTAATGCGTTCGGAAAAGGGGTCAGGTTAAAAGAAGCGAACAAACCTATGCTTTACGAATTGAGGGACTTAAGAAATTTGAGAAGATCTGGGCATGGTATTTTGACTGTAATCTCTAAAGTTTGTATATAATCTGTTGTATCCCTCTAATTTGTCCTTATTTTAATGAATCTTAGAACTTGGTACTTTGATCTGGATAGTATACTTTATGTCATTTTATCAGTCTTTTGTTGAGGCAGTGGACATAAGTTTCGAGATTTCAGGCGTTCTTTTTATCTTACGGTTTAATAATGTTTCTGTAAGATCCCCTGCATACAAATTACCAGTTATTCATTACCAGATGTGTTGTTTTTTGATCAATCAGTGCTATTTATTACCCCTTCGGATGTTATTGATGGATTTTGAAGGATGTATATCTGATTTAAAGGTATGTATTTTATATGGTTTTCAATAAAAAAAATCAAAAAGAAATATGATGGTCCTAAGAGGAAGTATGGGTAACTAGTGCCTCAAGACTTCCTAACTTTTTTCTTTTTTCTTTTTTTTTTGTTTAAAGAGCTTTATTGAACAATTAAAAAAGCAAGGTACAGAATTATAATAATAATCATAACAGCAGTACAGAGGGTAACAAGAAACATATGTGCAAAACAAAGCATGAAAAATAGTTATTTCGTACATTATCAAGAGCAAAAAACAATGTTCAGAACAAAGTTAAACAAATGTGTACCATACTAGATTAGCATTTTTTCAATTTTATAGGCAAAGAACAGAGAAAGAGGGAGAAAAAGAGAGAAAAGGAAAGAAAGGGAAAAAGGGGGGCCGGGGCTGAAACTGTCCCAAGCTTCAAAAATGGTTCCCCAGTATACCCAGCAAACTATAGACCGATCAGTTTGATCGATGTCACTCAAAAACTGTTTGCTCAGGTACTATTGGATCGAATCCAGGGTTGGTTGGAAGAGCATGACATCATCAGCCCCTATCAAGCAGGATTCAGGAAAAAACACCTCCACACTGGACCAGGTGTTTAGATTCCAACTAATCACCTAGAAGACAGTATCAATGGAGGGTGGCAGCCTCTACTTGATATTCGTGGACCTGAAAACTGCTTTTGACCTTGTTCTCAGACCCAAACTGTGGGGTGTTTTAAGAGATCTGGGGATTCCTCCATATTTACTCGACATCTTGATTAAGTTGCATGATAACAACTATGCCAAAGTTAGGTTTGGAAGGGGGGGAAGTTTGAGCAATAGGTTCCCGGTTGGCAGAGGTGTAAGACAAGGCTGTGTGCTCGCACCGACCCTGTTCTGCCTCTTTGTCAACACATTAATCACAATTCTGGCAGAGCTACCAAATAATGATGCCCCAAAGTTAGCAAACACCAAGGTGGCAGCATTGATGTTTGCTGACGATACTCTCCTTCTCTCAAAAACATTGATGGGCATCCAGAGGCTGTTGGATAGCTTTGCCTCATTTTGTAGCACTAAGGGTTTGACGATAAACACCACAAAAACCAAATTTATGATTGTCAACCCTCCTAAGACAACACCCCCTCCACACAACTTAATGGTTCATGTCTGGAAAGGGTGTCTGTCTTTGAATATCTTGGTGTAACCCTGTCTGAAGATAGGCAGTGGGTGCCTCAAATAGCCAAGGCTAAGCTCAAGCTATCACAGATTGCCGGGAGTATAGCCAAATTAGCTAGGGAATCACCCTTTAAGCCCATTGGTCCCGCGCTAGAAATGTATAGGGCCCAAGTGGGTGGAGCCTCTCTTTATGGGGCAGAACTATGGGGGCACTGTTCGTCTTCTACCTTAGCTGTAGTTGAGAACAGATTCCTAAGACAAATAACGGGTTTAACAATGGGTACCCCGCTAATTCCTCTAAGATTAGATTTGGGTATCCCGCCAATCGAAGATGAAATTGCCCTGAAGCCATTAACCTTCTGGCGAAGACTTTGGGCAACTCCTGAATTAGCAGCATATCAGGTAGAGACCAAAGAGCTTTTATCCTATCCGGGGTTGCTAAAAAGGATCCCCTGATTTGCTCATGTGAAACACGAGTGTGAAAAGCTTGGCCAACCTTCCCTGTGGAGTACTCCAGACATCACTAGCACCCTATTCCCCAGTGTCTCAATACCTAAGACTTACCGTACCTTAAAGCTCGAAACTATACAGACAAATCCGAAATTGGGTTCCCTCACGACACAGTTTCTTAAAGTTAAGGACAACTACGGGTTAGAAATCTTCCTGGACGATATTTTGCCTTTGGTTGCAAAAAAATTATATCTACAGTTTAAATATAGTACTTTGCCAGTACGTGTGGTCACCAACAAATGGGCGGGGCAGAAAGTACAGGGTTGCCCTGTATGCATCACACAAGTTGAAACAGAAATGCATATTCTATTTTTCTGCCCTGGTTACCAGCAAGCGAAGCGGTACTGGCTTGTACCGCTTTGCCATAATTTGGGTTTTAACCACTGTAGAGAGGCTTTTTGGGTTTTAAAATATGATACATCTAAACCCATTGTGTTTGCTGTCTCAAGATATTTAAACACGACATGGCGAAGGAGATGGGCTTTTATTCAAATGGAAATTAAACCTTAAAACGTATACCTGACTTCTAGAGTGCAGTTCAAGATATTGGTTTCTAGTCCCATATTATTTTGTACATAGGTTTACTTTTGACCGATTGGATTTTATTGTAAATAGTGTAAATCTTCTTTTAAAGTATGTATTTAAATATTTCGGCTATTTCTCTAGACATTCGCCAACTGCACATATTAACTGATATATTCCATCGTCGTTCTTCTAACCCCTTGCCTCCTTGACCCATCCAAACTGTTAGGCATATTTCCCTTATATGTTTTAATAATTCTATCTGTTTTTTCTTTGGAGTGTTCTTTATGTTTTAATGATGCATTTAGTGATATAAAATGTATGTTGTTTTATTATTTTGTCTACTTTTTATGGTCCTAGTGACCGAAATAAAAGTTCTTGAAACAAAACGAAAAAGAGGGGAAAATAAAAAGAAAGACATAAAGAATCAAGAATCGATATAAAATAATCTAATGAGGCTTTCTGTTAATAAACAATATAAAATCTAAGAGAACAATAAATATTCAATGAAATATGAACTATATGGAACACATCAAACTCAATACTCGTGGCGGCTGAAATGCAAAGTTACTATCCTTGGTACGGAATGCATAAGAGGATAGGTGATTAGTAAGTGGAAACCAAAAAGCTTCTTTTCAAAGAATTTGCTGAGAAGTAGTTGCAGAGGCTCTGTCTAGCCTGTGATGATAGCATAGAAGATTCCACCAAGCAGAAAAGGAAACTTTGGAGGCATCCTTCCAACTGGATGTAATTACTTGAAAGGAAATGGCAATTAATAAATCTACAAAATAGCCCAGTTTACGAGCACCCAGCCAATGAATGGAATTACTACCCAAAAAGATGGAAACATTATCAAAAGGGAAGTTGGTGGAGCAAATGGAGGCAATGGATTTACAAACTTTTGTCCAAAAAAGGGAAATGTTAGGGCAAAGTAAGAAGGAATGTAAATACGTACCAGGAGTGTTCTTACAGGACCAACAGTTGGGGGATAAGCCGGAACTTAACTTGGAGACAGATAGCAGATTTAGAAATAATCTCTGTAAAATAATAAAGAGTTTGAGTGGTGCTAGCATTGCAAGCGGTGTGGTGTAAGCGAGTCCAGATGGAATCCCATGTGCGTGTAGAAAGAGTGCGTTGTAAATCTGTTTACCATAAAATTTCAATTTTGTTTTTGGAGCAGTGGGAAGAGAAAAATGAAGATACTTATATATGTGGGAGGCTCGACCAGAAAGGTAAGTAGGTAATGGTTCTAACAGTGGGTCAGATGAGGAGGAGGGAGTTTCAGAGATAAGAGAAAACTGTTAAATTAAAATCCATCTTAGAGATTCAAACTTGAGGAGGGAAGTAGCGGGTAAGCCAAACTTAGGGCCCCATTAGGATGGCAGGTGCAATCTGCCCGCCATCCATACCAAAAAAAAGCCCCGCCATATTAGGATGTTTGGGGGTTCGGTGGATGAAAGACCATCCACCGCTTTCCCGCTCGTAGACCGGGCGGAAAACATGTTTATTATGGTGGTGGTGTCTGCAAGACACCGCCATCTGTATTAGGATGATGGTGGAGATCACCCACCACCGCAAACGGCCAAAGGGACTGCCCGCCATAGGTGCGGCGGTCCCGCCTTACTCATTAGCATGCCCCTGTCACACTGGATAGCGCATTCTGCATTTCTTACATTGCGGAGGGCGGTGCTGTCCACAGCACCCGCTGCAATGTAAGAAATGCATGTTGTGCCACCTTGTGCATGCAAATGCACAACGTGGCAGGTACCCCCCTGCATGCAAATGCAGGGTGTACCCTAGGTATACCCCATGTGCACACCCACCCCCCAAAACCCTGGGGCCCTCAACAGGCACCCAAAAGCAAACACTGCATGCCTTTCCATGGTGGCAACTTGATGAGTCTCTTGAAGCATCACAATTTTACAGTTCAGCCTAGATAAATGTGTAAGTACCCTCTATTTTTTAACAGGGTTTCGCAGTCCTTTCACATTCCAGGAAGCTATGCGAACATTATAAGTCATGGTAAAAAGATGAAAACACTAAGCAACAACATATACATTTTAAAACTGATAAAATTGAGATTTAAACATGTGGAAACTTTTAGAGCTATATGCCGGAATGTGAATAGTGAAGACAGATGGAAAAAGGGATGGTAAAATAGCAATGAACCAGAAACAGTAAGGAAAAGACAGAAATAGTCAGAGACGATATGCTGAAGAAATGTAAAGAATATATAAAAGAACACATAGAGGAAAAGAGAGGAAAAGGGAAAATACATAAGAAGAAGAAGAAAAGGAAAGAAAAGAAAAAAGGAGAGAGAATATATGATATACGAAGAGAGGTTGACATGAAGCCGGAAGGCTTCAATCAAAAATGACGGCATACAAATCTAGAGGAGAAAGAATAGCATGTGGAGGCGGGGAGCCACAAAGGAAGGACAGATGGCAGATCCAACGAAGACACCAGGAAACGACAAGAACCTGTAAACAAGGAAAAGGGAAGAACAGGGAGCATATAATGAGATAACACAGGAGAAGGGACTAGATACAAAGGACATAAGATGATATAAATAAAGCAATCCACCTACTGTAACAGGGGAATCTGATGGAAGGAATGACACTTACCAAACATTGAAAACAACTGTATACAGTGGGATCAAATGGGAAGGTAGGGTGGAAGAAAACATCAGAAGAATGAGTCTGTATGGGAAGTAGGACATCTGTGGAGGAAAACAAAGAAAGTGGTGAAAAATAGTCTCCTAAAAAGACGGACAAACTACTATAATCTACAGTAAAACAATGGGGCATATTACCAAGCAATAGCGATAATTATCGCTATTGCTTGGTTAGAGACAAAAAATGCAGCTGAGCTGCGGCGATTTTTTTCGCAGATAAACCTTGGTATTATCAAGGTTTATCGCAAATGCGATAAAAATCGGCCGCAATGCATGAATATCACTGAAAAGTCAGCGATATTCATGCATTACTGAGCTAATGCTCTTAGCCATGTTATCCACCTCCCATTGGATAACATGGCTAAGAACTGCTCAGGGCAGGTGTTAGCTTTTGGAGATATTCGCGCTTAGAGCGAATATCTCCAAAAGTTGGTAATAGGAGATAGCGATGTTAGCGACTGTTTCCAGTCGCTAACATCTTGGCACGCCCACTTTGCATGTCATTAGTGATAAATATGACTGACATGCAAAGTGGGGCCCAAGATGGTCGCTATTTCCTACTAGCTGTCGCTAACTGGTTTTAGCGACAGCTAGGTAATAGGGATATAATTTTATCTCCGCTTTCTTGGCTTTTAAAGCCAAAAAAGCGGAGATAAACCCCCTTGATAATATGCCCCAACATGCCTTAACTGACAACAACAAAAGAAGACAATGACTTCAGAGCATTAAGATATAAAAAAAGGATAACTCAGAAAACTTAAGCCAACACAAGAAGAGATAGTTCTCAGGAACCACCGAAGTCCATCTCATCTCCTTTATGTTAGGAAATAAATTGTATTAGATCATCAGGACGGTCGAAGGAGTAGGAGAGTTCTTTATAGGTAATTTTGAAGAAACAAGGATGTACCAGGCCGTATCTAGTGTTCATTGATCGAAGAGCCGGGCAAGGAGACAGTAATTCCTTGTGATGAGCAGCGGTAGCGCTTGCCACATCCTGTGAGAAGAAAACTTTTTGACCGGACCATAAAATCTGCTTTCTGATCTTAACCACTGAGAGGACTATTAACAGCTTATTGTACACCAGGAATAGAACAATTATCTCCCTGTGATGATTGACTGCCGAGTTAGAAGGCGAACCTCCAGGTTTAAGACCTATGCAATGAGCACATTGCAAATTGAGATTAGTGTCGTCCTAGAGACCAACAAGTTTGGGAATATGTAATTTTTAGAAAAGCAAGCATGTCAGATTGTTCCTCTTCCTCAGAAATACCGAAAATTCTAAGATTATTGCACCTATTGCGGTTTTCTAAATCTTCTGTTTGCATTTTGAGAAGGGCTAACTCTTTAGACATAGCTGCAACTTGAGATATCACATCCTGGGTATCACTAATCCTTTGTTCAACGGCATACACTCTAGAATCCAAATTGGACCATTTCTCCTCTAACCGCTGGATGGTAGCATTTGTATCAATCACAAAAGGTTTCATCAGCCTGAGCTCTTCCATAAGGTCCTCTATTGTAATAGGTAATGGAGATTTGGCAGGAGAGGTGGGTTCCTTCATTGGGCGCTTAGACGAAGCAGCAGTGGTAGAATCCTTTCTAATGGAAGATATATTCGTGGAGGTAGTCTACTGTCCAAGGAAAGGCTCCATAAAAGGCTAGTATAAAGGAGCGTTGCAGCCCAGAAGGCAGGCAACGTGGGGAAATATGGGAAAAACAAAAGATAATAAAAACAGCTGGGAAGAAAGATGTGACAAGAAGGAAGGTATTAATCCTGTGTCAACAGCTTACAAGGCAGTCAGAAGTATCTCCAGTAAGTGAATTGAAGTAACAAAGGTTAAGAGACTGCCCATAAGATTCCAAGACCAGCTAAGGGACGTTGAGAGGAGAAAAAGGATTGGAAGTGAAAAAAGAGAGAGGAGGCACAGCAAATAGCAGGCAAATTAAGAGAGTCCTCAATCAGCGCCACAACAACAAAAAGCTCAAGGCATCAGCTAACTGATAGGGAATGTACCCACTGCGTGACAGTTAGACTCAGTCCATCTCTCAGGAAAGGCAAACCAATTTGGAGAGCAAAAACGTCAGTCAAATATTAGGTACCAAGCATTGCGCCAGTTGCTCCAACCAAAGACTCCAAATTGAGCAAAGAAAGACAATTCCATATGGCATTTCAAAGTGCAGAGCAACAAAGTGTCTCCCAAATAGAAGCAGGTGAAATGAAAAGCTCATGAGGTGCCAACAAAAGCACAAACCCCTCAGAGATGAGCTGCGGCGGTGTCTCAAAAACTGCACCGCAAGCAGCACAGGGAAGTCTGTGGGGAAAAGCAGCGTCCTGCCGAAAACAAAATGGCGGGCCTTGCCGAGGGAGTGTGAAGGGAGAATGGCGCAGGGAAACAGGGCAAACAAATTGCTTAAAAAAAGAACAGCTACCTGTGCCCCCACGCCTACTCCATCAATGCGCTTAATCTATGCCCTCAAGAGTCGGGAAATCAGCTCTGGTGATGAACAAAGGTCCCGCTTGAGACGCGGAGCCCTAGCCAGATGCAGCCATCTTGTGGCAGCTCAAGTCACGCCCCAAGACACTTTTTCAGTTTTTATCATACCTGCTGATGCCCTGATTACAGTTAGGGCCACCAGGCAGGTATTTTTAAAGAATAACCCTGCCCCCCACTCACTACCCTGTTCCTTTTCCAACAGAGGGCTTCCGTGCATCTCACAGGTTGTATACTCCCCGTTCCGTAACAGAATGGGAAGGAACTTTATGATTAATTAGGCCACACAATGGTACCCCTATGGGGTGAGAGTTCTTTAAAGCAAAAGGATTCTTTTCTCCTTAGGTTTGCCAGGAGGGTTCTTAGATTGATCCAATCGAATTGGGCTCTATAGTGTGTGTAAAAGTATATGTATCACAAGTCATTGAGCAGTACAATTCATGGTTCTGTTAGATCATGGTACACTTCGAGAATAATTGACTACTCCGATAGACATATCAGTTTGTGATGGTGCAATTGATTGCTATGGATGATGCGGTTGAAGCAATTCAACAACATTGGATAGGTCAACAAAGCAGCAGCATGATCCATTGAGCTGCAGCATTGATGAGAGGCATACTAAACTGGTGACGCGGTTTAGTTAAGAGGTGCAAGCAGAAAAGAACCATTGAATCCACTTCTCTGTTCCTCTTGCCTTAAACTGAGAGCGAGTTCAGTAGATATTACTCTCAGCAGATTGCGCTAGTAGCGAAGAAGGAAATATGCATGGGATCAATATAGACACTGTTTTCTACTAATCTCATTGGAGCGCCTTGATCAGGAGCACAAGTGAAAATGCTGGGCTCATGAAAGGAAAAGTTGATGAGAAGATAGGTCTTGAACTGCCAGTTAATTTTCAATATTGAAGGGAAACCCGGCATAGTAAGTGGAGTGGCTGTCTTGAGCTGAGAGCGGTAGTTTGTGTTTTATGTATCAGTGTGCTTCCCACTGATGGCGGACGCAGAAGCGCTTAGATTGCGAAGAAATGATGTCAGCATACAGACAGTGCTACACATTTGCTGGTATATGCAGGAGGTAAAAAGAAAGCACAGAGAAGTGAAAAAGCACGAATGCTAGGCAAAAAAGATCTATCCGGACTCTTCAATAACAATTGTCAAATCTTTTAATAGTTGCTTGAATCATTAAGAGCGTAGTGCAGTGCAGATGCAGCCAACACGTTTCACCCTGAATAGGGCTTCCTTCGGGCAACAATAAACTGCTCTGTACTTTGTAATATATTCTGAAAAGTACGTAGATGGTGAAGAAGTCTTTGATTCCTCAAATTGATGAAGTTAATTCACAGATTGTAACAATCAATTTCATTTCCTGGTCATCTAATCCGAATAAGCAATAGAATACTCACTGACGTAAATAGAACATCTATAGGTTTGTCTTCTTAATTCAAAATGCACCATGAGCACCTTTCGTAGGACGCGGTGTCTCAAGATCCCACCGCCAAAGTACTAGCTAAAGGCAGGTAAAGGTCACCATCTTGGGAGATCGTCTGCATTTAAAAAAAAACTTCCTACTAAGTTCACAATTTGCTCGTAAGTCTCAGGTATTGTTTCGAAGCGTCTGGATAAAGTTACATTATTGTCAATGGCGGGTGTAAGTGTGGTGAGGGCTGCTGGGTTGTCTGCAAGGTTTGTCTATAACCCGCCGTTTCCACCCTCCCAGACCAAGCCCTCTGACCTTACATTTATTTGTGATTTAAGGGTTGTGCATTATATTTTATATGCAATTATCTGTAGGTCAAAAAACACCATAATAGTTACACACAGTGCTTTAAGTGGGGGGGATCTGAGCCCCCCAGTTTTTTGGGGGGCCTCGAAAGAGGGTCCTAGGGGGCTCTATTTTCGTGCCTCAAAGGTCAAAGGTAGGGTGACCACACGTCCTGGTTTTTTTTTTGGTGGAAAAGTGTGGCTCAATGGTTAGAGCGGCAGACCCTGATGCAGAGGTCTGGCCCAGGACCAGGGTTCAATTCCCGCATCGGCAAGTCTTGGGCTCAATTTCCTCGGACCTGATCATTCTCGCCTCTGTGCCTATTCTAATCATGGGTCCCACTCTGCAACTCTGGGCAATAGCTTGCTTAATCTCCACAACGGCCCCAACAGCGCTGGGATGCATGGCTTCACTTTGGGGGTGCCCAGGAGTTGACATTTCACAGGGAAAAGCAAGGAAGAGTTCCACAGCGGTATGCGTTACAGTGCCAGGACACCCCAGTTGGGGTATTAGTGCGCTTTACATGTACAAATTACGTTTACATTTACATTTGTTACTAGTGTGGGTGACATGTCTTGATAGTGAAATACAGCCAATTTTGTTTTCCACTATTAAAAGGCTATCTTGCCCATAGGATAACATGGGGAATGCTGTGTAAGATGTTTACCTGCATATCTTCCCATAACGGCAAGACAGACATATGAAAACTGGTATCCCTGAACTCAGAATTTAATAATACATCCTTTAGTGAAAATGTTTTTTAAATTCTAAGTTTGGAAATAGCACTTTTAGAGAGTGGCTATTTTCCTGTTCAACCTTTCTGTGTGCCTCTGCCTGGTTGTGTATTGACTGTCTGGTTTGTGAGTGACAGGGGGCTTATACTTAATAAATACACTTTTTTGCATTTTTTATTATCCTTTGCTGGATGCGACTTCATGATTTTCTTAAGCACACAATGCTAGTTATCTTGATTTAGACCACGCCCCTACTCAGATAGGCCACACCCTTTTAGGAAATCTGCCACGCCCTTTCAGAGCACCACCAGTTTTTTTTCCCACTTAAAGCCCTGGTTACACAACATCTTATGTGTCGCCAGGTGTGTGACTCCACCCTAAACTCAGTTACCCAGGCCTCTTGTACTCAGGATTACAATTCAGTTCCCTAATTTTTTCTGTTTATCCGGACTCTTCAGTAACAATTGTCAAATCTTTTAATAGTTGCTTGAATCATTAAGAGCGTAGCGCAGTGCAGATGCAGCCAACACGTTTCACCCTGAATAGGGCTTCCTCAGGGCAATAATAAACTGCTCTTTACTTTCTAATATATTCTGAAAAGTACGTAGATGGTGAAGAAGTCCGTGATTCCTCAAATTGATGAAGTTAATTCACAGATTGTAACAATCAATTTCGTTTCCTGGTCATCCAATCCGAATAAGCGATAGAATGCTCACTGTCGTAAAAAGAACATCTATAGGTTTGTCTTCTTAATTCAAAATGCACCGTGAGCACATTTCGTAGGACGCGGTGTCTCATTTTTTTTTTTTATGCACCTCGGCCACTAGAACTAGCAGACTTTCACATTAAGAAAGAAACGTTTAACGCCTGATGCGCACAACGAGAGAGCGAGAGCTCTGAAGCAAGTGTCAGTGTGCCATTAATGGATTGATCGAAAAGATGCCCATAAGTTACGAGATGACTGCATTTTCCCACAGAACATGAACATTCCAAGCACTTTCTCTCCAAATTATCCTGATTAGAATTGCCAGAAATTAGTTGTTACATGGGTTAGGCGTGGCCAAGTTCTTTCCGACAGTACTCGTGAGCGTTCTTTAAAAAAAGTAAAAAACTCCGTCTAGCAACTTTTAAGGAAATGCCACTGTCTAAATATGTTTAAATTCTGTTATTGCCGCTAAATATAAAAAGAATGTCTACCTTATACATGGTTCTGCTGTCCTACAAAAACAATAGAATTACTCGAAGCGGTCTTATTCTCTGCTTGGATCGGTGCGGCTACAGCACAACCCCACAGCGCCACTCTGTGGCTAAACACGCAAAATACCGCTGCAAATTGATAACAATAGAAGAAATGGGGAAAAAGATACACAACTCTTAATGACTCCTTGATAGGAGAAATGAGAATCAGATTTATTTCTGCCTTTAATGAATATCCCCCGAAGTTATAATTTTGTTTTTCCTGCCTTTAATTAATATCCCCCGAAGTGATAATTTTAAGTGAATCATTTGAAATGAAAAAGATACACTTTATCTATACTTGTTTAATTAATAACCGAATATTTTATCAAAGTGGAAACAGATCATGCAAAATTGACAGGTCCATATCTAAGAACTAGCACCATTTTTTCTAAAGCAGACTTGGGTGAAATGTTAATTATGCCAGGGTAATTGGAGTAATTCAATAAATTCACGATACTCCTGTAACGCAAAATTACAGAAAATTATGTGATAACGTCCACTGACGTAATTGAGAGTAAATTAGGGCAAAAATGCCAACTGCAAGAGCACAGGATCAGAGCGCGCATGGCTGCTGGCTGCTCCTGTTCCTGTTCTGTTGTATTTAGCACTATTTTCCTGGCGCCAAATGCGTCTTCGGTTTCATGTTGGACTCAAGGGTGCAGAAAATAGTACCATGTTCAAATGCAATGTAATGCAAGGGCGATTTATACCAATTGAGAAGTTGATATATTAAACTATAACATTCACTTTTTTTTCTTATTTCTTACAGAAATTCCTTTTAAGTGTTGACATTATTTTTTAAAGTGGACAGAACAGGATTCACAAGTAACACTCAATCTTTGTAGACAGTGTGAACTGGGCAAGTTGAAAGTGTTCGTAAGTTTTTTTAACCGTTTAAACCTCGGACCTCATTTATGAGGCTGTGCGTCACTTTTACGCCACCGGTGCGTCACTTTTTGTGACGCACCAGTGGTGTAAAAAATGCGCCTTGTTGCGCCATATTTACAAAGTGACGCATCTAGGTAGATGCGTCACTTTGTTAACCCCTGCGCCACATTATACCTGCGCCAGGTATAATGTATGCAAGGGGGGCGTATTGACGCAAGGAAGGGTCATGGAAGTGATGCAGTGAAATCTATGAGATTTCACTGCGCCACTTCTAGGACTCAAATGCATCGAAATCTTAGGCCTGCCTCACAGCAGGCGTAAGACTGACGCAAGCCCTTTCAAATGGGGCTTACCCCATCTGAAAGGACAAATTGCTGGAGTTGCGTCACTTTTGTGACACACTCCAGCAATGCGTCACTTTTGCGCCTACAGATACGTCAGAAATACTGACCTATCTGTAAATCCTTGCGACATGATGCGTCATAATGTAAATATGACGCATCATTGGTTTCGCAAGGAGGGCACAATGAAAAGTGACACATCGCTGTTTTCACGCAGCGATGCGTCACTTTTCATAAATATGGCCCCTCATACCTACAGAAAAGAAGAGACTACAGAAAGGTGTTTCACATAAGCAACATATGCCCTCTTCAAGACCTTAGGATGAACTAAAGCCCATTTACCGCCAGTAGAGGCAGGCGGGAAGTCTTCCCATTCTGCGTGGAATGGTTGGGTGAAGAGACGTTACACATACAATGCATTTCCAAACATGGGAGTTGGACAAAAGGATAGTGTTCTCATGCCATGTGGACAAATGGATTTTCTGGTGGGAATGCTTTCATTAGTTGGAAGGCGTCGTGTGGTGTACTGTGTCCCCTTTGACACCCTATTCACCCACTGATACAGTGGAATACCACCGGTTCCCCAGGTATAAACTAAAAGTAAACATAAGGCTGTTGGTGTCATATGGGCCAAAGTATTTTCCCAAAGCATAAAGTACTAAGGACAGTGAGCTTCATATTGAAAACTTTGCGCCTCACTTAGGGCCTCATTTAAAATTGTTTGATGCAGCACACATAGGAAGAGGAAAAATATTAGGAGAATTTTTTTTTATATCTCCTCGTTGTGCCTCCCCTATGCCTTCCCTGGGGAGGCGTAGGCTTTTGATGCATTCCTAGGTTTACAACTTGTTGTAAATCTGGGAATGTGTCAAATGCGATTGGTATTAAGTGGAAACAACCACTGTACACCCATAGCATGCCTCTGCATCGCAGTGTGAGGCAATGCAGTGACTTGTGCTCTGTTGCCTCACTGCATATCTAAAATGCCATGAAAAGCCATGTGGCCTTGTAGATGTGGCTAAACCCTGTGTGCCAGCAGAACATCACATGCTACGCCTGCTCCGAATGTTCTTCAAGTGGAACCCCATCAAGTCCAGAAAGATGGTCACCCACACATTCATCAGCAGCAGAATCGATTACAGCAACACACTCAATGCCGGGATCATCCAGCAACTCCTCAAGAAACCGCTGAATATACATAACGCCTCTGCCAGACTTATCCTCAACATCCCCCACCACATCACTGGCCCCCTGAGAGACCTCAACTGGTTCCCAGTCAGCAAAAAAATCACCTTCCAGCTCCCCACACAAGCCTACAAAGCCCTACTCGATGTAGGACCTGCGTACCTCACACTCCACCAGAGACCTCTGCTCTGCCCAGCTGGTTCTGGCCACCGTCCCACGTAGCCACGAAGATCCTTCTGCCATCTAGCAGCAAAGACCTAGAACAATCTACCTCTCCACCTCAGGCAATCACCATCACTGCCTCAATTCAGGAGGAATTCAAGACCTGGCTTTTTGACTGAAGAGCCCTCAAGCTCGCCACCCGAAAACACCACCAACTCATCCACGCCACCAAGAAAACTGCATTCAAGGAACGACTGGACAACAACGCACACAACAGCAAGGAACTCTTCAACATCGTCAAAGAGCTCTCCAACCCCAATGCCGGAAACAACGACATCACCCCTTCGCAAGACCTTTGCAACTCCCTCGCCTCCTACTTCCACAACAAGATCACGGACATACACAACAGCTTCAGCACTCAACCGACGAACGCCTCGACCGAACCACCGCCCCCCACCACCACCCTCCGCGCCTGGACTCCGATCAGCATCGAAGACACCGTCCGCACGATGAACACCATCCACTCCGGATCTCCGACCGACCCCTGCCCTCACCACGTCTTCAACAAGGCCGACGCTGTCATCGCACCCCACCTGCGGGACATCATCAACACCTCCTTCGACACCGCTACCTTCCCGGAGAGTTGGAAGCACGCCGAACTCAGCGCCCTACTCAAGAAGCCATCGGCCGACCCCACCGACCTCAAGAACTACCGCCCCATCTCACTGCTCCCGTTTCCTGCAAAACTCATCGAGAAGACCATCAACAAGCTGCTGGCCACCTTCCTCGAGACGAACGGATCCCTCGACCCCTCGCAGTCTGGCTTCCGGGCCAACCACAGCACCGAGACCGCCCTGATCGCAGCCACCGATGACATCCGAGCGCTGCTCGACAACGGAGAAACAGCGGTCCTCATCCTCCTCGACCTCTCCGCGGCCTTCGACACTGTCTGTCACCGTACCCTAGTACAATGCCTCAGCAACGTCGGAGTCCAGGAGAAGGCACTGGAGTGGATCATCTCCTTCCTCGCCGGAAGGACACAGAGAGTCCGCCTCCCTCCGTTCAGATCTGAAGCCACCGAAGTCATCTGTGGGGTTCCTCAAGGCTCCTCGCTCAGTCCAACCCTCTTCAACGTCTACATGAGCCCCCTCGCAGACATCGCACGCCAGCACAACCTCAACATCATCTCCTACGCCGACGACACCCAGCTGATCCTCTCCCTCACCAACGACCCTGCCACCGCCAGAGCCAACCTTCACGAAGGGATGAAAGAGGTAGCCGAATGGATGAAGAACAGCCGCCTGAAACTGAACTGGGACAAGACGGAAGTCCTCATCCTGGGATCCTCACCCGCCGCTTGGGACGACTCCTGGTGGCCCCCCGCCCTAGGCAGCGCACCCAAACCAACAGACCACGCACGCAACCTGGGCTTCATCCTGGACTCCTCCCTCTCCATGACCAGACAAGTCAACGCCATCTCCTCGTCGTGCTTCAACATCCTGCGCATGCTACGTAAGATCTTCCGGTGGATCCCCACAGAGACCAGGAAGACGGTCACCCAGGCCCTCGTCACCAGCCGTCTGGACTACGGCAACTCCCTCTACGCCGGAACCACAGCCAAACTCCAGAAGAGACTCCAGCGGATCCAGAACGCCTCAGCACGACTCATCCTGGACATCCCCCGTCGCAGCCACATCTCCGGACACCTGAGAGACCTGCACTGGCTCCCGGTCAACAAGAGAATCACCTTCCGTCTCCTCACCCACGCACACAAAGCCCTACACAACCAAGGCCCAGGATACCTCAACAGCCGCCTCAACTTCTATGCTCCCAAACGCCAGCTTCGATTGACCAGCCACGCCCTCGCCGCCGCCCCCCGCATCCGAAGAGCCTCCACAGGGGGACGGTCCTTCTCCTACCTCGCCGCCAAGACATGGAACTCCCTCCCCACCCACCTCCGCCTGACCCAGGACCACCTCACCTTCAGGAAGCAACTCAAGACCTGGCTGTTCGAGGAGTAGCGGACCCCCCTCCCCCAGCGCCGTGAGACCCTCTGGGTGAGTAGTGCGCTATATAAATGCGATGATTGATTGATTGATTGATTAAACCAAGGCACCTAAGGCAGACCGGCAGTCTCTCCACCCACTCCCCCTCGAACCCCCAGCACATTGAGACCCTTATGGGTGAGTAGTCGTTCTCTGCAAGCTCCCGAATTATTGAACATCACAAAATGTGATGTTTCTATGGCGCACAGGGTTTGTAAATAAGCCCCTTAGGGTTTTTAAGGCCACAAAACCACTGCACAGTATAGGGCCAGCATCGGCCCAGCACAAACAGAGGCACCAAAAATTTCAAGAGTTTCCCACTGAACCTGCCTTTTTTTTATCGAGAAGGGACACCTTGAGAGTAGGACTGGGCAAAATATTTGGTACACCACAGTCATCTTCATTAATTTTTGGGATTTTAAGTAATGCTTGTTATTCAAAATGTCTTTAATTATGCCATCACTCCAAGCCACCTGTTTTTATTTTTGCAGCACTAGTGTTTTTGAAGGTTTTTATAGTGTGAAATGTATCCGGGATGCTTGAATGCATTACACACTAACAACATATAGCTGTAAAAGACAAATTTGCATTTTATGTAATTTCATATAAGGAAATTATGCGAATTTCGCACATCCCTGTTTGATCTCCCTCTCTTGCCCCAAATGAAATTATCTAGTAACTCATTTCTGAAGCGGTGCATCCTGCGCCTCTGATTTCTCAAACAAGTGGCTGCACCTACTGGGTCGTGAAGGGACACATGTCCCTTCAGTGCCCTGTGCCTCTCTCATTTTCCAGGGAGTCTCAGGCGTCGCCTCATGCTTTGAAGGACACCTGGGGTACCTCTCCAGTTTGAACACGTGGTTGCTTAATGAAGAAAGAGTTGCAAGTTTGCTACTGTAATTGATATAATCTGGAGTCTGTCTAGCAGGTGTATTTGGAGGCGCGATTAAATAATGTGACCATAAATTAATCCAGAAGAAATCACGCCTTGACATGCTCTGCATGATTCAGGAAAATCAAGTTTTGATTAGTCCATTAATGCTAAGCAGGCGGAAGGAACTTTATTAATCTAGGAGCAAAGGAAAGCACAGAGTCGTACAGAAAACATAGGATATGAGCAATCTTGAATGTAATCATGTAGGGAGACAAGTTGAATGGGCATCAATGCTGACGTCCAGGCAGATGGAGGATCTGTAAATACCAGATCCATTTTCAGGGTTTTCCTGTGATGTGTTGGCAGGCATCCATCCTGCGATGGAGATCAGGCAGGACGGAAAATAGTTCTGTTTAGGACCAGCCAGTGTAACTAGCAGTAAGTATCATCTGCGCATTATTATAAAAGAGAGAACAGACTCCCTGTGAAGGGTGACCAAAGATGGCAACTAGGCACTGAATAATGCTGGGCTAAAAGATGATCCCAGAGCCAACCCAGAGTATAAAGACTGAAAATCTGGAGAAAAAAAAGAAGGAAGAGAGTGTGTCATCAGAAAAGATTTGATTTAGTGCAGAGCACTGGAGGCAATCCCCAAAATAGCAGCGCCTTACTATCAGCACTGAGGGCCATATTATCAAGAAAGGGCGATACAGTATCGCCGCTTTTATCGGCAGGAAACTGCCGCTAAAGGGGTGATAATGGGCTTGATAATGTGGCCTTGTGTATTCCCATAGAAGCCCAGGTTCTGGTGTTAACCTGGGCTTCTATGGGAATTCACAAGGGCATATTATCAAGCCCATTATTACCGCTTTAGCAGTAGTTTCCTGCCGATAAATGCTGCGATAATGTATCTCCCTTTTGTTGATAATATGGCCTGATTAACAGCGTCAAAAGCAGGCATCACGTCTATAAAGAATCACGGCGGTGACAGCGCCTCCATCCAAAACCTTCTGAACACATCAACCCGCCTCCATTTGATTGGCTGGTCTCAAGCCTATCTGTGATGTTTCAAAAGCAACAACAGCTTGCAGAAAGTCCAATAGTTGAATATTGCAAGTGACATAACACGGGTGCCTAGAGTAATTTGAGACATTGCAAACGAGTTGTGCAACTTTTCTGCGGAACACGCAGATAATTGCCAGTTTAAAATTACAATAATTCCTACAAAATGTCAATATCTTGGGAAATTTCCAGCAGAAGCTAGACAATTTTAAAGGTACTTGTAGATTTTCTGCCACCCCCTGAATTTCTAGACAGATAAAAATCCCACAGAATCTTCAGAAATATTGAAGGAATGACGGACCCCACTCATGCAATGCAGTTATAGGCTTGCAGCGCTCTTGGTGCTGGCAGAAAGGCCCTTTTTAGGCTCCATAGCAATATTTTCCAACAATATAGACTAAGAAAGGCCTAGTGGAGTTGGTCTGTAGAATTGTTCTGCTGCCATTGGTTAAGAAAGAGAGGTATGAAAGCTTTATGCTGGCATCTCTTTGCTACAGCTCTGTGACCCCTATCAATCAATCAATCAAGGAATTGTGAAACGCGCTACTAACCCGGGGGTCTCGAGGTGCTGGTGGGGAGGCGGAGGGGGTTCGCTCTGGTCAGTTAAAGAGCCAGGTCTTGAGGATCTTCCTGAAGATGTGCAGGGTGGGGTTCATCTAATGTTGATCGGGAGTTCATTCCAGGTCTTTGCCAAGATGTAGGAGAAGGCTCTTCCACCCATTCTGACTCTGTGGATGTGTGGGGTTTTGTCGAGTGCGAGGTCAGCGGATCGGAGGTTTCTCTCGGGTGCGTGGAAGGAGATTTTTTCGTAGAAATATTGGGGTCCTTTATTGTGGAGGCATTTGTAAGCATGAGTGAGTATCTTGAAAGGATCCTTTCTTCTAAACAGTGAGTCAGTGGAGATCTCGCAGGTGCTGGGTGATGTGTTTGTGTCAAGAGATGCAGAGGAGGAGTCTGGCTGCAGTGTTCTGTATGGTCTGGAACTTGCGGAGCAGGGATTTGTTGATCTGGCATAGAGGGCGTTTCCGTAGTCCAGTCTGCTGGTTATGAGTGCATGGGTGACGGTCTTTCTTGATTTGGTGGGGATCTATTTGAAGGTCTTGCGAAGGATGTAGAGGGTGTTGACGCAAATGGAAGCGACAGCATAGATCTGTGGGGTCATGGTGAGGGACGAGTTGAGGCTGATGCCAATGTTCCAAACATGGCTCGTGGGGGTCGGGGCCTGTCGATTGCAGTGGGCCACCAGGTGCTGTCCCATGCAGAGGGGTAGGGCCCGAGGACTTCTGTCTTCTCCGAGTTAAGCTTCAGGCAGCTGCTGCTCATCCAGGATGTGATGTCCTTCATTTCTTTCTGGAAGCTGAGGCTGGTGGTGAGGGGTACTTAGTGAGTGAGAGGATGTGCTGGGTGTTGTTGGCGTAGGATACTATGCTGAGTCCATGCTGTATATTATTAATATTATTAGCAATTGTTAGGAGCAAAATTAATCATCCCCAAGGGGATCTCTCAGTGCCAGAATATCAGAAGAGCAGGGAGGAGACAACTGATTCGTGACTAAACAACAAGGTTTTAAGATTTTTTTAAACTGCCTAGGTTGCGCCAGGTGCGAATATCGTCTGGCAGGTTGTTCCAGTGCATGGGAGCAAAATGCGAAAATGAACGACCACCCATTCTGATTTTATTAATCTTCATAGGGCACAACAGCCGACGATCGCTCAACCTCTGTTGCCGGGAAGGAATATAAGGTGTAGGAAGGGGGAGGCTCTAGTTGGCGCAGTGTAGCACTAGCGACAAGCAGGGACTCTCTCTTCCTCGTCAGGGCTGAGGGTTACCTTCCAGACAACCTCTGCTTACCCTCTAGGTAGTGTGGCTTAAGCAGTCTTAGGCTAATCTTTGGGGCACATAGGGTTAAACATTTGCAATATCACACCATCACAACCAACCCACCACACGATGACACCAAACTGTATTTGTAAAAATATATATATCTTTATATAGATTTCAAGCAGGCTTGTAAATACAGTTATCAAACTTTCAATATCGGTTCCAGGTTACTTGAGTTCAGGTTGCCACAGTTCTCTTTTAGCAATACGCAGTCTGTTGGGCCTTCTGCCCAGGTTCGACAAGGTTCAGTGTCTCGTAGCGCCTCAATGCGCTCTCCACGTGGGCCCCGGGGGCCGGGCGCCGTGCGAGCCTCGGTTTCAGGGTAGGCTCGTGTTGGGAGTAGATGGCGCGGTGCGAGCTCGGATTGCAGGACGCTCGCACCGTGAGGATACAACACAGTACCTTTCGATTCTTTTGGAGCGGTCGGCTTCCAGGGGAGCTGTCCCACGTCGCGTTGCTTTCCCGGGGTCGCTGTTCGCTGCGGCTCTCAGCCGGGCAGGTCACGGGTCATCCGGGGCAGCGGTGTTCTGTGGCGGCAGGGTCCTTCCTTCGACGTTCACTCCGACCTTGGAGTCGGCGGCTGTGTGGTGGCGGCAAGTGGCAGTACGGTCCCCAAGTGCAGGACGTACCCAGCCAAGTGCCGGTTTGCAGCTGTGCGCTCACAGCTGAGCTGTCGGGCAGGATACCGACCAGAGGGGGGTTATCATAGGCAGCTGTCTGTCTTTGCAGGTGGCTTGACGCAGTCAATCCGGGAGCTTGGACCGGACGGGTCCTCCTTTACTTTGCCCTCGGGCTCCCAGTGCAGGTGCAGTCACGGTGTTCGGGCCAGCTGGACCTCACGTTGCTCTCGCTGTTGCTTTGGGCCCCGGTCACGGTGCTTGGGGGGATGTCGATGCCTTGGATACGGAGAGCGTGGCAGGCTTGCCCAGCGCTCCCAGACCCTTCTGTCAGTACTGCAGCGATAAGCAGCACACACAGTTGCTTTCTTCAGGGTGTAGCGCCCACTGGTCCTGGGGTGCTGGTCAGGGGGCAAGTTCAGCAGCAAGCCCTTGGAGATCTCTTCAGCAGAGTTTGGCACAAAGTTTCACAAAGCAAAAGTCTCTTGTAGTCTTTCCTTTTCCTCTCCTTCGGCAGCAAGGCACCAGACACAGGCAAGAGTCAGCACTCTTCCTTGTCCCTCCAGGTCCTTCTCGTCGGGCAGAGTTCCTTCTGTAGCACAAACAGGATCTAATTTACAAGGAGCAGGGCTCCTACTTTTATACTGCATTTCTTTTGTTCTCGCAGGCCAGGGGGGCCTTTGCATAGCCACTTTCAGTCCTTGAGTACTTCTGCTTTCAGTGTGAGGGGCAGGTGCATCAGACGCCCCACAGGAGGTGGAGCCACCATTGTGTGGACAGGGGCAGCCAGAAGTACCTTGTTGATGGGGCTTCGCCCTTCCTGGGCCAGGTGTCGGCTGAGTCATCAGTCGCTCCCCAGGAGGGTGGAGCCAGCATCGTGGTGGCAGAGCACAGCAAGATTCAGAGTCAAGAGCCACTCCTACCTCCCACTAAGGTGCAATCTACGCATTCACCACCTGTCATCCCCCAGCCCTGTCACTCACACATCCCAGACAGTCAGATACACATACCAGCAGAGGCGGTCTGAAATGGTTAAGCAAGCAAATGCTAACTTTCTAAAAGTAGCATTTGCAAACGCAGGATATTAAAATAAACTTTACTAAAAGAAATATTTTATTATTCTGAGTTCAGGCATACTAAACACGACTCTCTACCGTGCTCCCTGAGCCGGCTGGGATTATAGGGTGTAATAATTCCAGCCGCTCGTTCTGGCCTAAAGGAAGCAGGTAGCCTTACAATAGTGAAATACGAATTTAGTTGTAATTCACTACTAGGACATGCCATGCACATCAGGGCTTGTCCTACCTTACACTTACAATGCACCCTGCCCTCGGGCCTACCAGAGGGGTGACTAATATGAAGTTAAGGGAAGGTTTGGCGGCTGGCAAGTGGGTGCACTTGCCCAGCCAGCGTGACAGTACGCGACTGCACGCAGGGTCTGCAATGGCGGACCCCAGACACATCTTACGGCTGCTTCGGTGGGTGGCGCAACCAGCGCTGCAGGCCCACTAGCAGTATTGGCATCTACAAGCCCTGGCACTCCTGGTGCACTTTACTAGGGACTAACAGTAAATCCAATGAACCAATCATGGACATCAATCACATGTACAATTTACAGTAGGGAGCACTTGCACTGCGGCACGGGTCAGCCGTGGCGCAGTGCCCTGAGTATCGGAAAACCAGCAAAACATCGGAGGCACACCAGCAAAAAGTGGAAGGGAGACTCACGCCAAGGTGCCAGGTCTAACATGTGTCCCCTCCAGCTGAAATGTGGGGGGAACTACCCTTCCCCAGGGAGTTCCACATCACTAAGGCAGAAAAATCTGGACAGACCGTCAGCGTTGGGGTGATCGGTGCCAGGGCGGTGTTCCACCGTAAAGTCCATACTCTGTAGAGAAATGGACCACCTCAACAGTTTCGGGTTCTCACCCCTCATTTGCATCAACCATCTGAGGGGCCTGTGGTCCGTCTGAACTCGGAAGTGAGACCCAAACAAGTAGGGTCTTAGCTTCTTCAGCGCCCAGACCACAGCAAAAGCTTCTCGCTCTATTGCACTCCACCTACTTTCCTGTGGAAGTAACCTCCTACTTATGAAGGCTACGGGTTGGTCAAAGCCCTCCTCAGTCATCTGTGAGAGAACAGCCCCTACACCATGCTCTGAAGCGTCTGTTTGCACTATGAATTCCTTGGAGAAATCAGGAGCCAGGAGCACGGGCGCCGTGCACATGGCAGTCTTCAGGGTGTCAAAAGCCTTCTGACAGGTGTCAGTCCAAATCACATTCCTGGGCTGCTTCTTCGAAGTCAGCTCTGTCAAGGGGGTCACGATCGTGCCATAGCCCTTGTCAAACCTCCTGTAATACCCAGTGAGCCCCAGGAAGGCTCTCACTGCAGTCTGGGTCTTGGGGGGTTCCCAAGCCAGGATGGTCTCGATTTTGGGTTGCAAGGGTGCCACCTTGCCACTCCCCACTTGGTGTCCTAAGTACACCACGGAACCCTGCCCAATCTGGCACTTGCTTGCCTTGATTGTGAGGCCTGCTCTGTGCAGGGCCATCAACACTTCCCAGAGGTGTCGCAGGTGTTCTGGCCAGGTGCCACTGAACACCGCAATGTCATCCAGGTAGGCGGCACTGAACTCATCCAGCCCAGCCAACACCTGGTTGACCAATCTCTGAAAGGTGGCAGGGGCATTCTTCATTCCAAATGGCATAACCCGGAACTGGAAATGCCCATCTGGTGTAGAGAATGCTGACCTCTCCTTTGCCCCATCGGTCAAGGCGATCTGCCAGTACCCAGACGTTAAATCAAACGTGCTGAGGAACCGGGCAGCCCCTAGCCGATCAATGAGCTCATCAGCTCTGGGGATGGGGTGCGCGTCAGTCTTGGTGACTGAATTGAGTCCTCTGTAGTCCACACAGAACCGGAGTTCGGGCGTGGCTCCCGGCGCAGCAGCCTTTGGGACCAAGACCACGGGGCTGGACCAAGGACTGCTGGAAGACTCAACCACCCCAAGGGCAAGCATCTTGGAGACCTCCTCCTTGATGCAGGCCCTGACCCTGTCAGTCACTCTGTAAGCCCTATGCTTCACAGGTAGGCTGTCTCCAGTGTCCACATCATGGACGCACCAATCTGTGACACTCGGGACCAGGGAGAACAGATTTGGAACCTGCCCCAGCAACTGGCGGCAGTCTTCCTGTTGTTCGGGGGTCAGGGTGGGTGAGAGGTTGACTCCATCCACTGACCCATCTTTCTCACAGGCCACTAAGAGGTCAGGAAGAGGCTCCGACTCCTCCTCCATTCCATCATCAGTTGCCAACAACATGCCCACTTCGGACCTTCGTAAGTGGGGCTTGAGGCGGTTGACACGTAGGACCCTCAAAGGGTTCCTGGGCGTCTTCATGTCCACCAAGTATGTCACTGGGCTCTTGCGCTCCACAACCTCAAATGGACCTGTCCACTTATCCTGAAGGGCACAGGGCTCCACTGGGGCCAGGACATACACCTCTTGTCCAGGCTGAAGCTCGACCAGAGTGGCATTCTGATCGTACCACCGCTTCCTCTCCTCCTGGCTTGCTTCCAGATTTGCCTCGGCAAGTTGTCTGAAGCGCCTGGTTTGGTTTCTGAAGGCCAGCATGTAGCTATATACATTATGGGGAGGTTTCCTGGGAGATTGCTCCCAGCCTTCCTTTACCAAACTCAGTGGTCCTCTCACGGGGTGACCGTACGCAGTTCAAAGGGGCTGAACCCTAGGGACTTCTGTGGTACCTCGCGATATGCAAAGAGCAGGCTTGGTAAGAGGACGTCCCACTTACGCCTCATAGGACCTTCCAGGCCCATGATCATGCCCTTCAGGGTTCGGTTGAATCTTTCAACCAACCCGTTTCCTTGGGGATGGTAAGGCGTGGTGAACTTGTACGTTACACCACACTCTTGCCAAAGGGACTTCATATACTTGGATATGAAGTTGGTCCCCCTGTCGCTCACCACCTCTAGAGGGAATCCTACTCGTGAGAAAATTCCCATCAGTGCACGTCCCACCACGGGGGCCGTCACTGTCCTCAGAGGGATGGCTTCAGGGTACCGGGTGGCATGATCCACCAAGACCAGGATGAACCTGTTGCCCATGGCTGTCTTGGGGTCCAGAGGCCCAACAATGTCAATACCCACTCGCTGGAATGGCGTACCGACCACAGGGAAGGGTTGGAGGGGAGCCTTGTTCTTCCCTCCGCTCTTCCCACTTGCCTGGCAAGTCGGACAGGTTCTACAATGAGCATCTGAGCTCTTGTGCATTTGGGGCCAGTAAAAGTGGGTGAAAAGCCTGTCATAGGTCTTGTCCATCCCCAAATGTCCTGCTAAAGGCACATCGTGAGCCAGACCCAGTAGGAAGGCTCTGAACTTCTGGGGTACCACCAGCACACGGGCTGACCCAGGTTCAGCAGCCTTAGGCTCTGAATACAGGAGGTCGTTCTCCCAGTACACATAATGTGTCTTGGCCTGAACACCATTGGCCTGGTCTGCAGCCTGCTGCCGCATACCCACGAGAGAAGGGCATTCTTTCTGCTCCTTGCAGAATTCCTCCCTGGAGGGTCCTCCTTCTTGCTGCCAATGGGTCAGCTCAGGCAGGTCCCCCAGTTCGGCAATCTGTTCCCCAGTAGGCTCCAGGGCATCCCCCTCAAGGTTAGCCTCCTCCTGGACCGTGGGAACTTCAGGGGCCGGTTTCCCGCGCCCCCTGCGCCTTCTCCCTAAGGCCGGTTCCTGGGCCTCTCCTTCAGGCCCCAGGACCTCTTGATCACCCCTACTGGCTGCCATCGACCGGGTGGTCACGCACACCCAGTCAGGCAGACCCACCATCCTCAGGTGAGTCGTCTTCTCCACCTTTTCCCAAGGGGAGTGCTCCAAGTCATTCCCTAGCAAACAGTCAACAGGCATGGTTTTCCTCACACAGACCTGCAGAGTACCAGAGACCCCCCCCCACTCGAAGGGAACTTGAGCCATCGGACACTGACTCTCTGAATTATCAGCGTTGATAACCCTACAGTAGGCATGGGGTACAACCTGCTCTTGAGACACCAGGTGCTGCCTCACTGCAGTCACGCTGGCTCCTGTATCTCTAAGAGCCTCAGCTTCCTTACCATTGATGATCACCACCTGCCCATATTTCTTAGTGTTCGAGGGCAGGTAGTTCGTAGGGATCATCTCACTGTCTCCTAGCGAGACTAGGGTCATGTGAACGGGATCTCCACCCCCGGGACCATCACTTCTTCTCCTAAGTGAACACTAGTCACTTGACGGGGCGGAGCACCAGTGGGTGCGGGTTTTCCAAACAGGCGACACTTGGGGTCACTGGATATGTGCCCCGGCTCACCACATTTGAAACAATTGAAGGGCCCCTTTGGAACAGGTTTACCTGTCGGGCCCCATTATGCTTTGGGGGTGGGGGAGGCTGAGAACCTTGCTGCTGGTTTACCTTGGGGATTACTTTGGGGGCCTTTTTGGAACCCTTTCTGTTTTCCCTTGTCCCCCCCACTCTTCTGCTGGGGACCCTGCCCACTCTTGGCGGAGTCTCCCACTGGACCCTTGTGGACCCTGGTGCTGAGCCAGCGGTCCGCCTCCTCAGCAAGCTTCCTCGGGTTGGACAGCTTGCTATCGATCAGGTGTTGGCGTAACTCAGGAAAACAATGATCAGACAAGTGCTCCCATGCAATCAAATCAAAGAGACCTTGAAAATCATCCACCTTGCTACCCTTCACCCAACCATCCAGTGCTCTGCAAAAAAAAGTCACATACTCCACATACGTATTCCCAGGCTGCTTAGTACACCCCCTAAACTTCTGTCTATACATTTCAGGGGTAAGCCCGTACCTGTTCATTAAAGCTTCTTTCATGTGGGAATAGGATCTTTGGTTTTCAACAGGCAAATCTAGCAGGGTATCTCGCCCTTCGCTAAGGAACCTTCCCCACAACCCCGCTCCCCAATCCTTGTCAGGGACCCGGTGGGAGGACATGGCTACCTCGTATGCCCTAAACCACTGCCCTATGTCATCCCCCTTAAAGAATTCTTTAACTACGTCTTTGGGGATGTGCACTCTTGACTCTACCTGCACCGGCATTGTGCTGCCACCAGAGGGAGGATTCTCCAAGCTTCTCTCCTTCAGAGTCATCTCCCTCATTTTCAATTCATAATCCATTTGGTGCTTTCGCTCTTCCAGCGCCATTCTTTTGGTTTCTAGCTCCAGTTGGATTTTTAATTCTGCCAGCTTTCTTTCATGATCCCTTGTTTCCTTCCTGTCTGCCAGCTCCTCTGGCGACAGGCCTTTACCAAAGCTGTGCACGCTGTCTTGCCTTTCGAGATCCACCAGATCTACGGGTGCATTCTGCTCCTCAGTTGCCTCTTGCTCCGTGAGGGCATCTTGATCCTCCGGGGCCTTTCTGGACTCTATCCAGGCTTTCAGGGCCTTGTAGAGCTCTGGCTTGTTCTTGCAACCTTGAGTTTCTTGCAAAAAACCTTCAGTTCACTCTTTGAGTATTTGTCCAGCTTTGCGGCGTCCCACTCCACCTCCAACATCTCAGAGGTCGTGGACTCCGCTCCATCCAGGCTCTTCGTGCCCGGCATGGCTTCTTCGCTAGGGATCTTCTCTCGGCAAAATTACAATAAAACCTGTGGCTAAGTAACTGGACTGTAATCACTGTGCAATGGTCAGAAGTTAAGGTATAGACACTGCAAATGTAAATTCGAAAATCCTCACCGCTGCGTCCAATGTAGGAAGGGGGAGGATCTAGTTGGCGCAGTGTAGCACTAGCGACAAGCAGGGACTCTCTCTTCCTCGTCAGGGCTGAGGGTTACCTTCCAGACAACCTCTGCTTACCCTCTAGGTAGTGTGGCTTAAGCAGTCTTAGGCTAATCTTTGGGGCACATAGGGTTAAACATTTGCAATATCACACCATCACAACCAACCCACCACACAATGACACCAAACTGTATTTGTAAAAATATATATATCTTTATATAGATTTCAAGCAGGCTTGTAAATACAGTTATCAAACTTTCAATATCGGTTCCAGTTACTTGAGTTCAGGTTGCCACAGTTCTCTTTTAGCAATACGCAGTCTGTTGGGCCTTCTGCCCAGGTTCGACAAGGTTCAGTGTCTCGTAGCGCCTCAATGCGCTCTCCACGTGGGCCCCGGGGGCCGGGCGCCGTGCGAGCCTCGGTTTCAGGGTAGGCTCGTGTTGGGAGTAGATGGCGCGGTGCGAGCTCGGATTGCAGGACGCTCGCACCGTGAGGATACAACACAGTACCTTTCGATTCTTTTGGAGCGGTTGGCTTCCAGGGGAGCTGTCCCACGTCGCGTTGCTTTCCCGGGGTCGCTGTTCGCTGCGGCTCTCAGCCCGGCAGGTCACGGGTCATCCGGGGCAGCGGTGTTCTGTGGTGGCAGGGTCCTTCCTTCGGCGTTCACTCCGACCTTGGAGTCGGCGGCTGTGTGGTGGCGGCAAGTGGCAGTACGGTCCCCAAGTGCAGGACGTACCCAGCCAAGTGCCGGTTTGCAGCTGTGCGCTCACAGCTGAGCTGTCGGGCAGGATACCGACCAGAGGGGGGTTATCATAGGCAGCTGTCCGTCTTTGCAGGTGGCTTGACGCAGTCAATCCGGGAGCTTGGACCGGACGGGTCCTCCTTTACTTTGCCCTCGGGCTCCCAGTGCAGGTGCAGTCACGGTGTTCGGGCCAGCGGCGGCTGGACCTCACGTTGCTCTCGCTGTTGCTTTGGGCCCCGGTCACGGTGCTTGGGGGGATGTCGATGCCTTGGATACGGGGAGCGTGGCAGGCTTGCCCAGCGCTCCCAGACCCTTCTGTCAGTACTGCAGCGATAAGCAGCACACACAGTTGCTTTCTTCAGGGTGTAGCGCCCACTGGTCCTGGGGTGCTGGTCAGGGGGCAAGTTCAGCAGCAAGCCCTTGGAGATCTCTTCAGCAGAGTTTGGCACAAAGTTTCACAAAGCAAAAGTCTCTTGTAGTCTTTCCTTTTCCTCTCCTTCGGCAGCAAGGCACCAGACACAGGCAAGAGTCAGCACTCTTCCTTGTCCCTCCAGGTCCTTCTCGTCGGGCAGAGTTCCTTCTGTAGCACAAACAGGATCTAATTTACAAGGAGCAGGGCTCCTACTTTTATACTGCATTTCTTTTGTTCTCGCAGGCCAGGGGGGCCTTTGCATAGCCACTTTCAGTCCTTGAGTACTCTGGTGGGTGTAATCCGGCTTCTGCTTTCAGTGTGAGGGGCAGGCGCATCAGACGCCCCACAGGAGGTGGAGCCACCATTGTGTGGACAGGGGCAGCCAGAAGTACCTTGTTGATGGGGCTTCGCCCTTCCTGGGCCAGGTGTCGGCTGAGTCATCAGTCGCTCCCCAGGAGGGTGGAGCCAGCATCGTGGTGGCAGAGCACAGCAAGATTCAGAGTCAAGAGCCACTCCTACCTCCCACTAAGGTGCAATCTACGCATTCACCACCTGTCATCCCCCAGCCCTGTCACTCACACATCCCAGACAGTCAGATACACATACCAGCAGAGGCGGGCTGAAATGGTTAAGCAAGCAAATGCTAACTTCTAAAAGTAGCATTTGCAAACACAGGATATTAAAATAAACTTTACTAAAAGAAATATTTTATTATTCTGAGTTCAGGCATACTAAACACGACTCTCTACCGTGCTCCCTGAGCCGGCTGGGATTATAGGGTGTAATAATTCCAGCCGCTCGTTCTGGCCTAAAGGAAGCAGGTAGCCTTACAATAGTGAAATACGAATTTAGTTGTAATTCACTACTAGGACATGCCACGCACATCAGGGCTTGTCCTACCTTACACTTACAATGCACCCTGCCCTCGGGTCTACCAGAGGGGTGACTAATATGAAGTTAAGGGAAGGTTTGGCGGCTGGCAAGTGGGTGCACTTGCCCAGCCAGCGTGACAGTACGCGACTGCACGCGGGGTCTGCAATGGCGGACCCCAGACACATCTTACGGCTGCTTCGGTGGGTGGCGCAACCAGCGCTGCAGGCCCACTAGCAGTATTGGCATCTACAAGCCCTGGCACTCCTGGTGCACTTTACTAGGGACTAACAGTAAATCCAATGAACCAATCATGGACATCAATCACATGTACAATTTACAGTAGGGAGCACTTGCACTGCGGCACGGGTCAGCCGTGGCGCAGTGCCCTGAGTATCGGAAAACCAGCAAAACATCGGAGGCACACCAGCAAAAAGTGGAAGGGAGACTCACGCCAAGGTGCCAGGTCTAACATAAGGTTTTAGCTTTTTACTGAGGTAAGCCAGACCATACCCTGTAGTGTTTCAAATACCAGACACAAAAGCTTAAATGCTGCTCGTTTCCTAATGGGCAGCCAGTGGAGTAGTCGCAGGAGAGGTTCAAAAGGTGATCGAGAGGGTCGATTGAGGGCCAGACGTGCAGCTGTGTTCTGCACAACCTGCAGCCTCAAGAGCTGATCTTCCCTAATCCCTACCAGTAGGGATTTATCGTAGTCTAGCCTACTTACTAGTAGTGCCTGTATGAGAGACTTTCTTGCTGAAAGAGGAATCCAAGGAAAAATCTTTCGGAGCATTTGCATCAGTACGAAACAGGTGCCCAAGATGCTTTTCACGTGTTCTTCCATGGAGAGTTTGTCATCCACAAGAACACCCAGGTTTTCACCCATTTTTGGGGGGTGCATGATTCACCCAGCTCAGAAGGCCACCAATCACTAGACCAGAACTCCTCTGCTTTCCCAAACAGCAGAATCTCAGTTTGGCTAGTGTTCAGCTGTAAAAAATTCACCGTCATCCAAGCTGCCGTCTTTAACATGCACTTAAAAAAAACAATTCTGGCCGTCCCAGGATCTGTGTCAATAGAAACTATCAGTTGTGTATTGTCCGCAAACGAGACGGTGTCAAATCCACAAGATCTAATGATGGAGGCCAGAGAGATCACATAGATGTTGAATTAAGTGGGGGTTAAAATGGTACCCTGTGGGACCCCTTTGTCTATGGCCGAAGTCTGAGATGTATTTATTTTATTTTTTTTATTTTTAGCTGTTTTATATCGCGCTCATATACTACCAGAGTGTCCTGGCGCGTAGAAAGAAACAAGTATGTGGCCGGAGGGAAAGAAGAGAACAGAAATTTTCTTTTACTATGAAGAAATTAATAAGCCATTCTGAAAAGATAAGTTTTAAGTGCCTTCTTAAATGTCACAAAATTTTCAGTTAATCTCAGGGAGAGGGGGAGGGTATTCCAAGTCCTGGCCGCGGTGACAGCAAGTGATTGGCCTCCCAAGCGAACCCGCTGAAATCGGGGTACTCTTAAAAAATTGCAATCTGCTGAACGCAGATCCCGAGTAGGGACATAGCGGGAAAATCTGTCTCTCAAATAAGAGGGGCCAAGGTCATGAACTGCTTTAAAAGCTATAGTAAGAATTTTAAAGGTTATCCTCTGCACTACTGGCAGCCAATGTAGTTCCTTCATGTGAGTCCGAGTACTTTCTCTATATGGCACATTGCACAGTAGGCGAACAGTCGCATTTTGGATGATCTGGAGCTTTGAGACCAAAAAAGCCGGAGAGCCACACAACAGAGAGTTGGCATAATCGAGTCGAGATAGAATAAGGGCTCTTGCAACCGACTCTCTTGCTGAAGAAGGCAGATAAGGAAAAATCTTCCTCATGGCTTTTAGGGACCCGAAGCACACCCCAGTGAGTTTTTTTATGTGTGCCTCGAATCGCAAATCCTTCCCAAACCAGACTCCCAAATTGTTAGCAGGGATATTGACGGCGCCTGGCTGGGGAAAATCAGAAGGCCATAGAGTTTCTCTGAAATTGGACGGAAACTGGCCATATAGCAAGATGTCTGTTTTATCTTCATTGCACTTCAGCTGTGCTGCTGCTAACCAGTTGAACACCGCGGAGAGGCATGAACGCACTACCTCAGTGTCAGTGTTCGCATCTGGCCACGTAAACAGGAGCTGCGTGTCATCCGCATATGCTATTATTTTTGCTCCCATTTGTTCAGCTAAAAAAATAAGAGGAGTGAGATATACATTAAAAAGGAGTGGGCTCAAAGTAGAGCCCTGGGGTACTCCTGTAGTAAGGGATTTAATCGAGGATGAGTAAGGAGGAATCCAGACCTGCTGAGATCTTTCTGTAAGAAAGGATTTCACCCATTCCAGAGCAGAACTCACTATGCCGATATCGGCCAGTCGTGCCAAGAGAAGTGTGTGTGGAACAGTGTCAAACGCAGCAGAGAGGTCCAATAAAATTAGGACCGCTCTGCCGCCACTGTCCAAGCACCCTCTAATCGCCTCTGTAACCTTCACCAGCGCTGTCTCCGTGCTGTAGGCTGCACGAAACCCAGATTGGGCAGGATGTAACGCCCCTGAAGTTTCCACAAAGGCGTTAAGCTGGGAGAATGCCAGCTTCTCACCAATTTTAGCCATAGCTGGTAGAAGAGAAATAGGTCTATAGTTGTTCGGCACAGCTGGATCCGCGCCTGTTTTCTTTAGCAATGGCAAAAGCTTAGCCTGTTTCCATATTTTCGGGACAGTTGCAGTGGAAAATGATAGTCCTATTATTTGGGAGACTTCAGAAGCCACAACTTCGGCTGCTTCGGCCAACACCCGGGCCGGACAGACATCCCCGGGAGCACCAGATTTTAAAGATTTAATTGCTGCCAGGGTATCCTCGACCGAAGGAGGGATAAGTCTCTCCATAAGGATGGTGGGAGGAACCTTAGTTTCGTTGTTATCTATCATCTTATCGCCTCCTCCAACTGTTCTCAAACTGTGTTGAATATTAGCAATTTTCGTTAGGAAGAAGGAGGAGAGCTTTTCACACCATTCAGTAGAAGGACTCATGGATACCTGCTCGGCACAGGGAGAGAGAAAGCTCTTCACTATCGAGAAAATTTCCCGACTGTTGTTACTGGCTCTCTCAATTCTTTTAGAAAAAAACTCTGTTTTTGCATGTTTAATGCTAGTATAGTAATCTCGCTGGGCTGCGCGAAACACTGTTTTGGCCTGTGGACAGTAAGCTAATCTCCATGCTCGCTCAAGTTTCTTGCAAGCAAGTTTCAGAGTACGGAGGTGGGGCGAATACCAAGGTTGAGAAGGAGTCATCCTATTTCTACCTGGATCAGCCTTCTTCGAAGAAGAAGTCACCGCTGCATTCATCCATCTGTCGTAAACCTGTAGCGCAGAATCCATATCTGCCCCCAGGATGGGTCTGTTCAAATCAAGGTAGGTCATCAAATTACCCACGTTGATTTTAGGGGGGCCCATTGTTTTAGCAGACTTAGGAGGATCTCTCAAGGCGGACCAAGAGAATCTAATCAACTGATGGTCGGACCAAGTAACTGCTTGTGGGGCCTCGACCATCAGTGGGAAGTTAGTGCATACAATGTCTAAGATATGACCACCAGAGTGGGTAGGGGAGGAAACCCATTGGGTAAGGGAGGCCAAATCAAAGTAGTCGTATAGCAGCTTTCTTTCTCGGCAGTCCTGGACATCAACGTGGATGTTAAAATCACCCAGCAATAAAAAGCGAGAGAACCTTAATGCACGGGGAACAAGAGTCTCAGAGAGAGCTTTAAGAAAGGGGCCAGAAGGACCTGGAGGCCTGTAAATAAGGGAACCGCCCAGTGTGAAATGAGGGGATAGACCTAAGGCAAAATTTAAAAGCTCACCTTCAGCTAAAATATCTGAGTCTTCCACCTTAAGAACCCAGCATTCTCGAAAAATAATTGCTAGCCCCCCACCCCTGCCATCCTTCCTGTCTTTCCGTTGGATTTTAAACCCTCTAGGAATGGCCAATTCAATATCAGGAGCACAAGACTCATTCAGCCACGTTTCTGTAATAAACAACAGGTCTAAAGTACCATCTTCTAGTAGAGCGTAAATGTCAAGAGCATGTTTGCTCATAGAGCGGGCATTTATTAGAGCTGCCGAGATAGAACCCAGCTCAGAGGCGGGTTCAGGACTGGCAGTATCCTGTATGCAGCAGGAATAACCGCAGGTAGTGCATGGGTAAAGATTAACAGGGTCGAGTATTGCACAGTCAGCTCTTTTGTCTAAGGAGGGGCGAAGCGCCATCAGAGACGCACGAGTATATGAGATGCTAGGGCTGGGCAGGAGCGATGATAGGCTGGCAGCCCGTCCTGCGTCCGCCACGTCCGAGGCGCGGACGGGCGCAGACGGGCTGACCTTTGGCTTACCTTCGGCGCGCCTAAGGCGCGCCCGCCATGCGCGACCGCTGCGCGTTGAAGCAGGCATGCTAATTTTATGGCGCGTCCTCTCTCCACCAGCTAGAACGCTGCCACCAGTTCTGCTGGGGAGAAGGACTACCCTCAAGATGGCCGCCCCACCCTCGCCACAATGGAGATAGCAGTTACGGTGAAGAGGGGGCCAGGAGAGGCTTAACGAAGATGAACGGGCGAGTAAAAGCTCATCCGCGATGTACCTGCACAATTAAAGGGGGTTAGGCAAAGTAAAATAAAATTTTTAAAAAAGTTCGATCTATGCACTAAAAATACAGAACACACAGTAAAAATCACCGCTGATCGAAATATGGCCACAAACAAAGCGGGAGTAGCAGGGAGCTGCCACCACCCTTAAACACACCGCAAAGACTGTTGCCCTCAGCTGAATTTATGGCGCGTCCTCTCTCCACCAGCTAGAACGCTGCCACCAGTTCTGCTGGGGAGAAGGACTACCCTCAAGATGGCCGCCCCACCCTCGCCACAATGGAGATAGCAGTTACGGTGAAGAGGGGGCCAGGAGAGGCTTAACGAAGATGAACGGGTGAGTAAAAGCTCATCCGCGATGTACCTGCACAATTAAAGGGGGTTAGGCAAAGTAAAATAAATTTTTTTAAAAAGTTCGATCTCTGCACTAAAAATACAGAACACACAGTAAAAATCACCGCTGATCGAAATATGGCCACAAACAAAGCGGGAGTAGCAGGGAGCTGCCACCACCCTTAAACACACCGCAAAGACTGTTGCCCTCAGCTGAATTTATGGCGCGTCCTCTCTCCACCAGCTAGAACGCTGCCACCAGTTCTGCTGGGGAGAAGGACTACCCTCAAGATGGCCGCCCCACCCTCGCCACAATGGAGATAGCAGTTACGGTGAAGAGGGGGCCAGGAGAGGCTTAACGAAGATGAACGGGTGAGTAAAAGCTCATCCGCGATGTACCTGCACAATTAAAGGGGGTTAGGCAAAGTAAAATAAAATTTTTAAAAAAGTTCGATCTATGCACTAAAAATACAGAACACACAGTAAAAATCACCGCTGATCGAAATATGGCCACAAACAAAGCGGGAGTAGCAGGGAGCTGCCACCACCCTTAAACACACCGCAAAGACTGTTGCCCTCAGCTGAATTTATGGCGCGTCCTCTCTCCACCAGCTAGAACGCTGCCACCAGTTCTGCTGGGGAGAAGGACTACCCTCAAGATGGCCGCCCCACCCTCGCCACAATGGAGATAGCAGTTACGGTGAAGAGGGGGCCAGGAGAGGCTTAACGAAGATGAACGGGTGAGTAAAAGCTCATCCGCGATGTACCTGCACAATTAAAGGGGGTTAGGCAAAGTAAAATAAAATTTTTAAAAAAGTTCGATCTATGCACTAAAAATACAGAACACACAGTAAAAATCACCGCTGATCGAAATATGGCCACAAACAAAGCGGGAGTAGCAGGGAGCTGCCACCACCCTTAAACACACCGTAAACGACTCAAGTTGGACTCGCTGTGTTCTTTCAACAAGGAAGCTTTCAAACCATTTAAGTGTCATTCCGCTGACACCAATCTCTCGTAACATGCGCACTAAGATTCGATGAGAGATGGTGTTGAACGCTGCCGACAGGTCGAGAAGGATCAGCATAGTTGGTGTCCCCTTATATGAGGTCAACTTGATCGTATCTGTTACTTCAGTTAGTGCAGATTCGGTACTGTGCGACACACGGAACCCTAACTGGGAAGGGTCAAGTGAGTTATTCAGTTCAAGATATTCCATGCTGTCTGACAATGGCGGCGATGGGGGCCATGTAGATGTTGAAGAGCGTGGGGCTGACCAACGATCCTTGGGGTACTCCGCAATTGATCTCTGTGGGTTCGGAGAGGAAGGGATGAAGTCTGACTCATGGGCTTCTGCCGGTGAGGCAGGAGCAGATTCAGTAGAGAGTCGTTCCCTGATTGCCAGTGTCATGGACACTGGCGGTGAGATGTGTCGAAGGCTGCATATAGGTCGAGTAGGATCAGGGCAGCGGTGTGGCCTTGGTAGAGGAGGGTGCGGATGTCGTCTGTGGCTGCGAGAAGGGCGGTCTCAGTGCTGTGGTTGCTGCGGTATCAGATTGGGAGGGGTCGAGGATGGAGTTCTCTTTGACGGATTTTGTTAGTTGAGCTTTGATGATCTTCTTGGTGTCTTTGGCCGCAAAAGGGAGGAGAGAGATTGGTCAGTAGTTCTTGAGGTTTATCAGGTCTGCTGAGGGCTTCTTGAGGAGGGGTTTGATCTTTATGTGTTTCCAGTCATCGGGGAATGTGCCGGCTTTGAAAGTTGCGTTGATGGTGCGTTGTAGCTCAGGTGCAATGGCGGCAGTGACTTTATGGAAGATGTGCAGAGGGCAGGGACTCATGGGGGCTCCTGAGTGAATGCCTTTCATGCTTAATGTGGTGTCTTCGGTGGTGACTGGGGTCCAGAATTAAATGGCAGGCTGGTTATCGATGCTGGGGGGAGGAGAGGGTTCGGTGTTCGTAGTCTGTTAGTTAAAGTTGTCGTAGAGTGACCTTATTTTCAGGTGGAGGTAGGGGCAAATTTGTTGCAGAAGACCTGGGAGGGTGTGATGTCCGTGGCTTCGCTGGGAGACTTGGTGAATTCCTGAATGATGCTGAAGATTTCTTTGGAGTTGCTGGTATTGGCGTGGATTTTGTTTCGGAGGAAGGTCCTTTTGGTGGATCTGATGAGTTGGTGATATTCTGTCATGGCGTTTTTGTAAATGGTGCGATCCTCCGAAGTTTAGCTGTTTCTCCAAATCTCCAGGAGATGTCTGCCGGTTAGTCTGGATTTTCGGAGGTCCGCGGTGAACCAGGTGGCCTTCCTGGTGTGCTGTCTGTCAGGGTTGCGGAGGGAGGCGAGCTGGTCTATGCAATTGGTGATCCATCTGTGAACTTCTATGGCTGCGGAGTTGGCGTCGGTCGAGGTGGGGGGACAAGGCGGTTGAGGGTAGAGTTGAGGTGATCCTCAGTGACCTTGCTCCAGTTCCTTCACTGAGGGCGGAGGTGCAGGTTTGGGGGCGGTGGGTTTGCCGACGGGAAGTATACACAGTGAGGGTCCATCCAGGGGGGTAGCGTGGTGTGGCTGAAGAGGATGTTGTTACCTCCTGCAAAGATGGGGTCGAGGATGTGTCCTGCCTTGCGAGTAGGGGTGGTGACGAGTTGTTTCAGTCTTTCAATTCCTTTCTAGCTGATGGGAACATGTTTTCAATGCAGAGCCCTCCGCCTGATGTTAGAGTGATTGATTCAATGGAAACAATTGCCTCCAAACAACGTAAACAGCTACAGATAGCTGGGAACGGAGTAGTAGCAAATTTCAAAACAAGCATTGGCAAAGCCAATAGGTCTCGCAATGTCCAAGCTATTGGCCTTGTCAATGTGAATGTCTTTTAGCCATGTTATCTAGCAGAACATCTCCTGTTCAGCATGGCTGAAAGTTACTAAAAGGCCAAAATCACAGGCTGTTGAGCCGACGCTGAGTATCTTTCCCTCCAATGTTGAGTTTACTGCTCCTCCTAACACAAAAAGGCGCTATGACGTGGACTGCGCTGGCCACATAATAGTGCTTTTTTCAGTGACTTTAAACCATGCTGAGGGGCAAATGTGCTCCTAGACAACATGGCTAAAAGACATTCACATTGACAAGGCCAATAGCTCAGTCAGTGCCGAGATCTATTAGCTTTGCAAATGCTTGTTAGGAGGTGACAGGGTCTTGTAGAGTTAATGTGGAAGTGATAGTAAAAAAACAGTTGAGGAGCTTTTAAGTTAAGCGAGGATGTGGGGTAAGGCCAGAGCTGCGGGCAGGGGAACTGGGGAACCAGGTTTGAATCTCGAGGTCGGCTGAACAATTGTGATTCTGAGCAAATCACTTACACTTCTCCATGCCTACAACAATGAATGTGTCATTGTGTAATGTAGCTGGTGAGCACTGAAAGTGCACAATACCATTGGCTGGTGTTAGTACTATGACAATACCATCGGATTGTGCAAAAAAAAAAACTGCAGCAACCAACAATGAGGTAGTGGGAAATGGGTCAATCATGCAAGCAGGAGGGTATGGAGAAATGGTAATGCAACAATTGTGAAAAAACCTTAGTTGAACCGGGATCAGCAACAGAGATGACTGTACCATTGTGTAATGTAACTGGTGAGCACTTTAAGTGTTCCAATACCATCGCCTTGTGATCGCACTTTGGCAAGATGGTTGATGGAGCGAGCACTCCAACACCATCAGATTGAGCAAAAAAAAGCGAGCGCTGTTCGTGTTTTAACAACTTTTTTAAAAATGCATCAGTTTATGTACAGGCACATGCATTTTAGTGGTATTTGTTTATTTATTTATAACGTTTTATATAGCACGAACAAGATCCTGAAGGATATCAGATCGCTTTACATTAGTAAGGAAGGAAGGATATTAATGCAAAATCAACATCAGATAGGAGTAAAAACAGGAATGATCACAGATTACAAGACAATTGCAACACGGAGGGTTATAAAAAACAGTTGCACATGGGCAGCGCAGGTGGGCACAGTATGTGGTAAAGAAGAGTGGTATTAAATGATGGTACCATGGTAGTAGGAACAATGTCACCGAGCAGGAGAGCCTAGCACACTTACGGTAGTTATTTATTCATTAGGAATCTTTTGACTTTCAGTTTGAACACCGTAGTTGAAGAGATTCTGCGTACTTCCGGTGGTAGAGAGTTCCATATCTTAGGGGCAGCACCAGAGAAGGCTCGGTGACATGTTCTCTTTTTGCTACGGATGAGTGGTTACAAGAGGAAAGTGGTAGCTCCTCTTGAGGCTCTTACACCACAAGATAGATCAAGTTTTTGAGCAAGGTACCTGGGAGTATTGAAGTGGATGGCTTTGTGCGTCATAACAGCAATCTTCAACTGAATTTGTGCTTCGTAGGGGAACGAGTTTAGAGATTTTAGCACTGGGGATATGTACTCATTGCGTTTGGTGTCTGTAACCAGTCTAGCAGCAGCATTCAATGATGCCCTTAGTGGAGCCAGGGTGTATTTGGGAAGGCCACAGAGAGTAGATCTGCCGTAATCTAGCATCGGTAGGACAAGCGCTTGGACCACCTGCTTGAAATCATTAAGTGGAAGGAAAGGTTTGATTGATATTTGATGAGTGTCCTCATCAAGTGGTTTGCTCCCTTACATATATTGCTGATATCATCTTTCATATTCAGGTGCTTGTCCATGGTGACTCCGAGAGAATTGGCTGAGTCTATGATGAGAGGAGTGCAATTGAAAGCAGTGAGGTGACTCATCCAAAGGTCTAGCTTGGGGATGTGGTTCGGTGGGGGGTTGAGCAGGAATTCCGTTTTAGAGGTGTTGAGCATGAGATGGTTCTCAGTTAACCTGTTTTGAGTAGACGTATAGGGTAGTGATGAGTGAGATTATGTTTTCCAGGGATGCGATTTTTAAATGGAGTTGCATGTCATCAGCATACATATGGAAAAGAATGCCCATGGAGTTTAGTGAGTTAGCTAATGGTTCTAAGAGAACGTGGAAGAGGATAGGAAATAAGGCAGATCCTTGGGGGACCCCCATGAGTACTGGAGAGGGCTGGGATTGAGAGTGATTTGCCCTTACTCTTTGAGATCTGTGGTGGAGGAAGGACGAGAACCATTGTATCACCTGATCAGAAAAACCCATCCTGTTTTGCAGAATGGATAGAAGGTTTTCATGATATATCGTGTGGAATGCGGAGGATAGGTCAAGGAGGATCAGGAGGCAGGATTAGTTTTGATCGAGCATTTTTAAAATGTCATCCATAACATGAGTGAATGAATGAATAAGGGACTTGTAATACGCAGACTTAGCCCAAGGGGCATCAAGGCGCAAGTGAGAGCCGATTCGGTGCTGTGCTCCTTTCGAAAGACAAATTGATGCTTGTCTAGGAGTTGGTAGTTCTCTATGTGAGCACAGTGCTGGGATTGTACACATTTTTTGAGGAGTTCTGTTAGGGTGTGGATGTTGGAGATAGGTCGGAAGTTATTGAGATCAGCTTTGTCAGCATTATTTTTTTTAAGTATAGGTGATACCTGAGCTGCTTTTAGGTGGTTGAGGATCGTGCATTGTGATAGAGAAGCATTTACAATCCTTGTACAGATGGGGATGAGTGCATTCTTGATTCCTTTGAAGATGGCCTGGGGTAACGGGTTACTGAAGTAGTTAGATGAGTTTATATTCTGAAGGATTTATTTTATGTATTTTTCATTAAATGGGGAAAAGGTACCCCATGACGCATTGTTCTTGGTGTTCTGGGTGGTAGAGTTACACTTTTCTAAGGGGTCAAGTGAGGAAATGGAAAATCTTCATTCTCAGGGGTCTTACTAATATCAATAAAGAACTTGGCACAGAAGCTGAAATATGAAAAGACATCTTTATTAAACTTAATTAAGTGAGGCTACGTCACCCAACTGCCTTAGCAATTGAATGAGGCAGTCTGAGGAATACAGATAACAGAGGTCTTATATATGTTTTAGAGTTACATGATTCAGCACAAAAGTAAGGGGTAGTCCTAGCTTATGCAAGCATGCAAAAAAACAACATACCTTCCCACACAATCTGGACAAACCCAGATCGTAAACAGGTCATAAAAAGGAACAGTAACAGATGAGAGGTAGGATAAGGGGTGTGTATGTGCATACCAAACTTTACAATCTCCTGTTCTTTGATCACTATCTGACCAGCTGCCTAACAAGGAACTGGCTCAACAAGTTTAGCCTCGGGCAAGGGAGTCAGTTCGGCCAGGTCACACAGAAGTCAGCTAAGGTGTATGTGTCCCTAGAGACTTGTTTGGCCACAGTCATCCTGTAGTCATCAGCCTATGTGAGGGCAATCCACAAAATGGCTGCCGCACACAAAATGGAACCCGAATGTTCAGAACAAAATCATCAAATGCACAGTGAATCCATCGGTGTAACATGACGAAAACACTCATGCATACCGCACTCGTCATTTGCGGTTCGCTGATACCAAAATCGTCTAGATACGACGACCTTTATTGAACAGGTTCAGGATTCACGGAACCTCAGACCCTCCTTTTGCCCTTACATAGGCAATAACCTAAACTCATGTCAGTCTGAATCCAGGTCTATATTCATCAGATCATCAAGATGTTGCTGTAGCATCATCCTAGTACTTAGTAACTCTCTCTGGACAGGTCTACTCGATCACGAAGTAGCACAAAGGCCACATATGGCAGGACAACATGGGAAAACCTCTATCTGTAGTAGGTGGCATAAGATCAAACACCTCAACAATTAGTGATGTTCACTACTAACTGGTGTTGATGCAGAAGCTGTACAAAAGAATTGCTTACGAATTCTGATCTTCTAACTTGCCCATGTTCAGGAAAAGGGTGAAAAGAGTGCAAAGAAGCAGTAGTAGGAAAAGACATAGGTTGGGAAGTGGGTGCAGAAGTCAATTGAGTAGAGAAAAACAATCCCACCCATAAATGACAATGTCATGTTTAAAAAGACACTAGAAAACACGTTATTAAGAACATATAGACAACGGGAGAAAGTAGTGACCACTATTACAAATGAAATAATAATTTTTCACAACCCTAAGCAAAAAGCAAATCCTAAAATTATCTAGTAACATTTTTAGTGCTCCTATGCATTTCAGTAATTTTTGTATGTTCAGGTGAAACATTGGTGACCCTCATCAATGCTCTGAGGTGAAAAGGGGGTATTCTTCCACAGAAAATGGACTTTATTCTGCTTTTACTAAACAGAATCGTACTTTAAAACAATGCCAGCAAAACAATCAGTTTCCTAACACCAAGTCTATACAATCACATGGAAACCTCTTGTGAAACCAACTATGCCCAGAGTCCGTTCAAAAAGCCTCTCTGGCAAGCTTCTATTGTCCATCAAATCTTCTTTTGTTGTTTTCTTCCGTATGGGCCTCTCCATTCAGGCCTTTTATGTTCCATTGGAGTGCCCTCCTGGCAAACACTCATAGCTCATTCAAAAAGTCTCAATGTCTCAAGGCAGTGCACCAGTATCTCTCCTTTGCGGCAGGCACTACAGGTAGTGTGCTCTCCATTGATCAAGGGCACAGATCATCTTGTGCAGACCCGGGACCATTCTCAGGCTCCAACACTCATCATTTAGTGTCAGAGGACGCTCAGGCTGCTTTTTCATGGGCACCAGAATGTAGTGCCTTTTGTCAATCTTGGATCCGCCGGTGCACTGCACTTCCATTGGAGCAAAGGAAAAAGGGGGTGTGTGGCCAAAAACTCAGGCCAAGGGGCTCAAGGGACTGCACACTGTCAGAGGTTAACCAGCACATACCAGGCGCTCTTTTGAACTGAAATTCTGGTTTTGTGGCAAAACCAGCTCCTCCTTCTTTACTGATGTTGAACGCCTTCTGATGAAGCAAGTGCGATGCTTTAAACAGTTCATTGTATAACAAGGGGACTGCAAACAGGTGGCCTGCGATCTTCAAAGGAGTGGCCACACGCCATGGGACAATTTTGGTCTAGAATACACTGTCATTCTCAAAAAGCAATACAAACATAAAGGCAATAGGCAAAACAGTGTCTCTAGGCTTTTCAATTGGGTTTCCGTGTGGGAGCATATCCTCCATCATCTAAGGGTAGATAACTACACGAGAATTCTATCTAAATAGATGTCTTCACATATGGTGGCATTGTCTAATGGTGCAAACACATTTTATTTTTTCAATGATTACATGTAGATGTTCCTAAATTCCTTATCTAGAACACCTCAAAAGAGATTTCACATGATACATTTTATCAGGGACATGTAGATACCTCACTTTAATAATTGTGCATCAGGTGGACTATACAATACAAAAGCTAATGATCAAGATGTGGAAACAAAAGACAAGAACTAGAGAGTTCTGGTATTTCCATTATTTAAAATACATCTGGTCCATCAAAAATTAAAGCAGCAGAAAAAGGAACTGAGAACCAAATTAGAATAGGCATTGAATTTGTCATATTAAAAAAAACATAAGGTGTCTCCTATTGAGGTGGAAAACTTATCTTACTATAATATTGAGTCAGTTAACCAGTCCGTCACTACCCTAACACTTAGACTGGGACACATCAAAGTAGGCCTAAAGAAAATTCTAAAAAAAGTCTGATCATACAAGTGTGAACCTGAACAATACATCAACAATAATAAAAAAGCTGACTAGTGAAAGAAATATGGAAAAGAGAAATGGGACTAAGTTACAGGTAAAATCCCCAATAACTAGGCATGATGCGACATTGGTGAGGGGAGTAGTGACAAAAGAAAAATGTAAAGGAAGAACAAGAAATTACTTGGGTGATAGTCAAGCATGTGACACAATACCAAGAGTGTGAGTGATACACAAAAAAATAACAATAGTATAAAAATGTAACTCTACCGCTGGCCGCTACACCATATACGGTAACCTTATCTAATGTTCCAGTTCCTTCTTCAGGGAAAAAATGAAACCTGGTTTCCTTTATGGTACAAAGCCATACACTACTTAGGAAGCAGAAAAAAAACTGAGTAATGTAATATAGAAATTAGGTCACCATGTACAAGAGTCACAGATCTATAATTTTATCCTTACGTCCAATCAGGATACATAATTTTAGGGCTGCCTGTTCCTTTTAGGGAAGAGGGAGCAAGTGACACATTTTGATCCTGTATATCTCTTTTATTTGTTTGAATACTATTTATAGCCAAATTTGACATACACTGGTGAAGTGTTGTCTGTGTCTTGTTCACAAAAATGAAAATATCACATTTGTGAAATGTAGCAAATCAACCCAGCTGTAGTGTAGCGATACACATCGTCATGTATATCCCTTCACAACACAGGTAAACTTGTAATTATATCAAAAGCAGCATCATGAAACAAAAACATGCATAACGCACATGTCAAGCCATCAGATATACTTGCTGTATATCAAGCATCAAGCACAAAAAGCATAGATAAAACAATAACATATGTAAATGAGCGGTGACGCACAATACCATTGCCCAAAACCCAATATTCGGGCCATTCGGGCCTTCTTAATTTCTCAGGTTTAAAATCCTAACCCTCCTTTTTGACAGCAGATCAACAAGTAGTGGAGATTTGGCTGTCAAATGCAACTTACTGTGCGTCACTTCTGACACACAGGACCAGCAGGAAAAATTAATAAAAGGATAAAATGCAAGAATACGTAAAATGCACAAACATTTCTTTTCAAAGAAATTACTCAAAAACACATCTTTTTTCAAACAACCAAACTCACGTGTCTTGTCAGTCTTAAAATCACCCAGAACGATCCATGAATGATCTGCAGACAAAAGCACAAACAAAAATACACAACACACAAAAGAGGAACATTTTGCATAATCAAACGAATATCAATTATAACTTTTAATCAGAAGACAAAACATGATACATATATATTAACAGACCCAAAAATAAATTTCCATTACTTAACTGTTACCATCTTGTCAGTCACCTTGCAACATGAAGCCCTTTTAATTTTCCAAAAGTAACATCCTTTCACTGACACCTCATGTTAGCCTTTTGCCACAATCTCCACTGTAAAGAATAATTCTTAATTAGCAAATCGTTCTCACTTATTCCTGTAGCCTTCAAAATGTCAATCATTTTCTGTCAAATAAAGCAACTAGCAGACATTATTTCTTAGAGCAGAAATACAAATGTCATGATGTTGGGATTTTCAAAGAAACCATTTTTTATATTGTCCCTTTGGAATTAGGTTCTTTAATTTTATTGCTGTTCTTGTGGAGAAACCAGAAATCCCACCTTTCAGAGGCCTGTTTAGCAAGGTCATTCTGCATTCCACAGAGACAAGGCTCGCATTTAAAAGGTCACAAATGTCAACATGACAGCCCCTTCCATTGTTTACAGGCAAACTAAAGGTAGCATCTTAGCGCAACTTGAGCAGCCTGTTCTCCTAGCCTACAGTGTTTGCTCATTCTGAGGCTGACTAAGACAGAAGGCCTACTACTTTTACTGTGAATGATTCACAGAACCTAATAACACACATACCAGTTTTTAGAACAAATGCTTGTTGCAATGGTACATATTTCAGCAACCCTAATTGGATCTCACTGGGCCATTTAAAAGTAAACACAAATGGGGACAACCTGCAAATTTGAATTATACCTAAATGTATGCATTTACTGAGGCTTAATGCACTTTAAAGCTATTTTAAATGGCAAAAATACTTTTTTTAATGGACTATTTTACCCAAATTCGACTTTAATGTTTGGGGCACTTAAAAATAAATATCCTATACTTGTTATACATATTAATCATCCTCATAATGTTCTTTACAAATGACAGAGATTTTTAAACAGACATATCCCATTTAAATACTTAGAAAAATGACTTTTGTACGCCTGCGCTAAGTAAAAATTCCATATTGCTAATGTCCTCATTATGCAGTGTAACACAACTTAAATTAAATTATAATGCTAGGATGTCATAGTATGAGCATTAAGCTTCATAAACAATAAAAAACGAATTTTGTAGCACTTATTTTTATTAATTATTTTTTCAAAATGTATTAATTATTCTTAATAAACCCAATCGTTTTTTATAATTCCACATATAAAAGCGAGCTGCATCCCTTGCCTATCATTTTAGACGCATTCATTTATAAGCCTAAGCACAAAAGACTAACTTAAAACAAGACAGATTTTCGCTTCACTTTCTATAAAAGGATTTTCTTATTTAGCAGGAGAACCAAGAATGCTTAAAAAAAATGCTTAAAGAGAGGAAAACCACAATTGAAATGTCTTCCTGTGATACAAAATAATGAACCATATTTTTGTAACCTTGTAAAACACTATTCTGAAATGCAAAATTCAAACCGTCATTAACTAACGACTAAACCCTGGCTAAATAAACATTCCAATGTCATCCATGGCCTTTGAAAAACAACATCTGCTTCCTTAATGGCAGTCAAAGCCCTGCACATCTGAGCACGCTTTCAATCTTACTGAAAACAGACATGTAAAATTTTAAAATGCGTGTGCAATAAGATGCATTTAAATGTAGCAAAAATGCACATTCGCTGAAGTGTTTGCCTTTTCCATGTAGTACAATGCATGTCGGTACAAAAATGCTATAAATTCGTTTTTAAAAAAAACACAATTTATTTTTGAGGCTTTTCATATTCCTAGTGAATGCGAATTTTAACTTTGTCTATTTTAAACATTTAACATTTTTCACATATGCGTTTTTTGCTTAGTCTATAAATTAAATAGCAACATATAGCGATTTTAGCATGTCGCATGGCAAATCGCTGCATTCTCATTTAATTTCCACCTAATATTAATTAATCTAACATTTTACTTAACAGACTGAAAACATCAAGAAACCCACAACCACATTTGAGCTCATTTCAGACAGAAACAGAAAGTGTTCAAACATTCAGGACACACAATACAGCGCTATACGTATTTGTTTCATAAATTGCGCGAACGCTATTCACATACCGAAGTTACACTAATGAGAAAAGCCACATAGATATTTAAACACACATTGAACCCACAAATCAACACTCAGGACGAAAACACAGGACAGCCTACAGACTGTACTTAAACCAAACCATTTGTAAACACTAGCTGTAAGTCATATTTACAAGAAACACTTCTCAATAGTGTTCCAAAAGACGGCAAAAATAGCCCAACAGACCGCCGTATGTGCAGGAAGCCAAAAATACACTTAATTCACTAGCTTTGGCTGGCAGAACACAAAAAATCGGTCTGCATATCTCTATTCATAAAACTGCGCAGAACAAAGGATCCTTGTTTTGTATTATGTCATATTTTAATTCCCTGGGGATACAAAATCACCAAGGAAGAAATATGTTTTAAATCTAACCTATTTAAATATTCCCTTTAGGGGAAGCCGGCTAATACAAACGTATACAAAGTTGGCCAACACAAATCTCCAAATTTGCTAAGATCAGGCATCTTATAGCTCACTAATCTAGCTTCAAACTTCAAGGGGCTATCTCTATCGATACACTCGTAAATATACAAGACCCTCAGTTTTTGAAAATTGCAATCTTCAAATAAAACTAAGGACCAAGCAAACTAAGCAAAGAACCACAGAACGAAAGAACAAAGAACTGGGAGCGACCCACTTATACTTAACTCTTACTTTTACTAATCAAAACGTTATCCAAATTCTAACTGTCAAGTTCTACATGACCTAACGGTCTTTTTTAAAATACTCACGCCAAAAAGGTTCTCAGTCAGGAGTGACATCATGTGGAGGATCAAAATTAGGAAGATCAGAAATATACTGGGCTGCAGAATCAAAGAATCTCCAGAATCCCTGTGCACAGAGTACCTTCTTAGTAGAATCCTGTTCTGTCCTCCTCAGTAGATTTCAGTCTCCTGGCAAGATCACTCCCACAGAAAGTCACTTCTCCGATGAAGCCCGCGTTGGCTGCGCCATTTGTGGAAATGGAAAATCTTCATTCTCAGGGGTCTTACTAATATCAATAAAAAACTTGGCACAGAAGCTGAAATATGAAAAAGACATCTTTATTAAACTTAATTAAGTGAGGCTACGTTACCCAACTGCCTTAGCAATTGAATGAGGCAGTCTGAGGAATACAGATAACAGAGGTCTTATATATGTTTTAGAGTTACATGATTCAGCACATAAGTAAGGGGCAGTCCTAGCTTATGCAAGCATGCAAAAAAAACAACATACCTTCCCACACAATCTGGACAAACCCAGATCGTAAACAGGTCTTAAAAAGGAACAGAAACAGATGAGAGGTAGGATAAGGGGTGTGTATGTGCATACCAAACTTTACAATCTCCTGTTCTTTGATCTCTATCTGACCAGCTGCCTAACAAGGAACTGGCTCAACAAGTTTAGCCTCGGGCAAGGGAGTCAGTTCGGCCAGGTCACACAGAAGTCAGCTAAGGTGTATGTGTCCCTAGAGACTTGTTTGGCCACAGTCATCCTGTAGTCATCAGCCTATGTGAGGGCAATCCACAAAATGGCTGCCGGACACAAAATGGAACCCGAAGGTTCAGGACAAAATAGTCAAATGCACAGTGAATCCATCGGTGTAACATGACGAAAACACTCATGCATACCGCTCTCGTCATTTGCGGTTCGCTGATACCAAAATTGTCTCGATACGACGGCCTTTATTGAACAGGTTCAGTATTCACGGAACCTCACAAGGGGTGATGCTGCCCTGGAGGAGGGCAGTAGAGCCTTCTTAGAGGCGAGGTTAGGGGAGATGAGCCTTGATTTCTCAATGAAGAAAGCAGCAAGTTTGTCGCAAGAGGGTGGGCTGCCTCTAGGTTCAAAGATGTTTGGGCCTACAACTGATTGATGTTTGACCAATTCGAAAAGTTTCTTGGGACAGTTTGCCACTTGATCCAATTGGTGTCTGAAGTAGTTAGCCTTAGCTCTCTTGATGTGTTTGTAGTAGAGGCTCCTAACATCTCTCAAGAGTTTCAGTTGGTCCGAGGAGGGATTTGATCTCCAGGAATGTTCAACTGCTCCATGGTTGCGGCATTCCGTATTTAAGTTGTCATTATACCACAGTCTGGATATTTTTGTTGAAGCATTTATATTTTGGAGTGGAGCAATGTCATCCATGATGTTGGAGATGGTTGAAATGTAGGAGTAAGTGAGTAACTGCACCTCAATCAAGTCAGCTTGGGAGGAGAGGGCAGATTTACAATGGGCAGCTAGATCAACAGAATTTATTGATCTGAGGTCCCTTTTCCATATCTTTGATTTCATTGGTTGAGCCTTCCTCATCAGTACCTCCCTATTAATATAAAAGAGGATGCAGTGGTGGTCTGACCAGACACACGGGTTAATGGAATCCAGTTTGATGGTCTGCCCTTTTGTGAAAATGAGGTCTAGAGTTTCTCCTTTATTATGGGTTGGTTGGTCACAGTGCTGAATGAGATCTTGATCATTCAGAAAGTTTAAGGCAAGATACAGCGAGGTCTTTGGGGTTTGCCCAGTGAAGGTTGAAGTTGCCAGGGAAGATTTGGGACATGGCAGAGTCGACATTGCCAGAAATGGTTTCCTTTAATTGCTCAATGAGGAGGAGATTGTCTCCCGGGTATGTGTGCATGTGTACATGGGAGATTGCCTGAAAACACAAGTACTCCTATGGAGTGCTTGAAACAAAGAAAAAAGTAGCTCCTCAAACCGGGAGCAGTGTAAGGAGACATATACTTGGTCCATGCGCTGTGGGTGGGCCAAACACAAGAAGAGGGCATGACTCCCGCATGCCATGACGAAAATGAGAACAATGCTGAAATTTACGAATGGTAGGAGATGGACGACCTGTAAGCCTACAGATACAAACACAACATGTCTCTTCGAGACAGTGCATGCACTGTGTAGCCAAGACCTAAACATGTAGCACATGAAGGCTGAGACACAAAATATAAGATATCTATAAAAGTTCTCAAATGAATTTTCCGATTTTTCTTGGAAATGTCCGTCTTGTCAAAATCCAAGATATATTTAATTTGAAATCAGAAATATGAAAACAAGTACATTTTAAGCTGGAATGCTTAATGTATAGTTCCACAGTTTTACATACCAAATTAGTGCATTGTGGGATTCACCTCATTTAACAAATGTATTATAAACAATGATTTGCAAAAGTAAAGTACAGGACAAGATAATTCATTTTTGATGTTCATCTGTGGTCTCCTCGACATCTTGGGCTGCTCTCCCGCTGCTGAGGTTTTGCACAATCTGGCTCTATTTTGCTTGTGTGTAATTGTGGGCTTATTTTGTGTAGGATTTTCCCATCATCTTTTCTCTCACTTCTTCCCTCCTGCCTCCTGTGTAGAATTTGACTAAAAAGCTCCCTTTTCCCCTGGTGTCCCATCATGCACCCTATCCACCCTGACATCGACCAGGCAAGCCGATCCTCCTAGTTCAAGCACAAACTCCGTTGTACCCCCCCTTGCCTGCTCTCTTTCTCGTAAAAGCTGACACATGCCAAGAATAATGTCCAGCTACCATGTAACCTACGGGTTTCCGTCACGTTCGATATTTTCCCTTAGACAAGAACGGAGTCAGTCGGATGGGTGACTCGAAAACCCCCCTTCCCTAATTCTGTCACCGAACGAGCAGCTCTTGCTCGTCAATGATTTCCTAGTTTGCGAGGACAGCCACGGGTTGGGTTAACAACCAAGGGAAAACCTAATCAAGCACACGAGACAGCCACGAAGAAGAATAGTTTACCACAGCCCATTCTCCTTTTTCCCCGCTGCACACACATACCATTGTGAGACATCACCGCCCTTGTGTACGAAGTAAAGAACGCACAATGCCTCGTCCTCTTTACCTTTTCCGACAGAAATGACCCTGTGACAATGCCTCGATTCTCTGTCCTCAGATACCAGCAACTCTGTAACTTGCCACCACAATCGCCCCGATACAATATGTTTGTCTATGTGTAAATGCTATTCAGGTTATTCTTTAAACGAGAACAAGTATGCTATGTCTTCTGTATGATTACATCATGAATGATTGAATCGAGTCTAAGGGAAACTCCTTCTTTTTGATTGTACTCGTACTGTATATAAGTGCTGTTATGTTTCAAGCAAAGTAGACTACTCCTGAACCCGCTTGGTGAAGGAACTCTCCCTTAACTCGAGTTCTGGAATAAAACCCTTTCAACTCGAAGACCACGGACTCTGCTCCTCATTTTATGCATTACCATTTTCTTGGGTAATTATAGAAATTCCGAAACGGCGTAAATAACTAGCTTTTTATTTACCACATTAATTGGCGCCTGAGCAGAGACGCTCCCTCTTCCCTACGCGCCGGCGATGTAAGTCGGGTCCTTGTCCCCTTCCATACTTTCGACGGACTTCAAGTGCACAACAGCGGGGTGTTCCCGTTAACTCCCTCGAGACGAGGAGGAGGCAGACTGCGACTGATCATCCACACGAGGCGGTGAAGAAGATAGCGGAGCGTCCTAACCCAGAGCCTGACCAGTGAGAGTGCCGAGTCCGAGGTCTTTGGAGCCCCGAATTCCTGCGCAAGCGTCAAGAGTCCGATGACCAGGTATTCAAGTTTTGCTTCTTGGTGAGTACCACTGAGATAGTATAAAGACGGGTTCCATTTTTGGAAAATGGTAAAGACGTGTTTCATTCGTGAAACCGGTATGGTTGCACTATATTCTAGTGTATAAAGTGTTCGTTTTGTTTTTGTATATTCCAAGTCTTTTAAATCATAATTTGTTGAGTTCAAGAATGCCTCTATTTTCCAAATTACGTACGATTGGCACCAAAAAGAATCTGTTAGAAAAACCAGTTAAAGTTCCACCTAGAGACACTCCTGGATATTTTATGTACAACAAACATGGGTTGAGTGCCATATTATTTTTAGACCTTTGGGTAGAATATACCGAGAAATTAGAGATGGCCTATAAGTGGCCTGCCACAGGTACATGGGATATAGAATGCATTATGAGAGTGGAGGAAGAGTTATGGAAAAGAAAGGCGAGGCCCTCACAGACAGAAGCCATTGAGTAATGGTGTAAGGAAGCGCATAGGAGGGCCCAGAAAGAACTAGGGAAAGTCGAGAAAAGTAAGAGAATGTCGGAGCAGGCTAAAGAAAAACAATTACAGGAAGAAGGTGAGAAAGTCTTAGCTGAACAAGTAGAGAGAGAGAGAGAAATGCCCTTGTTACTGGTATTTATTCCGTTTTGTCTGAAGAAATTGTAGAAGAACATTCCAAGTCCCCAGTGAAAGTAATTCCCACTGCTCCCGAAAATTTCCTTCCTGCCTATCTGTCCGAACCACCCCCCGCTTATGTAAACATGCCTAATACACGCCCGTCCATACGTGCTCCTGAACTAGTAGCCGGTGGTTCTACCTCTGATTTAGGAGTGTCCGGGAACGGGGCTGAGGATAAAGATGATGTCCCGCCTCTTGAGTGTCCTTACGACCCCGAACCCGGTAATGGCCCAATGGCCACAATATCAGAGAGATTAAGACTAGCCGTGGGTCAACTCCAAAAGGTCCCTGATATAACGAAGCATTTGGATAGAGTTTACGAATTCATACAGACAGGTGAAGGTCCGGATACTCTGGTCCAGGTCATGAATATCAGAAAAGTTCCCATCAGAGAACTGCTCCTGCGGTTCATCATAAATTGTCTGATCCGGGAACTAGACCTGGGTAATGGAAGCGTAGACTCTGAGTTAATAGATCTTAGCGATCAGATACACCGAGGAGCACACGATCTGGGACATCAGATTGACAAAATGACCAAAAGACTGGTTAAGAAAATTGTCACTGTTCACGCTGAGAAAGTCACACAAGAGGACGACTCAGAGGAAGATGATAGTCCGACACTAGATAGAATGAATTTTCTGGGTGTAGCGCAACATTGTCCTGGCTCCAAGTGGCGAACCCCACGAATGTCGCTGAAAATTAAAAGATTAGATCCTTCTTCGGAAGATCTTTTTCAGTCCACGGAAAGAGCCCTAGATGAATGGATGGACAATGAGCCTCCCCTTACACAGCAAGAAAAAGAATTGGCCCGGTCTGCCACCCATTGGATATCACAGCATCGAGTGTATGGCCCAGATATAGTAGCGCAAATGTTCTTGGCTCTTCCCCGAGCAGAACAACGACTAGCAGGTATTTATATGGTCCAACACCTGGCTACCTTATATGAGAATAACTCCAACCGACCAGACAAGCTATACAAATTGTTACAGGAAGTAGTGACCGATAGATGGAGGTCTCGGGGACCGAAATTGATCAACACCATTCTGGACCTGCGCCTCCGTTTCCTCCAACTTACCTTAGCCTCATCAGATCATGAACCTTACGGTATAGGCCAATATGCCTTACGAGAAGTCCACCCCATACCCCAGCCAGATGGTACACTGCAACGAATACATGTGTATACTCCCCTAACCAAATTAGAGATAATGGAAATGAAAAAGATGGTGCCCTCTCACGAAAAAGATCCCGGAGGATTCCATAGGGAACTGAAAGATATCCTCCAAATGGGTGGTTTTACATATCCAGATATCATAATACTCCCCAAAGTAATTCTACCTACAGGCATATTTGACAAATTGAAGGAAAAAGATTGGGAAGTGGGTGGTAAAAAGATCACGTGGACTGCCCTAGAACAAGAAGAGACCGACAGAAAACCAGGTGAAGGTTTAGGTGAGCGCGTAAGAGAACTGCCCAGTCTCCTCATACAGGTCTTGCCTCTGTTGTTGACAACGAAAAAGGAAGATTGGGATGCCATTTCTGCCTGTAAACAAAAGCCAGACGAGGATACAGGTGATTACTACACCAGATTGGAGAAATGTTTCTCTATAAATAGTGGACTCGCACATAGTAGCGAGGCATATCCTCATCTCATCCTCACGCCTTACCTTCCATCAGGAATAGAGTGTTGAAAGTTGAGAGTACCTGGCAAGCAAATAGTCCTTCACAAATGTTACAGATGTTACAGTACCACCACAACAGAATAAGAGAGGAACAGGAACAGGAAAAGAAGAGAGTAAAAGACACAAAAATGAAGGTACTGGTTGCACAGACGGCACCAGTAAATACGGGCCCCAAAGGTAATGTGGGGGCCAATAGAGGTACCTGTAACTACTGCAAGCAGCAAGGCCATTTTGTGAAAGAATGTCCAGTTCTGAAGCATAACATAGCGACAGGAAAGACGAAAGAACGCCCACACACTCCTAGACCAGGTAACACTCAGCAGCCTCAAACCATTACACCGCCACAGGTTCAGAAGCCCGCTACTGCTACCACACGGATGTACCAGTACGCCCAATCAGATTTCCCCGAGTTTGAACCGTGTGCATGAGACAGCCTTGAGAGAGAAAGTGACTTGCCCCTTATTCCAGTTCCAGTAGATCAGAAAGGTCCATATGTACAAGCTCACTTACTGGGACAAGACAGAAAATTCCTCATAGATACGGGGGCGAGCAGGACTACCATAAGTCATAAGGAAGTCCCAGAGATTCCTCTCTCTGGCTCACATAATATATCTCTGGGCTTTTCAGGAAAACCGATCATAAACAAAGTATCTGAACAAGTCTCTTTAGGAGTGGGTCCTCTGACACGTACTACTGATTTGGTCCTTACAAAAACGTGCCCAGAGAATTTACTAGGTATCAAGACACTTAAAGAACTAGGAGCAGTAATATGCTGTTCACCGGAAGGAGTAAAATTGTTCCTACGAGATTTCAAAGGACATTCGCCAGTCAAAGAATTCGACCCCAGACTAAAAGACATCCCACAACATTTGTGGGCAAAAAGCTCGACTGATGTCGGTTACATGGACATCACCCCACATCAAGTCACACTCAAGGAGGGTGTAGTCTTACCCCGTATACGACAATATAAGATTCCACCCGAGGCTGAACAAGCCTTACTAAAAATAATCCAAGAACTCATAGAGCATGGTGTGGTGATCGAGACTGATTCAAATGTTTGCAATTCTCCAGTTCTTCCGGTCCTTAAAAGGACTGATCCTCAGGCACCCCCGGTCTACCGACTGGTGGTTGATCTCCGAGAGCTGAACAAATGTGTGATCCCACAATATCCGGTGGTCCCAGATATTTCCTCACTATTGACTGCCATAGATCCCGAAGCTGCATTTTTCACAGTCATCGACTTGAAGAATGCGTTTTTCAGCATTCCTATACATCCCGACAGTCAATATCTGTTTGGATTCAGTTTAAAAGGACGAAGCTTCAGGTTCACTAGAGCTCCCCAAGACTTTACAGAAAGTCCAAGCATCTACAGCCAAGCACTGAAAAGACAACTTGTCAGTATCAATATGCCTGCCAACACAGCGTTGATACAGTACGTAGATGACATCCTCGTCACTGCAAGGACAGAACCATAATGTGAAAAAGCATCTCTCACAGTCCTACATTTCCTGACAGACAAAGGTCACAAGGTGTCTCCCTCAAAATTACAGTTCTGCGCACAGCAAGTAGCTTACTTAGGACATTTGCTGTCGAAAGAGGGTAGGCAACTAACACAAGAACGAATCCAACTGATTTTGACAATTTCACAGCAAAAGTCATAGAAAGAAGTTCGCGCATTCATTGGTCTCACTTCATATTGCAGACAATGGATCCCTCAGTATGCCCACATAGTCAAGCCACTCATACAGTTAACCACAGTGGAAGCAGCCACTCATACAATTCTCGCTTGGACATTGGAACACTCCCAAGCATTTGAGGCTCTAAAACTAGCTCTGTGTCAAGCACCAGTTCTGGCCACCCCGAACTATAGCAAGCCTTTTACCCTGTTTGTGACAGAACGTGACGGAACAGCACTATCCGTCCTCACACAAGACCAAGCAGGAAGAAACAGACCCTGTGCTTATTTTTCTAGCACATTGGACCCCGTAGCTCAAGCTTTGCCTGCATATCTGAAATCCGTTGCGGCTACAGCCCTGGCCATAAGACAAAGTGACTCAATAGTGTTAGGACATCCCCTGATAGTACAAGTACCACATGCTGTAGAAGTCCTTCTGAACAGAACGCAGACCCAACACCTGACTGTAGCAAGACTGACAGGATACAAACTAACGCTCTTTCAGCCACACATAGAGATCAGACGATGCACCGTGTTGAATCCTGCTACCCTTTTGCCCTCAAGCTCAGATGACACGACACAACATGACTGTGTGGAAATGATCGACGTAGTGACAAAACCAAGACAAGACCTAACAGATGTTGCACTCCCAGATCCTGATGTAACACTCTATGTGGATGGATCATGCATGAGGACAAGTGCTGGAGAGTTAGTAGCAGCCTATGCAGTAACAACGGACTGTAAAGTTATAGAGACCCAAACAATTGACATTCTGTCAGCTCAAGCAGCGGAGCTCATCGCTCTGACACAGGCCTGCATATGGGCAAAACAATTGAAAGTGAACATCTATACCGATTCCCAATATGCATTCGGTGTAGTTCACAATTTTGGAGTGTTGTGGCAGGAACGAGGTTTCCTTACCTCACATGGGGCCAAAATGCAGCATGGTCCCCTGATTCAAGCCCTACTAGATGCCATACACCTACCTACAGCCACAGCTATTCTGAAATGCAAAGCACATACCAAGCTACAGACACCATATCCAAAGGAAATGACTTAGCGGACCGAACTGCTAAACAGACAGCCCAGAGTCCAGTGAACACATCAGACTCTCAGGTACCAACACAGACTGTCACTATGGTAGTGAGAGATCCCTTGAAAGATGTGCTAGACATACAGACACATGCCACCTCAGATGAAATAAAGAAATGGGCTGAACAAGGAGGGGTCCAGACAGATCAAGGTTGGATGACCAAAGACCGAACAGTGTGGTTTCTCCCTGATTCCATGGTACAAGTCATAATTGACACAGCCCATAGCCCCGCCCACCTAGGCGAGAAAGGTATGCTGGATAGTTTACAGAATATCTGGTTTAACAAACATCTGAGATCTGCAGCCAAACAAAAAGTAAAAACTTGCATGATATGTTGCCAATTTAATCCTGGTAAAGGTGTATCAGTAGAACAAGGTGGATTCCAGCCTCCTGACCATCCCTTTAAAGTCCTTCAAATGGATTATATCCAGATGGACCGATGTAGAGGGTACAGATATGTGCTAGTGGTAGTATGTACACTGACACGATGGACTGAAGCATACTCCGTCCCAGACTATGGTGCCCAGACAACAGCTAAGCAATTAGTGAGAGAATTCTTCCCCAGATATGGGTTACCAAGGGTCATTTATTCGGACAATGGACAACCTTTCTCCTCCAAATTAATGGAGGCTGTTTCTCTTTTGTTGGGATATTCCTGGAGATTCCATTGTGTCCGACACCCTCAAGCAGCAGGCTTGGTAGAGAGGCACAACCAGACCTTGAAAACAAAACTAGCCAAAATATGTGCAGAAAAAGGGATAGATTGGGTCACTGCCCTCCCAGTTGCTCTCTTTTATATGCGAATGGTGGCACATTCCCGGACGGGAATGTCCCCTGTCGAAATAACATTCGGGAGACCTCCTAACATCTGGGGTGTCCCTTCTCCTAGAAAACTGACTGACATTGATTCTAATATGTTGACAGATTACATGGCTTCCTTGATGTCTGCACTCCAATCTTGTCGTTCACAGGTCACAGCAGCATTTCCAGACCTCACCACGCCTGGAGAACACGCAATCAGGCCCGGCGATTGGATATTGATCAGAAATTTCGATCGTACCAGCCCCCTGGAGAAGAGATGGACAGCTCCTAAGCTGGTCCTCCTAACTAACTATGAGGACCGCCGTCAAAGTGGAAGGACGCAAAGGATGGCTCCACGCTAGCCACTGTCGGAAATTTTTTGGACCTACACCCACAGACACTGTGCCTTGTCCAACAGCTACCAATGCCCCGGATATAATTTCACCAATTCCAGAACTCACTCCTCAACAGGAATACCGATCGCGGCTGCGATCCCACCAAAAACAGACTAAAGACATTGCACCTGATCATAACGCACCGGTGGCTAATTAAGCCCAGGAACAAGCTCTTGGTGAAGCGGCTGCTGGTAGACGTTTTGATCTCGTGTTTGATACTAAATCCATAGACATCCTGAGGAGAAATGACGCGGTGCGTCAATGAAAAAAGACTAATTATGTAAAATTACTGCATAGCAGGTTCTCGATTTTTCTGTTTACAATGTTGCTTGTTTGCTGTATAGCAGCCTGTCTAGGATGGATCTTATGTACAGTTTTCCCTCCACATTCTTCCACACTTATAAAGAATACCACTATGCAATATGTTGATCTTCCCCCACACCTCGAGGACAGAAGAAAGGAATTTATAAATAATACATTCATTTCCACCCTCCATAAACACCAGCTCATAGTCAACAAGACCAACTGTTGGGTTTGTGGCTTGATGCCACATTCTGTGCATAAGGGAATGCCCTTTTTCTCCCTCCCGTTTGGTTACTCAGGATCCGCCTATGCCTTAGCCATGATATTCTCTGCCTCAGTCAGAAACATTCCCCCGACCAAATTGAAAAACGAAAGTAATTGGAACGAGGTAAAGACCAAAATAGTAAAGGCTGTTTCTAAAATGGTGGATCTCACTGTCACCTGGGGGAGGGCCGAAGATCACGAAAATATCAGTTACTCACAGTTCCATGACATTGCTTCCTTCAGGGAAATGTTTTCCGTCGATCAAAGACGGACAGATCAAGGTGGTTGGGTAGTACCGCAAAACGGCTGGTTTTGCATAAGGGGGAAAGGAAAAGGGGAAGTAATGGGGAACAGCGAGTGTGATAGGACATACACACTGCCCACTCCCGATTTTCCGACCATAGTAACTGCCCCAAACACCTATTTCATTTGTGGACCCCATGCACGCACCTGGTTGCCCCAAGGCTGGTCTGGAAAGTGCTACATCGCATTCCTATTACCACCGACTTACACAGCCCCCACCAATTACCACCTGGTTGACCCTCTGACCCAAGTTAGAAGACAACGAAGGGAGGTTATAGATGCAGAAGATACTACGGAACAAGAAATAGGAGACTTCTTTAAAGGGTTTCTCCCTTTCTGGGGACCTATGGCAAATAGTCGCCACATCCGGCAACTAACCCGTGTAGTTCAGGCCACCATAGACGAAACACCTGGCGCCTTAAATAACATTACAGCTGAGGTCGCTGCAGACAGGCTCATGACACTACAGCACCGTATAGTTTTAGATGTCCTGTTAGCCGACCGTGGTGGTGTGTGTAAGGTAATAGTGTCCAGTTGTTGTGTATTTATTCCAGACAACGCCTCATCAGTTTATTCTGCTATCTCCCGCCTCCATGTTCTATCCGACAAATTGGATATGGACACCTGCACATGGTCCCTGAACGGCTGGTTCTGGGACCTCCTGTCCACCTGGGGGTGGAAGGCACTAACAGTCCTGGGACTCGTTTTGGCCACTATCTTCACCTGTTGCCTCTGTGTCCAGTGTGGCCCCGCCCTTTGTGGACTGTGTGCCACTTCCTGTACTCATCGTCCACGAAACCGAGGAAAGAAAAATGAAATGATCATGTTACAGGAACAAATATACGACCTGATGAATATAGATATTGATTAAGAATTTCTGTAATAGGGTTTCTATGGGACAAGGAGGGAATGTGAAATTTGACTAAAAAGCTCCCTTTTCCCCTGGTGTCCCATCATGCACCCTATCCACCCTGACATCGACCAGGCAAGCCGATCCTCCTACTTCAAGCACAAACTCCGTTGTACCCCCCCTTGCCTGCTCTCTTTCTCGTAAAAGCAGACACATGCCAAGAATAATGTCCAGCTACCATGTAACCTATGGGTTTCCATCCCGTTCGATATTTTCCCTTAGACAAGAACGGAGTCAGTCGGATGGGTGACTCGAAAACCCCCCTTCCCTAATTCTGTCACCGAACGAGCAGCTCTCGCTCGTCAATGATTTCCTAGTTTGCGAGGACAGCCACGGGTTGGGTTAACAACCAAGGGAAAACCTAATCAAGCACACGAGACAGCCACGAAGAAGAATAGTTTACCACAGCTCATTCTCCTTTTTCCCCGCTGCACACACATACCATTGTGAGACATCACCGCCCTTGTGTACGAAGTAAAGAACGCACAATGCCTCGTCCTCTTTACCTTTTCCGACAGAAATGACCCTGTGACAATACCTCGATTCTCTGTCCTCAGATACCAGCAACTCTGTAACTTGCCACCACAATCGCCCCGATGCAATATGTTTTTCTATGTGTAAATGCTATTCAGGTTATTCTTTAAACGAGAACAAGTATGCTATGTCTTCTGTATGATTACATCATGAATGATTGAATCGAGTCTAAGGGAAACTCCTTCTTTTTGATTGTACTCGTACTGTATATAAGTGCTGTTATGTTTCAAGCAAAGTAGACTACTCCTGAACCCGCTTGGTGAAGGAGCTCTCCCTTAACTCGAGTTCTGGAATAAAACCCTTTCAACTCGAAGACCACGGACTCTGCTCCTCATTTTATGCATTACCATTTTCTTGGGTAATTATAGAAATTCCGAAACGGCGTAAATAACTAGCTTTTTATTTACTACACCTGTAAGCCCATCCCATAGTATAGAGGGGAATCCACAGGAAGACTTTTCCCAGCATGCACATCATACCAAAGCACCTCCCAGAGATACAGTCACAATGCCCAAATTCCTAACACATTTTTTAGGAATGAGGACAGCAGATTCTCTGTTTTATTGGAGTTCACCTGTAGGGAAGTTCTTGCTGATCCATGTGGCTATTTTTAACATGCAGCTCTAAAAATTTTCTCTGGTCAGAGCGGGGACCTTTTCTATGGGGACTATCATCTGGGTTTCGTCCGCATTAGAGATTGTTTGGAACCCGCAAGATCTAATGATGGGGCCAGAGAAGACACATAGATATTGAACAAGGTGGGACTTAGGATGGAGCCCTGTGGTACCCCCTTATCCATTGTTGCAGTCTGTGACACAAATGTGTCCAATTGTGTACACATTATGTTCTGTCGGTCAGAAGGCTATGCATCCATTTTAATGCCGATCCTCTGACACCAATCTCTCGCAGCTTACCCAAAAGGATTCTGTGAGAGATGGTGTCAAAGGCTGCTGACAGATCCAAAAGGACCAACATCGTAGTAGTTCCCTGATTCAAGCAAGCCTGGCTGAAGACGGCTGTAATGCCAGAGACCGGTCCTAGGAAGCTTGTTTCCGGTCCAGGGAAGGCATGGCTTGGCAGTTCGGGCTGGACTGTTTCCATGAGGCACAGTGTCAGACTGATTTGCATATGGCCATGTCTGAACTGGGGTGGCCGAGTTGGCTGAAGAGCGGTGATGGATTAAACTCAGATCTGTTGACTGGGTGTGACCGTTTGATTGGTTCAGATACTCCGTCCATCACCAACCCCTTTTGTACTGCTTTGTTCGCCATAAGTTTGGCAGGGCATGCTCAGACGTGAGTCCCTTGCTCACTTTGCCACTGGATTCAAGCAAGCCTGGCTTAAGACTGCTGTAATGCCAGAAACCTGTCCTAGGAAGCTTGTTTCCGGTCCAGGGAAGGCATGGCTTGGCAGTTTGGGCTGGACTGTTCCCATAAGGCACAGGGTCAGACTGATTTGCATATGACCATGTCTGAACTGGGGTGGCAGAGTGAGCTAAAGAAGGGTGATGGATTAAACCCAGATCTGTTGACTGGGTGTGAGTGTTTGTATTGTCAACGCACCATCCATCATCCCCTTTATTTTTTTTTTGTTCGCCCTAAGTTTGCAGGGTATGCTCAGACGTGAGTCCCTTGCTCACTTTGCCACTGGATTCAAGCAAGCCCGGCTGAAGACGGCTGTTATGCCAGAAACCAGTCCTTGGAAGCTTGTTTCCGGTCCAGGGAAGGCATGGCTTGGCAGTTCGGGATGGAATGTTCCCATGAGGCACAGGATGAGATTGATTTGCATATGGCCATGTCTGAACTGAGGTGGCAGACTGGGCTAAAGAACGGTGATGGATTAAACCCAGATCAGTTGACTGGGGGTGAGTGTTTGTATTGTCAACGCTCCATCCATCATCCCCTTTGGTTTTTTTTGTTCGCCCTAAGTTTGCAGGGTATGCTCAGACGTGAGTCCCTTGCTCACTTTGCCACTGGATTCAAGCAAGCCCGGCGTACGACTGCTGCAATGCCAGAAACCGGTCCTGGGAAGCTTCATTCCGGTCCAGGGAAGACATGGCTTGGCAGTTCGGGCTGGACTGTTCTCATGAGGCACAGGGTCAGACTGATTTGCATATGGCCATGGCTGAACTGGGCTGGCCGAGTGAGCTAAAGAACTGTGATGGATTAAACCCTGATCAGTTGACTGGGGGGTGAGTGTTTGTATTGTCAACGCTCCGTCCATCATCCCCTTTGGTTTTTCTTTGGACACCGAAAACAAAGACACTGCACCTTGCCACACACTTTAAATTGTCCAACTACCTTTTGTAGCAAAGCTGTGTTGTTTGATTAAAATGTTTGAATCTCGATCTCCCTCATCTACATACACACACATGCACACATACTCACACACATACAAAAAGGCCATAGATGGAGGAGAGGATTTTGCTGTTGTGGGGGACACATCCTTACCTCTGACCTACCACAAGCACTTTTTGTTTTGGAACATGTATAATAGCCTTGTTCAAAACCCTTCACTTCCCTTATCACACATTCAGCATTCTTGTTGTTTTCTGTACAGTGACATAGTAATGTTGTTGTGGAATCTTATGCAAACAAAAAAAGCACCCAGCAGGTCAATACCTCATATAAAGAGATATCCACACTGACACTACTCCCAAAAAACCCCAGGCATATTCCTACATAGGAAAAGGTAAAAAAAGAGTATAATGCATGAGGTGCATCATTTAGGTCAGCACTTTGGCTTAAAGAGGATGTACACTTTTCTTGCAGTCAGATTACGTATATCAATATTTTCCATCGGCTGTGACATTAGTAAACCTGGTTTTGGAATCTCTCCCTGCTGCCTTTTAATTTTGCTAATTCATTTGGTGTCCATATTCTGATAATAAATAGTAAAGACCAGGCAGGGCTAAGTTTTTTAAAACATGCATCTGTCTGTTACCATTCTTGGACAGATATATTTAAACAATCCATTGTTGTATTTTCTGGATGCTAACAACTTGCTCTTGCTTCTTTTTTAATTTCCACGCCACTACCTCACAAACCCATTTGCTGACAAGCACCACTATCGATCATGGCCAAAATCACCCCAAAAAATAAGCTGTGCTCCAACCACACACTGTCTTCCCAATAACTCACTTTAAAATACTCCGCAAAGGGCTGATCCATTTAATGTTTGACAATAGCCCTTGAAACAGACTTCCTGTAGAGCATCACAACCCATCCAACCTACTACTCTTCAGAGAACAACTCAAGGATCTTCTGTCAACACCCAACCTACCAACATGTGATACCGCTAATCAAGACTCACTAGTTTCCCCAACTCCTGGTTTATTGATCATCAGCCTAAAGCTAAGACCGACCTCTTTCTTCAACCTGCTGTCCTGCAAAAACAATAAAATGTGTCTTCCCAAATTTCTCTAAATTGATAAAGACAAAGAGAACCAGCCACAAACATAATCCTTCACAAAGTGCAGCTTTCTTTTCCAGGGTGTCTGAGAAACTGACAGACAGACAGAAGTTCACTGTAGAGTGAGTCTTAGTACTTCTCGCTTCAATTGACAGAGACATTGCATTTGATCGGGTGCACTGGCTTTTTTCTTTGAGAAATACTGTAGAAGGCAGGTCTGAATACACGATTCAAAACATTTGAATTGTGCAACTATTCTAGCCCCGCAGCTTGGAGGGTGAGCTGGACTTTCACTTCATCCTAAGGAAATTGACTAACATACTCCACAAAATTCACACCTCCTCATTCTGTGCCTGGGGAAAAGAGGCAATGCTTAAGATTACACACTATTGGTACTACACCCCAGCCAAAAGGTGAAATGGAAGCACAACAGTTCTAATGGCTGTAAACGCAACTTCGGCCACCCAGACACACTGTCCTATCTCCTCTGGCTCTGTCCCAAACTCAAACGCTACTGGTAGGCCGTCTGAAAGATATCAATGAAAGGTTTGCAGCAGACATACCCTGTCTTTCTAGCTACGTCCTACTGAGACTCCCCAATGCCGACACACCCTTTACACTCTAACAATAGAAAGGCAATGACAAAGGCTTTGGCTTTGCGTGGGGCTAAACATGTCATCAAAGCCAAATGGGGCACAGGTAAATTATTGTCTCTCTTTGGCTGCATAAACTGTGGGACCTTACAAGAATGGAAAAGCTTACTGCTTCCCTGCAGAACAAGTTGCTACACTTTGTCAAAATGAGGGGCCCATGCATCCAATCTCTGGCACAGGAATTTGGGAAGGTGTCCTCTTTCCTTAAGAATACACCAGCTTACAGGACGAGGGGGCATGCCAGACAGCAAGATAAAGACTGACCGCAGTGGGTATGACGCACTAAAAGACCCAGCCTGCTGACACTAAATATGTTGCGAAAGAGCTAATTCTGGTGAGAGAAGTGATGCTCCCTCAATGACAACCCCTGAAATTTTATCCCTCCTCTCCCGCCTTTCCCAGTCCCCCCTGGTATCCTCCTCTCCCCGCCTTCAATCTCCTTCTTCTGTTCTCCCACTGTTATGTCCCACTGTTCTACCTAATCAGCATTTGGATTTAGGTAGGAGTATTTGTTCCTGGATAAATTAATAAAAATGATCTGAACCATAAAAGATCAATGGGTCAGCAAAATATTAAAATTTTAACATTGTTAATATAATATTCCATCAACATAAAGTTTCTCACATTTGTGGTCTTATATTTTCGCTGTTACTCTCAAACACTGTAAACTTATTTCACTTTCCTTTGGTCTGCAGAACTCTCTGATAACCCTCTTCACCTCAAGGCACCTCTTAAAATAAAGTATTTCTTTGTTCTATATTTCTACAATCTCAAAGGCTTTACTGTACAAATGTACCAACCTCAAAAAGTTGAAACTATGACTTGGCCTAGTTGTGATTCAAATTCACGAACAGATCACAAAACATGTCTTCTCCTTTGATCTCATTGTACCTTCTCTCTCACTTTCTCCCTCTCTCAAAGTCTTCTTCTCTTCTTAATTCTCTCACCCTTCAGCTCTCTTTCTCTCTCTCTCTGCCTCACTTACTCTCATTCTTTCTATTTATCTCCTTCTCAATATCTTGCTTACCCCGTTGTCCGTGTCTTGTCTGCTCACTTGCCTCTTGTTGTCTGTGCCTTCTCCACCCTCCCTACCGTTGCCCTGCCTTCTCGCCCACCCCCTCTCCCTTTGTCTGTGATGCCTACCATTTGCAATACAATAGGTCTCGCTTAAAGGCAAGACCTCTTGTATTGCAAATGCTTGTTTGTGCAGGGCATCAGGTTGGCCATTGCCCAGTTCTTTCCCTTCCTCCCCCATCAACGGTGGCACCATGGCTTTCATCAGAAAAGCTTTCCAGCATGAACTACATGTTGTGTACTTGTGACTAATACAACGTAGCTGACCTGATGATCGTCTGCTCTACCACACAAGAAATAAAACAATCTTGAAGGAGCAGGAGGTACACTTCAACACCACCCTAGCGCGATACTTCAGCTACGACTCGTGGTGGTCAGAAAACATGTTTTGAATCTCCCCTGCTCTTCTCCTTTCGAGGTTCATCAACTAGAAACATAGCCGGGGGAGGAGGTTACACTCTTCACACAAAAGGAATCACGTGTTGTGTAAAACATTTGCACAGTGTCACAGGGTTAATTCAAGTGGCACGGTGTTGGGCATGCAGCGCTAACAGACATGGGCCCATCGAGAGGGCACAGGACATTGAAGGAGATGTGCAAGAGAAGCTAGCTGGTGCAGTACATACGACCAGCAGGTCACTAGATATACTACACACTATACATGCCAATGTGGAACTCTTTGAGCCTGGAACATACAACACACTAGGAGACGTGGATATGCCAATGTGAAATCCTTTGAACACAGAGCTCACTTAGACAGTGGAGACGTGCGTGCCAATGTGAAGCTATTTTGGCAGTCCTTCACATACCAGAAGACAAGTGCACATCAATGTGAAACAATCTGGGCACAGGAACTACTGCACAGTCAAGGCGACATACATGTTAACAAGAAACACATTGTAAGGGACGAGCATGACAATGAAAACCTATTTGGGCACAGTAGAATCACAAGAAACGTGTGCATGTCATTGTGAAGCTATCTAGACACAGTTCATTTTACATCTGCTAGAAGACATGTGCATGGCAATGAGAAATGTTCTGGGAAACGTACACACTTTACATCTGTGGACAAGTGCATGTAAATGAGAAACTATCTGGGCACAGTACATACAGATTTTACATATGTGTATGCGAATAAAAAAATATTTTGTCACAATACATACAACACTCAATAGGAGACAGCTTCTTGTCAACGTGGTACTATCTGGGCACAGTACACATTGCACTCATTAGGAAAGATGTGTATACCAATGTAAATCTATATGGGTACACCAGACACAGTGCCTTGTGTGTGAATGCAAAACTATCTGAGCACAACAAACAGCTTGTGTATGAATGCAAAACTATCTGGGCACAACACACAGTGCCTTGTGTGCGAATACAGTGCCTTGTGTGTGAATACAGTGTCTTGTGTGTGAAAGTAAAACTATCTGGGCACAACACAGTGCCTTGTGTGTGAATACAGTGTCTTGTGTGTGAATACAGTGTCTTGTGTGTGAGGGTAAAACTATTGTAGTGTAGTTCCTATTTTTCCAATAGGCCCTGCGCATTGGAATAACATAAACAGTAGTATCGATGTAGAAGTGCGGATCTTCCAGGCCTCCACTGACTATGCTAAACTTAATTGGGTTTGTTACAACTAGCTCAGAGGTCACTGGAAACTTTCTTGACTGAATAGGAAGTGATCAGCTTCCCTGGCACAGCCAAGAAGGGATTCAGTTTTCCAACAACCGTGCAATATGACAACTTTGCTCCTCAGATCAAGAGTCAATCTCTAGGGTCGTGTGAAACAATAGACAGTTATTTTACTCAGTCAGTGGTTGTGCAGTTTACTTTCACAATATGTAGAGAATAGAGAGACGGGTGTTTTCAATAAAGGGTAACATTTATTGAACAGTCTTTCTTCTCGTACAAGAGAAATGAATTGCCACAATTGCAAGACTTGTTATTATAAAAAGTACGTACAGTAAGATAAGTATTGCGAAATAATACTGTAAAAGCATTGATATGGTTTCCTAGCCATACAATGGTTTAAAATGAATAAAACATATATACATTCATATATACATTAGGCTAAAATACTCAACTGGTGCTTCTAACTACGCCTACCCCAGTGTACCTGACCTAAGCCTAATACTTGGGAGGGGAGTAAGTAAGTAGCTTTAAGTTAAGTTGGTTTTGCCAAGGTTTGCTTCAAGAATTCTCTCTAAGGGTTTAGTCAACACCATACCACTGGAATAGAATTATGGAGGTCTGGTATCTCCTTAAGGGGGTCGATATCCCAGTCACCCGCAAGGGTAGACTAGAAACGCCGGAGCTGGATTTCTCTGCAGGAGAAAAGAAAGCGTCTCTCTCAGCGCGTCGAGGAGGAGGAGGAGGGGCAGCGTCCGCGGGCAGCTTGCATCTGCTGGGCTCTTGCAGGGGGACGGCTGTTCAGCTCCTAAGTTCACCACACCATCGTTCGCTAGTTAGCAGCGATAGCAGTAGCGATAGCAGCTATGGTATCATCAGCATAACAGCAACTTCAGCAGCAGTGAGACAGCAGCAACATCAGCGTTTGCTCAAGGCAACGTTGGTAATATTTATACCTGAAAGGTGCCTTGTTCGACGTAAGTTTTTGGACATAAGACGTCAATAAAGCTGTCACTAGGAAGTGATCGTCTATCAGTGCTCATTAGAGTTCTATTACTAATCAAAACACAGCAAGCGGGGATTTCCAGGTTGCTGAGTTTTTATCTTGTTGAAGAACTCAGAGTGTTAATCTAGGAATCTTAGATAGTAACTTCTGCTATGTCATTGCACTAATTGGTTGCAAAGGAAGTGGCAGAGAAAGCGATTCTGAGATGTGGCTCTGTTCGTGTGAGGCCAGAGACGAGTTTCTGAATATTGCATTGGATCAGTTATGCCAATAAACGGAATAAATGGATTTATAGCCGTATAGGGGCATAAGGTCACAGTATCGATCAGGGTCCTAGATTAGAACGCGAAACCCACTCCACGAATTCATGTCCATCAAATTACTAAAACTAGAGCAATAAGATGCATGTGTAACATTGCCCACCCCAAAATACATATATGCATTTGAAATAAGCATAGAAATCATTCAAAAATTATAGCATATGAAATCAATGAACGATTATGCAAAAAGAATTACACATGAAATATCTCTGAATACAGAAGAAGGGCGAGATAATTTCATCACATATAAATGCATTGCAGTAAAATGTGCTAGAGGCTGGTGTAAAGTTATTATGTCTCTAGATGTATATAGAAATAGAAGTAGAAGCTTCTGTTCTCTATGAATAGTTTTACTTTAAGCAAAGAATTTTTCGTGCCAACAAAGGTGAATATTAAAAAGTGTTCAATTCAAAAGAATTATTGCTTGAACGGGGAAAATAGAGTTCCAGCGCTTTTAGCAGTTTTTGTTGTTCAAAACTGAAGGCCGAATTCAGAGTTCATGGGAACGCTGTGTGTCGGAATGCTTCTCTAAAGTTATTGTTTCTGTTCGGGTGAGAACATCATATCAGACAGGCTCTCAAAGAATTGGTCTACAAAATCAGGTGACAGTTCGACCAAATTCGATAGTGCTGTAACTTGGCATGAGGTGTGAGAATGATTGCTGTCATCAAAGGCTGGATCAGCACTGCTCACAGAAGGTCGTACCTGGGTGATGTTGCTTTTGTCACTCGCTCCACTGTTACCACCTAGTCGTAGCACAGGAGTCTCAACGAATGCCGTCATCAGGATTGGTAGCCGCTGGGGACAACACAATGCGTGAGCCGTTATCGGACTGAGCAAAGTATCGATATCCATTGGTACTGCTGATGGAAGTGCAAGACAGGTGTCCAACACGCACTCATCTCCGCATAGCATACATCGTAGTACAGGTAAGATGCAGTTTTGCCATATCGTCTGAATGAAAGGAACCAGGTCATGTTTAGATCTCTCAGCCTGGCCAATCCAAGGACTCTAGTTATCCTGTCCCGGTAGCGTATTGCTAGGATTGTTTCTTCCATTCCCATAGGAGTCATGTCTGAGCTGTGGCTTGCCATAACGAAGCAGGAGGGTCAAAAATAAAATGCCTGCTACAAGTCCCAAAAATAGGGGTATGCCGCCAAAAAAAGAGTGGACAAAATTTGGAACGATTCCCAGAATTGCTTGAAATGGTGTAAGCAGTCCCGTGAAAATCGTCTTAAATATGCCTGGAATGCCTGTGGCACTAGACATGTTAAGGAGTTGGCTCAAAATTTCTACGAAATGCATGGGGCAATTTGTTGATAAAAGGTCATGAACCTCGTAGCTGTCCTTGCAACTAGGAGATCATACGTCTCTTTTGATGACGTTATGGGCACTGTTGTCTGCAAAAGCACAGACTTTATTTTGCTTAAAGTATCAATTCGTATAGAATAGAAATGCAGACGAGGCCAGATGGGAGTCTCTATGTCTCCAGGCCCGCTCAGGAACAATGCTTGCATACAGCATTTGACCATGGAAGTTACGCTTACGAGGTAACTTTTCCCTGGAACAAGGCCACAACATCTGTGATCCGTTCTTAGAATGTAACTCCCATCCGCGAGTTGCATAAAGAAGGGCTCTATCTGCGTTGCAGGTGTGACAAGCTGGTGGCATGAAAGGTTGTTAGAATTACCTTCACAGGCTCCGTGTAAATTAATACCCTGGCACAAAAGTATACCGCTTAGTGAACGTTTACAGTTTTCACCACTAAGAAATAAATTTTTGTCGCTGTCACTGTAGCATGAATGTGTGTATGGTAATTTCCATGCTGACTTAACATATCCTTTACCCAATCGTTCATACTGGCCAGTAGGTATGTATTCAAGGCACTTTTTAAATCGGAAAGTTGTTATCGGAATAGTGATAATTCCGTGTATTATCCATTCAATGACAGGACTTTCTGACATTGTCAATGGTAATCTCTCAAGTTTTTCGATGCTCAGGATTGTATAGTCTGCTCCTTTCTGTGCCAAGCTGATTTGTTTATCAGTAAGGTTAAAAATGGAAAACAATGACGTTGTGTTGATTAAACGCCAAGGCACATAGCCTGAACGAAGATTTTTCAGCGTCCAGCCTAATTGTACAATAGAACGTAATTGCGACTGGCCATGCTGTAACATTAGCAAGTCTCTGTCTATTATATCAAAGGCAGAGGATACAATATTGTCCAACGAATATATTCTGGAGGACAGAGTCATTAATCCATTGTCCACTACAGAAAGTGATTTTTCCAAATTAATACGATCAATTTCTCGTATTTTTTCTGCTGTTTCAATTTGTGTGACTTTCCAAGCCTCGTTGTACGCAGCATAGATGCTGGCCGCTATGAAACGCTTTTGACGCTGTTTGCGTGGTCCCATAATAAAATCGCGCAAATCAGCACCCTCTTTAAGTAAAGACAAGTGTTGCTTAATTTCAGCCAGTGTGGATGATCCTAGCCATTCGAGGCAGAGTTTCCCTACACTGTATGTTGTTACTATCCCTGGATGTTGTCTCTGGGAGTATCTAGGGCAGGGGTCTCCAACAGGTCGATCGCGAGCTACCGGTAGCTCGCCGAGGCCCTGTGAGTAGCTCTCCCCGGCATTTTGATTTTGTAACCCTTTATTTCCTTTTGCCGTTTTTGGAAATTTTTAATAGCTGTTTCCGCCCTCACCCAAATCAGCTGCTCTGATAGGCTTAACTGAGCTTAGCTGGGGAGTAGGAGGCGGGCTGAATATGACGACGTTGTTAGTCATCTGAGTTATCACTACGCCACCTGCCTTTCGCAGCGTAGCACCGTGACATGTGTCGGTGCAGAAAGACGCCAGAAATCTTGATAGCATGGGCAGTGGCGTGGCGCAGGCAGTACTGAGCTGCTAACCTACCTAACCTTGCGCCACCTGCCTTTTCCAGCCTGGCACAGAATCTCTGATCTGCGTGGGAAGCAGCAGATCAATCGGTAAGCCACGTCGTGAAATAGTTGTGTATGCTTTTTAGTTGTGAACAGTGGCAGCTGGCGGGGCAGCGCGGAGGGAAATAACAAAAGCAGTCTGCTTGACCTCAAAGGGTATTTTCCCCTGCTTGGTGTCCCCTTGCCCTGTGATTCTTACGCTCATCTTATGAACTCTTAAAATTAATTTGCACCAGGTATTGACAGCAATCGAGCAACAGAAATATGTATTTACATATTAGAGAAGAACATTTTTCATGTATTCCCGGCAGCAGGGGACAGAAAATGCGTAATTAGCCCCTTCTACAAATAGTTTGGCAAATAAGCACTTTTACATTCTAGGGACCCTTGTTATGGCATTTGGGACTTCCCTCAAAAAGATGTGCTTTGGTTGTGTATTCTTGGCAAAAGGCTTGTTAAGCGCCTGACCTAGTATCAGTGTCTGCTGGTCAATGTGAAAATAAAATGAGTCCGATAATTTTAAACATGTGTAGTGTGTCGTGTGCATGGATGGGTGTGCCCCTTTGAGTTCCATGGCTAGTCAGTTGTCCATTGTGTTTCCTGTACTGGTTGTTTTCGATATCACATTGCTAGTCAGGCAGTTAGTGCTTACGTAATGTGTTTCCCCTGCCAGAGTCATATATTTAGGTAACTTTATTTGAAAGGTTCTTAGATGTATGTTGGTGTGAAGAGAGAAAAGTACTTTTCAGCAGGTCAGCTGGCAGTACTGTGATGAGTATGGCTTCAGTGCTTGGTTGCATGGCGAGGGTGTACTGTAAAGGGATTTGTTTTTGAAAGGGGAATGAATAAATACATTGCACAGAATGGTGTCATGATACCTTATCAGTCTACCATTAGTCGCCCAGGTAATGGTTTGCTCTCAAAACTAAATTTCAGCGGGGCATATCAACAGTAGAGGGTTCCTGCGCAGTACACACTCTGGATTACTTATTGGTGGGCCGAAGTTGTTGAGGAGGATCACGGCAGAGAAGAACAGTGGGAGTTGCATGACCCAATGTCACCCCAGTGATATGTGATAAAAAAATATATCATCAGGTATCATGCTCCATTTATTGTCCGCAAAGCTTCATCTGGCATGCAAATATGAGGCCCTTGCAATTATTTATCACCCGTGGCATCCAGGTCCAGCACGTGACTGGCAGTGTAGCAGCTCTTCTCCCTGAGGGCACTTGAATCTCACACACACAGCCATATGCTGTGTCAGGTAGGCACTTTCATCTGTGGAGCTAAGAGGCTCTTGGGGCGCCAGCAGCAGGTTTGGGTGACATGGCAAAAGAGACACATATATAACCCCAACCTCGGCAACAGCCCCAGTTGCTGTCAGGCCTCTGAGACCATGCACCGCCAAGTCACCAAGCAGAACCCTCAACTAATTCAGAATCACTAGATCACCATCCCCAGGCACCACTAGCAGCAAGTTTCGATCACAAGGAATCTGCTGTGCACCTCACAGTGTGTACAAACTGATTGGTTGAGCACTGCTTTCATGCAGCCATCATAAATTAGCTCCAGAGTCCATATTCTTCCACCCTTTATGTATGTTTTTTAAAAGGTCCAAAATAATATTTTGTGTACCAACACAGAATTTGTCAGATGTAATAGAAAGAAAACAAGTGACAATCAACAATTGCTGAACTGAATTTTTCATTTTGCGGTCCACGGGGAATCAGTTCACTGCAGTGCATGTTCAAATCACAGTGTGGTCTCTAAAGAAATTAGGCTTAAAGTCAATGAAGCTGGGTATGGGGGGTGTCTCGTAAAAATGTGCGAGTTGCTTGGCATTTAGTAGCTCACAATGATTTTTACTGATCAGAAGTAGCTCTCACTACAGAAAAGGTTGGAGACCCCTGATCTAGGGTCTTGTCTGGTCATTTTTAACCCCTGTGTTTTGTTCAGGAATCTATCTTGACAGTTGTTTGTGTCAGTAGGCCAGATTAACCACTTTTTCCAATCAGGATGTGTTCTGTTAAAATGTAAAATTTTAGTTACGTCTATCTCAATATCTGTCGTTACATTTTCAGGTATTGGCTTTGGAATAGACGGTTTGTTTAGGTCTTTGATCTTAGCTAGGCCAAGACAGGATGTTTGGTGAATTGTGTCATTTAAAAACATCATTTGTTCTGGTATCATGCAGGTTCTGAATAGTGCTTCTAGGCCTTGTACCTGCCAATCTTTCGTACCCCAAATGGTTTTTGTTTCAATGTTATTTTTCCAATAATCAAAACCAAATGTCATCATTTTTTCATAAAATGCTTCTGAATATATTAATTTAGTGTTTTTCAGCATTGTTTTCATTCCTGATATATCTAACAGTTTGTAATAAAACGTTTCTGCATCACTGGTGTTAAACCCTGAGAAGTACTTGAATTTCTCAAAGAATGTTTTAGAACTGCTTTTAGGTGGTGTAGCACAATGTTCCCATTGATTATACTTAAAAACATTTCTAGGCTGTGCAGATTTATGCAAATAATGATCGCCATAATGTTTATAACAGAACAACTGTTCATAACTAGACGAACCTTGTAAATAATCATGTTCTGTGAATCTAGCCGACATTACTAAATCAGACATCGTGTCATTAATACTGTTAAAGTCCCAATCATCAGAGAATGTACTAGGTTTTACAAAGTCACTTAAGGAAACCTTCAGTTGATGATGATACTTCAGGATCTCGACCGGACCATAGATCTCATAGTTAGTTTTCTCCCATACTACCCCACCGGGTATTGGAATGGCTGTGACATTTACTGCTGACAGTTCTCTTTTCTTCACGTGGGATGATCTGTGTGGTTTGAGGACTAGGTTGATGTTCTGACTTGCTGTGTCCATTGTACTATATTTTCCCTCAATGAATTTTCCCAAACAAAGTACCATGATGAGCCAAAGCAGGAGGAAAAATACACCTAGATCGAACCAGAACTCTAACCAAGGGGAAATAAGGTAGATTTCCTTCAGTTGATGAAAGAGTTCCGTTGCTTTTTCTTTAAAAGTCTTATTTGTTTCTGGCATCTCTTCGGGGTTGCTTTGATCCTCGGAAAAATTGTCGAAGTCGATAAAATACCCAGAGGCAGTTCTGTCAATTGTTGGGATTGTTCTTTCAATCTGTCTTTCGGTAGCACTTTCTGATGCCACATTATTGTAGACTGGTGTTTCTTGACGAACTGTTTCAATCTTTGTCTCAAGAGGCATGAGTTCCATGGCATTATTGCATAGTCCTTCTCTGTGCACTGCAGGCTGATCGAATGTGATTAGTCTTTCAGTTTGAACCTCTTGGATTGTGGCAAGTTTGGGTATTCTGTTGTTTCTCGGGAGTCCACTGGGCCTACTGTTGATTATAGGCCACATGCTTGTGGTTTTACCAGGTCGATTGATACAACTCTGTTCTCCTTTTTACCAGCAAGGGGCGGTAGTACTACTGATCTTGTTCCGGTGACTGCCAAGACAGGTACTGCTTTTCTGTAAGAAGGCACAAATTCCTTCTTCACCGCTATTTTTTCTCTGACTAGATCCCCAATCTTTGGAATCCAGACAGACCTTGCTGGGGCTGTTGCTTGTGGTGCCTCGTCAGTGGTATCTGGCTGTTGCTTTAACTTTATGTTGCTTAAGGATTTTCTTGTTTCATTCAAGTCCTGTAAAACAGCCAAACGATCTTTGATGTCAAAGTCTGTTTTTTTCTTATCTTGTACCACTGATATCTGACTATCGAGGTCCTGAACTCTCATTCTAATTCCGAACAATAGTTTGTATGGGCTGAAACCTTTTAGAGAATTTATTGGCAAGTTATTAAGACTGGTCTGGACACTTATTAGATGTTTGACCCACCCAGCACCTGAACCTAATACCTTCGCTGTTATAGATCGCTTTATGTCTCGTTTTTTTCTTTCTACCACACTATTCCCTTCGGGGTGTGACGGACAAGAATACCGCAACCCAATTCCCATGCTGGCCATGGCCTCCTTATAAGCTCGAGAGCTGAAAGCAGGACCCTGGTCAGAATGGAACGTGGCAATTGCGTATGTGCCGATAAAGACTCGCAGATCTTTCTCATAACCGTTCTGGCATCAGCCGAGCGCTGGAGGCCACATTTTTCAAGTGTGTTTAGCCTTAATGATTAATAGGACGCAGGATGGGGTGTAGACAGCGTTACGCTGTTTCGGATTGGTAGCCGGTAGCATAGTTCACTACTGCGATCCCTGTTACAGTTTTCACAGTTGTTTGCAAATATTTGGTGTTGTACACTCATTCCCGGCCACCAGTATACTGATTGTAATTCAGTCAGGGATTCCTTGATCTTTCTGTGCCTAGGACCCAAACCCATGTGTGCGTCTGCTATCAAAAATATTCTCCTGTTCATGTTTGGAATTACCCTATCCCCCACTCCAGGGATTCGAGCAAAAGGAACGGAGTTTGCATCGATTACGTATGCATAATTGAGTGGATAGTTCACGGGTAGTGCTGCACAGTCGCCTTTTACGGTCGTTTTTACTGCCAGCATGGTTTCCCCGTCTATGTTTTGTTCTGCACGCTTTTTTGTGAATACGGAAGCCGGTTTAGTTGCTTCCGCTGTGGCTGTATTAGCCAATGAATTCCCTGCAATGTGAACGCCATCACGTTGAAGACTCTGTGCGTGTATCACGTGAGTCTTTTGTAGTTCTTTCTGAAAAAGAGCTACCTGGTTCCAGAGCAATTTATGCTTTATTGTGGCACCTGTGTCATCTTTGTAATCGTTTTCAATCCAGCTCTGCAGTTTATTATTGTAAGAGTTGATGCAAAAATGAGAATCGCACACGATTAGTGTCGGGAATTCACGTTCTGCATTTTCAAGCGCCATCTTTAAAGATCTGATTTCAGCTCTCTGAGCCGAACAGTTTCTTACTGATTCAGTTTTTGTTATTTTCGGTCTGAATTTACTGCACAGCCAACGACCTTTAACAATCACACAGGCTGCATCGTAGGATTTTCTCTCGTTGTTGAAATGCTGTACAAATCTATCTGTATAGATTATACAGGCGTGCTGTGGGAGAGGCAGAAGTTCGATTGGCAGAGGATATTCTTCTTCATATTCTAAATCATTCAGTTCTTCGAATTGCGGGGCGAAATAGTATTTCACATCTTCCGTTCCTAGAGAATCTATACACTGTATCCATTTCGGATCCAGTGACACTGTAGGCAGGTTTACTGCGCTGAATAGCGCCTCAAAGGCGGATTCTGCTGTGAGGATATTAATCCTTTTACCATGTGCTAATTCTCGTTCATTTGCTAATGCAATTTGCACTGCTTTCACAGTTCTTTCTGTGGGACTGAATGTTTTTTCTACTTGTGTGTACAAGTGAGATTTAATTGAAATTGGTACCTTTTCTCCCTCATTAGAGGTCAGGTACGTGAATCCGCATCCTCCTGGGATGACTCGGATTACAAGATCGCGTGTGTTATCACGTGTATCTAATTTTGTTTTTGCTAACATGTCTGTTTGCAGTGATCTCAAAATTTCTGTGTGTTTTTGAGTCCAATTGATTTGTTTAAAATCAGGTTTTATTAGTTCGTAGAGAGGTTTAACCCTCTCTGCGTAATTTAGAATGTATGTTCTTCCGAAATTCAGAAAACCTAGTATGGATTGTAAATTCTTCAGCGTTTTTGGAGCTTGGATTATAGCGCACTTCTCTAAGAAGTTGTCCGCTAGGCTTTTTCCTTCACTTGATAATTCGTAGCCTAAAAACAATACTGTCAGATGGGCAATTCGAGACTTTTTAAAGTTGAATTTGTAACCCTCTGCTGCGAACCCAAGTATAATGGTGTTCACTCTTTTCAAGTGAGTATCCAAGTCGTCGTCTGTGAGGTAGATATCATCTACGTACGATAATGCCTCATCATCATATATTTGTAGTAACTCTGTTACCTTAGCTGAGAATAGTCCTGGGCTGTTCTTGAACCCCTGTGGGAGTCGACATAAATTTTTCTGAGACCCAATTACGGAGAAAGCGGTCAAATACCTGCTTTCTGGTGCAATGTTTTGACAAAAGAAACCATTAGATATGTCTAATGTCGTTTTATACTTTTTCCTAACTATGTTGTTCATTAGTGCAGCACTATGCGAGTTTTGTACTGCAAAAGTTTTGCAACATGCATTAAGGTGTCTGTAGTCCAAAACTAGACTATATGAATTTTCTGGCTTGGAGACAGGAAACAAAGGATTGTTCATTTGAGAGGTGCATGTTTCAATCACCCCCTGGTACTCAAGTTGATCTAAGATCTCCCTGACTTGTTTTTTAGCTTCTTGCTTAATGGGATACTGCCTTTGGGCAGTTGGTTCACTTTTTAACTGGATTTTGTGAGGAGGTGAGTCCTCATCCCATCCTACATGATTTTTATATATTGCCGGCCTGGGCTACTGCCCATTTCCTTGCATAAGTATATTTTTTGTGAATCGGAATGTGATTCGAGAAGGCAGGCATAATCATTTCTTCGCCACGAGGGCACTCCCTGACAAACTCTGGGGGCCAATCTTTTTCAGCTAACAGAATATCTAAGCCTTTTGAGAGTTTATCCCAAAATAGACCCCTTATTTTCCTAGTCCTATCACCCTCTATACGCAATGTTATTTCGTATATTTTATGGGGCTCGCTAAGTCTGGTGTCGGCAGTTTCAACCTGAATGTATTCATTCGTGTCCACTGTCTCCAGATGACTCTTCAAGATCTTGCAGGCTATACTGATTTCTGCTGCACTCTCTAACATTGTCTGTGCCCACTCCCCGTTTTTCAACTGTGTCCTCAGTATTCTCGGCATGGTTGATTACTCTAATACTGGCTACCTTCTTTTTTGGAAATTGAGATTTTTTACTCTGAGCAGGTTCCTTGTCTTTGGACTTGGTGTGCTCTCCTGGGTCTGACCGTCCTCTTCTTTCCGATTTCTGCAAAAAAGATCGAGAGGGACGTGTATCAATACTTTGATATCTATCAGGTTTTTTCAAATTATCCCTATTTCTAAGGTTGTATCTTTTCTCAGAGGGCTCCCTCCTGGGAGACTGGTGTTCTCGAGTCGGAGATCTTTCCCTCCGTCGAGGAGACCTTCCTCTGGACTGGAAAACTTTTTCCTTGGGAGTGGATTGTTTATTTCCATCCCAGCTCTTTTTTAGGAGTGTTTGAATTATTTTTCATAAATAATTTTTCAGGATTTTCGAGCAGTTGGGGCTTTACTGGTTTTCCACCCAAGCTGTCTCTACCTAATTCTTCATAGCACTTTTCTATGATTTTGGCAAGCTCAACTGGCTGATCTGTTATATCTGTTTCCTTCAACTTCTGGCAGATCGCCACAGATGCTGCTTCTCCCTTTATATTGGCTAATAATATAGCCGAGACCTGCTTGAAGTCTTTCAGTAATTTCATACCAAGAGTTAAAGCAGGTTCTGGACCGTATTCATTCTGAATCTGTCTTAGTACATCTGGTATTATCGCCATAGACGGAACACCATGTGTTTTTGTGTAAATGGAAGCAAAGACTGTACCCCAAGTGTCACGGTCCTCCACGTGTGGTGCGATTCCCATAGGAAGGCAGATTGTCAAGATTCTGTGTTTCTCGATAGGGGTAGTATCCGGAAATACTGCCTCTATTTGAGTGATTTTTTTGTGCTAACCAGAATGGAATCTGTTCCCGTTTTGCGGGTGTTTTACCAAGACATGATTGTATGTTCTGTGGTGTGATTTTATTAGTGTTCCCCTGATGAGGGGTCAGCTGTGGTACATTAACAGCTGGTTGGACTGTTGCAGTCCGCATTACATATTTGACTAATTGCCTATGTATTTTAATAAGTGTTTTTAGCTGTACTAACAGCTCTTCTTTTGACATTTTTTCAATGTCCGGATGTTGTGTGTAGCTGGCTAGAACCGGCCACGTTGCTCCTGGTCTACCTAGTGGACCGAGCCTGGTAATATGATCATTATGTTTTAGGGCGCCATTAAACCAGAGCAGGTGCTCTTGGAATTTTAGTGGGATTTCAGTCTCCTCGAAAGGAGCGTACTCATCCGGAGGTTTCTCTATTTTGTAATAGTGAAACTCTTTTGTTCTAGCGTTTGCCACTGGAAAGTTTATCCATGAATAGAATACCTCTGTCTGCCGATATTCGTGTGCCTCTATCACGAAAATTACTGTACCACCTTGTGGTGTCAGTCCGTTTTCTATAAGTTTTAAAGTTATAGACTTTCTTAAATGTACCGGGATGATAATTGCATCCGGTTCAGTAGTAGTGTCGGGACCCTGCTGAGTCGCATCTGCTGCGGCCCCAGTGGTTCCGTTTTCTTCTGGCATTGTATAAATGCAAGGTTTGTAGAGCAGGTCTCCAAGGAGACAAAGATTAGGTGCACAATATTTTGGAACACTATATCCTTCAACGTTGAATAAACTAGAGCTTTACATAGGAATCTCTTCCTACTGAGTTTGGGCGGATTTAAACCTTTCACCCACTCCAGACGTCTATTGGAGTATTTACGGGAGAAGGGGGTCTGTGTGAAATATGCACGACTGAGTTACTCTAACGTCTTGCGTTAGTTTATCGCCTTACCAAACGTTTGGGCGCCATGTAGTGTAGTTCCTATTTTCCCAATAGGCCCTGCGCATTGGAATAACATAAACAGTAGTATCGACGTAGAAGTGCGGATCTTCCAGGCCTCCACTGACTATGCTAAACTTAATTGTGTTTGTTACCAACTAGCTTAGAGTTCACTGGAAACTTTCTTGACTGAATAGGAAGTGATCAGCTTCCCTGGCACAGCCAAGAAGGGATTCAGTTTTCCAACAACCGTGCAACATGACAACTTTGCTCCTCAGATCAAGAGTCAATCTCTAGGGTCGTGTGAAACAATAGAAAGTTATTTTACTCAGTCAGTGGTTGTGCAGTTTACTTTCACAATATGTAGAGAATAGAGAGACAAGCGTTTTCAATAAAGGGTAACATTTATTGAACAGTCTTTCTTCTCGTACAAGAGAAATGAATTGCCACAATTGCAAGACTTGTTATTATAAAAAGTATGTACAGTAAGATAAGTATTGCGAAATAATACTGTAAAAGCTTTGATATGGTTTCTTAGCCATACAATGGTTTAAAATGAATAAAACATATATACATTCATATATACATTTGGCTAAAATACTCAACTGGTGCTTCTAACTACGCCTACCCCAGTGTACCTGACCTAAGCCTAATACTTGGGAGGGGAGTAGGTAAGTAGCTTTAAGTTAAGTTGGTTTTGCCAAGGTTTGCTTCAAGAATTCTCTCTAAGGGTTTAGTCAACACCATACCTCTGGAATAGAATGATGGAGGTCTGGTATCTCCTTCAGGGGGTCGATATCCCAGTCACCCGCAAGGGTAGACCAGAAACGCCGGAGCTGGATTTCTCTGCAGGAGAAAAGACAGCGTCTCTCTCAGCGCGTCGAGGAGGAGGAGGAGGGGCAGCGTCCGCGGGCAGCTTGCATCTGCTGGGCTCTTGCAGGGGGACGGCTGTTCAACTCCTAAGTTCACCACACCATCGTTCGCTAGTTAGCAGCGATAGCAGTAGCGATAGCAGCTATGGTATCATCAGCATAACAGCAACTTCAGCAGCAGCGAGACAGCAGCAACATCAGCGTTTGCTCAAGGCAACGTTGGTAATATTTATACCTGAAAGGTGCCTTGTTTGACGTACGTTTTTGGACATAAGACGTCAATAAAGCTGTCACTAGGAAGTGATCGTCTATCAGTGCTCATTAGAGTTCTATTACTAATCAAAACACAGCAAGCGGGGATTTCCAGGTTGCTGAGTTTTTATCTTGTTGAAGAACTCGGAGTGTTAATCTAGGAATCTTAGATAGTAACTTCTGCTATGTCATTGCACTAATTGGTTGCAAAGGAAGTGACAGAGAAAGCGATTCTGAAATGTGGCTCTGTTCGTGTGAGGCCAGAGACGAGTTTCTGAATATTGCATTTGATCAGTTATGCCAATATAGGGAATAAAGGATTTATAGCCGTATAGGGGCATAAGGTCAAAGTATCGATCAGGGTCCTAGATTAGAACGCGACACTATCTGGGAACAAGACATTGCCTTGTGTGTGAATACAGTGCCTTGTGTGTGAATACAGTGTCCCGTCTGTGAATGCAAAACTATCTGGGCACAACAAACAGTGGCTTGTGTGTGAATGCAAAACTATCTGGGCACAACACACAGTGCCTTGTGTGTGAAAGTACAACTATCTGGGCACAACACACAGTGCCTTGTGTGTGAATACAGTGCCTTGTGTGTGAATACAGTGTCTTGTGTGTGAAAGTACAACTATCTGGGCACAACACACAGTGCCTTGTGTGTGAATGCAGTGCCTTGTGTGTGAATATAGTGTCTTGTGTGTGAAAGTAAAACTATCTGGGCAAAACACAGTGCCTTGTGTGTGAATACAGTGCCTTGTGTGTCCTGCTTCACGCAGAAGCGGTCGCTCCCCTCACCTCCCCCTGTTGGTGGTATCGTATGCGCTCTGTTATTCTATTTTAAAGCTATTTGTGCAGCGCTCGAGAACGGTGTGCTCATTTCTACTACTGGCACTATTACTGAAATTGATTCCTTGCAGCGCTTATGACCTGTGCACTTTAGTGCCACTGGAACTGCTTTTAAATACCCATTCCGTGCAGCGCTCGTAACCTGTATGCTGAATTAGGCAACTGCTTTAGTCAATTGAAACCTACCTGTGCAGCGCTCGATAACGCTACTTGCCTCGCATTTGTTAATTGCTAGCGCTTTCATTGTGGTGCGCCTCGAGATTGTTGTCGGAGCATTTGTTTGTTTGTTTATTGTGCAGCCATTTTGTTGGGACCCCTTGCAGACCCTCCCTGCACCTAGATCCTGCCTCCCAGCTGACCCTCCCACGCTCCGCCCCCTCCACTCTCCATTTATGCAGATGAACCAACGCGCAGCCTCCACGCACTGCGGCCGCGCCAAAGGTGCGCCAAAGGTAAGCCCGTCTACGCCCGTCCGCGCCTGGACCGCGCCCAGTGCCAGACCCCCTGGTCCCCGCCACTCCAAACCCACTAAAATCACTTATGATGCCGCTACTCTCCTCACCCTCAACCCCGGACGCACTCCACTATGCTGCAAAGCTACCCCAGGACGTACCCACGGCCCATTCGCCTGCCTCTCCTGCAAGTTCAACTGCTTCAGGACCCTCACCAAACCCACTTCCTCCACACACATCTTCCACCCCAACCACCTGAAGTGCATCCTACTGAACACCCGCTCGGTCCACAGACATGCAACAGAACTCTGGGACCTAATCGACACTGCGTCACCTGACATCGCCTTCCTTACTGAAACATGGATGAACGCATCTTCTGCTCCCGACATCGCCATAGCCATACCGGACGCTTACAAGATTATCCGAAAAGACCGCACCAATCAAACTGGAGGAGGCATCGCCATCGACCACAGAAACACCATCAAAATCACAACCAGCTCCGACGACAATCTTGCATCCGCCGAACACCTCCACTTCCAGATCCACACCGACCCCAAGACCACCCTTAGAGGCACCCTCATTTACAGGCCTCCAGGCACCCGCACTCAATTCAGCGACAACATCACAGACTTTGTCAGCCCGCACGCCCTCGCCTCCGAAAACTACATTCTTCTAGGAGACCTCAACTACCACCTCGAAAACATACTCGACAGCAACACCACCACCCTTCTGGACAACCTGGCCAATCTCGGACTCAAACAACTTGTTGACACCCCCACTCACACAGCCGGACACACGCTCGACCCTATCTTCACCTCCAGCAAACACATCTCCTTCGATCGCACTACAGCTCTCCACTGGACGGATCACAGCTGTGTTCACTTCAACTACAAAACCACCCTGCCCCACAACCGTCCACAACCCATTCCCCGGAGAAACTGGAACAAAATCACCATCGACCAACTCCTCACATCACTCAACCAAAACCCTCCCGCCCTCTCAATGGACCCAGACCAAGCGGCCACCAACCTCAGGCAATGGATTACCCACAGTGTGGACGAATTAGCACCCCTGAAAAAGCACCAGTTGAAATCAACCAGCAATAAGGCTCCCTGGTTCAATGATGAACTTAAAAAATCCAAGAAGCTGTGCCGCACCATGGAGAAGAATTGGAGAAAAAACCCAACCTCAGACAACATGGCCTCCCTCAAGACAGCCACCCGCAAACACCACCAACTGATTCGATCCGCCAAGAAATCAGCATTCAAGGACCGTCTCGACAACAATTCTCATAACAGCAAGGAACTCTTCAATATCATTAAAGAATTCACTAACCCCACCGCAGCATCCAACGACATCACTCCCTCCCAAGACCTCTGCGATGCGCTATCCTCCTTCTTCTACAACAAAATTGCCGACATCCACAACAGCTTCAAGAATACTCCCTGTGATCAACCCGCCCCACCCCCTTCAGATCCCACTCCTCCAACTAACAACCTCAGTGCCTGGAACCCAATCACCACTGAAGACACCATTCGCCTCATGAACTCAATCCACTCTGGCTCGCGTTCTGACCCCTGTCCCCACCACATCTTCAACAAAGCTGACTCCATCTTCGCACCCCAACTCCGTGATGTCATCAACTGCTCTTTCAACTCTGCCACCTTCCCTGAAATCTGGAAACTCGCCGAACTTAGCGCCCTGCTGAAAAAACCCACAGCGACCCCTCAGAACTGAAAAACTACCGACCCATATCCCTCCTCCCGTTCCCGGCCAAAGTCATCAAGAAAGCCGTCAACAGCCAGCTCGCCGCCTTCCTTGAATCCAACAACTCCCTTGATCCATCTCAATCCGGATTTTGAGCCAAACACAGCACTGAAACTGCCCTCATTGCAGCGACCGACGACATCCAAGCACTCCTGGACAACGGAGAAACAGTGGCCCTCATCCTACTCGACCTCTCCGCCGCTTTTGACACAGTCTGCCAGAGCACCCTTATACAACGCCTCAGCAACATCGGCATACAAGGAAAAGCCTTGGACTGGATCATCTCGTTCCTAGCTGGGAGAACTCAGAGAGTCCGACTTCCCCCATTCCACTCAGAGGCCACCGAAGTCATCTGCGGCGTATCTCAAGGATCCTCACTCAGTCCCACCCTCTTCAACGTCTACATGAGTCCTCTAGCCTCTATCGCGCGTCAACACAACCTCAACATCATCTCTTATGCCGACGACACCCAGCTAATCCTTTCTCTCACCAAAGACCCCAACACCGCCAAAACCAATCTTCACAAAGGCATGAAAGAAGTAGCCGAATGGATGAAACAGAGCCGACTAAAACTCAACTCAGACAAAACAGAGGTGCTCATCCTAGGATCCTCCCCCTCAGCTAGGGACGACTCTTGGTGGCCTTCCGCTCTGGGCACAGCACCTACACCCACAGACCATGCACGTAACCTTGGCTTCATTCTAGACTCCTCTCTCTCAATGTCCAGACAAGTCAACGCAGTCTCGTCCTCCTGCTTCAACGTCCTTCGCATTCTCAAAAAGATCTTCCGCTGGATCCCCCTCGAGACAAGAAAGACTGTCACTCATGCACTGGTTACGAGTCGTCTGGATTATGGCAACACACTTTACGCCGGAATTACAACAAAATTACAGAAAAAACTCCAGCGCATCCAAAACGCATCTGCGAGACTCATATTAGACATCCCGCGCCAAGATCACATCACCGGACACCTAAAAGACCTCCACTGGTTTCCCGTCAACAAAAGAATTACTTTCCGCCTTCTCACCCACGCACACAAGGCCCTTTATAATCTAGGACCCGAATGCCTCAACACTCGACTGTCCTTCTACAAACCCACACGCCAACTAAGATCATCCAATCAAGCCCTCGCCGCAGTCCCGTGCATCCGAAAATCCACCATGGGTGGCAGATCCTTCTTCCTGCCTGCCAAGACCTGGAACTCACTCCCCAACAACCTCCGCCTTACTCAGAACCACATCTCCTTCAGGAAAGAACTGAAAACCTGGCTATTCGACAAATAATGAACCCCTCCCTCTAGCGCCTTGAGACCCTCCGGGTGAGTAGTGCGCTATACAAATGCCCGAACTTGAACTTGAACTTGAATACAGTACTTTGTGTGTGAAAGTAAACTATCTGGGCACAACACACACAGTACGTAGAGCACTCACTAGAAAAGCTGTGTGTATCAACGTAACATTTTCTTGTGACATATCATACAGAGTTCTCTAGAGAAGACGAAAACTGTAGAATATACGGAGCTCTCTAGGAAAGATGTGTATGGCAATGTAAAATTATCTGTGTGCAGTACATACAGGTCTATGTGAGTTAATGTAAACCTATCTGGACTCAGTACATACAGAGCTCACTGGAAAAGGTGTATGTGCCAATGTAAAATCATTTATGTGCAGTGAGTGAGTACCTGGCTCACTGGCGATGATGTGAGCGCGCCGTGAATACAGTGTTGTGTGTGTCAACTCAATACAAAACTATCCGGGGTAGTACATGCAGTGTTCGCTAGCAAGCAGGCATGCAAATGACAAATATTTGTGCAAAGTACAACACAAACTAGAAAAAGCATTTGCAATGCAATAGGTCTTGTATTTTCGAAACTTTGACCTATTGGTATTGTAAATGACAATGCTTTTTATTCATTGGTAGTTGTTTAAAAAAATAATAAAAGGCATTGCCAATAGCTAAGAATCTCGCAATTGCAAGACCTTTTGCAATTCAAATGCTTGTTTTTCTACCTGTCCCTCCAGTTTCTTTCTCTCCAGGAATTGGAAACATAGATGTTGGTGCAGGGCAGATAAGAGGAAAAACACTGATCTGAGGAGCCAACAAGTAAAATAAATGCAGTCATCACAGACAAGATGCCCCCCCTCGCTTCTGATTCACGGTGCCACTGTACTGACTGCACCACTCATAGGCCCCTGATTGTGTACCTTTCAATGTGTCTGATCAGAGTCTGTTCCTGGAGGGAGCTGCAAACCTTCTGCTGCCCCAGTCAGCTCTGTGCTGCCTCGTCCCTTCTCAGAGAAGAAGTGCCCTGTGGAGAATGCTCCCTCTGAGGGCCCCCCTCCCCACCCTTGTCAGAGTCCTGTCTCTGACTGAAGAGAAACAATGTAAGTTGCTACTTTGTTTCTCTTTAGTCCTGGGTCAGCGGGAGGAGCTCAGAGCAGACTGCACACTGCAGCTGCTTTAGAGCAAGAGACACACAGCTCTCTACAGATGAGCTGAGTACGGGGCCCCTTCATGCACTGAAGAACTAGGGGCCTCCTGCACCGCAGGGGCTGCGGAGGTGTTTGCTATGCCCCTGTTCGACACCACACAACTGCCTGCACCAAAGCTGTGGGCCCAGCTCAACACAATGACCGCGACTTACAACACAATCTCTGACGCGCCACCAGAGAACCGCTACCTCATGAGTCTCATGTATCGCATCACCGAAGTCTGTGACTCCCGACTCCGACTTTGCCTCAGCACCCGTGGCCCCAAGGTGTGACTTCAACACCAGGAAATTGACACCTTGTTGCTTAACTCTTGATGTTTCATCGACACCGTGCCACCATCGGAACCGACACCTCGCTGAAACCATTGCATCACCTCCCCTGCATCTCACACTGTCCCCAGGCATCAGTGGCTCAACAACTCTGCACTGCCTCCAGGAACCAACACTTCACTTGCTTCAGTGATGCTTCATCTCCTCTGTGTAGTGCACTGTCCCCAAGCACCAATGTGCCAACAACCCGCATACCAGTAAGGAACTGACGCCACAATTGCTCTGTGACCCCTCACCGACGCATTGCATCTTCTTTGAGTCTTGAGGCATAACCGGGCTCTGCGTACACTTGTGGATTCATCCCCATTAAACATGTTGAGCCCCAGCCAGGGCTATTGTTTTTCTAAGCGCTATAACTATATGTAATCTTGAAAAATTCATATCTTGAATTGTGTATGTTGGAATTTTGTCACTTTGGTCTTGTTTTACTTAGATAAAATTGGCTATTTTTCTAACTGGTGTGGAGTACTTTTGCTGTGTTTTCACTGTATTAGTGTGTGTGAGTGTGTGCACGCATACAAATACTCTACACACTGCCTCTCCCGTTTAGTCTGACTGCTCTGAGCCAAGCTACCAGATGGTGAGCAGAGGTTACCTTAGTGTGTACTACACTTACCCTGGCTAGAGTGTGTGTCCCTACTTGTACAGGGTGCAAGCCATTGCCAACTAGAAACCCCATTTCTAACACAACTCAAAATACATGAATTTCCTTTGATTCTTTCTCTGTTCTATGATTGTTTGATTCAAAAGCATGAAGAATCTATAGTGCAGATACCACTTTATAAATATTAAATATCATAACATACTATTCCCTCTATATTATGATTTGTGGTGAAAAGAGAACCACTAAATCAGATGAAGCTGGCTGTTCATGCTTATCAAACATGTCAGCCTATCATATACATAGAAGGTGAATCTGAGAGAGAATTGACTGAGTCACTTGTTCCTGTCATCTCAGGACTTCTGCATTTCCAGGGATATCCTCAGGGCCCAATGCTGGAGGATCAGTACTCCATATGTGGGTACTTCTTCTTATTTCTTCTCCACTGTTGTTTCCAGCACTCTCCTACATCTAGTTGGCTCTTCTCTGATTGGCGGATCGAGACTGAAAGACTATGACTTCGGAGACAACTTATTTCTTGTAAAGCTGGTGAAGCTGTGCAGCAATCCAGGAATTTAGTTACTAAGTGGGCTTATGAACACCACTGGGTCTTTTCTAGAGTTTGTGACTCTCCCAAGAATGGCTGGCTCCACCTTCTCCCCCACAGGGTGCAGGGTTTTTCGTTTTCACTTGGGCAAATGCATCTTTGAAGGTTCAATATATGACCTTGTGGGTTTTTTGAGATTTTGGGAAAGAATTGAACCTTGTGGTGTCAAGATTTCTCAAATGTTTTTTTCTTAAACACCATCTCCCACCAGCAGAGAGTTGTGCCTTCATCTACCGTCAGCCCCCTCCTGGGCTCTTCAGCTGGTTCATCAGATTCTACGCAGTTCTCTTTTTTAACCCTTGCTGGGTGTCCTCCTGGACCTGTCACCTTATGAGGTGATATTTATTGTTGATGGTGATCACATCTCTGAGATTCTTGAGGAATGTTGATTATCTGGATTGTACTGCCGGTTTCTTTGGCTCATCACAAGTTTGTTGGTTTAATAGGCCTGGGCAGTTCTTCCTGCCTAAAGTTCTGTCCTTTGATTTGATGAGAATGTTCTTACTGGTACTTGCGAGGGTGAGGGGGTGGGATGTCGGCTGGGTGTCTCCATTTACATAAGGCACACTGAAGGAAGGTTTCCAGCACTGTAACTATATAGTTGTGGTATTTGGTGCTAGTGAACATGGGCTCAGGGCTTTAAGTGGGGGGTGCTGTGGGGGGCTGAGCACCCCCAGTTTCTTTGAAGAGGCCTCGAAAGGGGGCTCTAGGGGTGTTAGGGTTTGTGCACAGCAAAGAGCATGTTCCCTCTCATTGTACTAGTGGTCTCAGTAATAGCTCCCTTTAAAGATACCACTGAAAGCCTTTCTTGTTATCTCAGCCCCTCCCTAAGACTTCCGTGTATGTTGCTCAATGTATTCACAAGTTTGGACATTGCTGTCTTGTTTGCACATTGGACCTTGCTTTTACCAAGGCTTATTTAGAAAACATTGGACCTTGCTTTTACCAAGGCTTATTTATAACACTCCTCCCTAGGCCATGTGTTACTTCAACTCATTAGCATAATAACTGAAACTCTGCACACCTGCTTGTGAGAACCACACCCAGTTCTTCGAACCACACCCAGCTCTTCGAACCACACCCAGCCCTGTCTATAAAAGGCAACCCCTGAGCCTCACCCAGTGCTTGTGCTCATCGACCTCCCACTTACCTGAGAACAGATCCTTCAGCGCTGGCACTCCTGCTCTCTCCAGACCTTCATTGACTTCAACGGGCGCGGCTTCTGGCTCTTCCTTTTTCTGGTTTCCGGCTACTTCTTGCCTCAGCCCCTCTTCTGTCTACTGCAATAGACCTGCAAAAGAGAAAGAGGTCAAGGTTAGACTGATCAGTATCCCTTTTCAGCAACAAGTAAGTGCAAAACCTTTTATTACCTGAAAGAACTTTATCGGCGATTTCTGGATTCATGTAAAGACAATTTGGAACAAGATATCTCCCACGAAGTTTGTGGTTCAAACCCTTTGTTACAAGAATACTTTGTGGAACTTTGTGAAATAAACATTGTTTTACATGGAACTTTTTTAAGAATCGAACAGAGGAAACAATTGACAGCAAGGCAAACAGTAAATCAAGGACTAGCACAAATTACCTGCTGTATTTTGATGTAAAAGTACAGCATTTGTTTTATAAAAAGTCTGGAAATGTGTGAAAAGTGAGTTTGCTATTAAGAATTTAGGCTTTAGTTATATTAAGGTGAATGTTAGACATTGGTAATTCTGATAATGATATTCGTTTGATTTTACAGAAGTTTTACAGTAATAGAAAGCACATCCCAGAACAGTAACACATTCAAAACCTGGAAGCTTGAGACCAGGATCCAAGAGGTACTTGTAGAAGAGAATTTCTAATAAGATTAAGGTTTAGTCAGGAACACATTTAGGGATAGGTTGCACTTATCTGTTCTTTGTTTATGTTTCATTACGCACCAGTTTCTACAGAAGTCAGAGAGGGCTGCAGATTTTAGCAGCACTTCCACCCTTCCCTTGAGCTTCTGGTTCTTAGTGCACTGTTTTAAAACTAGTGTGCTGGAACAAGCAGTTTCAGGGTGGGGTCGGACTGTCTTCAACCTCCATCAGAACTGAACAGAAACTCAGGTGAGCTGGGCTTTGACAAGGGGGTTCTATTTTCGGGCCTCAAATGTCAAAGGTAGGGTGAGCAGACATCCCGGTTTTGTTTGGTGTTACTAGTGTGGGTAACATGTCTTGATAGTGAAATACTGCCAATTTAATTTTTCACTATTGAAAGGCTATCTTGCCCATAGGATAACATGGGGTATGCTGTGTAACATGTTTACCTGCATATCTCCCCATAACGGCAAGATAGACATATGGAATATGGTATCCCTGAACTCAGAATTTATTAACACATCCTTTAGTGAAGATGGTTTAAAATTCTTAGTTTGGAAATAGCACTTTTAGAAAGTGACTATTTTCCTGTTCAACCTTTCTGTGTGCCTCTGCCTGGTTGAGTATTGACTGTCTGGTTTGTGAGTGACAGGGGCTGGGGGCAGCTCCAGGATGCTGGCTGAGTCAGCACAAGGCTGAATAGATCCATCTGTATGTAGAGTGGTGGGAGGACTAGCATCTGGGTCTCAGTAGGGCTGTGCCTGCCTGCCACAATTCTGGATCCACCTCCTGCGGTGTGTCTGATAGCCCTGGCCCACACTCACAAAGGAAGAAGACATGCACTGTGAGAGTGCACCCAGGCTGGTTTAGATTGGGTCCAGGACCCCTCACACAAGAAGAACAAAACCTTTTGGGGTATAAAAGTAGGACTGGAGCCCTACTAAAAATAGATTAGGAAACATTGTGATCAAGAAGGAATCCGTGCTGAGTGTCTTGGAGCTGACCTACAGTTGCAGTGATTGCTGAGGAAGGGAAGGTCTGCTGTGTGCTGTGTCCCCCTAACTTGAAGAGGAGCTGTGCTGTGTGATTTGCCCCTCTGAAGCCTGCCTGTCTCCAAGAGCCGAAGAAGAGCTGGGAACTCAGGGATACAAAAGTTCTCCAGCACCCACACTTCCAGCTGCTGTGTGGGTCAATGCGCTGTGCCTTCGTGAAGCTGCCCCCCTGTGAAATCTGTCTCGGTGTGCTCATCGGCACACAGCTGGGGCGTAAGGCTGTGAGGCCTGCTCTGCCTCAAACGTGATCTGCCCCAGGATCGAGCCACTTGCGCTCTGTGTGTGTGGATTAACGCCCTGCTGAGGAACTTTGGAACACCTGCTTTGCCCCCGAGCGCTGTGTGTGCATTGACTCCACTGTCGCCCCTCGAACTCTGTTGTGTGCCTGAGGCCGAATTCGCCGCTCTGACAAGGAGCCTTGAAAACACCCTGCCAGTATTCAGCACCACCGACCCCGAATCGTCATTTCCGAGCGGCGCTCGGATTGGTCACAGCAACAAGGATTTCCCCCAGAAACGCGGAAGTTCGTGAGGCGGAGCTAAGTTGCATCTGGAGAGGCGCGAGGTGATCCCCTAGAAACCGGGGTTCCCCTGCGCTCGTCATCGAGGAAAGGAGCTGCCTAAACCTGAGGCCGAGGCATGTTCCACTGGCGAAAGCGGCTTCACCGGAGATCAGCGCGGACCGCAGAGCCCCCTTCACATCCTAAGGTAACGGGTAACCGGAGTTTGCATGGGGGGAGATTATGATCACACGTGCTACTGGGGGGCCTGCATTCTCTTTACAGGTCACCCTATTGCTACTTGCGTGTCAGTGGCGTGACAAAACTTGAGGGGGCCCCCTGCAAAGTACCTGGATGGGCCCCCTCTGACCACACTCAGGAACTTGCACTGCACAATGAGAGATCCTTTCAGGAGCAGCACAAAATGAAGAGTAACATCTGCCTGCCAAATGTCACTTCAATTAAACATTGTTGATCACTGGAGTAAACTATTACATTTTTGTTGCAGATAAGAAGCTTAATATTCTCGTTGCGTGACGCAAGGCCTTATCACCTGGAAACCAAAATCAGCAGAGGAAGATTTTCTTTTCTTTTTCAGATATAACAGTCCAGCCTTCAAGAAGGAAGTTCTAAATTTTACCATGGCTACTAGTGGCTTATCTGCTTCTGCTCTGAAGCGCAAGTCTATGCAGTCTTCAATGATTGACTTCCTATCGTCATTGAAGACCCAGGTGAAGACATTTTTACAGCTCAGCAGGAAAATACATTGGTGGTGACAGTACAGGAATGTAAAGCAAAACCTATGGAGAGCACATGCAGGGTATTAGACACTGCCCACTACTGGGAAAAAAAAGATTGCCCTTTCACTGACCACCGTGATCTAATTCATTTTCAGGCAAAGAATGGAAGTGAAAGGGTCGTGTTTTGCACAGCAATGTGACTGCAACTGAAATAGTAAAACTGAAATATATCAAACAACACAAACCAAAGATCACAGTATTAATTGATGAAAGCACTTCTATTAGCAATGCTTCTACCTTAATCATCTACCTCCGCTGCATTTTTGGAAATGAAAGTACCCCAGTGACCATCTATTTCAGCCTGCTAGAGCTGGCAGAAGCAAATGCCCTTGGCGTAAAGACAGCTCTCCTCAGCTACTTCAAAAAAGTTGGACTCACAAAAAGTCTGCTACATGATATCTAGATTGCAGTATGTTCAGATGGAGCAGCAGTAATGCTTGGTAAAAAAGGAGTAGTAGCATTGCTGAAATCAGAATTTCCAAATCTTGTACTGACGTGGCATTGTTTGGCTCACAGACTAGAACTTGCTGTGGCAGATACAGTTGATGAGGTTGCCGGGGTCAATCACTTCAAGATTTTCATGGACTCATTGTATGCCACATACAGCATGTCACCAAAAACCAGAGAGAGCTAAATCTGGCCGTCAGCGAGCTATGTGTTCAGCTTCAGAAGATAGGGAAAATACTTGAGACTAGATGGTTAGCATCCAGTTACAGATCTGTGAAAGCTGTTTGGAACTGCTTCCCAGCCTTGTGCAAACATTTTGAGAATGCTTCTAAAGACCCATCCAGACCCATAAGAGACCGGAGTAAGTATGAAGGTCTCTTGAATAAGCTTACATCCTATTCTTTTATTAGAGATTTAGGGGTAATGTGTGATGCACTTCAAGAGCTCAAAGACTTATCACTCTCCTTACAGAGAAGGGACATTACAATTGTTAATGCCCACAGACATTTGGTTAGTCAAGTACGTATATTTAGAGCAATGAAGGACTCACCAGGGGAGTTTGCTTATGCAGCTCAGAGAGCAGTTGACAAGGGCAAATTCAAGAATGTTCCTCTTTTCCATGGTAGAAGTAACTCTGTTGCTCTTAATCAAAATCAGTTTTACTAAAGTCTTTCAGTAAATATCAATAAACGATGTGCCCCGGATTCTGAGAAAGAACTTATAGCCAGCTTCAGTGTGCTAGATTCAGGCAACTTGCCTTCTGGTGATGAATGCATTCTTTATGGTGAAACAGAGATCGAGAAACTGTGTTCAGAGTTTCAGCTGCCAGCAAGAGATACTATCCAAGCTTTTAGACTTTTCAAAGATTTCGATGGACAGAAAACCCCTGAAGCATTAAAAAAGTTAGTAGTTTGCATGGAAACCCTGCTAGCAAGTAATGCGAATTGCGAGAGAGGTTTCAGCGCAATGAAATTAATTGCTAGTCCAACAAGGGCCTCTCTTCTTGTAGAGACCATTTCTTCATGTTTATGGGTAAAACCCAATGGTCCTCCATTTGAAACATTTTACGCAAAGCTGTATGTAAAGGGTTGGCTGGCAAAAGGTAGAAGGTCTGCTGAAGAAAATTGTTGTGAGAAACCCCAGCAAAATAGACACAGTAAATATCTTCAAGGGTTTTGGGAAATCCTGCAATAGATTTCTAATTAATGTAAATAATTTTTACATGTTTTTTTAAAGTGTTTGATATTTTATGGCTTATACTTAATAAATATACTTTTTTGCCTATTTTATTATCCTTTGCTGGATGCAACTTCATGATTTTCTTAAGCACACAATGCTAGTTATTTTGATTTAGACCACGCCCCTACTCGGATAGGCCACACCCCTTATAGACATTCGCCACGCCCCTTTTAGGGCGCCCCCCGTTTTTTATCCCACTTAAAGCCCGGCATGGCCTTAAGCCTATTACAGCTACCGACAGTTAGTGGGTTCTCTTTTTGTTTGAGCTTCGGCGGTTGCTGGGATTGCTCCTCTCCCACAGCTCTGGCTCCATCCACAATGGGGGAGAGTAGGGGATTTCATCAAGTAATCAAAATGTTCCCAGGGGTGTGAAACTGCGTCACTGAGGTTGGCTCTAACAATCAGGCTAGTGTGGGAATCATCTGAGCTTTCTCTCTCAGACAGATTTTCAAAGCGCGTCCGCTTTCACTTCCTTCTTTGCTCTCGCTTTCGACCTGCTTTATAACTGCATCCCCTCTCTGCTCATTTCAGCCATCATTATCGCGTCCTGTATTTATTTTAATGTTTATATAATGTATTTGCCAACTCGAAAGGATTCATTCCTGTGTAAGATGTTTTGCTTTGTGTGTGTTTTGGGAACAAAAGGCTCAGCAGTTGGTGTCAATGCGCTATAAAAGGCTGCAATCCATGGGGCAGATGTACAAGCCCCTTGCCCCACTTTTCTTATGTTAAAAATGACGCAACAGTGTTGCAAGGGGCTTGTAAATCTGTCCCCATGTGTGTAATCACAGCGTGCGGCCTAAATATAGAAGACAAGCCTTAAAGAAGAAATTCCTCAGTGTAAGCAAGCTTGATCTATCGGGCTATGCTATTTCTGGAAAGACAGCTCAGGAGGGTAACAACACGCCCTCTGTGGCTAATTGCGCTTACCATGCACGCTGTAAGTTCCAATACCAGGAAGATAGGTCAGTCACTTAATACACACAGGGGCATATTTATCAAAAGGAACGCACCGCACAAAGCACCTCGATCCGCTGTGTTACAGGAAAAGGGCAGGAATGCGCCGTATTTATCACAATATGGCGCATTCGGTTTTGCGCATTCAGGGGCAGATTTACAAGCCCCTTGGCCACTTTTGTGTCATTTTTAACAACGGGGAAAGTGACGCAAAAGTTGCGCAAGGGGTTTGTAAATCTGCCCCTCAGCACGGGGGCCTGCGTGGCATTCAGGATTGTATTTATGCAGGAAGGGGCCTTCACCAAACTTTGACTGGCAGTGAGACATCCCATACAAAAGAATTTTTGTTAGAGATGTTTCACTGAAACCTTTTCTAAGAAAAAACTTTTTTCACAGGAAAAGGAAGTTCTGCAGTTAGTTATAGTAAAACCTAATTTTATGTGGTCTTTCGGTTGCTTTTTTACATTTCTTACTTGGGGAAGCTGGTGAAAACAAAATGTAACTTAACACACTTCACATGGCCATACTAATGCCAACACGTGGGCTATGCAACGCTAGATAAAATAAAAGAGTGCTTAATTTGAGCAGGTGATTGCCTGTGAAGCCCAACCGCGCTCATTTTTGGGACCGGCACTTATTTTTTCCTCATCTCATATGGCTCGCCAGCAAGAGAGAAAAAAAAATCCTAAAGGATGAAGAAGGGAGAGAAAGACGATAAACGGACACAAAGTGAGAAAGCAGAGAGGCCAGCAAAGGTGAGATAAAGGGGCAGGGCATGCCAGGTCACTACCCAGCCTTGGTATTCAGCGCCCGATGTTACTAGCACCACGGAAGCACAGTTTTGTGTACAGAACTCTTTATTTTAGGAAGTAAGCTCTAAGTAGACATCAGCCAAGTGTCACACTAAAGTTAGAACATTTGGCAAATGTTTAGCCCCCTGACTTACTGTAGGGTAAAGTTTATTGACAATAGTTTGCCCACTGGCATAGGTCTTTTAAGGCCTCAGTGTGTGTGCCAAAGCGTCATAGAAACTGATAACGGTCCCGGAGACCACACCCCGGGCGCACCCTCTATACTGAAACGGAATACTTGTGTTTACAGTCGGTGGCTGTTCATCCTACCATTGAGCATACCACAGTCCAGGCATTTTACTCCTTTGGGGCTTCTTTGAATTCTTAAACTAAACCACTCGACAGATTTCACACACGTTTTGAGACACGCAGTGACAAGTTGTGACCGTTCTAAATTAAACTGTTCTCTAGGTAGCTTCGGAAAAATACAACCTCACTTTGCTCATGTGTAACGGGTTTTTTAAAGACAAGGGGGCATATTACCAACGTTTAGCGATATTTACCGCTAACGATGCTTAGCAACGAATTTTTTAACGCTAAGCATCGCCGGAAATTATCGCAGAGATAACTTGCTATTATCAAGGTTTATCTCAGCAGTGATAAAAATCCTCACGCTAACTGCCAATTGAGAGATTATCGCTGGAAAACCAACGATAATCTCTCGAAGTTTGGCGTTAGCTTGATGATAGGGGCTCACAAACTTAGTCATGATATCCACCTTCCATAGGATATCATGGCTAAGTCAGGAAAATACCAGGGGGCATATTATCAAGGGGGTTTATCTCTGCTTTTTTGGCTTTAAAAGCCAAGAAAGCGGAGATAAAATTATCTCCCTATTACCTAGCTGTCGCTAACACCAGTTAGCGACAGCTAGTAGGAGATAGCGACCATCTTGGGCCCCACTTTGCATGTCAGTGAAATTTATCACTAATGATATGCAAAGTGGGCGTGCCAAGATGTTAGTGACTGAAAACAGTCGCTAACATCGCTATCTCCTATTACCAACTTTTGGAGATATTCGCGCTAAGCGCGAATATCTCCAAAAGCTAACACCTGCCCTGAGCAGTTCTTAGCCATGTTATCCAATGGGAGGTGGATAACATGGCTAAGAGCATTAGCTCGGTAATGCATGAATATCGCTGACTTTTCAGCGATATTCATGCATTGCGGCAATTTTTATCGCATTTACGATAAACCTTGGTAATACCAAGGTTTATTTGCGGTAAAAATCGCCGCAACTCAGCGGTAAATTTTTGTCTCTAACCAAGCAATAGCGATAATTATCGCTATTGGTTGGTAATATGCCCCCAGGTGTAAAAAAAGCAGTGCTAACCGCGGTTATCGCTGCTTTTTTTATCACTAACAGGGAAAGCGAAATCCTTGATAATAGGAAAAATGTCGCTTAACAACATTTCTCCTATTATTTTTCTCTGGAACGCCCCTTTGCATCTCATTAGAGATGCAAGGGGAAGCGTAGAGAAAAAGGGTGATAACATGCGAATTTGCGTGTTAGCACCCTGTTGCTGATAGGGAGATAATTTTATCTCCGCTTTCTTGGCTTTTAAAGCCAAAAAAGCGGAGATAAATCCCTTGATAATATGCCCCTAAGAATGCTAATGTGACATATATCAGGGTTTTTTTCAGATTTGTATAGCGCATACTCGACCCGAACGCATTGAGTGGTTTATATGAGCTCACGCCTCACGTTGCATTACACAAGGTCAAATGTATTAATTTTTGGGGATGGGGATAAAGTCATTTGCCCAGAATCACAGGTTGTTCAGCGAGCCAAGACTCAAACCTGCTTTCTTGGTTTTAAAGTCAGCAGTTCTGGTCCTAGCGCCAAGACAGCGGCGTCCATAACAGCTTTCATTCGGACTGATAACGATCATCTCAGTGACTTGTGCCTGTAGAAGCAGAACACGTCACTGACCCAACGCAATACTGCAGGCTCATATTTTTTTACAACAGCGCGAGCCTTTGTGTTAAATCATCTTAGCAATGCTCGCGTTTCGCAGCAGCACAGCTCCTTAGGTGACACACGTCACACATACTAAACCTCTAGGCAACAGTATTAACACTCATGAAGCATCATTTATGAAAAGTGACGCATCGCTGCCTGAAAACAGCGATGCATCACTTTTCATTGTGCCCTCCTTGCGACACAAATGATGCGTCATATTTACATTATGACGCATCATTGTGCAAGGAGTTACAGTCTAATAGATTTCACTGCGCCACTTCTACAACCCTTTCTTGCGGCAATACGCCCCCCTTGCATACATTATACCTGGCGCAGGTATAATGTGGCGCAGGGGTTTACAAAGTGACACATCTACCTAGATGAGTCACTTTGTAAACATGGCGCAACAAGGCGCATTTTTTACGCCACTGGTGCGTCACAAAAAGTGACGCACCGGTGGCGTAAAAGTGACGCAAGGGCTCATAAATGAGGCCCATGGAACATAGAATAGACTAGACTCTCAGGCTCCCCCCTCCACAATCTCTCCATTCGAAGACAGCAGTGCTATCGACCGAGCAGGTCACCTTGTGACACACCTCATGCCCTCTACGGAGAACACGACACCTGGGCACTGTGAAAGACGAGCCTCGTCGCCGTTGCATTTACTGGCAGGGGAGGCATTAGGAATCGGGCTCTCGTAGGTAGGAGCATAATGTCAGCTCCCGATTTCCAGGCTTCTCACGTTCTCCAGCTGTGTGCAGGAACCAGTCCGGATCAATAGGATGTGAGCAAAGGCCCCCGACTGCGCGGCACCAGCTGTAACACACGTGCCTGGCACGGAGCAACTCTGCACCTGCTCCCGGTGGGCCGCCTCGTGGAGTCCGCGTCCACTACTCCGCCATCAGTTGCAAATGGATGGGGGTGCTGATTGTAGAGGAATAGGTTTAAAACAAGATTAGTGGCTACTGGATCAATATACTGTTTTTTTTATTGTTACAAAACTACAAGTCCATATATACAAACAACAGGAATTTAAAGAAATAACAGGAAGGCCAAGACAGGCCGCATGACAAAGGGACAGGAACTGGCAGGGGTGTAACGTGCTCAGTGAGATAATGAGGGGGTGCTGGCAGGTGGGAGCTTCAGATTTTCCAACAATCAAGCTGGAATATAATGTTAAAATGCATTATATGACAAGCAGGGAGTATGAGAGGGACTAAAGGGCCAGTGGAAAGGGAGGCATATGTGGTTTTGGAGTGTTACACAAGGTTTTTCCAGCAGGTTTATCCCCAGATTTTTTTGGTTTTGGGCCCCCTGTTAACCCAGTTTTTGTCGGTTTTTAGATTCTGGGCACCTTATCACTGCTGATCAGTGCTAAAGTGCATATGCGCTCTGGGTAAATTGTGTTTATGGACTGGTATTTCCATGATTAGCTGTTTGATTTACTGATAAGTCCCTAGTACAGTGCACTGTGTGTGGCCAGGGCCTGTAAATCAAATGCTACTAGTGGACCTGCAGCACTGATTGTGCCACCTACATGAGTAGCCCTGAAAGGGCATCTCCTACCTGCGGGTGCAGTGTCTGCGCGCAGTCTCTACTACCATGTCGACCTGGCAAGTGCGCCCACTTTCCAGGCCCTGACCTTCCCTTTTCTTGCATGTGAGTCTACCCCTAAGGTAGGCCCAAGATACCCTTGGGGGCAGGGTGCAGTGTATGTGAAAGGTGGGACATGTCCTACTGTGTGTAACATGTCCTGGTAGTGATGTACAGCTAATTTATTTTTTCACTTTTGAAAGGCTATCTGTCCCATGTGATAGAAACGGAGTTTATTTATAGCATCTTTTAAGTATAACTTTCCTTTGGAACAAGATGGAAATATAGAGTTTAGTATGCCTGAACTCAGAATATAATTTAATTTAATTTAATTTAATTTAAAAACATTTATACAGCGCTCGTATACCCAGCGGTTTCATGGCGCTAGTGGTAAGACAGTGGACGGCAGCAGCTAATGGGTTTAGGTAGAGTAGGCTTGCATAAAAAGGAAGGTTTTGAGATCCTTCCGAAACTGGAGGTAAGAAGGTGAGGTGCGCAGGGTAGCCGGGAGGGAGTTCCAAAAGGCTGGAGCCAGGACAGCGAATCTCGCTCCACCCGCCTTCTGTTTTTTAAAACGGGGGATGGATAGGAGGGCCAAATAAGTGGAGCGAAGTTCTCTGCCTGGGAGGTAGGGCTTAATGGCGGAGCAGATGAATTCGGGAGCAGTGCCCGATCTGGCCTGGTAAGTGAGGCAGCCGAGTTTGTAAAGGGCACGCTCTTTCACAGGGAGCCAATGTAATGCGTTTAGCAGTGGAGTGGCCCGGTGGTATTTGGGTAGGCCATGGATCAGGCGGGCAGCCTGATTCTGTACCAAAAATGTATCCCTTTTAGTAAAGATTATTTTTATATTGTGTGTTTGAACATACCACTTTTACAAAGTGGATCTTTTCATGCTTAGCCATCCTGTGTGCCTCTGTTGGTTTGCGGATTGACTGTCTGGCTTTGAAGTGACAGAGGCTGGGGATATGCATTCACTGTAGACAGCCACTGGAGGGGTTGAGGTGTACCCTGCCTTTCAGGATGAGTCAGGGCTGGGCTGAATAGACCTGGCTGTATTTAGAGTAGGGGGAGAAGATTTCCTTTTCCTTTCACCTGAATGGGTCTGGTCTGCCCTACACAATGCTGACTCCAACTCCTGCCAGGAAGCTGGACCAGAGAAGACAGAACTGGTTTTGACTGAGCTCAGAGCCTCTCCCCCACAAGAGAACAAAGAGAAATTGAATATAAATAGTGGGGCCCTGACCCCAGAACTTTGGATTATTCCTTGAATTCAAGAGGAATCTCTGCCAAGGAGAAGAGCTGGAAAAACTGAAGGAGAAGTACTACCCCTTTGCTCTGTGCTGCCTGGGATTGGCCTGCAGTGGCTGTTTCTGCCAAGGAGAGGATAAAGACTTTGCTGTGGGCTGTGTCTCCTGCTTGAGGAAGATCTCAAATGGCTTGAAGTAGAGCTTGCCTCCTGTTTTGACATCTCAGGGAAACAAATACTTTACCATCAATTCCCCTGAACTTCCTTGCTGGGAGTACTGACCTGCCTAGAGGTGCTTGTGACTGTGTTGGTACTCTGGAGGTTGTTACTGCTTTTGGAAACTGGAAAGGTAACGCAACTACGAGAAGTGCGACAAATCCGCACCTGTTTCCGATGCATCGCCGAAGATACCAACACAGCGCCTGCCCGTGGCTGGAGAAATCACTGCATGCCGAATCCCATGCACGATCTCTGAAGTTCAAGATCACTGCACCGATTCCGATGCAGGCTCTGCTGTGCGGCTGCAAGAACCAACACATCGTGGGACCGTGGCTGGAGAAACCAATGCAGCGCTGTTGCCACCGCCTCATCGAGAACCGACGCATCCCCATTCCTCACGCATCGCACTGGGATGCCAAGTCTACAAGAATGCCAGGGCCACAGTATGAAACCAAGCCATCACCTCACTGCACAGTAAGACACCAATGTATCACCTCCCTATCAGTAAGGAACGGATGCATCACTACCCCTGTGTGGCAGTAGCAAAAACAACAGTTGATGGACAGAATGCAGAACAATGTCATACATTCACCCCAGTACAGATATCTGGGCCTAAATCCATCCTTTTTCTGCACTTCACACCACCCCAGTTCAGACATGGCCATATGCAAATTAGCCTTGACCCTGTGCCTTATGGGAACAATACAGCCCCAACTGCCAAGCCATGTCTTCCCTGGACCGGAATCAAGCATCCTAGGACCGGTTTCTGGCTATCAGCCGTCATCAGCCAGGATAGCTTGCCTACAGTGGTGTGGAGAGCACAGGACTCACGTCTGAGCATACCCGTCCCACTCGGGGTGACAAATGCAAAAACAACAGTTGATGGACAGAATGCAGAACAATGTCATACATTCACCCCAGTACAGAGATCTGGGCCTAAGTCCATCATTTTTTTGCACTCCACACCACCCCAGTTCAGACGTGGCCATATGCAAATCAGCCTTGAACCTGTGCCTCATTGGAACAGTACAGCCCGAACTGCGTGGCAGTAAGGCACCAACGCATCACCTCCCCTGGAGTAGGGAACCAAAGCTTCACCTTCTCTGGGTGTAAGGAACCGACTCATCACCTTCCCTGTGGCTGTTTTTGTTTAAGATTGTGACGCATCCAAGGTAGTTTGTGTTGAAAGTGTTGCATCCATAGCTTGCTATGTACAGAACTGTTTCTACCTTTTACAAGTCATATTTTGATTACTGTAATGTGGAGTTTTCGCGTTTTGGTCTTGTTTGGTTTTGATAAGAACTACTTATTTTTCTAAACAGGTGTGGTGTTCATTTGAAGTGTTTTCACTATCTTACTGTATGTGTGCACAAATGCTTTACACACTGCCTCTGAGATAAGCCTGTCTGCATGTGCCAAGCTACCAAGGGGGTGAGCAGGGGTTATTTTAGAAGTGTATCCCCCTTACCTTGGCTAGGAAGAATGGTCCATACTTGGACAAAGGTGCAAACCATTGCCAACCAGAGACCCCAATTTCTAACAGAGTGGTTGAAGAAAACATTTTGCAAAATAACCAACTTTTTTCCAGAATTACAAAGCAGAGAGGGAGAGAGTGTGTGTGCAGTTTTGTCTGCGTTAATGTAAAAAATACTGGTGAAATCCAACAGACACCTCATCATACTGACTGAAATCACTGGTACCCAGCTATTTGGAAGGAAATACATTTCTTAGGGGGATCTAACACCCCAAACACCCCCTTAAGCTACACCCCTAGCAACTGGCCATTTCCTCCTTAGTCCCTTCCTTCTTCTATATATTGTAAGGTTTACTTCCTGTCTCCTCTGCTTCTCACAATATCCAAACCTGACTTTTATTTTTTATTAGTTTGACCTGTCAACGGTCCCAATATCATCCCAAGCAGCACTTCTGTATTTTTCCTTGTGCAAGCCCGTTTCTCAGAAATCTTTAGGTGTTAAGAGTTGCTGGGACACTCCTAGACCTTTATAGGTTGAGCCTATGCAGTGCATGCGCTGTCTTTTCAAGACATGCTGTATTCCCTCAGTGGGCTAATAGTCCGCCACTGCTTTCTATTTGTCCGTTTAAGTGTCCTTTAAAAGTCCTTGTATCTGAGTGGTTATTTTTCCTATTTCCCCCCTTTTTCGTTGTTTGTGCCCAACCATGGAGCAGGCACCCACATTTTATAGTATTCTGCTTGTCCCGATATTGCTACTGGCTCAGAGACTTTTTTTTAACTTCCTGTGCTTTTATTGATCAGCATGGCACTCCATGCTTTAGCCCTTGATCAATCTTTAAGCATGGAGGCTCCAGTGCATTTTTTGTTCTGTGTGGCGCAGCTCGTCCACCTCTATTTTGCCGTATATAATAATAATATGTTGCATCTTCTGGTAATATTTCGAAACAATCCTGCAACAGATGTTGTGCAAACTTCTTATGACTCCTTTGAAAGATGGCTGCTTTGTGATCAATCATTAGTGGTAGACAGCAAGCAAGGCAAGTCCATTTTCTATGTTGGTGGCTCAGACGGATGAGCAGTCTTGTGTTTCTGCTGCTCTCCCACAAGAGTTACTTGTCTGTGTGGTTCTGCTCCCAGCAAGCGACACCACAGCCAGCCCTCCTCTCACCACAGCACCATGGCGGAGTTTAACATGGTCAGCTCAGCTCTACTTGAGATGGGGAATGGAGTCTCTGAGGATGACCCTGCTGATGTTTTCCACCCCCAGCAGGAGAGTGAGGTAGCAGGAATCGAGAATGACGAGGTCTTCAGCATCCCGGAGAGCAGCCAGGTGCCTGGCTACCTGTCTGCCAGCAGGGGAGGCATGTCTGCCTTTGCACCCTTCCTCCAAATCCTAAGACCACTTAGCATTCAATGACGGATCCACCTTCCCCGTGCTACATACTAGTCCATTCTCACCTGTAACCTGCCCCTGCCCTTTCAAATGACTTCCTGACCCACTGGTCCTCGCTACCCACTGACCTGCTCTCACATCCAAGACTCAGAAGTCAAACATACTTCTACTATTGTACCATGGCCCCTTTTGCAACCTCTTTTCTGTTTTTCATTTCAACCTGGCCCTATTGACCAACATGAATGGCCACTGAAACAGTATGGCAGTATTCTTCTCATGGAGCCTCATTGTGCACCAAAATATTCTCTCTGATACCCCAAAACTTTACTACTGCTACATCCATTTGATTCAGCCACCCATTAGCTTCCACCTCTTACTGCCACCACCAGTACATCCCAGACAAACCACAACTAGAACAGTTGTTTGTAATAGCAGCATTTCAGCGTTGCCTGACAGCCAATCTTATGGTTGAACAAACTATTTGACCCAATTGGATGTGGGAGGGACGCGTAATTGTGTAAAGGAACTTAGGATTGGAGTATTTGCATAACCTCTGCCAATCTTAGTGCATGGCACAGAATGCAAAAGTGTTCATTCACTGAGAGAGATTTATTGCAGCAACGGCTCCTCCGCTATGTTGGAGGAGCGTCTCCCCCACCACCACCGTCCAGAAGCGAAAAAGAAAACAATAATAAACCGTGGTTTATTATCATTTTATTTTGTGTCGTGCGGGCAGGGCCACGGGGAATAACAGGCACCCACGGGGAGTAGTATGCACTGTTATCAGTGTGCATGAATGGTGGGCCAGCTGTCTCAGGCCGGCCAAACAGTCATACACACTATGCATGTTCTCCACCCAGGCAGCATTACAGCCTGGGTGGAGAACATGCCCAGGCCCCCAGTCGAAAGCACGGCACTCAGACCAATTGCAATGCTGCATTGCAGCATTGTGATTGGCTATGAGGAGCCTGGGTGCTTCCTGTTTCCTGACAGAGCAGAGGGACGACGAAAGATGCATCGATAAGCTACGATTTCTCTTCCATTTTATCTCCCCCATCCCCTCCGGCCCGCACCCCCAATCTGTGCCACTGATGTATTGGCTAATAGTTTAGCACTTGTATTGTAATCTCTTATAAGGTCCCAAAGGCAAGACCTGTTGGCTATGCCAAAGCTTGTTTTATTTTATTTGATTTACATACTATCCTATTTACTTTCCAATTCATCGGTTCAGAGGTCGCATGGCGCAAGTGTTGAGTTTTTGATCTATGAGATTAAAATCACGTTGCTATGGGTGCGCTTACTTTTATTTTTTACTCAGAAGGACACTGTGGGGCATATTACCAAGCAATAGCGATAATTATCGCTATTGCTTGGTTAGAGACAAAAATTTACCGCTGCGCTGCGGCGATTTTTACCGCAAATAAACCTTTGGTATTACCAAGGTTTATCGCAAATGCGATAAAAATCGCCGCAATGCATGAATATCGCTGAAAAGTCAGCGATGTTCATGCATTACCGAGCTAATGCTCTTAGCCATGTTATCCACCTCCCATTGGATAACATGGCTAAGAACTGCTCAGGGCAGGGGTTAGCTTTTGGAGATATTCGCGCTTAGCGCAAATATCTCCAAAAGTTGGTAATAGGAGATAGCGATGTTAGCGACTGTTTTCAGTCGCTAACATCTTGGCACGCCCACTTTGCATATCATTAGTGATAAATATCACTGACATGCAAAGTGGGGCCCAAGATGGTATCTATCTCCTACTAGCTGTCGCTAACTGGTGTTAGCGACAGCTAGGTAATAGGGAGATAATTTTATCTCCGCTTTCTTGGCTTTTAAAGCCAAAAAAGCGGAGATAAACCCCCTTGATAATATGCCCCTGTGTTCTTAACATTGTGCAGGGCTTCTATTTATAGCGCCTGTCTGTAAACAGTGTTGTCAGATTTTATGGCCCTTCCCAAGCCCAAAGCTGTCCAAGTACAAGCCCAAATTCAGCCCAACGCAGACCAAAGTTGCAAACCTCAAATTATGAAAAAATAAACTTCAGAAAACATTTTAGGGAAGATTCTAAAATCTACTCAATATACATATAGTCAGAGGAAGTTAATTGAGCACCTTTGCACTTCTGCAATTTTGCCTAATTGTATGAATAACTGCTCATTTTCAAGATCAGTCCCCGCTGTGACCTTATAATTTGCACGTGTGTCAACACAGATCAAAACCAGAACATGGCATTTACGAATGACCTCTACAAGAGCAGATTATAATCCACTTTAATGAAGTCTAAAAATGGGAAGTCAATGCTATTTCTACAGTGGTTCTCCAAAAAGGAATACTTAAGGAATCTTCCAGAATTAACACCACACAATGATATACTAAGAAATTACCCCTGTGTCAAAGTAATTTCAGCAAATAAGGGACAGCAGCAAAAATAAACATTGAGACAGATAATTCGAGAAGCAGTTTTCATGGAAAACGTGTAAATAAATGTAAAGCAACAATGTGAAAAGTTAAAAGACTAAAAGGGAAAGGGTCTTGTCTGACATCTGCAAGGATCACCACAATAGGATATGAGGCCCACACTAGTTAAAAGGACAGATGTGCGATGATTCCATATTGTGAGTCACAAATTGCGACGTTTTGTGACTTTCAATTTGCAACTAGCAAAACATAATGTACAGCAGTATCGGAGACACTGATTGCGGTTCCCAAATTGGTCGCAAATTACCTGCCTCATTAAGGTCGCTATTTGCAACCTATTGGGTATGGCCAGCACTCACAGGGATGGTGGCCTGCTGGGGTCAGCAGACCATCATGTCTGCTACTGCCTTGTAAATCAAGCAGTTTTTAAAAAATGCAGCCTGTTTTCCTTAAAGGAAAAAGGGATGCATTTAAAAAAGGAAAATTAAACGTTCTGTTTTATTTTTTAAGAGTATGCTGTGGTGCATGGGACCACTACCTGCTCTTAAAAAATATTTTTGCTGCCCAACAAAAAGGGTAGGGGTCCCCTGGTGACCCCTTCCTGTTTGCGAATGGCTTTCCACCTACTTGAAGTAGGTGGTAACTGCCATTATTTTCTGTCCACATTTGCGGTCTCAAAACAATTGTACATACCAGTGCAACTTGCTATTAGGACAGGACGCATTTGGAATGCCCCTTCCGAATAGCGACTCGCAAACCCTATTTTGCGAGTCAGTAATAGGTTAATAAATCAAAAAATAGGGTTTGTATATACCACACATCTTAGTGGTTGCAAATGCGCCAATTTAACAATTACAACTGCTAAAAAGGGTTGTACATCTGGCCCAAAATGTACTACATGTACTGAAGAGGCCAGAAAAGAAACAGTCAAATGCTCTGGCCAATTTACTGCCCTCCACTCCAAAGTCCTTCACCAGGGCCACTTACACTCGCACTAAAAGTTATATTGGATCTCTGGAATTACCTTTTTATGAACCAAAGATTAGAAAAGAGCTCCTAGACTTGGCAAACAGCAGATAGGATTGTTTTTTTTGTTTTTTTTGGAAAACCTTTATTGATGATTCAAAGCACACAGCTATTCAGCCTTACATCCCTGAGGCTAGGCAGCATTATAAAAGCGGAGGAAAGGTGTGCACAAAACAATTAGAGGAGCAATCAGGTTTAATTTTATAGTATAAATATGAACCAAGGAACAAGATAGAAACCTAAAAGGAAAAGGAGAAGAAGAAGGGGGGAGGGGAAAAGGAAAAAGGTGGCAAGGCAAAACATAGGAGCAGTAAAGCACAAATCCAGGGGGCGAGTGGGACCTATCGGCATTTTGAACGAAACATATTGGGAAGAACGTACAAGTGTGGGGGGAAGAAAGAACAGGATTACGGTAAAATGAAACATTGAGTGGAGGGAATGGCTAGGGTGAAAGACGAGCCTCCAGCGGACCTGCAGCAGGGGGCACACAAATATCGCCTCTGTAAGCATTCCATGCCCCCCAGATCATACCCCACATCTTGGGCTTACCCCTAGCTAGGTACACAGTTTTCTCACGGAGCATGCACCAGTCCATATTAGTTTTCCAGAGACTCACAGAGGGGGGGGTCCGGGCGCCCCACTTTTGAGCAATATCTCGCTTGGCCACCATGTTCCCTAGCGTGACCCAACGAGTTTGTGCATTATTGTAGTCAGTCGGACCCCACACATTCAACAAGCAACGTCGAGGTTCCGCAGACAAATCAACGCCAGTCACGTCACGCATAACCGCATGCACCCGTTCCCAATAGGAGGCAATGGCCTGGCATTCCCAAATGGTACGCATAAAGGTGGCCAGTGCACCGCATCCTCGCCTACAAAGGCCATCCTGGGAAAGCCCCATGTGAATCAACCTGGGGCCAGTAACGTAAACCCTGTGGAGAATTTTAAGCTGAACTAAGCGCAGCCTGGCCGAAATCGCCACTTCCTTGGGGGAGGACACCGCACACTGCCAATCTTCATCATCCAACTCAATCCCGTCACGCACCCACTGATCACGCACTTTCAACAACAGGTCCGTCCGAACATTGATTAGCTTTTTGTAAGTCAGGGAAATGGCGCTATCCGGCATATGGCCGTCCAGCACCCTATCCTCCAGCGGGGACGACTCGGGGACCTTCTCACCAACAGGCAGGGTAGACGTAAGGGCATGTCTCAACTGTGCATACCTAAAATATTCCGTGGCACCCAGTTGGAATTCAGTCTGCAGAGTCTCAAAAGATTTAATTTCACCTCTGGCCATCACATCAGCTACCTTGGAAATACCAATGAGGTCCCAACGGTCAAACCCCTTCGAGTGCCACAACCTACCCAGCAAGTCGGAGTCATAGAGGGGAGTGGCCATAGTGAGCCTACCCTTCCACCCCAGTGCCTTCGTATTGGCCCTCCATATCTGTACAGCGGTCTTGGTGGGACCAGTCAATCCTCGGTCCAGAGATCTAGAGTACAACGCCCTGTAATACATCCCGTCATTCATGAGCCAGCGATCCATGGCGTACCCCAGGTTTTCCGCCGGGCCATAAAAGCCATGATTAAGAGCAGCCAATTGGGAGGCCCAGTAGTACCGGCGGACATCAGGCAAGGTTTATACCGCCGTCGTACCACGGAATGGTCAGCTTAACTACGGCTATACGCGGCCTACCCTCCCACAAAAGGGCCCGCTGTAGACCTTCAATTTCCCTGAAATACTTCGAAGGGACGGGGTCCTGCGCATTTTGAAGCGCGTATAAGAATCTCGGCAGGGACATCATCTTGAATAATGCCGCACGGCCCAACAGGGACAGCGGCAATCTTTTCCAGCCCTCCACATCGCGCCTAAGGCGCGCAAGAGGGGGAAGCAAGTTGTTGGCGTATCGCGCCCGGGCATCCTTTGATACATAGATACCCAGGTACTTGAATCCCTGCTGCGAGACCTGTATCGCACAGCCCCTGGGAAGACGTGGAGTATCTCCGCTAAGCACATAGAGGTAAGATTTGGACCAGTTGATAACCAGGCCCGAGTACCCACCAAAGGTGCACAGTACGTCAAACATAACAATCAAGGACCGACAGGGGGAGGTAAGGTAGAGCAGAATATCGTCCGCATACAGCAAGACTCGATCCTCAAAGCCAGGCGACCACTTGATCCCACAGATGTCAGGGTGAGTGCGGATCCAGGCAGCCAGCTGTTCAAGCGCCAGGGCAAAAAGGAGCGGTGATAGCGGACAACCCTGTCTAGTACCCCTGCGCAAGGCAAAGGGAGCAGACATCCAGCCGTTGACCGTTACATTGGCCAACGGGGAGGCATAGAGAAGCCGGACCCAACTTATGAAGTCGGGGCCGAACCCAAACTTGGACAGTACCGCCCAGAGATAATTCCATTCGAGGGAATCAAATGCCATCGTTGCGTCCAGTGAAGCCAGGACCGTCGGCTCGCAAAGCTTGTGCACCCGCGCCATGACAGCGTGAAGCCTCCGAAGGTTAAGGGCGGTATTGCGGTGGGGTATAAAGCCCGACTGGTCTGGATGGACCAAGTCTGCGATCACACCCACGAGCCGATTAGCCAGCAACTTAGCCAGGATCTTGGGTTCGGCATTCAGCAGAGAGATCGGGCGATATGATCTACAAAGGTCTCTGGGCTTCCCTTCCTTATGAATGACCACAATGGTGGCCAGGCGCTGATCCAATGGGAGCTCACCAACCTCCCGGGCCTCCAAGAACATACGCCGCAGGGGCACTGCGACGGTATCTGCTTTAATCTTATAGAGTTCCACCGGGAGACCATTAGGACCGGGAGCCTTGCCAGATCGCAAGGACCGTATCGCAAGCGCCACTTCGTCTGCCGTAATACCCCGGTCCATGTCGTCACGCTCGGTGTCCGACAGGCAAGGAAGCTCAACCCCTTCACGGAAAGAGGCCGAGTCCGACTCAGTCAAAGTGGAGACTGAGGTGTAAACCGTCTCGAAGTAGTCGGCAAAGGCCGAGGCGATAGCTCTGGGGTCAGTAACAACCACCCCGTCTTCGCCCAAAATCTCAGGCACTACACGGGAGGCCAACTCCCTCCTATCCAACCAGGCAAGGAGCTTGCGCGCCTTGTCCCCCGCATCGTAGATCCTCCCTTGCTGTTCCCTGCCCATCGCCTTGGCAGCGTCAGTGGCAGTGGCTCGATATTCCGACTGCTTTAGGGAGAGAGCGTGCAGCAGTTCGGGCGTCGGGTCTAACGCCAACTGGGAATCCAGGCCCGCAATATCCGACTCCAACCGCACCATCTCTTCATCCCTTCGTCTGCGCACCTCGGCTATCAGGGAGAAAGCTTCTCCTCTCAGGACAGTCTTGAAGGCCTCCCAGAGGGATAAGGCCGACGTCACCGTACCCGTATTCTCGGTGAAATACAGGTCGATGGCTTTAGCTAGGAGGTCTCGAGTCTTGGGGTTGCGGAAGTACCATGGGTTGACCGGCGCCACCCTGGTCGTCGCCGCAGTACCAAAGTCAAAGGACACCCAGACAGGGGAGTGGTCCGATATACCTCTGGCCATAAGGCGGGCTCCAGAGACGGTCGATGCCTGGACCGCCGGAGCCAAGATGTAGTCAATTCTGGAAAGGCTACCATGTGCGCCCGAGTGAAAGGTGTACTGCCGCTGGGCAGGGTGTAAAAGCCGCCAACAGTCAATAAGGCCCATAGTACTCATGAAATTCGGGAGCCATGATTGCGCACTGCGAAGATCTCTGGACGGAAAACGGTCAAGGGTCCCCGAAACCACGGAATTGAAATCCCCACCAAGGACAAGTAGTCCCTCTGGGAGGCCCAAAATGGCACCCCCGAGATCCTGAAAGGTAGTCGTCTGCAAACCCGGGGGACGTAAACTGAAACCAAAACCAGGGTGCGCCCCTCCCGCCTGCCCAACACAACAACATATCGGCCCCTGTCATCAATCACGGTGGACTCTACCTCCAGGGGGAGAGACATGCGCACCATGATTCCAACCCCTCGGGACCCCGTAGAGAACCCGGAATGAGCCACCATTTTAAACCCCTTTCTGTTAAGTGCGTGACAAGTATTGCCAATGAGATGCGTCTCCTGCAGGAGGATAACATCGGGTACACAACGCTTAAACATTTGTAACACAACCCCACGTTTAATGTGATCCCCCAGCCCATTCACGTTCCAACTCAACACATTTAAAGTCCTACCCCCCATCATCAAAGATGCACCGTCCCAACCACCGCCCCCAGAAAACAGCTACCACAGCGTTGCAAACAGAACAATAGTAGCCTTGCCATAGGAAGAGAGAAAAAGGAAAAGCAAAAGAGAAACACACAGACCAACCACCCCCCACCCTGCACCCCTGCATTAGACTAAGAAGCCCCCCAACTAGCAGTGTGCCTGTCGCCCCTAGTAAACTAATCTACAAAAAGCCCCCAGAGGAGAAAGGAGACATCCTATCACCCCCGTTACCCTCCAAAATTGAAAAACAGCAGAAATGAGAAAAGAAAACAAAAGTCAGTAGCTGCTTGCATCCGCAGGGTCCTCCACCGAAAGAGATCCGGAGAAGCACAGTTCATTCCTGAGAGCCAGGACCACCCGACGCCTCTTCCGACTGATCCTCAGGGGTAGTCCGACGTTGAGGCAAAGTGTCCAGCCAGTCCCCAGCTGCCTCCGGCAAGTCAAAAAACACCGCTCGGGCGCCATGTTCTATACGAAGCTTCGCTGGGTAAAGCATGGAGTACTTCAGCCCCAACTCCCTCAGTCTCCGTTTAACACCCATGAAGCTCTGTCGACGCTTCTGTACCGCTGGAGTAAAGTCAGGGAAGAAGTTCACATCAGCGTTTTGAAAATTTCAACGGACCTCCTCTCCTTGATGCCTGCAGGATCGCATCACGGTCCCTGTAGTTAAAAAGTCTGGCAATGATGGGGCGCGGAGACGCTCCCAATTTCGGCTGGCCTCCAGGCAGTCTATGCGCTCGCTCCACCGAGAAAAACTTACTCAGGCCACCTGGAGCCAAGTGCTTCACCACCAACTCCTCAACAAATAGGTCAGCAGCGTCCTCTTCCGCACCCTCCGGTACACCTATAATGCGGACGTTCTGGCGCCGTGCCCGTCCCTCAAAATCATCGAGCCGGCGGGCAAGCATCGAATTGGCGGCCTTCAAGTCCCGAACCTCCGACTGCACATCAGACATGTCCGTAGTCAAGCTCGACGTCTTGATGTAGAGCGACTTGACCCTGTCATTCGTTTTCCCGAGGTCGGCTCTGATTAGGTTGAGTTCAATCGTGAGGGTATCGACCTTGTGCGACAACACTTCGTGCTGCTTATGCATTTCAGCCTTAACGCCCGCAATGGCTCCCATCACGTCCCGGAGGGTGGGTTCAGCATCTTCCGGAGACACATCTCGGTGTGAGTCCTTGGTGCGGCCCGAAGCACCAGGCGAGCCTTTAGGAAGGGAGAAGCGCTCAGAAATGGTAGTCTGCGAGAGGGAAGGTTTCCTGCTGACTCTCGGGGGCTTCCCCTTGTCCGGGTCTCCTCTGCCCGCCATGATGGGCGACGGGGATCGTGCGACCCAAAGCGGGGTCAAGCCAACACTACCACTACCAGACGGTCGAAGTCAACAATCACCTCCACCGTCCCAGCGGAACTCAAGGCCTCCAGGCAGGCCAGTCAGGTCACCGGTACTAAGCAAGGCAGCTCATACCCTCTCGAACTGCCACCGTGTAGAAGCACCGCCGTCCCCCTCACAATGCCAGACCAGTATGGCATTGTCGTCACCAAACTTCACGATGGTGTAACTCGGCACAGGAAGCCCGGATCTTCAATCGGAGAACGGGCCCCGCATCCGCAACAGCACCGCAACTGATTCCCACCACCGTGGGACAGGATAGATGACAGGATCAATGCGGAGGATCGGAGGGTCTTCGGAGCTCCGAGCTCACGCGGCCATCTTAGTTGCCCGCGAAGCTCCTCCTCCCTTTTTGTGAGCAGATAGGATTGTTTGTGTTTCCCAGATTGTTCGTTAATTGAAAAAAGACAAGGGGAACTCAATAAATGGCTCGGGACCATGGGTATCAAGTATCTGGCAGAATCGTGATTCTGCCAGAGACAGCGGTTGCCCGGCGTATCCACAGTATCCTCAAACTCCAGGCGGACCAGTCAACATTATGGCCGTCTAGCACTCACGGCGCCATTAATCGTGCCGGACATTTGGACTTCCCCGAACAAAGAAACTTATCCAAGGTTATTTTCCGCGCAGACCGCAACTTATACGGCGTCTTAACCACGGCTGCAACTGGAACTCAAAATCTCACGCGATCCCCTTTGGCAGCTTGAACATCAAGAATCCACAACTATAAGATACCAGTGTTCCCTTGTAACCAGTGCTTCTACCGAGCGCATGAACGTACCAAGTCTTTATGCTTTAACCAAACGAGACGCGACCAACGCGTGAAGTAACTCGAGGCATCGGTACAGTCCATGCAAACATTGACCCCGGTGCACCATGTACCAATTGCAAAGCAAATCAAATGTGACGCCATGACTGAACACAAAATCCTGGTACCTGCACAGAGTTTGCAAATATCGTCCTAAATATTGCCCCACATTGGAAGGACTCCACAGAGACGGGCACTGCTTGACAGTTCTAACACTGAGGCCACCCCATTTGAAGAGACCTCTATCACGGACGCAAAATTGGCGTTTAAAAAGCTTAATTCAGGCAAAATTATTTTCAAGTCTTGAAGATGATCCCTTTATAACTGAGCTTGGGATCGAAACGTCGACTCCTTGTTGAGTGATTCATACATGTGACCATGCTGTATTATTGTATGTATGAGTAACTCCAGGATACACTGCTAATGTAAATCCATACCAGTGACCTGCAAGCTCACCCTGTTTGCCTGATATTTCTTTCACCCACTGCTCCTTTCATTTCCTTTTCACTTCCTCCCTACGTACGGCACAGGACTGTGCCCTACTGTAACCCTATATTGTTTTGGGTTATCTGTTGCATTTTTAGATCAAACAACTTATCAAATCAATAAAAATTCCCTGCCCGGCTGGACAAGGGATTGTGAACTGTATAGCAGCCCATTGTGGTCTATATGATATCCTTGTTTTCTCCTAATCTTATATGCTAAGGACCACTTTTTACTCTGTTAAATCCCAGATCGTTCGTGACACTCTCTGCCAAACATCTCAACATTGATGCTTCCTCAACTCTGCTGATACTGTCATCAATCACCATGTCCCATCCCATCCCATTCCCCTTCATCATTGTGCTGTCCTGCCACTGACTTGGACAATGTCATGAGGCTGCGCAGCTCCTTTGCACCTATCACCTATCCCCCACCAAGGGCTTTAAGTATTCTGGATCATGCTCTTAACTTTAAAGGCAAAAGCATTGACGGTTTTCCAACAATGACTGTAAAAACCTTAAGGTAATTCATGTGAACAAAGCAGTCCGTGTTTACATTTCAAATGCTTTTCATCATCCTATATTTCCTAGGAGCATTTGCTTTTTCCAGCTGATGTGTTTTTGTAGCTTTATTTTCATGCAACATATTGTTCTAAGATAGTACAAAAGTGTGAACTGTGTATCCTTTAGATGTGGGTGAGTTCAGATTCTGGTGGACATTTATGATGGGCACAATTGAGAGCCCTAAGAGCACTACAGGTTTCTCACAGTGCCTGCCAGTGGGTCACTAAGGTGTTCAAATTAAATGTACATTCAATCCTTGGCCTCTTTGGAGAGTGCACATAGTGAAAGTTATATAAATGCCAATTGCAAATGAAAGCACTACTATATATATGCATAATGAGGGCCACAAGGCGCAAAAGTCGCTTATCGCCCAAACTAGTAGGCATTATATTGTGAGAGCACTTGGTCTGATGAAACACAAAGTCAGGAGTGGTTGCTTGGGCTAATAAGACTTTATTACTATCCAAAGGAATTCTTTTTAACAATAATGAAAGATTGAGGATAAAAACAAGGTTCTAAGGGCCAGATGTACGACCATTTGATTTTGCGCCTCGCAATGTGAGACAAAATGAGAGTCGCAAATTGTGAGGCGCAAAATTTGTGATTCCCAATGGGGTCGCAAATTGCGAGGCTCATTAATCTTAATAAGCCTCTCGCAATTTGCGAGCCCATTGGGAATGACCGGCCCTCCCAGGGATGGTGGCCTCCTGGGCTCAGCAGACCACAATATCTGGGACTGCTTTTAAATAAAGCAGTATTTTCTTTTCAAATGCAGCCTGTTTTCCTTAAAGGATGCATTTAGTAAAAAAAAGAAACAATTCAGTTTAATTTTTTAAGGGCAGGCAGTGGTCCCAGGGAAGTAGGTGGTATTTGGAATGTTTTGTGACCACAATTGTGGTCGCAAAGCATAGGTGCATGGGTTTGAGGCTCGCAATTTGTGAGGGAACGCCCCTTTCAAATAGCGAGCCGCAAAACCTATTTAGCGATTTGCAAATAAATTGTGACCCGCTAAATAGAATTTGTACATGGCCCATGTTGTTTTTGCATGCGAAAACAGGGTTTGCAAACTTGTTTGTGCATGCAAAAACGGGTCGGACATCTGGCCCTGTATCTATACCTTCCAGTTTGCGGGCAGTTCCTTGATGCCAGTTCACACCTCAATGTGCTATATAAGCAGGATTCTGATTTATTGACTGCAAATAAGAGAAGCACCTTTGTGATAAAAGCAGTAACTCACTGAGCAATTGACATACAATACATTAGTGGGGGGCCAGCCAACAAATGTACATTGAGAGCCTAGCCAGAAAGGAGCCATGGGTCGAATCTGGCTCAAAGTACCAGAGCTTGAGCCAAACCATAAAACTATTTGACATGTACATCATACAACAAAGATCATGTTAAAATTTGGTAAGTTGTTATGGCAATTAAAAAATGTCTCTTTTTAACATGCAGATGCGTTTCACCATAGCACATTAAATTATACCGCCGCATTGATAAGAATTTTTTAAAAGAGAGAAAAACATGAACTGATAAATATTCTTGCCCTTACCCAGATGACAATGCTGTTAGTGAACTAAAAAGAAAGTCAGGCATCCCTTGTAACCTATATATGGCGTAGACTCTCCATAGGCTAAAAGAGCTTTTTGTACAGCGCCAGTCGCTGCTGCTACCTGGAAGCAGCATTGGGGTGGGTAGTGCTTAAAGGGGTGGGTGTGGAGGAATAGCGGGAAGGGGATGGGGGATCGGGTTAAAGAAAAAAAACACTTACCTTCTGGGCGGCTGCCCTTCTCCTGCTTCCTTTTCCTGGCTTCTAGGGAGAAACAGGAAGCAGGAATCACCAGGGCTTTTGCGCTCCCCGCAGCCAATCACAATGCTGCAATACAGGGTTTTTATTGGTCTGACTGCCGTGACAAAGCACTAAGCCAGGGGCTGAAGGGGTGGGCATGTTCTCCACGCAGGCTGTAATGCAGCCTGCATGGAGAACAGGGAAAGAGCGCATTACTGTTTTGTGAGGCCCGAGAGGGCTGGCCAAACACTCATTGCGCACTTAGGAGTGGGCAAACCACTCTTTCCCTGCTCTACAGCCCCGCTCGCCCCCTCATGCAATCTGCCGCAGCAGGAGAACAAAATAAAATGATAATCAATCAATCACTCAATCCCGTGAGGGTCTCAAGGTGCTGGGGGGGGGGGGGGGACGCTGCTACGGTTCGAAGAGCCAGGTCTTGAGGAGTTTTCTGAAGGTTAGGAGGTCTTCGGTCTGCCGTAGGCAGATGGGGAGGGTGTTCCACGTCTTGGCCGCGAGGTGGGAGAATGATCTGCCGCCGGCGGTCATTCTTTGGATGCGGGGGACAGTAGCGAGGGTGCGGTCTGCTTCAAGGCAGTGGAGTGACGCTTCTCCTCCTTAGCGGAGGAGCATCCACTGTAGAGAGCACATCCTGGACTCATATTATTGAAGGTGCTCCCATATCTGCCAGACGCTAGGTGGCAGGTGGAAGAGAAACACTATTTAGCTGCCGATGCCGCGGACGCGCAGCAGATTGTAAATTCTGCTGGTGCCTCTGCTGGATTTTACTTATTTTTAACTTACTCTTTGTGCTTTTAATTGACCCCGCATCTATGTTTTAATACTTTTTGCACTTTACACGGGGCATTAGGTTTTATTCACTTACGCGCTCGTGTTGCCCCGACCCCGGACCACCGCAGCTGTTGCTGTTTGAGTGGAGGGTGGAGCTACACAGCACGCCCCCTGACAGGTCAGATGCTAGACGGTAGGAGGAAAGGAAACAATATTTAGCTGCCAATGCCAAGGAGGTGCAGCAGATGCACGCAGCGGGCATACCGCTGGCGCGCCAAAGTCGTGCCTAAGGCAAGCCCGTCTGCGCCGGTCCGCGCCTGGCCAGGGCTTATGGCAAGAACCCCTGGCTCTACACCTACTTCATTTCATCAATATTCAAAGGAGGAACTGTTTAATCTTAATGGAGCTAACCTTAATTGTGTATGCCTAGACACATCCGAAAATAGATTAGTTTGCTCATTGGTTTCACTGTTCCACCAGAGCAGAAAATTAGAGCACTCCGCCTTATACAAGAAGTATTAAACAAAAAACCCCAGTCTGATGTTAGAAAACAGGACATAAGCTGCAGACTTATCAATGTGAGATCTCTTATTAAACATAAGTATGAAATAGCCGAGATGATAACCACCCACAAAATCGATGTGCTCTTTATTACAGAAACATGCAATAGTACAGCCTGTGACCCAGATTTTGTCCCTGCAACGCCCATGGGCTTTAGGTCGTTTAGAATAGATAGACCAATAAAAAGTTAAGGTGGAGTAGCAATTACTCTGAGAGAGCAGTTTGCAGCTAAGTTTGCTCCAGCTTCTACTCCTTTCTTTGAAACACTTCACTTTTCCATTTTAATAGCCTCTAAGATAAAGTTTAAAGGTATGCTGCTTTATCTTCCTCCCAGTGCCAGGAGCACATTTGTACAGAATCTAGACAGACTCTGGGAACCCACACTGGCTAGTAATGATTTTACCATTCTTTGTGATTTAAATATGTATTTAGAAGACTTGGAAGATAAGGAGACGGTTATTCATTTAGAAGCAATAGAGGCGTTGGGCCGTACTCAGATTGTCCCAGCTCGCACTCATAAGGCAGGACATATGCTTGATGGAATTTTCAGCTCCATAGCAGGACTCTTATTGAAAGAAGTCCTTCCTCTGACCTGGACAGACAATTTTTAAATTAAATTTAACCTTGTAGTTCCTACAGCTAACTCATTTAAGATAACAAAAAAATCCTCATCGACCTATACTGCGTGGAGCAAAATAGACTTGACTTCATTTCAAACTTTTTTAGAGGAAAAGCATCCTCTGTTTAATCTGTGAGCAGATTCAAACACAGTTAAATACACTGAATGGCTAAATGAAGCTATGAAAACCTCAGTGCCTGTCAGAAAAACCTTAGGGAACTGGGGTACGCCATTGGCCCCCTGGTTCTCGGATGTTTTACGTAAGGAAAAACAATTGTGCTGTAGAACGGCAAGGCGCTGGAGAGCAAGCTACGATACAGTAGAAAAAGAGTTTTATAAAAATTTATCAAGCAACTATAAAACTCTTTAAAAAATGCTAAGAAGGACTACTTCACTCAAAAAAAGGAGAAAGCCAAACACATCTCCAAAGAGCTGTTCAAAGTAGCTAACAATTTAGCTACACAGCCAAAGACTGATGCAGTAAAATGGGACCAAAAATTCTGTGATTCTATTGCATCAGCTTTTATATCTAAAGTTATGAATATCTATAATGTTTTTTTAACCTGCCTATTCATGGCCTTATAGAGCTACCCACATATGATGAGTCTCAGAGAAATTATTTATGTTCATTTGCTCCAATTAGCGGAGGTGGTTAGCTCTATACTTACTCAGATTTGTAGCACTATGTTTAATTTAGGCAATTTCCTTTCCATATGGAAAGATTGTTCCATTCTTCCCTTGTTGAAGAAACCTAAGCTGGACACGACTAACCCAGCTAACTACCGACCCATTGCATGTTTACCACTCCTGGCTAAGATAGTTGAAAACATTATAAATAAGCAACTATCTCAGTTTATTCTGGAAAATGATCTGCTTGACCATTCTCAGTATGGATTCTGCAGGGAACACAGTACTGAGACTGCACTGATTAATGCCATTGAGAAAATCAGCGATGTAATGAAAGTCTCACACACTCAACTCGAGGTAGATTCTTTGTAGGATGGTTAGTGGTGGTTCCTTGGCTGACATTGGCTGTTTCTTCAATGACAGAATAGATTCTATGTGTTTCATCAAGTGAAAATGCAAAGGTGTCCGCTCTTTGATCTGTGCTTCTAGCTATTTCATCGTATGACATTGTGTTGGTGCGTGGACTGTTCTCCCAGATGGTTGAATAAACAATGTAATGAAAGTCTCATGCACTCGACTTTATGCAATAGGTAGATTCCTTGTAGGATGGTTTGTGGTGCGAGTGGGTTAATCCTCCTGAGAGTGATACAGGAATAGCGCTATCCTCTGCGATAGAGGGGCGTACCCCTAAGTTAAGTTTCATATATACTTTGTCTTCTTGTTAATTCCACATCATTAAAGCATGATTTTTATAAATCTCTTGGATTCTGTTCAATTACCCAATGCATTTTGGGCCTTTGCCCTTCATCAGGTGTATCACTACAAAAATAAAGAAAGAAATTGCCAATAATCAGTTACAAAACAGAAATGTAATACATAGCATTAACATGTAGTGCTACATGGTTGTATTCATGCAATACATGATGTTCCATCGTGCAGGAGTGAGAAACGTTAACACAGTGAACTGATATAATGTGACAAGTTCAATGGTTCGGTGAGTGGCACACGTTGTGGACGAGTGTAAAGCCCTGTGTATTACAGTCCGCTAAACGATGTTGCTTATTTGGCCAAAAAAAATAAATGAACAATTAAGGTGCACGGAATTGCGTTGTTTACTAAACCTGGTGAAAATAGAAGTAAATCAAATGGCGTGGCCGCTTGCTTCGTTAATTGTTTTTGTGAGCACTCCGGTGTAGAGATGTTTCAAAACAGCGTCTGTGGAAAAACATAATCGTGGTTATAACGTGGCCAATTTCGTGGTTCAAATAAAGCGTGTCAATTGCTACGAACAGCTTACAGAGTGTGCATACGTTCGGTGAATTCCGTGAAGTCCGTATGCGAGCGTTGCTGAAGCGTAACTCGAGGACGCTTAGTTAGTCGGGCGCAATATGGTGATGTCAGGGGTCACCTGACTAGATCAAAACAATAAGACAAAAAGACGCAAATTATTTTCAAACCGGGCGGCATGTTGATAGCCCAAATATGGGCTAAAAAATGTAATACAATAACGTTGCATTATAAAAATGGGTGTATGAATTTAAGAACTTTGCTGAGTGTCAGTGTCATGTGATTGTAGACACTGAAGAGTTTGCAGTTTGGTGCTGAATGAGCATATCATTGCATGATATTAACAGAAAAATATAATAATGGATAAACAACTCTTGTGTAATGGTGACAATGGTGTGCCAACGAACTATGTAATTACAATCCTGCATAATTCAAGGTATTACAGGATGATAATACGATACAAAAACAGGTACATGTTAATAATTGCAATGTATATTCGACGGTCTACAATATGTATACTGCAAAGAAAGCAACTCAATTCAAATTTTTCATTAAGTCCATTCGGGATAATGGTGTTAAGATGATATATCCAATGGGTCTCCCGTTGAAGTAAGTGTTTGGTGTTATCACGTCCTTGTTCAATGGTTACTTGTTCAAGTACACAAAAACGAAGTTGGCTAATATTGTGGTGACATTGATTGAAATTAACTGCCACAGGAGATTTCCAGTGGCGGCTGGTGGATTTCTAAAGTGGTGGGGCGAAAAATGTTGTACCCCAATTTAAGAAGCGAGCGAGCGAAGCGAGCGAGCCCGAACTGGAAAAGGAGGGTGCGGGGGGGTTCTCCCCCCGCAAGAAAATTTTGAAAAAAATGTATTAAAATGGTGGGTTTTACACCACATATTTACTGCAAATTGTTGAAAAAAGGGGGATCCAAATATAGCATTTTGAAGCACAAGTGTGAAGAAAACATTAGATTCAAATAAAAAATGTGCCCAATCCTCAAACTGGCCTGCTTGCAAAATGACCCCCAAGCCAAGCACATACAACCAACGGAAACAGGCCCTCCAAGTGTTTCCTACCTGTAACACATCTCTGAACCAACTATGTTTTCATTGTATATAATAATGAAAATGCTGCAGTTTGTTCTTATTTATCTTATGCAACTTACCACCATTGACAAAGCCTATGGTCCTAGCTAGTTGTAGGTTTAATGTCACTCGTATTATATATCTGGAGGCAATGACAGAAGAAGCACAATACCAGTGGGGCAACACACCATGCGAAGTACAGATTTTTAGCTTAAGAGTTTTAAGCCACGCTCATAATTACATTGGCTGCCTCAACGAGAGACCCCCCCAGTTTGTTCATCCCACTTAAACCCCTGCACACAAACTTTGCTTACACTTTTCATGAAAGCCCTGGGAAACTGGGACGCACAGGTTACTCAAATGTAAATCAGAGAAAGAAAAATAAACACCAAGCTCCCTGGAAGACACAGACTAACATGTGACCTCTGTCTTTGATTACACAGCAAATTTGACAAGATAAGAACAAGATATAAAAGCTTGTTTACAGAAAGCAAGTATGTGGAAAAACACAGTATACAAGATTTTGGCAATGGAAGGGACAAACCCGACAGCCTAAAACAAAGCCAGCAAACAGAAAATGTGAGTTACAAACCACACAGCTAATGGTAAGCAACGGGCGGATGCATTCCTGGATCAACTTTCTGAATGTCCCCAATGTCTTTAGCAAACCAGACAGCTATGTGGTTTGGTAGGCTGAGACGTAAAAAAGTAGTTATATGAATGTAAGCAGTGGAAGGATGGATGCCATCCAGTCAAAGCGATTGTAAAGAAGCTATTTTCCAGGGGAATTACAAACACGAGAGGAAGAAAAGACATCAATTAAGAAGCAAGCAACAAGCGATTAGACAGGCAACTAATGATTAGCAATGGGCTGGCACAAAGTCCACTGGAAGCTTTTGATATGGTTCCCAGAATGTCTTTTACGCACAGATAGCTAAAAGGTGGCTGTACGCAAGATCTAAAAATAACAGATGAAAGCCAATGCCTAGGTCCTTGCATTGGGAGAATGGGACTATTGGGCTACTAAGGGTTTGGCGGGCTGAAGGGAGAGGGTGCAAATGCATGCGTGTGAGCGAGTGCATAGCTGGCAAGATGAAAGCATGTGTGCATGGATGAAAAGATATATGTGTGAAAAGATGGGTGCTTGCCGTTATCTCCCATTTTGAGGGCAGAGAAAATAAAAGCTTCCCCAGCTCCATGAAACAGAGAAATCTGGGGATAGGTTGCATTGTCATGGCTATGCTGGGATCAGGGAAAGTCAAGAGTCAAGTCCCAGAACATTATGCCATTTTGTTTCTAGTTTAAGTCTGGTGCATTGAGGAAAGTATGGCCACAACACAATGGGGCCACTGACCGTGCACAGACACACATTGGTGAATGTATTAATGCACCAGTGTCGGTAATGCTGCGTCAATGGATGCCTTAGAGTGGGAGTGTACATGGATGGCTATATAGTTATGGACACGTGCCTGGGTGTGACTGGATTGATAAAGGAAGGTGCAGATGTAGCGGCAGTCAAGAGCTGAATGCCTAGGTCTATTCATAGCCTTCTCTAAGTAACTGCTTCTAGAAGCCACAATTTTACAGCTGTAATGTGTGTTACAGAAGAATTTCTCCTGAAAAGTAGCATCAGAAAAAAAATCACAAAAGCACATACAAATTCCAGGTGCTGGCCAACTTTTTATGTTAAATGTACAGGCTTGTAAAAGCTGAACTCAGTGGTAGACTGGGCTCTTTTTGCCTCTCACACTCCTCAGGGCATGTTCAGTGGGAGAAGCAGGAATCCTACTAGTGACAATGAATTTTAAGGCCTCTCACATTTTGATCATAACCCATGTGGTGACAAATTGAATAGGCTCTTGAAGACACATGGCCTCATACCCAGTATTGATTTAGTTGCAAAAGAAATCCTGAGTCATGTAACGTACCCAGGTAGAGGAAGGACGTCCTTAATTGATTTTATCACACTATCTAAGGCTTGGGCTAGAAAGGTGTATACGTTTAAATTGTAAAGAGTTTTCTGAATGACCATAACTGACTTTTTTTAGGCCTTAAACTACGGCCGCCCTTGGTGTCTATGAATGGGATGGTTTGCCACATCGAATATATGAGAAATAGGGGTGTGCACCATAAATGGAGGGATGACGAACCAAAGGTCTTCTTAGCCCAGCTTGTGGAGAATCAGAGGGAGCACTTTGAGCTTTGTCTCAGTGCTGAACCCGATCTGGGGTTGGTACTAGGGGCCTTTGCCAAAATTTGTAAGAAGCCAACTGAGAAATTAAAATTAACACTATTTAAGCAACACTATGCCAGAGGCACAATAAATGGTTTGATAACTCATGCTCACCAACTCATCTTAGCCTCAGACAAGCTCTAAAAAGCTTGCTGAGGGTTCTGCTAGAAATTAGAAACTGTAGGACGCTCTATAAAGAAGCCATTCGGTTAAGGAAAGAAGAGATCAGAAGGGAGGCTTAGGAGCAGCTTATTGTTGCCTGTGCAAGGAATTTTGCGTCTCAATTTTGGAAGGAAGTCAATGCACCTTTCTTTTCAAGTAGCTCCGCAATTAGCATAGATGGGACCATTCCTGAACATGTATGGGGACCATTCCTGAACATGTATGGGTCAAACACTTTACGAATTTCTATGAATCTAATAAACTGGAACCCATTAAGATTATCGCCATTGAGGATTCAATTGGCCTTGGAGGTGCAGAAGAGCTAACAATCTCCCTTGGGAACATAATCTCGGCTCTGAATAGATGCCCAAGCAACAAAGCACTGGTACCAGATGGGTGCCTGTTGACCCTTTTAAGGACAGTTTGGCATTTTGGGCCCTAATACTGCTGAATATGCTTCGGAGTGCAAGCTGTGCTGATACCCCTAAACCATGGTCTAGGGCAACAATTGTCCCACACGGGGGACAGAAGTGATTCCCATTGCTATCATCCATTATCATTAAATGATTCCCCAGCCAAGTACTGGACAGAGAGTTTTGTTGGATCGACTTGAAAACTGGGCACATGAGAAGTGCAGTTTAATTATCTGCACAATATGGTTTCAGGCAGGGCCTAGGGACTGTAGATAAATGCTTGAATCTACATCTAGATATGAGTAAATGTGTGTCCACCAAAGAGGGTTGTCTCTTACTGGCATTTATGGATTTATGCACAGCCTTTGATAATGTCACAAGGGGGAAGCTGTGGAATATGTTAATAAACAAAAGTGCCAATCCCAAGATGGTTCACCCTCTCTCCCAGCTGCATGTGGATATAAAAGGAAGTGTTGGGTTTTGGTCAAACAAGGAGAGTAAGCTACATATAAAGATCCAAAAAGGGGTCATGTGAGACTTTATGCTGGCCCCCTTCCTCTTTAGTTTTTATAACAATGACCTAGATGATTATTTGATTGATGCTGCAGCTTATCCGCCTATTATGGGGTGCCATCAGTACCCGTACTTGTGTATGACTGAGTGCTCATGGCAAGCACGGGGATGGGTCTCCGGAAGTTTATAGATAGTTTGGAAGACTCCGGTCACTCTCCCATAGCGTTCCGCCGAAAATAGTGTATGAGGAATTAGGACTACTGTAACTGGGAAGACATTGTAAGGTAGGCACCCATTATGCTGTGGCTGTCAGTGTGGTCCAGGCCTGAAGTAGCATTGACACAAACAATGATTAACGATTGCCTAAATCTAGGAAGGGCCCACAAAATGAAATGGCTTATGTATGTAAAAGATGATTTGCAGGTAATTAACAGGATGGAACTGTTTGAAAATCCATTGTGTATTAATCAATTGGCCGAACCATTGGAAAAAGTGAACTTTTAAGATCAATAGCTGATATGAAACAGGATAGAATTAAGGAGAGAATGGTGGTGACATACCTCCCATTATGCGCAACTCCTGGTATTAAGCCATTCCTGCTAAAGGTGCAATGCCAGCAGAGATTTTACCTATTACGATTTAGGCTTGCCTTGGCCCAAATGTTGGCGTCCCATCCCTCTAATGTGTATTCTGTGAAAGACCTGATACCATGCCCATGCAAGTCAATAGTGCCCAGATCGCAACTGTATATTATCTTTATTTGTGAGTTGTATAAAGAACAGAGACCACAGCAAGGGAAACGTCATGTGAGGAATTGAAATATTAGGAAATGTAAAGAGGCACTCGAGTATTTGCAGCTCATCCGAACCGATGAGGTATGCACAACTCTTTATAGACTCATTGCCTCCATGGACAAAGCGTAGTTGGGAAATAGAGGATACCTAATGGAGGGTTCTTTAATCCATTGTCTCCCTCCTGACTAGCAGCCTGAAACACGGATATTGGTTTTATTTGCACCTTTTTTCTACTTACCCTGACACCTTCGTAAGTATAATCTTGGCAAGACTTTTGGTAACACCCAGCAAACCTACAACAAATCCAATTCCCAACAATACAATACCAATTTATTTACGCTGTGGTGTATTAAAATGAAGAACCAAACTATGCACCAGTCTTAAAGAATCCTCTAAACAGGGATCAGAGGGCACCAGGGTCCATTGGTGCTGCAAGCTCATACCCGTGGCAGAAATCACAATGTACAACGAATGATAAAATAACTTCAAGTAGATTTTTCTTGTTATTTGCACAAGTAAAGCACCAAAATCACGGTGGAGGCACTAACAGCCTGATTCATCATTGTTAAATCCGGTCGCAAAGGGCCAGATTCTGAGAATCTGGCCCTTTGCGAGCGGTATTTTTGCATTTGGGATTCATCATCCCAAATGCAAAAATCGCTATTTAAGAATTTGCATATTTGCGAGGAATAGCATTTAAGGAATCTCTATTAGAGATTCCTTAAATGCTATTCTTGAAACATTTTTCAATTGCGAAATCGCAAAAATTTCCCGCTATTTACCGCGAGGTCAAACCTCGTGGTAAATAGCGGAAACTTAGAAAAATGCATTTAAATGCATTTTTCTAAGTTTCATGTTACACACACACATGTCCTTGGGACATGTGTGTGCGCAACACCAATGTAGCATACATTTCAGGGGTGCTACAGGGTGTCCTTTGGACACCCCTGCACCATTGAAATCGCATTTTCAATATGGGAATCGCTAATTGCGATTCGCACATTGAAAAATCTCCCCATTCATTCCTATGGGCCTTTTGGCCCATAGGAATGAATGGGGAGATATTCCTTAATTGCGATTAGCAATTTGCTAATCGCAATTAAGGAATAATTAGGAATCGCAATTTATTTAGCGATTTCTTGGTGAATAGCATTTTGCTATTCCTCAATAGCGATTCCTTAATAATCGCTATTAAGGAATAGCAAATACTCACCTTGATGAATCAGGCTGTAAGTGCTCCGTTGACTTATTTTTTCTTATCCAACATAGTGGAGGGGAAAAGGGCATTATACGACCTGGCCACCCTTCAGGTACAGCACTGAATAAACATGGGTCCTCCACTTGAGACAGTACAGTTTACAGCGAACACATTAAAAAATACTCCATGACTGCGCTGTGTGGTGCTTAATTTGAGCCAGCGTTTTTCGGGGCTCTGCACCTGCACTTAATTGTGTCAACACCAGTCGATGCTTGTGGCAAGGTCTGGCTAATTTAGAGATGACCACAACCACAGTCAATTATTAATTCAATATACATTACAAATTACTACTACCTGATGCTCACGCCATCTTAACAGCTTTAGGGGCCTAGAATAGTCTGAATTATCACACTTGTAGGCGTGTGATGGTTAGGAGTTGTTTTGTTATTATCATCGGCTGCACTTCATGGGGCAATGTGTGTTGCAAGCTGCAGTGGCCTCCCGAGAGGGCCCTGCCACTTGTGATGTTTACAAATGAAGCACTTGTGCTGTGTTGTGCAAGAGGTGTGAAGGTGCTGCATTAGATGTTACTACTCAGAGCAGGCACTGAGACTTTGCGAACCGAACTGACCAGAGCAGCTGTCTGGCTGGCGTGAGATGAAGGTGCTGCAGTTATCTTTAGTACCATGCACTTCATTACGGTGCTCTGAAAATCGGACTCTCGAAGATAAATAACACTTTACTTACTTGTCCAGCACGAACTAGTGGTCGAAGGCACCTTGGCAGGAGGGCTCCTCGGCTAGCAGGGGCCACCCCTGGCCCTTGACGGCGGCCATCATCAGCAGGGCTCTCAGCAGCGGCCAGCAGCAGTCACCTCCCATCTCGGAGGAGAAGCAAGCCGGGATAATAGAGCAGTCCATGAAAGAGGAGGGAGGGCAGGGAAGGGAAAGTGAAGCGAAGTGAAAGCGTGCAGGGAAGAGGACTGAGGGCCCACGAAGGAAGACCGGCTCGCAACAAGAAAGAAGGATGAGGCGCCGAGGAGTCTGGGAGCCTCCAGATGTGCAGGGGTCAGGGTGGGCACTCGCTCATTACTTATCTCTAGTCTTAATCCCTCCTTCTCACCTTCCTTAATCCTTCCGCTTTATGAACGGTGCTATTTCCTCTGAGGCGCAAACACTCTGAAATCAGCCCGTGGTTATTAGAACAAATCCGGGGGTCCAGTCTGCCCAGAGACTGACCCTTTCTACCACAAGCACTGAATGCAGGTGGCTCTTACGAGGAAGGCTGCAGCTGCCTGTTGCCTTCCTTTTGCTGCACGAAGCCCTCCAAAGTCCCAGCTGCAGGAGCCCGCCATGTTTTTGAAAAACCATGGAGCCTGACATTGCGACGCTGCTGGGTGGAGTTAGTGATCCTACCCCCCACACGTGATCAGAGAGGTGGGGGGTGTGACTTTCCTGATTCTTCACTCCCTGATTGATGTGAAGCCCTGGCACTGCAGGGCTTCACTGTAAGACGCCCGGGGCTAATTGTATCCCCGCGGCATCAGGGGGTGGAGACTGGAGCACACGTCTATGTTTTTGCCGAGCTCATGACGTCACAGACCTCAGGGCTGTGCGATCGTGAGCCCGGCAAATACTGAAGACCTTGTCACTCAGCGCCAGCGTTACTGCAGACCGCCTCATCCCGAGTGAGTAGCAGGCGCTGAGAAAAATAAACTAAAAATAAACTAATGATGGGTGTGTACATTGATCCACTGTTTAACATAAAACAGTGAGTAAAACATGTTGCTTTTAGTTGACTGTGCCAAATAAAGTAAAGGGGGCGGAGCCCCGACGCCCTCAACGAGAAACCGCCACTGGAGATTTCTGGTTTCTCGTGCGAATGTTACTTTTATGTTCGTTAATCCGAATGCGAATTTTCCGTTCGGTTTTTCAAATGTAAACCAGTTTGCATGGACTTTCAATAAATATACAACATTGTCACTGTTGCTTGTTGCATTAATCTTTATTTTAATCGGAATGACCATCTGGGGATGTCGTATTGTGTCACCTCTTATATGCGAGTTGCAGTTTCCACAATTCAAACATGGTGATGTGCCGTTGAATTTATTAGATTCGCTTTTGGGTGTTTTGAGCAGTTGTTTTAAGTTACAGGTGCGTTGATATGCAAATCGTGGGAAAGATTCAAAAATACACTTGAAATCTGTTTCAGACCTAAACATAGGCCAATATTTTAAGATGATTCTCTTGATACTGTAACTTTCCGTTGAGTATTTAGACACAAATACCACTCTGTTGGTCTCCTTGTTAATTGTTTGAGGTCTTAATAAATCCTCTCTAGTTTTGTTTCAGCTTTTGTTTTTGCTTCATCTGTCGCTGTGGTTGGATATCTTCTCTCCCTGAATTTTTGTATGCATTTTTCTGCACTGTCTTCATATAGCTCTCTTGTAGATGATATTCTCTTGAGACGGAGTAGTTGGTAGTATGGCAGGTGTTTTTTTAGTGAAGGCCGATGAAATGAATGATAATGTAGAAAATTATTACGATCAGTTGGTTTGGTGTATACCTCAGTTGTCAATCACCCATTCGAAAGTTTAATGCATGTGTCTAAAAAAGTTATTTCACTTGTGCTTTTGGATGCAGTGAATTCAATTCGTTTGTCAATTTTGTTAAAATTTTCAATGGCTTTCAACAAAATAGGTACAGGGCTGTTCCGTAAAATGAAGATGTCATCTATGTACCTTTTATAAATGACCAAATGTCCTTTCCATGTTTCTTGATTGAGAATGTTGTCGATTTCAAAACGGTACATGAACAGTTTTGCATATGTAAGAGCCGCACAGTTGCCCATTGAAGTACCGGATGATTGAATGTAGAATCTGTCTTGCCACTTGAAGTAGGAGCGATAAAGAGTAAACTACAGGAGTTCCATTAGAAATATTTTAAGTGACTGATCCTTTTCGCTGGTGATTATAAACAATTCAACAGCTATAATATCAAGGATGTGCGGAATAGATGTATATAGAGATCGTAATAATCTTCTACATTATCATTCATTTCATCAGCCTTCACTAAAAACACCTGCCATACTCCCAACTACTCTGACTCAAGAGAATATCATCTTCAAGAGAGCTAAATGAAAACAGTGCAGAAAAATGCATACAAAAATTCAGGGAGAGAGGATATCTTTATCCACCACAGTGACGGATGAAGCAAAAACAAAAGTTGAAACCAAAACTAGAGAGGATTGATTAAGACCTCAAACAATTAACAAGGATACCACAGAGTGGTATTTGTGTCTAAATACTCAACTGAAAGTTACCGGATCAAGAGAATCATCCTAAAATATTGGCCTATGCTTAGGTCTGAAACAGATTTCAAGGGTATTTTTGAATCTTTGCCACGATTTGCATATCAACGCACCCGTAACTTAAAACAACTGCTCAAAACACCCAAAAGCGAATCTAATAAATTCAAAGGAACATCACCATGTTTGAATTGTGGGAACTGCAACGCGCATATAAGAGGTGACACCATACGACATCCCCACATGGGCATTCCGATTAAAATAAAGGTTAATGCAACATGCAACAGTGAAAATGTTGTATATTTATTGAAATGTCCATGCGAACTGGTTTACATTGGAAAAAACAAACGGAAAATTTGCATTTGTATTAACAAACATAAAAATTAGATTCGCACTAGAAACCAGAAATCTCCAGTAGCAGTTAAATTGATCAAGTTTTTAGATTTTGTTGCCTTTGTTGGAAGTATGTTTTTTTACGGAACGGGGATATTTATGTGGCATTTGTAGACCTAAGGGCTGCTTTTGATTTAGTTTTGCGTGATCGTTTATGGGATTGTCTGTATTTGCAGGAGTTGCCCGTCTGCTTACTCCAACAGATCATAAGACTTCATGAAAAGAATTATGCAAGAAAATGCGTTGGGGGATAAATGGAGAATTGTCAAAACCTGTTCCAATAATGTGTGGAGTCCGCCAAGGGTGCGTGTTTGCTCCCACGCTCTTTTCATTGTTTGTTAACGACATCCCAGCCCATCTAGAGGAGTGCAACAATGATTCACCCAAGTTGAACGGAGAAAGGGTCCCTAAACTCCTATTTGCGGACGATACAATCCTAATTTCACAGACACCCAAAGGTCTGCAAGCACTTTTACATTCATTCCAACTATACTGCAATAAAAAAGGCCTAGAGGTGAATACGAAAAAAAAACAAATGTATGGCCTTAAACCCGCACAAAACTTTTAAGGGGAACTTCTTTTTAAACAACCAGAAATTGGAAATAGTGTCAAATTTTACCTACTTGGGTGTTTCTCTTGATTAAAAGAATTCATGGAAAACCAAAGCAGAGAAGAGTAAAACACTTTTGACTCAGAATACTTTACCTATTTAAAAAAAAACATGGGGCGAGTCTTAGTAAATCTGTATATCCAGCACTAGAAGTGTTTAAGTTTAAGGCCCAGTCTGCAGCGCTTTATGGCGCAAAAATTTGGGGTACAACAGCTGGGAATCTTTTTCAGAAAAGCAAAAATAATTTTATAGAAGTCTTTTAAGACTACCTAGACGCACCCCACTTCTACCTTTAATGCTTGACTTAAACATGAAACGCACAGACCATTATGCAATCCTACGCCCACTTTCATATTGGGTGAGACTCTGGTGTACACCAGAGCTCGGAGATTACAGAGATGGTCTTTCGAAAATAATAAGTTTGGATTCGCATAATTCCAATGCATGGTTGAAACATGTGCGAACATGGCTTTGTAGAATTGGGTTGTCACATTTTGGGAAGAGCCCTCATGTCTGACGCAAAGTTGCAAAAAACTGGTAAAAATGAAATTTTAGGCTTATATAACATGCAACCACTCCAATAGTCATGCAAGTGGTTCTATTACAAACAGTTTTTTGGCTTACAAGGATTTTCCATACTTTGAGGATTTCTTAGATGAGGTCAGACCACCTTTCGCCAAAAGCCTTTATTTGAAATTTTGGTATGGAATGCTGAAAACTAATGTAACCCTAGCAAGATGGGTTAAGTCAGTGGAACCAATAAATAGTGAGACATGCACTTGTTGTCAGATTAGTACTAAAGAAGACGATGTTCATATTCTCTTCTTTTGTGCAGCGTACGTATCAGCCATAAAACGTTGGATTAAGCCACTGTGTAATGTCATAGGTGTACGCTCGTACAAAGAAGCATATAGGATTATCAAAACTGACACCAGATAAGTGGTTGACTTTTGTATCAGTAGATAGTTGCTTAGGCTTGTATTCATGTATTTATATTTGACGTTCTTCCTTTGATTCTTCAAATGGTTGTTTAATAATGAATTGCCCCTACGATACCAATATTGGAACTGTATAAACTAATTTTATAAAAATGTTTTTAGATTTTGCCTTTTTATCTAACTTATGAATGTTATTGTACTTTCCCTAAACACCATCCACCTGCATGTAAATCATCTATTCTTCTCTTATGTATGTGCTATGCAGTGTTGTTTTATGCATCTTTTATGGCCATAATGTGCTGAAATAAAGATTTATGATGAAACTGCTCAAAACACCCAAAAGCGAATCTAATAATTTCAAAGGCACATCACCAAGTTTGAATTGTGGGAACTGCAACGCGATTATAAGAGGTGACACCATACGCCATCCCCACAGAGGCATTTCGATTAAAATACAGGTTAATGCAACATGCAACAGTGAAAATGTCGTATATTTATTGAAATGTCCATGCAGACTGGTTTGCATTGGAAAAACCGAACGTAAAATTTGCATTCAGATTAACGAACATAAAAATAACATTCGCACTAGAAACCAAAAATCTCCAGTAGCAGTTAATTTCAATCAATGTCACCACAATATTAGCCAACTTAGTTTTTGTGTACTTGAACAAGTAACCATTGAACAAGGACGTGATAACACCAAACACTTACTTCAACAGGAGACCCATTGGATATATCATCTTAACACCGTTATCCCAAATGGACTGAATGAAAAAAATTGAATTGAGTTCCTTTCTTTGAAGTATATATTGTAGACCGTAGAATATACATTACAATTATTAACATGTTCCTGTTTTTGTATCATATTATCATCCTGTAATACATTGAATTATGCAGGATTGTAATTACATAGTTTGTTGGCACACCATTGTCACTGTTACACAAGAGTTGTTTATCATTATTATATTTTTCTGTTAATATCTTGCAGAGATATGCTCATTCAGCACCAAACTACAGACTCTTCAGTGTCTATCATCACGTGACACTGACACTCGAAATATTTCTTAAATTCATACACCCATTTTATAATGCACCGTTATTATATTACATTTTTTAGCCCATATTTGGGCTATCAACATGCCGCCCGGTTTGAAAATGATTTTCGTCTTTTTGTCTTATTGTTTTGTTCTAGTCAGGTGACCCCTGACATCTCCATATTGCGCCCGACTAACTTAGCGTCCTCGAGTTACGGTTCAGTAACCCTCGCGTATGGACTTCATGGAATTCACTGAAGTTATAGCCACTCGGTGAGCTGTTCGTAGCAATTGAAGAGCTTTATTTGAACCACGAAATTGGCCACGGTATAACCACGGTTATGTTTTTCCACAGACTCTGTTTTGAAACATCTCTACACCCGAGTGCTCACAGAAACAGTTAACGAAGTATGCGGCCCCGATATTTGGTTTACTTCTGTTTTCACCGCGTTTAGTAAACAAAGCAATTCCGTGCACCTTAATTGTTCACTTATTTTTAAGGGCCAAACAAGCAACATCATTTAGTGGACCGTAATACACAGGGCTTTACACTTGTCCACAACGTGTGCCACTTTTTGTATATCGTACATGTCCACTCACCGAACCATTGAACTTGTGACATCATATCAGTTCACTGTGTTAACGTTTCTCACTTCTGCATGATGGAGCATCATGTATTGCATGAACACAACCATGTTGCACTACAAGTAATGTTAATGCAATGTATTACATTTCTGTTTCGTAACTAATTATTGGCAATTTATTTTTTGATTTTTGAAATGATACCCCTGATAAAGGGCAAAGTCCTGAAATGCATTGGGTAATTGGACAGAATCCAAGAGATTTATAAAAATCATGCTTTAATGATGTGGAATTAACAAGAAGACAAAGTATATATGAAACTTAACTTCATGTAAATAAAATTCAAGATTGTTAAACACCATTCATTGAAAATATTTTTTAATCTTTATCAAACATTCAAGAAACTTTATTGCTCGAGTGCGAATTGGGGGATGCCCCTCTATCACAGAGGATAGCGCTATTCCCATATTGAGGAAATCAGAACAGTGATGGATGGAGGAGGGTCAGCGGCCTTGATCCTCCTCTATCTATCAGCCGCTTTTGATACAGTGGATCATAATTTGCTGCAACAACGGCTGGAATCGATGGGTTTCCAGAGAACGGCACTGACATTATTGGTCTCATGCCTGAAAAAAGGCGATTAACAGTCACTATGGACAGTTTCCAATCAAAACCCTATGTTTTGCTCTGTGGATTCCCCCAGGGATCATTCTTAAGTCCAACTCTTTTTAATATAAATGTTGCAGAACTTGCCCCTTTGATTCAGAAGTTTGGGTTCAATTTGATATCCTACAAGGACGACACCCAGATAGTTTTGGCAGCATTCAATAAACAAACTGTCCCACTCTACAGTTTCAGAACTGTATGAGAGAAGTTGTTAGATGGATGGGGCTGCACTGCCTGAAGCTTAACTCTGCAAAGAGATAATTATTTTCAGTGAGTTAAAACCTAGATGGGACCATCTTTTGTGACCAGCAGAGATGGGCGAAGCATCTAAACCTGTGCAAAAGGCAACATTTTAGTTGTGTGGATTGACAATAAGCCAGCACTATCACATCAGACCAATGCTATTGTCACCGCCTCCTATTTTCTGATAAAAAAACTTAAGAAAATCATGCCTTACATCCCTACTGATTTCAGAAAGTTGTTAGCTACCGCACTGGTCCAGGCTAAACTGGACTATTGTAATTGTCTCTACCTGGGCATGCGTAAGCATTTTCTTAAAAAACTCAGTCCATTAAAAATACAGCTGCACGGATGCTGACATCCCCAAACATGATTCCATCTCCAAGGAAATCAGCCGACTCCACTGGCTTCCAGTGGTCAAACGAATTGAGTTTAAAGCCCTCTGCTTAGCTTTCAAGGCTTTGAATAATACAGGACCTTCATCGCTTAAAAAGCTATTTGTCTGGTACCAACCGGCCAGACAGTCACGGTCCTCAGGCACAAGACTGATGACAGTACCTAGAATACGCACTGCGGGTTGGAGTGGCCGGAGCCTTTCTTATGGTACCGCAAAGTTGTGGAACACTCTACCAGCTGAGCTTAGAGGAGTGGCCTCCCTTACCATCTTTAGGAAAAAGTTAAAAACGTGGCTTTTACAGAACTGAGTAACTGGGAGGAATTACTACAGTCAATAGTGCCAAGACACCCTGGGTATTCGTGCACTCAATAAGTCCCATTAACATTAACATTAACATAACTGACAATGAAAAAAGGAGGCTCAATGAAATAAAGTAATTGCCCAAAATTCCACAATTTGATGAAGCAGGGAAGCTGGGACTGATCCCAAATTTCCCAGTTTCACACTGTGGAATACAGCCACTAGAAGGGTATCTCTTTCCAACATCAAATATTAAAACTTTGGGCCTGATTTACAAAGGTAATGGTACATGTATGTATACGTTTACTCTCTTTCTGTATTCACAAAAGTTCAATTTATTATTAATGTTATCACTGCGGTGACTCGCAGTCAAGGCAAAGAACTTTTATCGCTGTGAAGCAGGGCCGTTGTTTTTTACTCTAGGATGATGAGATTAGAACCTGGGTGACCAGTAGAATCTATAATTTATTTTTGGCAGTTTGAGATTGCCAGTGCTTCACAATAGACAAAAGTTTGTCACTTTTTTTTTGTCTAGACGAAACAGACCTCTCGGGTAAAATAATTAACCTAAACTTGTCAGCAGGATGCTAGGCAGGCCAACTCTGAGACTCTTCCTCCCTCAAAGTCCACACCACGAGCAGGCAATGATTGAAAATAAAAATAAATTATGACAGGCTGATCCCGCTTAACAACATTTGCCCATTCCTTCAGGGGCAGGCCAGATGCATGAAAATGTGCCATCATATGTAGCACCATGTGTTTTTAACTTCTTGCTGTGGGTGAGTTTCACTACATGTGTCTCACCCTCGGTAGTCACATAGCAAATGGACTGTGCATGTTTACCGCCAGTGTCTGCCTTTTAAGATAAGACAGGGTAAGGGGCACTTAGCTCCTTATGAGTGAACACATGTGCACATGTGTGTGTGGGTTGTGTGTGTGAAACTACTGTTGTGCCCAGCTCTTTAACTGTGCACAGGTAGCGAGGCACATAGGGGACTCTGCACAGTTAAATATTGACCTTGGATAGGCCTTAAAATATTAGAGGGCACTTTTCGGGAAGATCAGTGTGATTTACTGCTTTGTCTGCAGTGACACTTTATTATATGCATAGGAGGAAAGCTACCTTAAAATGCAGTTTTGCTTCCCTTAAGCACACAAAGTCCTATGATGTATGAAACTCGGGTTGAAAAGGTGCGCCCAGTTCATATTTACAGGTCCCAATACCATACATGTGCATCCTATGTGTTATCCAGAATAGTCATATTTCTCTGGCTCAGCTCAGCTCAGGATCAGAGCCCAGGCATTTTGTCACTCTGCTGGTCCAATTAATACCATGTCTCCCCAGCAGAGGGAGCCAAGAGCACCCCACTCAAAAGACGCAATTAACAGTGTTTCCCTCAGCTCATGCGGAGAAAGGGGTTGGGATGAAAATCTGCATCTCTTAATTACCTGTCACACTGTCCCATGGCTGGGGACTGAACAAAGGAGGAAGCCCAGACAACTGGAGGAAACACAGCAGGGGCTTCTCTTTGAAGTTTCTGCTGGAAAGGCCCAGGCAGTGATGTCAGCATGGGGCAGAGCTGAGACACCAGGAGCAGATGTGACCAGTGAGTCCCGGATGACACCTTCTTGAACTATCCCAGCATGCTGTGCAGGGGGATGGGACAGGTGGTTGGAGGTGAGGAAGTCTGATAAAACTGTTCCTGGTGGCAACAGATCACCACCAGTAGTAAAATGAGCCCAGATCATTCAAATGATCTCCCGGAGCCTGAGTTAGGGCCGTTGTATGGCTGGTCACCTTTGACCCTCCAGCAAAGATCCAGCATGCAAGACCTCACCGCCAGTGGAGAAATTATCCCCGGGTGGGCCAGGGCCTGAGATTCAGCACATGATTTGATCATATATTTCAGGGAGGGGGAGTGTGAGGGGCCCCTTCCCATTACTACTTTTGCCCCCTGGGACCCTCATCTTTCCAGGGGAAGATGTAAAATGGAGGGAAGAAGCGTTATAACCCCCCAATAGTGGTCACACACCCCTCCCCATGCCCGGGGGGAGCGAGCAGCCTCTGCATACTTAACTCCTTGTCCAAACAGAGTACGCATGGGAAAACATCACTGTCAGCTTTTGCGCTGTGGATACGATTGTCGGCCTTGTGGGCTAGGGCAGTGTAACGACCGGATTTTCAGACCAGATAGAATCAGCTCACCATAGCACCACCAACCCAGCCGAAACGCAACCACCTCCCTCCTCAGGACCCAACTATCCAGGCACCTGGGTACCTACGTGAGGATGGGGAATTAGCAATATACAAGCTCATATCATCAGAAACACCACTAAATCTATAGGGATTACTAGGAATACTCACTGATTACTAAGGATGTCCATGCCCTACACCACACTCATACCTCATAGTCTTGCGACCACATGGGCCCAGACTAATCTACCCTGGGGCAGTTCTGATTATATACCATTACACACTGGCCGCAACCAGTGCTCACTCAAACCACGATCCTGTGGGTACAGGCATCAGTATCCCCCCTGAAGCCCTCTCTATAATCTCCAAGCCACAATCCTGTGGGTATACGTACCAGTATCCTCACTGGTACTCTCTTTGATCTATCAAGCCACAATCCTGTGGGTATAGACACCAGTGTCCCCCCTGGGTCTCGCTTAACAAGCCACAATCCTGTGGGTATAACGCCGCATCCCAACGACGATCACTTTCCTATGAATACCTTCAGCTCTCTCTCTCTATGTTGGGAAGTTTCTCTCACTATTCACTAGAGGTACAATAATATTATGGAATGGCCGAATTACACGGTGTACAACTTATCCTTCAGTTCAAGGGCTCCTCTCTCCCTAATTATTCAGGTATTGCTTGCTTGATCAGGGGTAGCATCTGTTCAAGCTGTAACACCTGACTAGAAGAACAGGTTACCTTTTCATATAAGAACAAGAGGCACAATAATATTATGGAATGGCCTAATTACATAGTGTATAACTTATTCTCTTAGCTCAAGGGCTCCTCTCTCCCTAAATATTCAGAGGTCACTTACCTGATCGGGGGTCGCTTCCGTTCGTGCACTGACACCTGACTAGAAGAGAAGGTTACCTGCACTATATAAGAACAAGGCATACGCTGGTTCACTAAGAACTGGGGTATCTTTATTACAATAACAATAACAATATAACACTATACTATAACACATAGCCTGCAAAGTAAAAGGGGAATAGACACATACACAGATCCGCAGGGTCTCTGTAAAGCTTTATTACTATACCACATCCACATGTAACTAACAGGGACTGTAAATAGACTGCACACCGCTTAAAGGAAAAGGATTAGCAATACAATAGGGACAAGGTTAATGTTTAAGTGTAAAGGACAAATATCACCTGATTAGTATGAAGTCTTGCTCTAGCTGTCATCTGGGTTCCTCTCTCGTCTGTGCCTTAGCTCGTCTCAGATACACGCATCTAGGCTGATCACTCTGCACTGGATTCCTCTCCCCCACGAACTCTCTCCACCTTCCAACTTCAGCCTAATAGTTTCTGCCGCTCTGATAACCGTTCGCTCCACTAGCTTCTTCACTCTGTCTGATTATCTCAGCTCCAATGTCCAATTCACTCCAGCTGCTCCCACAGACTAATCCACGATATAACTTCAGTCTCTTCCAAAAGGCATCACTTCAGACTCCAGCTGATCACAACTCCTCCTGATAAGTAACTGCTTCTGACTGCTTCCTTCAGTTCCAAACATCATCTCACTTCTCTCTGTTCAAAACACCATCTGCTCACAACTGCTTCTGGCTTCTCTCTCTGGTTCCAGCTCACTGACTGTCTGTCTTCTCTCTGTTCCAAGCATCTTCTTCTTTCTCTGACTCCAACTGTCTCACTGACAAACTGACTAACTGACTTCTCTCTGTTCCAAGCATCCACTGTCTCTTCTCCTCTGCTCCAACTCCACTCCAACTGCTTCTAACTCCACTCCTTCTGAAGTCAACTCTTTCTGCTTCCAACTCTTTCTCCTTCTGAAGTCAACTCTTTCTGCTTCCAACTCAAACTCTTTCTGAAGTCAACTCTTTCTGCTTCTCCAACTCAACTATTTCTAACTCTTTCTGTTCCAATCATCGACTGTCTGACTCCACCTCTGCACTTCACTAATATGGAATGCTGTCTCCTCATGGAAAGTTCCAGCCAGCAGCCTCCTCCCACCGATTCCATGTACCAGGCTCCTTGCGCTAGACGCTCCCACAGTGACCAGCTGCTTGTTTCGTCTAGAGACCTGAGCCCAGAGACTCTTCCTGATTAGATTCAGCTCTGGCCGGTTCTCTCCAGTTCGCTTAGGGCGAACAACACCTCATAACTAAAACATTACCTTTACCCTGCAAGCATCTCAGTTTGCAGGGACAGAAAGCAAAATTGAGTCTCTCTAGTTCTGGGCCTTGTAGGCCTGAGAAGGATGAAATAACGCTTAGCTCTGTCAGAGTACATACCCAAACCATACCAATATGTAATATAAAGTCAGGTATACAGGATCCACCCTCTACTATAGGTAGGATGATGAAAGGACACATAATTATGTCAAAGCCAATAGGCAATAGATGGATTAGAGTCAAGAATAAGGGATCTATCATCATATTAAGCAGCTATCCTCTAGTTTATGCTTCTAGGTCTGGCAAAAGGCCTGAAAAGGACCAACACAAGGCAAGAATAGAGATTCAGGATGGTAGCAAGCTTAAAGTCACCATCACTCAGAAGTAGAGCCAAAAACCCGGTCAGAACATTCCACCCTTGACTTTAAATTGCTAACATCCGTAAACAACAACAAACAAATAAACAAACATCAACATAATCTATCAACAAAACCAAAAACCAAAAGACTCCCTAAAATAAATGACAACTTAAGGAAATACCACCCAAAACTTGATGTAGGGAATGTGAATCTGACAACTAATTGAAAACAAGTCAAAGCACCCTTGACCTGAATGTTGAAATGAAACTAAGATGGATCTGAAAACAACAGAAACTAACCAAAGCACCCTTGAACTAAATGTGCCTCAACTTCTAGTGATAACTCATGAAATCTATTGATGTAGGGACATGTTTGTGAAATGAAAACAACAAGGGGCCTAAATGAGGCCTACCTTCTTCGGTCAACTTAAGAAAGGATTTGGTAAAATCTGACAAATAAACATGACAAAGGGTCCTCAAAGTCTGGGCAACTATTACTAATAGATGTAGGACATAACCTGACTAAAAGACACACCTCCCAGGACAACTTAAAGTCTAGGGTGACCACCCTTGGAACTAATCCCACTGTTCTAATTAAGAGTTGATGGATCAGAGTGATAGTGTAATAACAGGAAAACAAGGATAACCCCATTCCTACAAAATAGCTGGTGTAGCACTATGCATATCAAGCAATAAATCAAAGAAAGTTATCTAAGTGTGGTGTATATATTCTACTAAAAGATCATAGACTTAAACTTGGGAAATTGAGTAATAGTAGACCATGCCAAAGGCAATAGGTTAAGGTCATAAGTCATCTAACTCAGGAAACAGTTTGCACCTAATCCCTCTGTATCAATCTGTGGAACACATGTGTGCACCATCATTTAAAACATTGCTTTCCTTCCAGTGAAAAGACTGTTTTGCAGAAAACAGGAAAACTATGAAATAGGTGAAAGATAAACAAGTGTATCGATAATGAAATAGCGTAGCATCATTGAACCAAAGATCAAATTATTAAATGTGGCACTGCATCTTTTAAACTGGAAAATCAAAACCATGAACAGGACTGAGAATTTTTTTTCAAGTGGATTGGGGCCTGTATATGGTAACTGCAAAAGTGGCATAATGTCCATCTGAAATAGAAACATGGGAAAAATGCAAGACTCAAGAATGCTATTGGCTTTATCAAGAATTTTTTTTTTCTTTAGTGACTCAAGAATTTTAACCTGACTGCTGAGGCAGCCAACTGCAGATTGTCATGCCAGAATTAAAAGTTCAGTCACTTTAAAAAGTTCTCTTCTGTAGTTGGTTTCTTCTTAGGAAAACAGTTCATTTTTATATAGGCCATGATCCTCCATCTTCATCTGTATCCTGTGCCAAGGAAGCACACCCTCCAGTCTGGTCAGCCTGGTACGTCCGCTTCTGGTCTGGATTCCGGCTCGGGGTTTATGGGGGGAGGGGGCACTCACTCCGAAAACAACAAAACTCATCACTCCAAAATAAGAAAGTCACACTCATCCAGGGCCCCCACACGTCAGCCAGCCATCTGAAACGAGAAACACGCATCATCAATCTTGCAAAAACACATTTTCCATTCAAAAAGCACCCCAAGTGCTTTTTATTTCCATAAGAAACCTCCTAATTCATGAAAAGAACCCTTCTAAATCCAAGGAATGATTTAAACATTCTACCTATACCATATTCTTTAAATTTGTTTGGGCAAAATCTAATTTTGTCATACACAGCCAGAAGGGCTGGGGCCTAGCTACTCCTCACTCCTCTGAGAAACAGCCCCTCCCTCCAGAAAGATGTTCGCGCTCAGAGCTTAGAATCAGCTCCAACCATAATAAGCAGGAGCCGAGCTACACTGCGATGTAATATTGAATCACTGCCAAATGCTGATCTCATTGCAGGAGCAAAGCTCCTGCCAATTATTCTGTTCAAACATCTCATATCTCTAGTCAGAGAAGCTTTCTGTGCCTACTGTATTTATCTAACTCCAAGGGCCAAGCGTCTGCCAATTATTCTGCATTTGCAAACAACCTTTATCTAAAGTCAATGAAGGTTTCTGGGCCGACTGTAAGAAAGAGCAACTTGACCCCCCCTATATAAACATTTCTCCGCGGAAAGAAACTGAATCATAGCCAAAAATAACAAACTGGGTTTCTCTCTGCTCTCATAAGTCACCCACGGGGCCTCCACCCTTTAAAACTCTGAGCCGAGAACAGCTGCCTGGCTCATATTAGCCAAGGTCAAAGCAAATTCTTTCTAACTTAAACATATGCTGTTCCCAGGCTAGAAACACTGCACCATTACTTCTAACTAATTTAAGCAGAATTAGACGTGGTAAAAAGCATCCTAAAAACAGGAATTAATAAAGACATATTTTTTGTAACTTAGACACATGCTAGCATTTTAAAATAATTCTGTCATAATTTACTGCTACTTGCTGAAAAGGAAAAATATTAGAACAACATTTCATGCAGCAACATAGAAAATAACATGTGAAACGCCATCAAATTAAACGAGGGGTATAACCAAGAATTCATAATTTAGTGCGCAGGCCTTTCTATTCCAATTATTAAAAGGGCCAGATTTATTTTTTCAGATAGCCATTTTTTCTCACTGAGTGGGTTTACTCACACGATGTTCTGCTACATATCAGCGCAAAATACAGAAACATTTGCATTCGAACTTTAAACAAAAGGGCAGCTTGCATTAGGAAAATAATAATTTATATTTTCTAGATGTGGAAAATACACTACAGAGCATTTTTTTTAAAAAGCACACGGTTGCATTTCACTAATTAAAGCACATTCTATGATGGGTCTGTTTTATTTCACAACCGTTAAAGCACCCTCCGTGCTCAGCTGAAAACCTTTTCTCAATCCGACTGGTTGATTAATAACTTTCCGACCTCCGAGTCAGACACATTAAATCATGTGTTCAAAGGCAAACCCACACAAACTCGTGGACGCATTTCAAACAGAATGTTAAATGAACACTGCTTTTTTTTCTCCATGCAAGATGTTACCATTCTGTCAGCTAGCTGACAAAGCACATAGGCGAACCCTGCAACTAATCAAAAAGTCAAATCAAACCACCATTAATCTAAACAGTCACTGACTTTTATTGTCAGCTCACGTAACCATGCATGTTAAACAGCATGTTAAAATAAATACTGCTGTCTCAATCCAAGATATTAACCCTTTGGCAGATCAAACACAATCATTCCCCAATGTCTGCAGATACATGGGAAAGTCATGAACTCATCTCTCCACGTTTTCATATAACACGTGCGCACATCTTCAAAACATTTTCTCCAAGCACTTGAAAGAGATCCAGCTCTCTCCTGCCTAACGTAACAATAGCATGCTTTGTACAAGCCATATTCACATGGCGCTATTCACAAGCCATATTTACAAGAAACTCAACAAGTGATAATAATGACATGCTCTTCACAAGGTATATTTACAAGGCGCAATTCACAGGGAACTCAGCAAGTCAAAATGAGAACATGCTCCTCACAAGCCATATTTACAAGGAGCTATTTACAAAGAACTCCACAAGTCATATTACACTGAATACATTTCACATTGCACAGCATAAGCAAATGAAGCAAGCCATTTAATGGGCAATTTACAAGCATTTTTCACACACATATGTACAACTGCATCAACACCAAGATGTAATTGGCTCCCTCATATACAGTTACCCTTCAATCCTGACAGTTCAAACACCAAGATGAAAAGCATTTCTTCCACCCTGCATAAGTCAAATGCCATGATGTACTGCAAACTCCTTACAGTGCAACTGTTCAAGCCCATAGGTCAATTTCATGCCGAGTGCAAACCAACAAGATAAAAACAATACAGCGCACACAGGCTTCGTAAACATTTTCGTGACGCCAGATGTAACGACCGGATTTTCAGACCAGATAGAATCAGCTCACCAGAGCACCACCAACCCAGCTGAAACGCAACCACCTCCCTCCTCAGGACCCATCTATCCAGGCACCTGGGTACCTACCTGAGGATGGGGAATTAGCAATATACAAGCTCATATCATCAGAAACACCACTAAATCTATAGGGATTACTAGGAATACTCACTGATTACTAGGGACGTCCATGCCCTACACCACACTCATACCTCATAGTCTTGCGACCACATGGGCCCAGACTAATTTACCATGGGGCAGTTCTGATTATATACCATTACACACTGGCTGCAACCAGTGCTCACTCAAACCACGATCCTGTGGGTACAGGCATCAGTATCCCCCCTGATGCCCTCTCTATAATCTCCAAGCCACAATCCTGTGAGTATACGTACCAGTATCCTCCCTGGTACTCTCTTTTATCTAACAATCCACAATCCTGTGGGTATAGACACCAGTGTCCCCCCTGGTGCTCGCTTAACAAGCCACAATCCTGTGGGTATAACGCTGCATCCCAACGACGATCACTTTCCTATGAATACCTTCAGCTCTCTCTCTCTATGTTGGGAAGTTTCTCTCACTATTTACTAGAGGTACAATAATATTATGGAATGGCCGAATTACACGGTGTACAACTTATCCTTCAGTTCAAGGGCTCCTCTCTCCCTAATTATTCAGTTATTGCTTGCTTGATCAGGGGTAGCATCTGTTCAAGCTGTAACACCTGACTAGAAGAACAGGTTACCTTTTCATATAAGAACAAGAGGCACAATAATATTATGGAATGGCCGAATTACATAGTGTATAACTTATTCTCTTAGCTCAAGGGCTCCTATCTCCCTAATTATTCAGAGGTCACTTACCTGATCGGGGGTCGCTTCCGTTCGTGCACTGACACCTGACTAGAAGAGAAGGTTACCTGCACTATATAAGAACAAGGCATACGCTGGTTCACTAAGAACTGGGGTATCTTTATTACAATAACAATAACAATATAACACTATACTATAACACATAGCCTGCAAAGTAAAAGGGGAATAGACACATACACAGATCTGCGGGGTCTCTGTAAAGCTTTATTACTATACCACATCCACATGTACCTAACAGGGACTGTAAAAAGACTGCACACCGCTGAAAGGAAACGGATTAGCAATACAATAGGGACAAGGTTAATGTTTAAGTGTAAAGGACAAATATCACCTGATTAGTATGAAGTCTTGCTCTAGCTGTCATCTGGGTTCCTCTCTCGTCTGTGCCTTAGCTCGTCTCAGATACACGCATCTGCGCTGATCACTCTGCACTGGATTCCTCTCCCCCACGAACTCTCTCCACCTTCCAACTTCAGCCTAATAGTTTCTGCCGCTCTGATAACCGTTCGCTCCACTAGCTTCTTCACTCTGTCTGATTATCTCAGCTCCAATGTCCAATTCACTCCAGCTGCTCCCACAGACTAATCCACGATATAACTTCAGTCTCTTCCAAAAGGCATCACTTCAGGCTCCAGCTGATCACAACTCCTCCTGATAAGTAACTGCTTCTGACTGCTTCCTTCAGTTCCAAACATCATCTCACTTCTCTCTGTTCAAAACACCATCTGCTCACAACTGATTCTGGCTTCTCTCTCTGGTTCCAGCTCACTGACTGTCTGTCTTCTCTCTGTTCCAAGCATCTTCTTCTTTCTCTGACTCCAACTGTCTCACTGACAAACTGACTAACTGACTTCTCTCTGTTCCAAGCATCCACTGTCTCTTCTCCTCTGCTCCAACTCCACTCCAACTGCTTCTAACTCCACTCCTTCTGAAGTCAACTCTTTCTGCTTCCAACTCTTTCTCCTTCTGAAGTCAACTCTTTCTGCTTCCAACTCTTTATCCTTCTGAAGTCAACTCTTTCTGCTTCCAACTCAAACTCTTTCTTGAGTCAACTCTTTCTGCTTCTCCAACTCAACTCTTTCTAACTCTTTCTGTTCCAATCATCGACTGTCTGACTCTGCCTCTGCACTTCACTAATATGGAATGCTGTCTCCTCATGGAAAGTTCCAGCCAGCAGCCTCCTCCCACCGATTCCATGTACCAGGCTCCTTGCGCTAGACGCTCCCACAGTGACCAGCTGCTTGTTTCGTCTAGAGACCTGAGCCCAGAGACACTTCCTGATTAGATTCAGCTCTGGCCGGTTCTCTCCAGCTCGCTTAGGGCGAACAACACCTCATAACTAAAACATTACCTTTACCCTGCAAGCATCTCAGTTTGCAGGGACAGAAAGCAAAATGGAGTCTCTCTAGTTCTGGGCCTTGTAGGCCTGAGTAAGTATGGGCGGAAAATCCGTTCCGCTCGCGGATTTTGCGGATTTTCGGTAAATTCGCAACCCGCGAGATTCGCGAATTTCCCGCGAAATCCGCAAATCCGCGAGCAGCGGATTTTATGGCTTGCTCGCACTGTTCGCGTGAGTTCGCGGCTTCCCAGTTCAACTTCTTGCCCCGCGAATAAGCGCTAAATTGCAGAAATACGATCTTAGCAAAACTGAAACTACTTACCAGGTTCAAAAGTTCAAGCTCATCATTAGTAGCCATTTCCTGTAGTGCTTCCTGAGGGGCCCCTCCAGAGTTCAGTTGCCTACTTGCAACTATTATGTGACCCTGCTCTGACCCTCAGAATAGTTACACATATGCCACAAAGGTCCTGAATTACAGCTAAGGGAGACAAGCAGGAGCCAGGCTGGAAGTTCAAATCCAGTGACACATTAATCAGCCCCTAATTCATTATTGTCAGTTGGGGCAGGGCAGGTGTTGTAACTAATTTTGCAACAATGAAAGCACTTAGCAAGTGTAAAAGATCACTAATCAGGAAGCACTAAGGAAGCAGGTGCCAGCTAAAAAAATATTCTGTGACACATTAATCAGCCCCAAATTAATTCAGGTCACTTGAGGCAGGGAAGGTGTGCTTTGCTTTGCCACAATAATGTACACTGGACAACCAGAGGGTGCTGTGATGAAACAGAGGGTGGCATGGGTGGGCCAGAGGGTGGCATGAGTAGTCAGAGAGTGGCAGTGGTGACAGAGGGTGGCAGTGATGAAGAAGAGTGTCCCAAACAGGCTGGACACGTAGAAACAACAAGTTCGCAAAACTTGCGACCCGACAGGTAAGTTCGCGTTTGCGATATTGCACAAAACCCTCGCGAACTGGCAGAAACCCGCGCGAACACAAAAAAAAAATCCGCTAATTCGCAAGAATTCGCAGATTTTGCGGATTGCGAGTTCGCAAATCCGCAAAATTCGCGAACGCGAGATTCGCAAAATTCGCCCATGCTTAGGCTTGAGAAGGATGAAATAACGCTTAGTTCTGTCAGAGTACATACACAAACCATAACAATATGTAATATAAAGTCAGGAATACAGGATCCACCCTCTACTATAGGTAGGATGATGAAAGGACACATAATTATGTCAAAGCCAATAGGCAATAGATGGATTAGAGTCAAGAATAAGGGATCTATCATCATATTAAGCAGCTATCCTCTAGTTTATGCTTCTAGGTCTGGCAAAAGGCCTGAAAAGGACCAACACAAGGCAAGAATAGAGATTCAGGATGGTAGCAAGCTTGAAGTCACCATCACTCAGAAGTAGAGCCAAAAACCCGGTCAGAACAGGCAGCCAAGCATGGACTCCTGGAACTTCCCCCTTCAAGTCAGCAGGCCGGAGTCCCAAGGTGGGACAGGTGGGACTGGGCACTCCCAAAAACAAAGGAAAAAAAAGAGAAATGCTTCACAGCTCTCCCCACTCATAGCAGGAGAGCCACTAATGAAATATTCACTACTCCTGGCTGGAGCGCCCCATAATGCCTTGCGGAGCTGGCAAATCTGTATATTTATCTGCACTTGCAGTGTCCCCAGGGGGACAGGGGCACCACCAATGACATTAGAAAGGTGTCTGGGGGCACAGCAGCCCCCTCTTAACCTTGTAAAAAATGCCCCTACCCTTGCAAAATCAAGAAATCCATGATCCTCCTTCACTTTTGTTTCAGGTACCCCTAAGGCTGGAGCTTTTGCTGTACAGCTGGGATTGCCGAGCCCTTTTGGGCCTGGTTCTATGGTTACATTTTATGTGGCTTGAAGGTGTATTTTATGTGGCGCTGTCATGGGGCTGGATCTATTGTTGCATTTTATGTTACGAGAACGTTATATTCGTTTTAAAATATTCCATTGAAATAATAATACTGGCAGTGATTACTGATGAAGGTAGATATGCTTTAATGGCATTAAAATTAAATTTAGCCATGGTCATTAATGATCATTGCATTCACGCACAAAATGATGGTGTATTAACATGTTCTGTTGTTCCTGTAATATGATCCAGGCTACTGTAATGATGCAATTGTGCATCTTTACACATTCTCCACATTTGACACATAATCCTTCATCAGACACATAATCTGCACATTTTAAACCCAAAAAAATAGTTTCCTACTCTAACCGTTCAACAGTTACTAAAAATGCGATGACACATGTTGCTGTGCAGTGCAAGGCTTTTTGAAAACCTACACTGTTACCTTTTTGTTGCCTATTGCTATATTTAGGTGTTAACCTGATACTAAAGAGGTGCAACGGATGCCTACAGTGTGTTAACAAGTTTAAAAATGATAAAATAATGTAGTAATACTATTACAAAGTGTGCCTTATTATGATGCATAATTTGCCTTTTCTTGCTGCATAATTTACTCACCCCTGCCACATTATTTAGCCCTCTCCAGCCCCATAATTCAAGTGCCACTGAATATGGTGAACCCTTAATAATGCCAATAGGACTGTTTTATCTAAAGTGATACTCCCTATATGGTGATGTGTTGTCTGGTAGAGGTGAGGGGCACTGGGATTTTGAGGGACTTGGCACTTTGAGGTCAAACGTTATTTCATAATGTAATCCAAGGTATTTTTATTCTGCATTATGTATATATTTGTAAATGAATGCATAGTATTTGGTAGTGTTGTTTGTGTGTGTGTAATAAACATATGTTTCCTTCTCTAAAGAAAAAGTATTGACTGTGCAATATTTTTATTAAGAGTTATTATTGTGTGCCAGCAAATAGTGATTATTAGCCCACACCACCTCCTCTAAATAGGCCCAGGACTGCTCTGCATCACTACCCTGAGAGAGTCAAGTGCCTCAATCGGGTGCTTGTTTTCCGATAAAGAGAACTTGTGTACCTATTACATGCACAGCCCTTGCATCACGCATAACTAATAACCCAATTTCCTACAAGAGGGATACAGATTTATCCTTATCTCAACTATCTATTGATCCAAGAATAGTCTCACTCTCTATCCATGAACCATTGCAAGAATTTTCTGCTGCGATTTGGAACAATTTAGATTTTTGATCAACTAAAAGAAATCCCTTCCTGACCCTTTTTAGAGTCTAGATTCCATTGGTGCCAATTTCACAATGGATCTGGGTAAAGCAGTCCCTCCTGTAGCGAGGATACTGAAATTACTCGGACAATTGGAACAGATCCTGAGAAAGCGTACGGCTCCGGTTAGGGAATGGCTCCGGATCCTGGGGAATATGGAAATTATTATTTGTTTTATTTAAAATCCTTGCATTTTTATTTAGACAATCAAAAGGGGAAGGAATTTTTATCTTCTTTCCACTTGTCTTCTAGGTAGCAACAATGTTCATCATCCCTTTGACAGGTTCTCTCCTGGGACAAGTGGCTCTACACATCCTTCTACATTTGTCTCCAAGCTCAATAGACTAAGTAGTCTGTATCCAGTGACTCCATCTATCTGGGGACAAATGGCTTGGTGGAGAGAGACCCGGATCTTGTATCAGAGAAAATTTTTCGTTCTTTCAAATCTCAAAATCTAAACTACAGAATTTTTAGCAGTTGTTGATGGGGAGCAGTATTGGGGGATTTATAAACTCAAGGTCTTTGATCAGTCCAAGAGTCAGAATAGTCCTCCAATTAGAGAGAGCTTTTGGCTTTTTGGAGGGCTTTGGATTTTTGTTTTATTTCCCAGAGCAGAGAATCAGCATTAGTAGTCTGGACAGACAATTTGATAGTAAAGGAATACTCTAACCACCAGTGTAATACACTTTGTCAGACTCCAAATCATCAGGTAATACAAATATAATATCCTGCGCAGGAAGGAATCTTCTGTCACTAAAGGCAGTACACATTCAGGGTTTTCTGAACATCCAATCAGAGAAAATGAACAGAATTTTTCCAGTTGTCAGGATTACATTCTTAGTCGCTCAGTTTGTCAGGCACGTTGCCTCGGGTGGGAAACTCCAGTAATTCACCTGTCTGTAGTTCAGTCAAATTCTCAGGTACTTCAGGGTTTGAAAGGAACAAGCTCTGGCAGTGGATGTGCTTTTACATCCTTGGTCGAGGTCTCTTCTGTATGATTTCCCTCCATTTCCACTGATTTGAAAGATTTTGCTCTGAGTTCAGATGGAGGAGGTGGACTTAATTTTGGTGGTTCCATTTTGGCCAAGAAGAATTTGGTCTTCTTAAGTCTTCAGCTGTAGACAAGGAGTGGATTCTTCATTTGTCTCCTAATTCTCTACCTCTTCCAGTACTTACCATTTCATCACTGACTCATCTTCAGATGTCAGCTTGGAGGTTGAAAGGGGAGAACTTGTACACAGGCTTCTTTCCTTACCTGCTTTCCTTTCAATTTAGGCTTCTAGAAGGGAATCCACTAAAAGGTCATACAATCCTTAGATACATTCTGTCTATCAAATATTTGGTTCACTCTGCAGTGGTCCCCTGAAAATATACTTCAATGTCTTAAGGGTGGGTTTGAAAAGAATTGATCTATATCCACAGCCAAGCTCCAAGGGTAAGCCATAAACGCTTTCAGGGCCCCATTAGGGTTGTTTCTCTGTTATTGAGGATTTAATTTCCAGACTCTTCAAGGATTATGAGACAATTAGACAATTAGTGAAGATTTTCTTCTACATTGCAACCTTCTTTTGGTCGTATCATCTTTAAAAGGTCCTCTCTTTGTGTCTTTCGGGGAGGCTTCAGATACATTCTTTTTATTTTTTCTTCAAAGCCATTATCCCTGCTAGAAAGATAGGTAAGTTGGGTTGCCTTGAGTGCATTTTTCCATATCTAAGACTGTTTGAGGAAAGTGTGGTCTTGTCTTTGGGTCCTAATTTCCTCCCTTAAATAAGCTCTACCTCTCACAAGACCCAGGAAATTATACTTCCTGCCCAGCCAGATAATTCTTCTGCAGATACCTATATGTGTGCCTAGATGTGATATGAGCTGTCACTACTTATTTGAAAAGAACAGGTAATTTCAGACATTTAGTAAGTTCATTTATCAATTTTGGTTATACAATGAGGGGTTGCAAATCCTCAAAGGCAACTTTGGCAAGATTGAACATATATGTGGTTTCTTTGACCTCTAGGCGAGCTGGCAGAGGTTTTCCAAGCAGAGTGATAGTGGAGAAGTGTGGCTCACTGGTTAGAGGAGGCAGACCTGGAAAGCAGAGGTCAGCCCGGGACCAGGGTTCAATTCCTGGCTCGGCGGGGTCTTGAGTCCTAAAAAATGTCCATGGACTCGACAATTCTCGCTCCGGTGCCTACTCGATTCACAGGTTCACACTCTGTGACTCTGGGCAATAGCGTGCTTAATCTCCACAACGGCCCCTCGCGGCGGGATGCCTGGCTTTCACCTTGCGGATACCCTGCCGGGGTTATCTCACAGGGGAATACCAGGACGGGTTCCCTAAGCAAGCGCTTAGAGACCGGTGGTGATTTGCGCTGTATAAATACCTGTACATTTACATTTACATAGTTCATTTAACAAGAGGCATGGGTGCTTCATGGTCAGATTGTTCTGGGGCTTTATTTATGAACATTTGTGTTGCTTCCACATGGGCATCTTCGACCATATTTATTTCCCATTACAGGCTTAATATAGCTTAGGGCAGTGCACTAAGTTTGGATCTAGTATCCTCTGCAAGATAATTTGTCAAGATGTAGTTCTGCTTTAATTAAATTCACTGGGGCATTTTCATTAAAGGTTTTATCTTCATTTGTTGCTGTGGTATGTGCCTTTCTTATGTTATTGATAAGAATGTCATTGCTTTGGCATATTCTCATAATGCGAGACGTGGAAGAGTATGAGGAGGTAAAGCGTGGATTACTCACTGTTAATTTTCATTACTCTGATTCTTTCATTCTCATCCCAGTACTTACAAACCACCCTGGGCCTGTTTATCACTTTGTTGCTAAAGGACTTTAGTAGGGTTCGGAAGTGTTGTGGGGGGGATTGTAGGGGTTTGACAATCATCCAACTAATAGAAATAAAAGAATGCTTTAAAGTTTGTGAGAAGTGAAGGTGCATGAGGCAAACCCTAGAACGTAAGTACTGGGATGGGGTTCAGAGAATCACAGTTATAAAAATTTCCTGTAAGTAATCCAGGCATTAGGTCAATCTGGATAATGTAAGATTGACCAGACACCTATTAGGCATTAGGGACAGTCTCTCATTACTTTAGGGACGGTATTTTGGCAATCGTGTGCAGCTTTACTGCATGTGTCACACCCTTACCCCCTTATTAGCATCACTTAAGGGAGACATGGCATTAATGCTGTGCAGGACATCTTTGGTTCTGCATCACCCTCCTCCAGTTCGCCATGTAATCATATGCAATGCTCTCACCAGCAGATAGGAACATCTCAGGGTAGATAAACAAAGTTTTGGATCAACACAGCACATCCACGAAATTGGCTGTGCTGTGTTGCATTAAAGGGTGTGAGCAAAACAGTGCCCAATCTAGTAAGACATGGCACTGTTGTCTCTTCCCCAGTGCTAGCGCACTTTTGGCTGCAATGTGCACACAGCCTTACATCATAGTGCAAGGGTATGTGTATTCTGCCAAGCATAGGTGTTGTATTGGAAGGGGAGCCTACCAACTCAAGAGCTATGCTTTAATACTGTTACCATTGTGTTATATACAGTACAGCACACATGCAAAGTTGGAAAATGTGGAGACAAATCTTGCTCCACTGTTACGCCTGCCTGGAGGAGGTATTATATTTTAGCAAAATCCCGGTCTGCAAATGTTAGTAAATAGGGACTTGGTAGATTGTATTTGCCCATGTACCACCCATGGTACACCCAATGCGCAAAGTAGCAGTAAGCGGCACCTAGCGCTACTTTGTATTACTTTAGGACACTTTCCAGCACAAATCATGATTTACTTAGGAAAGTAAATTCCACCACAAAACTTTATGCTGGGTTTGTGCCACTTTTGTGCCGAAAAACCAGCGCAAAGTGCAGTAAAACTGGGCCTTAATTTTCACTGTGTTCTGGGTTGTGTGAAGTCCACCCCTTTTGGGGTTTATAAAGCTATCCTTTGTTAGTGTTTGAGTTGGACAGGGAACAATACATCAGTGAATGGAAGGAAGGCTATGTAAGTTTTAAATATAGCTGTGCTTGGGTGATACACATAATTAGGGTAGGCAAGATGTATGGGCATATTATCAAGAACGGCGTCAAAATTATCCCCGCTTTAGCAGCAGGAAACTGCCGCTAAAGCAGCATAAATGGGGTTGATAATATGCCCCTAAGAATTCCAAGAGAAGCCCAGGTTCACACCAGAACATGGGCTTTCCATGGGAATTCACAAGGGCATATTATCAAGCCCAATATCGCCGCTTTAGCAGCAGTTTTCTGCCGCTAAACCGGCGATTATTTTAACGCTGTTTCTTAATGATATGTCCCTTGTTATCCTGGTGGTTGACATTTGTGGAGCATACTGCCTCTAGTGTTGTGTGTTGGATCTGGCCCCCTCTGCAGGAACACCAACATTTTTTATGCTTTCCTCACTAATGTTGTCAGAATCTTTTTTGTTGGCTTTAGGACTCCGCACACTTTACCACCTCTTACTAGTGCTTGTGCTCTCTCTTTTAAACATGGTAAAATTGGCTTACACTCAATTGGCACATTTAATTTACTTATAGGTCCCTAGTAAATTTGTGCTAAAGATATTTCTCCTTGTTTCCCCTCTATCGGGAAGGCATACACATTTGACACATTTACAGGTTTACTACACTTAGTAAATCTAAGAATGTGACAAAAACATAGGTGGATGGGTGGGGAGATCAACTCTCCACCCATGCATCTCCTTCCAGGTGTAGAGTGGCACAAGGCAGCGACTTGCACTGGCTTGCGTTACTCTGGATTTACTAAGCCATGCAGGTCCACGCAAGGTGGCTTTGCCCTGCTTGGAAAATATGATTTAAGGATTGCATTGCCTTTGTTGCTCTTGCATCTTGCAAGGTGATCTTGCATGATGCAAGTGCAACAAAATCCTTTAGTATACATGGTTCCAAATGACTAAAAGTCTGTACTCACTCTGTACAGTTGTGAGGACCCAAAAGCCTACTCCAGGATTACATCCCACTCCACAGCTCTGGGTTCACCGTGCTTTTGAATATGTGAGGCTGAACTAGTGGCAGGCAATCTTCTGTTGGGCTGCATGAGCAGAGGCATATCCTATAGTCATCCAAAAGCCCAATATCGTTTTCATCTCAGACATCCTCGCAGCTTCGAGACATCCATTAGCAGCTACCTTTGGTAGTCGTAAACCACCATACTTTACCTCCCTTCTGCTTTGCTATTTCTAGTATGCTGCACAAACTGTTTATCATTGAGCACATGTATTCCTGACTTGTAGGCTTCGGTGAGCGAGTGGATGTTACTCTGTGTGGACGCCGTTCAGCTTAGAGGTGGCAGTCATGATGAAAAGGTGAGCTTCCTTCATTCAAAATATGGCAATTCTTACACTAGTAGCAAATAGTCTTGCAAACAGACCTATTTTCTGTGTAGTACCACAAACCGCTATTTAAATGCTTGTGCTCTGGACTGATAGTGTTTTATTAAGTGCTTCCTTTTTTAACATAGCATTTGCTGCTGCAGTTTTTCATTTGTTAGCTATATGAATACAATTCCATAGTATTACCTGACCCAAAATTCCCTCTTTCACTCTCCTCAGTAGCATAACAGGCTAAATCAAAATGCACCGGGCTTCAAGCAGCACACAGATCTAGGCAGCTGACACTTTACTCAATGACTCACTTTCCTGTTCCCACAATTGATCTACCTTCACCAATGCATCATATTCTGTGATAAATAAAGTTTAAGACCCTTGTGGGTCAGGCACTGGGAACAACAGTTCCTATCTTGCATTGAAATAAATATATGATTCACAGGCTTATGAGACCCAGCGCTATACCACCTGAAGCACATGGAGTTCACTCTAGGAATTCATTTACACTCAGCTGGTGACCCAGTTATGCACCTTAGGCAGAAAAAGAACAGTGCCTCTTTCAAAGGCAAAAACTGGCATAAGTACTGGAGCTGTGACTCCATAACTTTAGAACACGTCTGGACTAAGAGGAGATTCTGCCAAGAAGAAGAGCTGGAGAAGCCTGTAGGAGGAGACCTGCCACTCTGCTTGTTGCTGTGTTATGCTGGCCTGCTACTTGCTTATTCTGTCTTGGACAGTAAAAGGACTGGACTTTGCTTTCTGTATCACGCTCCCAAGGTTCTCCAAGGGCTTGTGTGATCTTGCCTCCTGTTAAGAAGTATACGGGCCATCAGAGACTTCACCTGCAGCCCCTGAACTCCTCTGCTGGGAGTTATGACCTGCCAAGTGATGCCTATTCCAGTCCTGGATATTTACAACAAGGGGTGGTGAGGGACAGAGTCTCTGAATTAAGCAGAAAGCTCTCACCCAGTCAAGAGATCAGGGCTAGATCCAACACCGTTTTTTAGCTCACTGCACCATCCCAGTTTCAGAACCTGGCTGTATGCAAATTAGTCTGTTCCTGTCCCAGTGCATGATGGGAACAGGACAAACCAAACTACAAAAGCCAATTCTTACACTGGGAAGGAAACAAGCTCCCGGGGACCGGTTTCTGGCATTACAGCCGTCTTCGGCCCGGTTTGCTTGAATCCTGATGGTGCAATGAGCAAGGGTCTCACATCTGAGAATACCCTTCCACGCTTAGGGTGGACAAAAATATTTACAACAAGGGGTGGTGAGGGACAGAGTCTCTGAATTAAGCAGAAAGCTCGCACCCAGTCAAGAGATCAGGGCTAGATCCAACACCGTTTTTTAGCTCACTGCACCATCCCAGTTTCAGAACCTGGCAGTATGCAAATTAGTCTGTTCCTGTCCCAGTGCATGATGGGAACAGGGCAAACCAAACTACAAAAGCCAATTCTTACACTGGGAAGGAAACAAGCTCCCGGGGACCGGTTTCTGGCATTACAGCCGTCTTCGGCCCAGTTTGCTTGAATCCTGATGGTGCAATGAGCAAGGGTCTCACATCTGAGAATACCCTTCCACGCTTAGGGTGGACAAAAATAATTACAACAAGGGGTGGTGAGGGACAGAGTCTCTGAATTAAGCAGAAAGCTTAGTCCTGGGCCACTGAAAGTGGCTTTGCTCCAAAAAGAGAAGAAAATCCACACATTGACTCTCAGTGCCCATTTTTCTGACAAAGCACAGCAGTGCTGTTGGATACTCAACGCATCACCACCTTGGAGCCCAAGAATTGTCGCAGCACTGCTGTGTGGTTGAAAGATCACTGCAGCCTGAGCTCCGAGCACCGTGTAACCAATGTCCGTGGCACCCACTCCGACCTCGATGCAGACCCTTCTGAGTGGCTGAAGAATCGAAACATTGCCTGTTTTACGGCTGGTAAAATGATGCAGCGCCTGCTCCGCAGCATCAACCCAGCGCGTCTGGATTGTCCACGCATCGTGGTTTTACGCTGTCTCTTCATCGACATAACCCAGCAGTACGGACCAGAAGCCGTGTGTCCAGAAATCGACGTTTCACCTCCCCTCGCATAAAGAGATTTAACGCTTCCCTGCTGTGCGTTCCCCTGGGACTAAAGAATCAATGCATTGCTTTTGGTTTCCAGTGCCTCTCCTCCCCTTTACCTGTTTTCCATCTCTGATTTTGACACTTTAAAAGTACTTTGTGCTAAAACAAATCCATCCATAGATTTCTATGGACTGAACTTGCTTAAACTTTTAGAAGTGATATCTTTGCCTATGTATGTTGAATTTTGGTCGAATTGGCCTTGTTTTACTTAGATAAAGATTGGTTATTTTTCTAAATAGGTGAGGACTCAGTTTTGTACTTTTTTCACTGTACTACTGAGTGTATGTACAAATGCTTTACACATTGCCTCTGAGTAAAGCCTGAGTGCTTATTCCAAGCTACCAAGGGGGTGAGCAGGGGTTATCTTAGCTGTGCAATACCCTTACACTGACTAGGATACGTGTCCCTACTTGGACAGGGTGCAAATCTCTGACATCTAGAGACCCGGGGGCCTATTTATGAGCCCCTTGCGCCTCCGGAACGCCACTTTTTGTGACGTTCCGTGGTGCAGAAGCCTGCGTGATATTTATCAGGCAGCACTAGGCCACTTTTTTTGGCTTAATGCTGCCTCATAATATCAGTCCCTTTAAAGCAGTGTTCTGCATTAAAGGGGCGTTCAATGGGTGTTGCTGGGGGCGTTCCCAGCAAAATCCATGGCTTTTTGACACTGCCCCAGATTTACGAGAAATCGTAAATCTGAGGCAGTGCCAAAAGCTTACGCCTCCCCAGGGGGAGGGGTAAGGGAGGCGCAACGAGGAGAAATGTCTTTATTTCTCCGCGTTTTTCCTTTTTCCCGGTGTGCTGCATTCTGCAGCACACATAGAAAGAGTAAAACCCCTTGTGATTATTTTTGTACAGAAAGGTTTCTCTTCCTGAACAATAATAATCATCCCTGCAACGCAGGTACCCTTGCACCAAGGCGCAAATGTGCCTGCGTTAGCGCACGGAAGCCCACTGTAGGCCGGCGCAGGGGAAAAGGACAGGAAGGTGCCGTATCTTATAGATACAGCGCATTTCTGCCCTTTTCTTTTGCCGTAGGGCAACGCAGCAAGAAGGTCTGCTGCGCTGCCCTACGGCAAAACCTCATACATGATGCCCCCTATGACTTCACCATTTCCAAAACATACATGCTGTTAAATAACTTATGATTCTTTCATGATGATTCAAAGTGTGGACATTTCTACACTGTACCTTAAGTGAGAATGGACACAATTAAAAATACTGAAGATGCACAAGTTCACACCACCGTTAATACTGGCTTATTATAAATCTGTAATCATGCTCACCAAACTGCTATAATCAGATTCAAGCCACCTCCCAAAAGTGCTTGTGGCTTGTTATATTACATATTCAATAACTTTTTAATTATTGACACAGTGACACAGGCTATGGGACTGAGTTCCGTCTACCCCCTTATAGGACTTTTGTAACCATTTTATATTCATATTGTTACTTGGATGCTGTGCAACATATACGCTTTCTCACATTGGTTAACTGACAGGTATCCCATACGCATACTGTGTAAAAGATAATAATCATTAAAAAAACACTAGACAAGAACAATAGACCGTGCATGAGAGTCACAAAAATGCAAAATCTCAGGTGAGACCCATCCTCCCCAAACTGAGTACCACCCAAAACAATGAACTGTAAACATAGTAAACAGCGACAAGAAAAAAATGCAAGGTAATGGGTCCAAAACACAAGGAAAGCATCGCAAGATTGTGATACATGTCGTGGCTCTGCACATTGTTATTACATTGGTGGAAAAGAAATATTATTTTTAAAGCATGCAGCTTACATGGTTATTGACTGGTTCTGGACTCACTGGTAACTTACACATTTGATTATTTGTTGTTCATCATTTAGGCGACCCTTAATGGTTCATGTGATGAACGTTTAGAAATTTAACCTGCCCCCAATTAGCCTACCTATCAAAAAGATGACTTGCTAAACCCTCTGACATGTGGCAATTAAAAGGCAATCAATTTCTAATTTTCCTTTGCTGATGAAGGTCTTGGGGAATATTGACACAGCGAAAGTACTTACTTTTGTGCATCATGAGTAGCCTCATTGGGAAGAGTGGGGAGGGGCCTCCATGCTTATCCTGGATATCAAGTATGACTGACCATGATGCATTTCAAGATTTAAAAAACTCGACTGTGCGAAGTTAGGCAGATAAGGTAATAGGTAAGGTAATAGTAAAAAGAGTTTGCACATTAATCTCTTAATCATGTGAGTTGTTCGCAGTGCTGTTCCTCTCGGATCCCAAATCTATCATAGGTACTTGACTCTAACCTTTCGATAACCTCATCATTCAACTACAGCTTATACAGAAGTATCCCATGTAGCTGAAGGTCTAACTAAAACAGCTTGTTGGTTATAGTGCAAATTCCCCCTGCCTTGCTATAAGTTTCAATGAATTGTGTTACTATTTTGTTGTCTCATATTCAATTGGGTAGCAAATGCGGGCAAGATATAGCAAAAAGGAGTCATAGAAACTATGGGCCAGATGTACAAATAACTTGTCGCAACAATACTGGTTTCAAATTGCGACCATTATTTTTGTGAAAAGTAAAGAATTTTATGAACAAACATATCTACTGTTAGACCTGTAAGCCTTGGGGTGTCTAGTTCCCTTTGAGTTTGGGGGCCTCATGTACTGTAAAAGTGGCTGTGAGCCCTGTCATGCCTGTAGATTGTCTATCAGGCAACGACCTAGAGCACGTAGGCTGGAAGGAAGTTGAGGTCAGGGCCCACCTGGAGATGTTAGGTTTGCCTGGAAGGGTTTGCATGACCACAGTATATATCCCAAGAGGGGAGTTGTTAGACCTGGCATCATTGCCATGGGGTTCCACTGTATTTTTGCCTTTACCTCCTGTGTTTTTGCTGTGGTTGGACTTTGTTTTGCTGGTCTAGATGCTTTGGGCACTCTGCCACTGCTGTTCAGTGCCAACGTGCAAGTGCTCCCTTTATAAATTGTTGTTATGGATTGGTGAATCCATGATTGGCATATTTGATTTACTAGTCAGTCCCTAATACAGTGCACTGTGTGTGCCCAGGGCCTGTAAATCAAATGCTGCTAGTGGGCCTGCATCACTGATTGTGCCACCCACGTAAGAAGCCTGTAAATGTAACTCAGGCCTGTCATTGCAGAGTCTGTGTGCCGTCTGGTACTGCCATGTCAACCTGGCCAGTGCACACACTTGCCAGGCCCTAACCTTCCCTTTTCTTGCATATTAGTCACCCCTCAGGTAGGCCCCATGTACCCCTGTGGGCAGGGTGCAGTGTATGTGAAAGGTAGGACATGCCCTGATATATGTGGCATGCCCTGATAGTGAAATACTGGCAATTTCGTTTTTCACTATTGTAAGTCTACCTATACCCATAGGATAGAATGGGGAGTTTGGTCATAACATTTTATGAGTATTACTGCCCTTGGGAACACGATTGGAAAATAATGTTTGATATGCCTGAACTCACATGTTATGATGCATCTTTTAGTGAGGGTGATTTTTACATTCTGGGTTTGAAAATTCCACTGTTAGAAAGTAGAAATTGTCCTGCCTAACCATCGAGTGTGCCTCTGCTAGGGGTGTGTTTTGACTGTCTGGTTTTGGAGTGACAGGGGTTGGGTTGGGGATGTGAATTCTGTTCAGACAGCCACTTTGGGGGTTGAGGTGTGTCCTACCTTTCCAGGGTGAGTCAGGGCTGGGATGAATAGACCTGAGCTACATTCAGAGTAGTGGGAGGAGATTTTTTTCACACCTGAATGGGCCTGTTCTGCCAAGGACAATGCTGTGTCCACCTCCTGCCAGGAAGCTGCACCAGAGAGGACAGCACTGTTTTGGCTGAGCAAATAGCTTCTCTGCCACAGAGAACAAAACATTTTGTATAATAAAAAGAGAGGTCCAGACCCCAGACTTTTAGATCACTTCTGGGAATCGAGAGTAACACTTGCCAAGGAGAAGAGCTGGAGAAACTGAGGAGGAATACTGCCCCAGTGCTGTTTGCTGTCTGGGGTTGGCCTGCAGTAGCTACTTTCTGTCAAGGAAAGGGAAAAGGACTTTGCTGTTTGCTGTGTCCCCTTCTCCAAGGGCTTAAAAAAGTGTGTGCCTCCTCTTCTGAAGTCTCAGGGACACAGAGACTTTACTCCCAGCTCCCCTGAACTTCATTGCTGGGAGCTCCTGCCAAGAGGTGCCTGTAGCTGTTCTGGGCCTCTAGATGTAGATCGAGTGAACCGGTCTCCAAAGTCCGAGATCACAGCACCGATTCTGATGCAAGCCTTGCTGTGCGGCTGCACGAATCCATGCATCATCCCAGATCAACTCGTTGTATCGAGGCACCAGGTCTGTCGCATCTTTGTAGTAACTGACGGATCATCTCCCCCGGAGCAAGGGTCCATCGTATCACCTTCCCTGAGTGTAAGGAACCGACTTATCATCTTCCCTGAGGCCCTTTTTGTTTGTGTGCACGACGCATCGAAGGCACTTTGTGTAAAAATTGTTTCATCAGCAATTTGCTTTGAACTGAACTATTTCTACCATTTGAAAGTCATATTTATATTACTATATTGTGGATTTTTGTTGTTTTGGTCTTGGTTAGTTTAGATAAAGATTACTTATTTTTCTAAACTGGTATGGTGTCCATGTGTAGTGTTTTCATTGTATTACTGTATGAGTGCACACATGCTTTAGATACTGCCTCTGAGATAAGCCTGTTTTCTCATGCCAAGCTACCAAGGTGGTGAGCAGGGGTTATTTTAGAAGTGTATACTCCTTACCTGGACTATGAAGAAGGGTTCCTACTTGGACAAAGTTACCCACCTCTGCCAACTAGAGATCCCCTTTTCTAACTGGAGTAAAGGCATCCTGGAGCCTGTAACAATTGCTCAGGCTGACAAGAAAAGGAAGGGCAGGGGGCGTGGGAAAACAGCCCTTGAGGTTCCCACAGTCCATGTTGACGGGGTGCCTGAGGAAGCCGCCCCTAGCCTACCAGTGGAAACATTGCCGTCCTGGGAGACCTTCCTGAGTTTGCTGGATAGCAGGTTGAGGGTGGGGCCACACGGTGGGGAATTCTGCAAAGTGAAGAAAGGGTATCCTACTCTAGAGGGCTTGAGGCTGCAGGCTGAGGCACAGGCAGCAGATGATACCTCATCAATCGGGAGAATAACCTTCTATACAGTCTAAGGTTCCTGGACCTGGGCAGCTCTTTGCTTGTGGTCCCTTAGTGTTTTAGGGCCTCCCTCCTGGGGTTGGCTCATGACATACCCCGGGCAGGACATCTGGGGTAGGACAAGAACTTTGCCAGGCTTATCCCCCACTTTTATTGGCTCCAGATAAAGACAGCCTCAGGCACACTCTGCTGGTCCTGTCTCTGCTGCTAGGCTAGTGGGAAAAAAGGGAAAAAGCTGAAAGCTGACCTGGTTCCTTTGCCTTTCATTGGCACCCCTTTGAAAGGGTAGGCATTGACATTGTTGTTCCCTTGGACCCCCAAGACAGCCTTAGGCAATTGGTTAATTCAGGATCTTGGCAGACCCCACCACACAGTATGTTGTCAAAGACAAAATCTACAGGAAGTTGGGTAAAATGAGGGCCAGTATCAATGAAGCAATCTCCAAGATGCTGGTACTAGGGGTGATTGAGCCCTCCAGTAGTCCCTGATACAGTCCTATTGTGCTGGTACCTGAGGATGCCCCACCGAGCACAATCCCAGATCTCAGGTTCTATGTGGACAACAGGGGAGTCAATTCAGTCACTAAGACTGAAACTCACCCTCTGCCAAATTCCTGAGTCCTTTTGATCTCATATCAGGGTACTGGCAGATTGCTCTTGCTGAGAGGGCAAAAGAAGGTCAGCATTCTCTGCCCCAAAGGGCCTCTTCAAGCTCAGGGTGATGCTCTTTGGTTTAAAGAATAACCCTGCCACCTTCCAGAGGCTAGTGGACAGGGTCCTGGCTGGGTAATTGGTATTCTGTGCCACCAACCTAGATGACATGGCTTTCATCAGGTCCAGTTGGGAGGAACACCTATAACACATCCTGGAGATGCCTCAGGCCATGCAACAGGTGCGCCTGACTATCAAGGCCAGTAAGTGTCAGATAGGGCATGGAACTGTGGTGTATCTGGGTCCTATTTTGGGTAAGTGTGCTTTGAAGCCCCTCCAGGCTAAGATTAAGACTATCCTGGTCTGCCAACCCCACAAAACTCAGATTGAAGCGATAGCCTTCCTAGGGCACACAGGATATTACAGGAAGTTTGTTAAGAGATATAGCACCATTATTGTCCCGTAAACTGAACTGACTTCAAGGAAGCAGACAAAAAAATGTGTTCTGGACAGAGGCCTGTCAGAAAGCATTTCACTCCCTCAAGGAGGCCATATGTACAGCATCTGTACTCAAGGCTCCTGACTTCTCCAAGGAGTTCATTGTGCAGATGGAAAATTCTGAGCATGGTGTAGGAGCTGTCTTAGCACAGTTAAATGAGGAGGGTCTAGACCAACTGGTAGCCTTCATTAGCTGGAGGTTACTTCCCAGGGAAAGAGGAAAGTGCTAACAAGCAGGTGGCTTTTGTGGCGGTCTGGGCACTGAAGAAGGTGGGAGAATATCTGTTTGAGACCAGCTTCTGGGTTCAGACAGACCACAGACCCCACAGGTGCTCATGCATAATAGGGGTGAGAATCTCAAGGTGTTGAGTTGTTCCATCTTCCTACAGAGAATAGACTTTCCAAAGGTGATGGTCTCTTCAGGTTCTTCCTCCTTAGTGATGAGTACTCCCAGGAGGTTAGGTAGTTTTCTCCACTTTCAGCTAGGGGGGACACATGTTAGACTTGTCAGCTTTGGGGTGGTCTTCCCCAGACATATTTCTTGCTCCTCTATGTTTGCTAATCACGGTTTTGTTGACCTTAGGACTCTGTACACGTTACCACAACTAACCAGTGCTAAAGTGCATGTGCCCACTCCCTAAACAGAGCAACCTTGGTTACACCCAATTGGCACATTTAATTTACTTGTAAGTCCCTAGTGTAGTGGCACGACATGAATTCAAGTTCTGTACATTAAATGCTACTAATGGTCCATCACCACCCCCTTTTGTACCGCATTTGGCCGCCATAAGTGTGGCAGGGTATGCTCAGACGTGAGTCCCTTGCTCACTTTGCCACTGGATTCAAGCAAGCCGGGCTGAAGACGGCTGGAATACCAGAAACCGGTCCTCGGAAACTTGTTTCCGGTCCAGGGAAGACATGGCTATGGAGTTCGGGCTGGACTGTTCCCATGAGGCACAGGGTCAAACTAATTTGCATATAGCCATGTCTGAACTGGGGTGGCAGAGTGGGCTAAAGAACGGTGATGGATTAAACCCAGATCTTTTGACTGGGTGTGAATGTTTGATTGATTCAGATGCTCCGTCCATCACCACCCCCATTTTCACCACCCCCTTTTGTACCACTAATGGGCTTGCAGCATGTATTGTGGCACCCACTTTTGTAGCTCTTTAAACATGCCTTAGGCTTGCCAAACCAATCTGTGTGTTCCTTTTTAAACTGCCATTTCAACCTGGGCCTCACTTTTCCTTTTAGTGCTTATACGTCACACCAGGGCAGCTCCTAAGCAGCCTATGTGGTATGGTGCAGTGTATTTCAAAAAGATGGACATGTACTTTTAAGTTTTACATGGGCTGGTAGTGAAAAACTCAACATTCATTTATCAATACTGCCAGGCCTACCTTTTATATACGATAACATTGGGTTACCCTATTATATTTAATAAGTGATAACTTTCAATAGGGAACAGGTAGGAATATCTAATTTGGTCTCTAAAGAATTGTGATTTAAAATGCTCTTTAAAGGTAGAGTCAGATTTTAAGTCACGTTTCTGAAAATGCCACTTTTAGAAAGTTGGCATTTTCTTCTCTCAACCATTTGGTTCCAGCAACCTGCCTCCTGAGTTACATGGCTAGGTGGCAGTTGGTCTGTATGTTTTTCTCCCAGACAGTGAGACAAAGGGGTAATGGGAGTTGGCAGGATTAGCCATCTGACTCGATAGGGGGTGCAGCTGTCATCCACCACATTTGCACATCACAAAGCCTGTGCCTGAGCACACTCACAAAAGGTTTGGCACTGGCCATTTGTACCCATAGGCAAGCTGGGATTAGGGCATGGAAGGCTAGGAATTCCAAACACCTCTGCGGGTGGAAATCTCCAGAACCTTCTCCTACCACAAATCTGACACCAAGTAGAAATATTATACGCTCAGACCCAACTCTTCTGTACACATTTGGTCCTGTGGTAGATTCAGAAGGACTGCTGTGCTGCTCTGCTGCAATAAGGACTGCTACTCTGTTGCACTGCTAGTCTGCTGCCTGAGTGAAACAACTGATCCTGCTTCTTGAACCTAAGAAAACCAGAGTGACTCCAAGGGCTAGCTGGTTGGTTTCCTTATTAGAGCCTCAGGGACAGAAAACTTGAACCCAGCACCTGGACTGAGTCCGCTGTGAGTCTAGCCCCCCTAGTGGTGCCACCACAGTCTGGGACCCTTTTAAAAGGGCCTGAAGGTGCTCTGCAAGCCCATCTATGGTCCAATTAGATCCAACTTAGTTTGATACACTGCCTTGCCGTTTCACATCAGAATCACCAATGTGTGATGCATCCCTGATGCAGAATTGTGAAGCTATTCAGAACCACTGCTACACAAAGCCTCCTCGACGCAGGACCTCACATCGCAGCCCACAACTCCTCTAAACTGCTGCTACACAATGCAGTCTCAACACAGGACCTTGTATCACAACCAGGCAGGTCCCTAGAAATGCTGCTGTATGGCAAATCCTCGGTGCAGGACCTCGCATCGCGGTACAAAAGGGGGTGGTGATGGACGGATCATGTGAACCAATCAAACACTCACACCCAGTCAACAGGTCTGGGTTTAATCCATCACCGTTCTTTAGCCCACTCTGCCACCCCAGTTCAGACATGGCCATATGCAAATCAGTCTGACCCTGTGCCTCATGGGAACAGTCCAGCCCGAACTGCCAAGCCATGCCTTCCCTGGACTGGAAACAAGCTTCCGTGGACCGTTTTCTGGTATTTCAGCCGTCTTCAGCCCGGCTTGCTTGAATCCAGTGGCAAAGTGATCAAGAGACTCACGTCTGAGCATACCCTGCCAACTTATGGCGAACAAAGCGGTACAAAAGGGGGTGGTGATGGACGGAGCATCTGAACCAATCAAACACTCACACCCAGTCAACAGATCTGGGTTTAATCTATCATCGTTCTTTAGCCCACTCAGCCACCCCAGTTCAGACATGGCCATAGGCAAATCAATCTGACCCTGTGCCTCATGGGAACAGTCCAGCCCGAACTGCCAAGCCATGCCTTCCCTGAACCGGAAACAAGCTTCCGAGGACCGGTTTCTGGCATTTCAGCCGTTTTCAGCCCGGCTTGTTTGAATACAGTGGCAAAGTGAGCAATGGACTCACGTCTGAGCATACCCTACCAACTTATGGCGAACAAAGCGGTACAAAAGGGGGTGGTGATGGACAGAGCATCTGAACCAATCAAACACTCACACCCAGACCCAGTCAACAGATCTGGGTTTAATCCATCACCGTTCTTTAGCCCACTCTGCCACCCCAGTTCAGACATGGCCATATGCAAATCAGTCTGACCCTGTGCCTCATGGGAACAGTCCAGCCCGAACTGCCAAAACAGGCCTTCCCTGGACCGGAAACAAGCTTCCGAGGACCGGTTTCTGGCATTTCAGCCGTCTTCAGCCCGGCTTGCTTGAATCCAGTGGCAAAGTGAGCAAGGGACTCACGTCTGAGCATACCCTGCCAACTTATTTCGAACAAAGTGGTACAAAAGGGGGTGGTGATGGACGGAGCATCTGAACCAATCAAACACTCACACCCAGTGGATCAGAACTTCCACTGTGCAACACATCTTCCATGAGGGATCTTGCAAAGCTCCACAACCCAGATTTAATGTACTTTGTCCAAGAGGCCTAACTTGGTCCCGGTATCTGGCCTACACTCCATTGTGGTCAGCTTGAACTCGTGACTTTGCTTCAGTTTGGCATGACAAGATAACCACCGATGGTGCTTAGTGCTTTTTGGTACGATTTTCACTTAAATCTTTAGAATTGCATACCTCTACTTATTGGATTTTTGTCAAGTTGTTCTCAAATAATTTATTAAGTCAAATAATTTATTACATTTTATTCTTATCTTTCTAAATTAGTGTGGTCATTTTCTTGTGTTAGGTTCTCACTTTATTACGGTTCCAAGTGATGCATAAATACTTTGCACATTGTCTCCAAGTTCAACCTGACTGCTTTGTGCCATGCTATCATAGGGTTAGGCACAGGTTAATTTGGAGTTTGTTTTAGATTCATCCTGATAAGAATTGTGGTTACTGCTTGAGTAGGCTGTCGTTCCCCTCAGTCAGTAACCACATTTTCTCCAGCTACTATTAGGTTAGTGTGTAAAATTCCGAATCTTAGTTGGTTGCAATCCGACCTTCTCATTTTAATGAGGTAGATTGCAAATTGCAGCTTGCTAAAAGTGAAGGTTCACCACAGGGATAGTGCCCTAATGGGGTCAGCATCAGGAAACAGGGCTGCCTTTTCTTTATTTGAGGACCACTGCCTGTTCCAAACAAAAATGTTATTTAATTCACATAGGCAAAGGGGTCTCAGGAGAACTCCTTCACGTTTGCAAATGAATTACCACCTCGTTTGAGGTCTGGGTAACATTTCTATGCTTTGCAATCTATTTTTGGTCACAAAACATCGAAAATTATCATGTCAATACAGTGTTTTGAAAGGATGCCTATAACAAGAAGCACCCAGATTTGACTCAATATCCATTTGAATACTATTTTGGATCAGTGACAGAACACTGACCACGCAAATATTATGACACATAAATATTGTGTCAAAAATATAATTGAAACAAATGTTTTTTGCCTATACTTATAAAGTTTAGTATAAAAATATCAACCCAAAAATATAGTTTATGCTAATATCGTTAACAATATGGCAAAAATGTTGTTTTTCAATAACTACACAGTTTGACATAGTAAAACCTACATTTTTTAACACATAATTGAAATATATTGTTACTTAAATTTATGTAATATACATTTCATATTAAAAATAAATATGCACTTATAAAAACATGTGTGTGTATGTTTATAACATACCTATAGAAAACAACTAAAATTAAATATGTACATTTTAATTATATTACATTTCTTATGATTTTTTAAAATGTACTAATATGAAACAAATATACACATATATATATATATATATTTTATATATATATACATATAAATACATAAAACATTAAAAAAATACAAACAATAAAAAACACATGTACCTAAAATAATAATTAAAAAAAAAATATATATATATAGATAGATAGATAGATAGATAGATAGATAGATAGATAGATAGATAGATAGATAATATACAATTAAAAACGAAATCGTAATATTAAAAATTGTAAACATTAATAAAAATATACTAAACTTTGTAAAAAGGAAACATACTATCATCACTGCAGTCTGTGCAACAGTACTAAAAGAGTTTGACTCTGAGAGGTCAAATTTACTATTCCCACTCCAGTCTGTCCAACAGTAGGGAAAGCTGATGCCGGAGGGGTAAAATGGTCTTTTCCCACTCCGGTCTGTGCAACGGTAAGGGAAGCGTTGGACACCAGAGGAGTATAATCTACTATTCCAATTCCAGTTTGTGCAACAGTAAGGAAAGCATTGGACAACATAGGGTTATAATTTACTATTACCACTCCAGTCTGTGTAACAGTAGGGATAGCGTTGGAAGCAAGAGGGGTAAAATGTACTATTACCACTCCAGTCTGTCCAACAGTAGGGAAAGAATTGGATACATGAGGGGTAAAATTTACTATTTACACTCCAGTCTGTGCAACGGTAGGGAAAGCATTGTACACAGGAGGGGTACAATTTGCTATTCCTTCTCCAGTCTGTCAACAGTAAAACATGTTATTCACTTCCGCCGACTACATCCCCCTGGGGGACATCAACTTCCACCTGGAGAACAACAACGACCGCAACACCATCACCCTGCTCGACAACCTCGCCACCCTCGGTCTCAAGCAGCTGGTGTCCACCGCCACCCACCTCGCCGGACACACACTCGACGCAGTCTTCTCATCCTGCAAAGATATCGTCTTCAGCCACGCCACCGGACTCCACTGGACGGACCACAGCTGCGTCCACTTCACCTTCAAAAGAACGACGATCCACCACCACCAGCAACAGGTTGCTCGAAGAAGCTGGAACAAGATCACAGCCGACCAGCTCGCCGCTTCCCTGAGCCAGCACCCTCCCGCCAGCTCAGCGAACCCCAGCCAGGCCGCCGACAACCTCACGAAGTGGATCAGCAACTGCGCGGACGAACTCGCCCCACTGAGGACCCCACCCAGCAGACCCGGCAGCAAGAAGGCCCCATGGTTCACCGACGAACTCAAGAGCTCCAAGAAGAACTGCCGAGCCCTCGAGAGAGCCTGGAGAAGGGAACCAACACCGGACAACATGACCACCCTCAAGCTTGCCACCCGGAAGCAGCACCAACTGATCCGCGCCACCAAGAAAACTGCATTCAAGGACCGGCTGGACAACAACGCACACAACTGCAAGGAACTCTTCAACATCGTGAAAGAGCTCTCCAACCCCAACGCCGGCAACAACGACATCACCCCATCGCAAGACCTCTGCAACTCCCTCGCCTCCTACTTTCACAACAAGATCGCGGACATACACAACAGCTTCAGCACTCAACCGACGCACGCCACGACCAAACCTCCGCCCCCCACCACCACCCTCCGCGCCTGGACTCCGATCAGCACCGAAGACACCGTCCGCATGATGAACTCCATCCACTCCGGATCTCCAACCGACCCCTGCCCTCACCACGTCTTCAACAAGGCCGACGCTGTCATCGCACCCCACCTGCGGGACATCATCAACACCTCCTTCGACACCGCCACCTTCCCGGAGAGCTGGAAGCATGCCGAACTCAGCGCCCTACTCAAGAAACCTACAGCGGATCCCACCGAACTCAAGAACTACCACCCCATCTCGCTCCTCCCGTTTCCAGCCAAAGTCATCGAGAAGACCGTCAACAAGCAGCTGGCCGCCTTCCTCGAGACGAACGGATCCCTCGACCCCTCACAGTCTGGCTTCCGAGCCAACCACAGCACCGAGACCGCCCTGATCGCGGCCACCGATGACATCCGAGCCCTGATGGACAACGGAGAAACAGCGGCCCTCATCCTCCTAGACCTCTCCGCGGCCTTCGACACTGTCTGCCACCGCACCCTAGTGCAGCGCCTCAGCAACGTCGGAATCCAGGAGAGAGCACTGGAGTGGATCATCTCCTTCCTCGACGGAAGAACACAGAGAGTCCGACTACCACCGTACAAGTCAGAGGCCACCGAAGTCATCTGCGGCGTCCCCCAAGGATCCTCGCTGAGCCCCACCCTCTTCAACGTCTACATGAGCCCCCTCGCGGCCATCGCACGCCAGCACAACCTCAACATCATCTCCTACGCCGACGACACCCAGCTGATCCTCTCCCTGACCAACGACCCCGCCGCCGCCAGAGCCGACCTTCACGAAGGGATGAAACACGTAGCCGAGTGGATGACGACCAGCCGCCTGAAACTGAACTCAGACAAGACGGAGGTCGTCATCCTGGGCTCCTCGCCCTCCGCCTGGGACGACTCCTGGTGGCCCCCCGCCCTGGGCACCGCACCCAAACCGACGGACCACGCACGGAACCTGGGCGTCATCCTGGACTCCTCCCTCTCCATGACCAGACAAGTCAACGCCGTCTCCTCGTCGTGCTTCAACATCCTGTGCATGTTACGGAAGATCTTCCGGTGGATCCCCACGAGACCAGGAAGACGGTCACCCAGGCCCTCGTCACCAGCCGACTGGACTACGGCAACGCCCTCTACGCCGGAACCACCGCCAAGCTCCAGAAGAGACTCCAGCGGATCCAGAACGCCTCAGCCAGACTCATCCTCGACATCCCACGACACAGCCACATCTCCGGACACCTGAGAGACCTGCATTGGCTCCCCGTCAACAAAAGAATCACCTTCCGTCTCCTCACCCACGCACACAAAGCCCTACACAATCAAGGCCCGAGCTACCTCAACAACCGCATCAACTTCTACACTCCCAAACGCCATCTCCGATCAGCCAGTCACGCCCTCGCCGCCGTCCCCCGCATCCGAAGAACGACAACAGGAGGAAGGTCCTTCTCCTACCTGGCCGCCAAGACCTGGAACTCCCTCCCGACCGACCTGCGCCTGACCCAAGACCACCTCTCCTTCAGGAAGAAGCTCAAGACCTGGCTGTTCGAGCAGTAGCAGCACCCCCCCCCCCGCCCCCAAGCGCCTTGAGACCCTCTGGGTAAGTAGTGCGCTCTACAAATGTCTTTGATTGATTGATTGACTTCAAAGACCTACCATATTTACATAACTCTATTCATTGTCCAAAAAAAGAAAACTATTAATAATAGATTGATACTTACTTTCAATGCGAAATCTGACGGTGTCAAAAAGGTTGTTGCCAAGCATTGGGATATCTTGAGACATGACAATATAATAGGTAGTCTGGTACAAGAACGACCAAGCATAACGTACAGACGTAACCTCAATATCAGGGATCTGGTTGCGAGAAATGATGTCACACTATATCAAGATAATAATGAACATGGTCTGCAGGGCTTTTACCCACTCAGTCACTGCAAAGCCTGCAGTAACAGTACATTCAAAAGTGAACTGGTATACAACGGAGTTAAGAGAAAGATAACACAATTTCTCACTTGTAGTACCAGCTACGTTGTGTACATCATAGAATGTCCTTGTCACCTATGGTATATAGGTAGTACTAAGTGTAGTGCGAAAAAAAGAGTATTGGAACATCGCAGGGCGATTATTAATCAGGACCCTAAATATCTGGTGGCACGCCACTTTAGAGAAAAACACTACTCTGATGCTAACTTGTTGAGCTATATGCTGATCGAACAAATTCATGTGAGTCCTAGGGGTGGAGATAGACTACTATCCCTTAGACAACATGAATCCAGACATATAATCAATTTTCAAAGCAAACACCCGGGTGGCCTTAACTGGGACGAAGAACTAGCAGTACACTTGAGGGAGGGCTCATAGGGACTTATTTTTGTCCGTTGTGTACCCCTCTCCCCCGTGGTGCTCTAATTCGATCTAAAGCACATGTGTTATTGCTGTCACTATGCTTTGATGTTTACAGGAATGAACAATGACTGCCTTAAATATGAATTTATTATGTTTATCTACTTGCTTCTTGATACATGTATGTATGTGTGCTAGTATTTTTGAATTGATTATTTCTTTTGTGTATTTGTATTACAGGTGAACATACAGGGTCTCCTAGTATGAACTGATTCTTCAATATGGGCACCTCTTCCTGTCTCTTCTGTACACCGTCTCTGGCACTTGATCCTGGTTCACTTTTTTGTAGGCACTTAGACTCACGGTCAGTTATTAATTTCTTTCTCACTGTCTGACACAAAAGAAGTTACTTGATTCATTAGGTAGTATCTATGCTATTGTTGGCAAGACCAATGATCAGATGTGTCTTGGAGCCGTCCAGTGATCATCCTAGTAGTTGCATTTTATATGACGTTTGGACAATATTTATATGGACACTTGTCAATAATCTATATTGTTCCGCGCATCTACATTATTGTGGATTGATGCACATGTTTCCTTCTTTTTTGTACACTATCATAGGTACATGAATATGTGAATGGATATGCTGCTTATTTTATTCATCATAAGCTATGACACTTGTCAATGATCCCCATCACTTCATTCAATCCAGAAGTGATAATAGTAGGAGGATAACTTTGTGTACTTTACAGGTGGTACAAGTATATGTGCATGGGTATGCTGCTCAATTTTATTTTTTCTTGATCTATGACACTTGTCTATGATCCCCATTCACTCGACTTTGTCGCATTCCATATGTGTAAAATGTGAGGACAATATAACCCTTCCGCTTTACGGCTCACTTTGCAGGAATTTTGTAAATATATTGACTGTATGTACTACACTAATGACATTTTTAATTACGATGAGTTTATTGGATATCACAATTTTATTACAAATTGTGTCTCCTGCACTTGATGTATATATGATAAGACTTATGTTTTACGGCTCACTTTGCAGGAATTTTGTAATAATTTGACTGTATGTACTACACTTATCGCATTTTTATGAATTTACTGGATATCACAATATCATTTCTAATTGTGTCTCCTGCACTTGGTATATATGATAAGCCGTATCTTTGTTTTTGTTACATTTACCATAATGTTGACAACATCGTTACAAGATGGCTGACACATTTTGCCACACATTGCTTTAGTCCTACCTTGATTTTGATTGTGTAACTTTACTCATAATAGCACACTCACTCACACACTTTCATCACACGTGATCAAGGCAAGTCGCCGAAACGCGTTGTGTGAATAAACTGAAGACTGAAGTTTACTCCTGGATTGTTGTGTGGTTCCTGAGAGTGTACTAGATACGGATATCTGTGTGGAATATATATATATATATATATATATATATATATATATATGCGCCGCTACTTTGAATATATATATATATATATATATATATATATATATATATATATATATATATATATATATATATATATAAATTTTGAAAACTTTTTTTTTTACCATTCTTTATTGCTGAAATGTTCATAGCATTTTTTGAAGCACCCCCCTCCCTCCGCCCACTTCAATACAGGCATTATTAAATGATATTAATATCCATATCGACTAACATCAAATAAACTAAACGTAGCAAGTAGCTAAGCCCAGAAAACAAGACTATTAATATTTACAATAAAATACTAAAAAAAGCTTACTATCCTACACCTTCGATCCAATGCGTAAGAGGGTGCCAAATTTCTTTACCCTTCTTTTTCTTTTTCAAACCCTTCCTGCTATATATTGCTTTCTCCAAGCTATATGTCGAGAGTAATCAGGCCCGCCATTGTTGAGAAGATGGGGGAACATTGTTCAGCCACGTAGAGGCAAGACAAATTTGAAGCACTGCCATAGAGACAAAGAGAAATCCCTTTATGTTATCCGGATGGTCTAGCCCCAAAACTATTTCTGCTGTTGTAATTTCTATATGTGTCTCCAAAAGGTAGAGATCTTGTGTCTAATAGTACATAGTGCCCCACATGTAGCAAACATATGTATTAGGTCTGCTTCTGGCATCGTACATCTGGGGCATGAAGTCCCTTTACCAGTACTCCATTTAGCTAGCTTATAAGGGGTGTGATATAGAAAGAAAAAGGTTTTATAGAATTGTGCGTGCAGTTTTGAGGACATTAGTAGCGATTGGGATAACTGAAATGAATTCTGAATAGATATAATTGAGATTCCAAGCTTGTTCTGCCAATTGAGGATATTTTTATCTATGTCATCAGGGAAGCCAATGATTAAGTTGTTATATATTACCCCGATTTTAACATTACTATTCTGAACAACTGATTCTATTAACTAATTTTTCTGGAAAGCCACCCTCCCCTCCTTTCATGATATAGTTCCTAACCTGTAGGTATTTAAAAAAGTCCCTATGTTTTAAGCCATATTTATGTTTTAAAGATTCAAATGAAATGAAGCCGGCTGACTCATAAAGAGAACCGACTTGGACTATACCAAGTCTGATCCACCGAGTCATATACAAATCCGAAAAAATCTCTGGGAGGTTTTGAATACATATAAAAGTAGAATAGTACGAAAACTGTCCTAGCCCTAAATGTTTGCGAACATGGTTCCAGGCAGCGTAGATGTCTTTTAGAGTTTTGAATCCTGAGCAATACTAGACATGTGTCGAAGTAGCCTTGTGCACAGCGTGATCACTCAAAGGAGTGTAAAACAAAAAACTTCAGAACAATGTTATTTTTATCGAAGCTTCAAAGCCAAAAATACTCTGCATGATGTGCAATCAAAGGAAATCACAAGATGAAACCACTGGTTTAAGTTCTTCTTGAATGAGTATATTTGTTCAATAAACAAAATGTTTTTATCCCAGGAAAATGTTGGTATTCACAGATTCCAGGACATTATGACATTACAGTCTTCAGATAAGGTGAAATAACAAATCCCAATGCATTTCGGGCTTGGGAATTAGCCCTTCATCAGGGGAATCTAGGAAAATAATAATAATGCAATTATAATCCTCGTGTTATACAAAGCTATAGTCTTATATGTACTCAAACAGGGAGGCGAGGAGACTCAGGGCTTATATGTGAAGAAACGGGCCCACCGAGAAGAAAAGTGATATGAAAAAATGTGAATATAGAAATTCAGTTTTACCACAAAGAATGAAAAAATAATGGACAAAAGTGTAAATAACCATAGTTAGTATAGGCATTGTTACTACCCGCAGAAGAAGAAGAATATGATACACAAAGTGCAATGATCCAATGATCCAAGCACTGTAAGCCTTACATGCATGTTTGACATTGATTTATCTCACTAATTCACTTCCTTCGGGTGTGTTCACGTGACCGTTTGATATTCTCACCACTTGGATCATTGCACTTTGTGTATCATATTCTTCTTCTTCTGCGGGTAGTAACAATGCCTATACTAACTACGGTTATTTACACTTTTGTCCATTATTTTTTCATTCTTTGTGGTAAAACTGAATTTCTATATTCACATTTTTTCATATCACTTTTCTTCTCGGTGGGCCCGTTTCTTCACATATAAGCCCTGAGTCTCCTCACCTCCCTGTTTGAGTACATATAAGACTATAGCTTTGTATAACTTGAGGATTATAATTGCATTATTATTATTTTCCTAGATTCCCCTGATGAAGGGCTAATTCACAAGCCCGAAATGCATTGGGATTTGTTTTTTCACCTTATCTGAAGACTGTAATGTCATAATGTCCTGGATTCTGTGAATACCAACATTTTCCCGGGATAAAAACATTTTGTTTATTGAACAAATATACTCATTCAAGAAGAACTTAAACCAGTGGTTTCATCTTGTGATTTCCTTTGATTGCACATCATGCAGAGTATTTTTGGCTTTGAAGCTTCGATAAAAATAACATTGTTCTAAAGTTTTTTGTTTTACACTCCTTTGAGTGATCACGCTGTGCACAAGGCTACTTCGACACATGTCTAGTATTGCTCAGGATTTAATAACAACGGGTTTGCAGGACCCTTTTCCTTGTGGCACGCATTTGTTAAAAATTTGAAGACTTGAATTCTCACCAGTACCAATACTGAACATTTGGTCTAATTGAGTGCATCCAGGTTGCCCCCGTCTTTATTTTAGAGTTTTGAAGCACACTTTCTTAAAATGACAGTCATAGGTCAATCGCCGCAAATGTGCGCCTGCTAGTTTACCTAGAATGAGTTCTTGAGGGGTTGGAACAGATCTCTCTAAAGTGTCCCCCTGGTTAGTCCTTAACAACAGGCTACTATATTTGAGGATTGTCGCCCACCAATAAGTTTTTAGGTTAGGGAGTGCAAGACCTCCTCTATCTATTGGTAGAGTAATAAATCTATTAGCTCTACGGATTTTCCCATAGCTCCATATAAAGCGAGAGATAATACTATCAATTTCCTTAAATAATAGTGGTTCAAAATTCAAGCAAATAGTACGAAAAAGATATAAAAATTTAGGAAGATATAACATTTTAATTAAATTACATCTTCCTATAATTGTAAGATGTAAGTTATGCAGTTTTTTAAAACTTTTTTTGGTTTGTTTCATTAGAGGATCCATGTTAAGTTTTACCAAGTTATTTAAATTAGCAGTGAGATTGACGCCGAGATACATTGCCTTATCCGTTACTCTTTCATCCAAAAAATTACATTTGCTATTGATTATAATTTGAGTTTTAGTCTGGTTCAGTTTGTACCCCGAGATTTCGCCATAATTATTTGCCTCTGGTTCCATTGCCTCTACAGATTTGTTAGGATCGGCTGTAACGATAGCAATGTCATCGGCATATGCTAAGGACTTCGTTTCACCGTTAAGAGTCTTTATTGGCATTATAGATGTATTCATTTCTAATTTGTGAATAAACGGATCAATGAAAATGGCGAATAGCAACGGGGAGCAGGGACACCCCTGCCTTGTTCCTCTTGATACTTTAATTGAGGCGGAGTTTCCACCATTTATCGAGACCACGGCCTTAGGGTTAACGTACATCTTACGAACCGCATTGATAAATGCCTCCCCGATCCCACTCCTTGACATAGCGGTCCGTAGGTATTTCCAGGAGACTCTATCAAAGGCTTTTTCGGCATCTAGAAGAATTAGTGCCATAGGGTCTCCTGTTACGTCTGCTATGTCAAAGAGTGTGATCACCCTCTGGATGTGATCTGTGGTGTATCTACCAGGAACGAATCCATGCTGCCTGACGGAAATGATTTTATAGATTACCGGGCAAGTTAGCTAGCGAGTAGTTTAGAATATATTTTTGCATCATTATTTATCAAGGTGATGGGGCGATAAGCCCCTAATTCCATTGGATCTTTATTCTTTTTGGGAAAGTTGATGATCTTGGCCTGATTGCATGATTCAGGTGCTTGCCCTCCCTGAAATACCTGAGTTACCAGTATAGTTAGAATTTCTTTTAGTTGTTTATTAAATCTAGCATAGAATTCCACTGGAATTCCATCTAGGCCTGTTGCTTTGCCGGTTGGGAGGCTATTAATAGAGAAGGAGAATTTCGATCCAATGTGGTGCTTCCTCAAGTTTTTCTTTGTCGGTTTTGGGTAATTGAATCCCTGTACCGAGGTCCAAATATGCATCTATTTTAGATTGACTCTTCCCCGTCTCAGTGTATAAATCCTCATAATAGTTATGGAATGCTTCCCTAATCTCTTTGGAGTCGCCGGTCAGGCCTTTGATGGGTTCTCTAATTTTAGTAATTGTATTATCGCTAGTCTGTTGTCTTGTGCGGATGGCCAATTGATGTCCTACCTGCTCATTGAGCTCATAGACTTGCTCCCTATTCAAGGTTGCTTTTATTATAGCTTTTGTGGTGAGTATTTCTGTTATTAGATTTCTTGCAATTGCAACATTTCTTACTGCTTCTTCTATATTGGCATCACCCTGGACAGCTATCATCAAATCTTCCTCTTTACTAGTAAGATTATCATGTAGTTTAATTAGTTCTAGTTTAGCTTCCTGATTGTGTTTGATCGAGAATCTAAGGGTTTCTCCCCTTACTCCAGCCTTTAATGTATCCCAAACCACCTCCAGGGGGGAACTCTCTAGGTTATATTTTAGAAAATCTGGGATCCAATTTTCCATAAGATTACAGTATTTAGCATTGGTCAGTAAAGCCCTTTCAAATGTCCAATTTCTGCGGACCCTTGGTTGCTCCCCCGTTTCTATGTTAATAGTTAGTGGATTATGGTCGAGAAAAAACCCTTGGTAGTCGAGCTACCGAACAGTGAGATAAGATAACATCTGACACAAAAAAATAATCCAGTCTTGCAATTTAAGATGGGGGTGTGAAAAAAAAGTATACACAGGATTTGTTGGGAATTTCATCTCCCAACAGTCAGAGATCGCGTGAGTGTTACAGAGATCCCTAAGGGCACTAAATGTTTTTGGTTTCCTCCTATGATAGCTGAAGTTATGCACGGAAGACCACTTAGACAGAAGATTTAGATTAATGTCACCACAAACAATCAACGGGACAGGCCAGTGTGCTAATTCGTTAGATAAAAAGTTCAAGAGACCGGGATCGTCGGTGGCACAGCCATATACAGAACAAACAGTAAGTTTATTCCCCTTATCATAATGGCATTCAGCTGTGGCCCATCGGCCAGATTTATCTGCTACCAATCTCACAAACTGGAATCCACCCTCGTGCCAAAATAGCTACCCCTTTAGTTTTATTGGCTTGAGTTGTAGCAGTGCTAACTCTGTATCCAAGTGTTTTTAATAAGTGTATTTGGGACCCCTCGACATGAGTTTCTTGCAGACAGACTATATCTGCACCAATGGATTTTAAACGTATTGCGATTCTTTGTCTTTTGTTTACATCATTTAACCCACCTATATTGATGGTCAAAATTTTCAATTCAACCATTAGTACCTATTGGATCTCTCTTGTCTTCTGGAACTGCTCTATTAAAAAATCGAACAAAATCTTCTACCCAAATATCCTGCCTGTATTTCCACCCCCCCTGACACTAAAATCCCCCCCACCTCCCCCCACCATTTCTTGAGGCTTCCTGGATCATAAGGCACCCAGGTGTGGGCGTCCAAGTGATCCGAGCATCACGGCTCGCTAGGTCGCCTGAACTAAAAAAAAAGTGTAAAGAAAAGATATAGCAAAAGGCTAAAGTTTGGAATTAATTTCAATTGTAGTTTCCACTAATCTTGTTATATTCTTCGATGTACACAACTAATGTACAAAGTGTTCCCACAGGGATCTCGCTTATCCCCCTTCTGCTACAGCCTTTCCTTATTGTGTCCAGCTAATAATGACCTGTTTATATAAATGTATTTATTTATTTGTTTTCCCTTTGAGTATAGGTTATTGTTTAACCTTATTTCCCCCCCCCGATTTTTCCCCCGATTTTCCTAAATCTGAAAATTCTTGTAGGTAAGCCTCCGCTTGAATCTCGCCTGTAAAGTTCTTAGATATTCCTTTATGAAGTACTCTTAACCGTGCTGGATTAAGCAGATAGACAGTTGCTCCAATCTGCTCAAATGGGGCAAAGAGTTGCCGCATCCTCCAGCGGCGTTCCACCGTTGCGTGGGCAAAGTCCGGGCGAACAAAAAACTTGTATCCTTGATATTCTCTTTTACTCGTTGGTCGAGCCAAGTCATAGATACTACTTGTAAAAGAAAATTTCCAAAACAGACCAAAAAAAATCTTGGGTAATGGTTTGCTCTAGGAGAGTGCTTGGGGAGCATTAGAGGGAAGCGATGGGCACGTTGGACTTCACGATCCAGTTCCCATGTTTGGAGTTCTGGCAGGGCAGTTTTTAAGAGGTTGATTATGAAACCCTTTGGATCGCTGCCCTCTGCCCCTTCTGGAATTCCCAGAATGCGGAGGGTATTTCTTCTGCCACAGTTCTCGAGATCTTCTACTTTTATCATTAAGTCTTCAATGATACCAGCCTGGGCCTTGCTCCTGCTTTGAAGTTTGGTGACATCTGACTCAAGGTTTTCAGTGCGGCTTTCGACCGAAGCCATTCTCTCCACTATCTCAGAACACGTATTACCGACTTTTTGAATAGCACCTTGGAGTTGTGGTATAGCATCGTGATTCCTTTGGCTATCAATTTTCACATCTGTATGAAAATCCTTGATGGACTTCAGAACCCGACCCAGCGAAGGTTCTACAGGAAGTCCCGGATTACCAGTATCTCTATACGGTCTGTTTGTGCCACTTTCAATCCCTCCATTGTTCGACAGTTTGCGGTCTACATCTCCTGTTGATTTAGGGGTTGAGCTTTTCCGTGTGTGCTTAGATTTTTTCTTTGCTTGGTCAGGGTAGCTCCCCTGATCCGCTGTTTCGTCGTCTATTGGATTGTGGAGTCTTCTATGTTTTGATCTCTTTTTTTCCACTTTCTTTTTGGGATCGAATCTCAACCAGATTCGTTATTATCCTTTGTGCCTGTTTGATTGGACACTTCCACAGAGACTACAGCCGATTTTTCCTCCTCGCTAATTGCACTAGTCTCTATGATCTCGCTAGAGATAGACATTCCAGTTTCGTAAATGTTGGAGTTAGATCCCTCTGAGGCTTCTTCATTCTCTTGAAAACAATGTAATAATTAAATATTTATTAAGAATTATAATAATTAATTTAAAGTTTTACATTTTTCAGTAATTGATCATCTAATTAAAATACATTATACTCCCACAAATATAGCAACACACAATCAAATATAATTAAAATAAAACAAATGACAAAATCCACATAGTAAGTAATATATAAACAAATTATTAATACATTATTCATTATTTGTCAATTCATTATAATTCAATAACTTCCCACCTTACTCCCCTGCAAACAGGACATATTATATTTTTTAAACAATTTACATAATTAATATTAAATTACATTTTTCATTAAAAAATTGATATTTAATTTATTATTATTACTACTTAGTTACTCATCATCCTAGACCCCTACAAACAAAATGATCTGCACATTAAATATCACTTACAAATTTAATAAGTAAACAGTTGACGTACTTATCAATAAACTAATTAATAATAAACAATTAACAATGATAAATTATTACTTAATTGACTTCCCGCCATATTCCCCTACAGAAAAAATCAATCCACTCGTAAAAATCACTTTAAAAATTTAATAAAACACAATTCACTCATGAATCAACTAAATAATAATTAAAAAGTATTATTAATTAATTTTTACTTAAGGAACTTCCCACCTTTCACACAAGAAGACACCAACAACCCTCTATGACACTATAAATTACTATTAACAATTAAATGAAACATTATATACAATTATAACAATTATAAATAACTTAAAATTAAAAACTATATTTTAAAATTATTAAAAACAATTATACATGCAATATATAACATATACAACTAAAACACACACAAATCATTTGAAAACTATATTTTTCACAGCGATAACATTGCAAATGACATTAAAGACACAGATATTCTTGCAAATGATATTACTTGTCTAAACATCAATATTTATGTCCACAATATTTCTGCATCATAATATTGATGTAACACGATATTAAAAACTTAGGGGGAGATTTACAAAAAAAGCCACTCAACTCAGCCCCTGCGCTGCGTTGCACGACAGGGAAGGAGCAGGAGAGCGCCATATCTTCCGAGATATGGCTCTCTCCTCCCCTTTCCTTTGCTTGATGCTGATTTCAGCTGCCGTGCGACATGCACTCACCTTAGAGCCATAGCACTAAGGTGTGTGCATGAGTCTAGTATAGGTTTTGTACAGGAAGGGTACCCTTCTTGTGCAAAATAATATGCCTAGAGACAATGGAATGCTTTTCCCACTTTGTTTGCATGCTGCACAGTGCAGCACGCATACAAAGTAGGAAAAGCACAGAGAGATGAAAACATTTCTCATGGTAGTGCCTCCTTTGAAGGAACTTTAACTTTTGGCGCAAAACCTTATCTGCAAATTTTTGTAAATATAGTTTTGTGTCAAAAATCCATGTAACACCCCCTCAGCGCTAAGTAATGCTCTACTTTGATCGTAATTTCCAGTGCAAAACAAGTTTTGCGCTGGAAAGTAAATTGCAAAAAAATAAATTGCGCTGGTTAGCATCACTTTTATGATGCTAACCCATCGCAAAATGTTTGAAAATCTGCCCCTTGATATTTGTATAGCACAATATTATTAACTTGGCAATATGTCCAAATATCCCCATTTTAGGAGTTGGAAAAACTTTTCTGATTCCTAAAATGGGATCAGTACATCTGAAAAAGCATGTTTACGGTTGCAAAGTACCAACTAGAGTGCTTGTTTGTGACGGTGAAAATGCTTAGCACATTTGGCAATTAGAAGAGTGGCGACAATTGAAATTGTTGTACAATTGGGGAGGAGGAGGGGGGATTATTTTTACCAGGAAAGTCACAATGACTTTGCAAGGTAATAACATGATCAAGGTTCAGCTCAATGAGTAAAAATGTCAATTGAAATTATAATACCTCTATCAGAAACAGCATCACGCACTAAAGCATGGGTACTCACAAACTTTCTCTAAGGGGCCAAATTTACAGTGTAGTTTGTGGCCGAGGGCCGCACCGGTGGGGGCGTGGTCAGTGAGAGAGGGGGCGGGGCTAGAGACCAAAAAAAACCTGTGACCATGAGGTTGAACACAGGCCCTGGCAGCGGATGTCTTTGTCCACTGAGCCACCAGACCGAGCATACACACATATCTCTCTCTCTATCTCCCTCCCTCTCTCTATTTCTCTACCTCCCTCTCTCTCTCTCTCTCCGTCCCTCCCTCCCTCTCTCGTCTCCCTCACTCTCTCTGTCTCCCTCACTCTCTCTGTCTCCCTCCCTCCCTCTCTGTCTCCCTCACTCCCTCTCTGTCTCCCTCCCTCTCTCTGTCTCCCTCCTTCTCTCTGTCTCCTTCCCTCTCTCTGTCTTCCTCCCTCTCTCTGTCTCCCTCCCTCCCTATCTCTGTCTCCCTCCCTCCCTCTCTGTCTTCCTCCCTCTCTCTTTCTCTACCTCCCCTCTCTGTCTCCATCCCTCTCTTTTTCTCCCTCCCTCTCTTTTTCTCTCCCTCTCTCTCTGTCTCCCTCACTACCTCCCACTTCCTCCCTCCCTCCCTCTATCTCCCTCCCTCCCTCTCTCTGTCTCCCTCCCTCTCTCTGTCTCCCTCCCTCTCTTGGTCTCCCTCCCTTTCTTGGTCTCCCTCCCTTTCTTTGTCTCCCTCCCACTCTCCGTCTCCCTTTCTCTCCCTTTCTCTAACTGTCTCCCTCCCTTTCTCTAACTGTCTTCCTCCCTCTCTCTCCCTGTCTTCCTCTCTCTCTCCCTCTCACCCTCTTTCTCCCTCCCTCCCTCACTTTGTCTCCCTCCCTCCTTATGCCTCTGCCTCCCTCCCCTCCCCTGACTCTCCCTCTCTCTCCCTCCCCGACTCTTTCCCTCCCTCGCCTTCCCCTGACTCACCCTCTCTCTCTCTCCCTAGCCCTCACCTGACTCTCTCTCTCTCTCTCCCTAGCCCTCACCTGACTCTCTCTCTCTCCCTCCCTCTCCCTCCCCTGACTCTCTTCCTCCCTCCCCTCACACTCCTTTCCTCCCCTCACACTTCCTCCCTCTGTCTCTCCCTCCCTCGCCCTCCCCTCACACTCCCTCCCTCTGTCTCTCCCTCCCTCGCCCTCCCCTCACCCTCCCTCCCTCTGTCTCTCCCTCCCTCGCCCTCCCCTGACTCTCACTCTCCCTCTCCCTCACCCTGCCCTGGCTCTCCCTCCCTCCCTCCCTCCCTCTCCCCTGACTCTCCCTCTCTCTCCCTCCCCTGACTCTCCCTCTCTCTACCTCCCTCCCCTCACTCTCCCTCCCTCCCCTCACTCTCCCTCCCTCCCCTCACTCTCCCTCCCTCCCCTCACACTCCCTCCCTCTGTCTCTCCCTCCCTCGACCTCCCCTCACTCTCCCTCCCTCTGTCTCTCCCTCCCTCGCCCTCCCTTCACTCTTCCTCCCTCCGTCTCTCCCTCCCTCGCCCTCCCCTGACTCTCCCTCTCCCTCATCCTGCCCTGGCTCTCCCTCCCTCCCTCCCTCTTCCCTGACTCTCCCTCTCTCTCCCTCCCCTGACTCTCCCTCTCTCTACCTCCCTCCCCTCACTCTCCCTCCCCTCACACTCCCTCCCTCTGTCTCTCCCTCCCTCGCCCTCCCCTGACTCTCACTCTCCCTCTCCCTCACCCTGCCCTGGCTCTGCCTCCCTCCCTCCCTCTCCCCTGACTCTCCCTCCCCTGACTCTCCCTCTCTCTACCTCCCTCACCCCCCCTGGCTCTCCCTCTGTCTCCCTTCCCTGACTCTCCCTCTCTCGCCCTCACTCTCCCTTCCTCAACCTCCCCTGTCTCTCCCTCCCTCTGTATCTCCCTCCGTCTCACCCTCCCCTGACTCTCCCCCTCCCTCTCTCACTCCCTCCCTCCCCTGACTCTCTCACTCCCTCAACCTCCCCTGACTCTCCCTCCCTCTGTCTCTCCCTCCCTCGCCCTCTCTCTCCATCTCTGTCTCCCTATCTCTGTCTAGGCAAGGTGTATTAATTCTATTAGAAATATCACGAAAAGCATGAGCTATTTGCTGCACACATCGAACCACCTTCCCCAGCCTTCCCAAAATCTGCAGCACATTATTAGTGACACCCTAATGTAGAGGGTGCACGAGAGCTGGCTGGACCACTGCAGCAGAGATCAGGTGTAATCCGGAGGGCAGAAATTCCAAATAAGGCTGGGCTGATTCAGACTTTCATCCCTTCAGTGTCGATAAAACAAATGCTACTCGAGGCTGCGCAGAGTGATCTCCAAGTTCATGCTCGGCTCGGTTCAATCAGTCACGGGGTTTGTCCTGATCACTGTAATTGTCCAACAATCCCCCCCTCGCCGCCCTCCCCCCCCTTCCTCCTCTGTGGCAGCCCGGGATGAGTCAGCTTGCCTGGCGCGCACACAGCCGGAGCACTTCACAGGTCTTTAAAAGACCATTAAATCGTTAATGAGGCTTTGTTCGGTTTCACCTCTTCTGAGGCCCCTGCAGCTCCACTCTATGGCTGGAATTTCCCGGCCCCCCTAGAGCAGAGCCTCTCGAGTCAGGCAGCATCAACCGGCGGTGTTCACTAAAACTCTTGATTTTTTTTTTTTTAAACTGGTACATGTCTACAAGGTCCGGCGGGCCGCCAAGGAAGGCTTGCCGGGCCGCCACCGGCCCGCGGGCTGTACTATGAGTACCCCTGCACTAAAGTCATTGAGGTCTTCATCAGAAAGCTACAGAGAATGCATACTTACCATGTTTGTTATGTTACACTGTCAATAACACACCATTCATGCATCCACAAGGCATGGTTGCCACTGCTAGGTGCATAATGCACCCTGAGTTTAATAAAAATCACTTTGTCCAAATAATCCCTTTTAAATGCCTCTTCTCTCAACTAACCCTCCCACCAACTCAGCTGGCAATCTTTCAAGTGCTCTTAGACTTTTTCAATGAATTGTCAGACTTCACACACAGAGTACCCAACACATGAACAACGACTCAACGACTTCGGCCCGAACTTAACATAATGTGGCAATGTTTCATAAAGCCTGTGGTGTGCTATGAATAGGGTGAGATATTGTGCAACACTGTTTTTAAAAATGGGCTAACATTGATAATGTAAGCGCTCACGTGAGAAAGCTATTTTTAGCATTTAGGGCCAGATTATGTCACAGTATTACATTGCCCTTGTGACATGCATGCTTTAGCAAGGGCAACAAACCCAATAATAGTCAGATTTTCCAAGCAACGCAAGGCCAATTTGAGTGACCCTGCGTTGCTTGATAAATCCGGAGTAATTCTAGGCAGCGCAAGTTGCTGCCTTGCGTTACTCAACCCTGGGAAGACTTTCCATGCGGGGAGCGCGTTTTTTTTCCGCGCATCCACTCATGGATTTTGGTGCATTGCCAGATTTACCAAGACTTGTAATCCTGGGAATGCGTCCAGACGCTACACCTTCAGAGGGAGGAGCAACGAGAAGAAATATCTTTATTTCTCCTTGTTGGTTTCCCTTGCTGTGTTTTTGAAATTTGCAGCACACTTAGAAAGAGGAAAGAGCGCCAGAGGGTTGCTTTTTGCAGGAAGGTGCCCCTTCCTGCACAAAAAAAATCCTGACTGCAAAGCAGGAACCCTTGCACTTTGGCGCAAGGGTGCCTGCATTGGCTCTATGGAGTAGAATGTTCACCAGCACAGGTAGAAAGCAGGAATACATCATATATTGGTAAATGACTGCATTGCATGAAAGATTGATAAATATGCCATCTAGTATTTTGCCACTGCACAAGAGACAGCAAGTGTTATCTTGCTTGTGATATGTACTCGTGGGCACCTTCCCATAAAAATGTCTACACTCAGACAACTGCCCAACAGTATATCCATTAATATGTATATTTTTGCAGACATTGCACCTTATAAGGTAGGGAAATCATGCAAATTTCTTTAAACTAGAATTTCACACAAAGGCAGGTTGTGCTAAGTTCGTATATCTGGCATTGTGTGGAACTCTAGGATAGTTTTCTGCTGTTCTTTACCTGTTACACCTCAATTGCATTCATTAATTTCAGTATTTGGTTCCAATCGATGAAAAGCAAATTTACAGTACATTTGCGCCAACCTTTTCACACTAAGACGTTTAAACACAAAACTTTGTACTGTTTTGATTCATCTGTCGCCACATTGCTACTAATGAACACTGGTTCAGTAGTACAGTAAGTCCAGGTCTACAACTTCCAAACAATCGCATCACAATGTCAACATGAAGAACTCAGGTAGCTCATATCTTACGTAAACGCCCCACCCACTCCGCAGGTAGCACATTGAACTACCGCTTCACATCTGTCTAAACTCACTCCACTAGATTGGTGTGACTTTTTATGCCCAGTTGCGGCTCCTCCGCTAATGCAGAGGAACGGTGCCACAATGCCCGCGGAGCGGTGTAAAATACAAATAAAATGAATATCATCATTTTATTTTTAGTATCTGCAAGGTTTGGTAGGGTGGGGCCAATCTCCTGTGATGAGGGAGCAGGAGTGGTTGCTTCACTCTGAAGTGTGCATGATGGTTTGGCCCAGCCGTCTTGGCCAAGCCAAACCGTCATGCGCACTTTGCATGTTCTCTACCCAGGCTTCATTACAGCCTTGGTGGAAAACATGCATAGGCTCCCATTCCCCGTCTGTGCTCCAAACTGCGGTGCTCAGTCCAGTTACAACGCTGCATTGCAGTGTTGTGATTTGTTCAGGGGAGCCTGGGTGCTTCATTATTTTGATCAGAGCGGAGGGATGATGTTGGAGAGACGGAGGAGAGATGCGGTGATCAGGGAGGTTATTTTGTTTTTAAACCACCTACGCAACCGTCCCCTTCCTGTCCATCACCCTGCCATGCTACCCCGTACCATACTGGCTGCCACTTGTTATGCCATGCTTCTCAGTATAACCTCACACAAGCCTCTACACAGAGACCTGCCCAATTCAACACAAATTAGGTCCATTAAAACTTTGCTGAAAAGACCACCTTCAGCAAATAGTCCTGTTTTCCGGATCCAGGACAATGCCCACACTAATGTAGTCATTCTCTCTACACTCACCACCACCAATCAGTCTATAATTGACATACAAGCTTCTGCTCACACAAACAATTGCAAATTCAAAACATTGCAGTGTAGGGCACTCATATTTTCAAAAGCAACCCTCTGCAAACTTGAAAAGACCTGGTGCAAATTCCAAAAGCCACTCACCCTAGTAGCACATCAGGCAGACAGGAGAGTTTTTAAATAAGTCTCATAAACCCTCTCATTTCAGAAATTCCCATGATTATGAGCATCCATCGGAAAAAGCATTACTTTGCCAAAATATGCAATCTGACACAAAACAGACACCAAAACACCCATAATTACAAACCTCTCACAATTCATGCGCAGTACCCTATGTTTTTCAATCTAACCCCTAACCATTAAATCTCTTGCCTGTATCCTAGATTCCATAATAGCAGCAAGATGTATTAGAACATTGGAATGTTGGGAGCTCCATTGAAAACAATGGAGTGCTCTGGGCTTATAAAGGCTGGTATAAGCCTGGAGCTCCAACATTCCAATGTTTCTTTGTTCACAGCTCTGGCTGTGAACAAAGGCTTCAGGGAGCCTGAGGGGATTCCAATCCCCCCACGCTTCCAAAAGGCTTTGTTTTTTGTTAGAACATTCTATCCTCTAGTGACAGAATGTTCTAACAGCCTTATAGCCCTCCGTAGATGGGCTATACCGCTATTAAAGTCCCTCTCCCTTGTTAAAGGCCCTCGCCTTCGTCTCGGGCCTTTAACGCTGGAGAGGGCCTTTAATAGCCGGTATAGCCCTCTACGGCGGGCTATAAGGCTATAATGATGACCTTGGGCCCGGTTCACAGAATGAACTTAAGACTAAATCCTAAACTTACTACTATTTGGTATTCACAGAATGCACTTACTACTTTCGGGATTCACAGAGTGAACTTACTACTTTCGGGATTCACAGAATGAACGTACTACTTTCGGTATTCACAGAATAGATTTAAGACTACTAACTTTACGTCCGCACTCGGGCCGGAAATTCCGGCCCGGAGGCGGAGCTTCCGACCCGGAGGCGGAGCTTGCGGTTTGGAGGTGGGGCTTCTGGCTCGGAAGTGGGGATTTAGCCATGGCTGAAATCTCCACCTCTGGGCCGCAAGCTCCGCCTCCGGGCCAGAAGCCCCGCCTCCGGGTCGCAAGCTCCGCCCCCAAGCCAGAAGCTCCACCTCTGGGCCGGAAACTCCGCCTCCGGGCCGGAATTTCCGGCCCGAGTTCGGACACAAAGTTAGTATTCTTAAATCTATTCTGTGAATACCGAAAGTACAGCTGTTCACGAATTTGCGTGAAATCGCCAAAAACCTGCGAATTCACGAATTTCCCCGTGAAATCGCAGATTTTTTTTGCGATTTTGCACCACACTTAACTGGAGTACTTTCTACTGGTTATCAGTAAGTGCTACCTCGTTGGGTAAATGTATAGTGCTTTTTCTGCACTACAGCTGCATAAGGCCAGAAGAGTTGCCTCCAGTGACCATGTGTGTGTAACTTTGCCATCGCACTGAAGGGCGCCGGGGTCCCTCAAAGTGAGCTGTCCATCAAAGTGTGTAAAGGGCGGGAAGACAGTGCACACCACTAGTGTGTGGGGGGGCAAACGGGGGGGGGCTTCTTTGTGAGTTCACATGTCTCTTGTGTGTATAAAAGGTCAGGCACCGATCAGAGCAGCAGATGTGGAGAAAGAAGCTACTGGTTACAGGAACTGAGCGGGGATTGCACTCGTGAAAGTCAAGGATGCAAAGGCCTCCATCAAGCATCATAGCTAATTTTCAACTGTAGATATGGGGAGAAAGCACACCTGCCCAGCCTCGACAAAGCGCACGATTTTTGGGGGCTGATTAACTTTGCCATCGCGCCGAAGGGCGCCGGGGTCCCTCGAGTGAGCTGTCCATCATAGTGGGTAAAGGGCGGGAAGACGGTGCACACCGCTAGTGTCTGGGGGGAGAAAACAGGAGGGGGGGTTCTTTGTGAGTTCACATGCCTCTTGAGTGTATACTAGAAAAGGTCAGGCACCAATCAGAGCAGCAGATGGGGAGAAAGAAGCTACTGGTTACAGGAACTGCACAGGGATTGCACTCGTGAAAGTCAAGGATGCAAAGGCCTCCATCAAGCATCATAGCTAATTTTCGACTGTAGATATGGGGAGAAAGCACACCTGCCCAGCCTCGACAAAGCACACGATTTTTTGGGGCTGATTAAGGAGTTACTGAATTTGACCTTCAACTCGGGCACCTGCTTTATCTATATCTGTAAGTGCTTCCTGTTCACGGAGCCTCGTTGTCTACTTGTAACTATTCTCTGACCCTGCTTCGAGGGTCAGAGCAGGGCCAGAGAATAGTTGCAAGTAGGCAACGAGGCGCCGCTCAGGAGGCACTTACAGGGTTACAGCTGATGCCCAAGTTGAAGTTAATTTCTTTTTAACCAATTTGTAAATGGTTACAAAGAAATTAGCTTCAACTTGGGCAACTGCTGTAACCCTGTAAGTGCTTCCTGAACAAAATTTGTCCCGCTCACGAATTTATCGGATTTTGCCACGATTTTGTGCGATTCGCGGATGGCGAAATCGCAGAAAATCTGCAAATTCCGCGAGCGGAACAAATTTTCTGCCCATACTTAGGTAAAACAAGTTGATGCCACCTTAGTGACTTGTTGTTTCACAGACAAATGGGCGTCGATGATGAAGCCCAGGTTACGAACCTGATGTACATGCTAAGGTAAGGCACCCATTTCTGAAGGACAGTGTTGGCGTCCCCAGAGATCTTGTTGTTTCCCTGGGATCATGGCATCATTTTTGTCTCCATTTAGTCTGAGTAAGTTATTTTGCATCCAAGACATAGTTTTCCTCAGACCAGACTGAAGAGAGTATAATTCAAATTCCTTAGATGAAGAGAGGGAAAAGATTATCTGCGTGTCATCAGGATAGGAAAATAGGGACAACCCAGCCTCAGGACAGAGTTTTGGGGCACTCCATTGGTGACAAATGGGATTTAGAGATGGCAGGGGTAGAAAAAACCTGAAAAGTATGGTTAGTTAGAAAAGAGTGAAGCCACTGTTGGGCTGTTGGAAGCCATTGTGTAAAATGCTGTCTCCCTTATCACTAATCAGAGAAAACTAAACCACATTATCCCAATTCAATAATGACGTCCAGTCCACATCAAATTCATATTCCTAGAACTACCTACAAACCATTCACTCAGAAAACTGAATATCTTCCAAACAGGGTTAATATCTGCAAAGGCTTTTGCACAATCCAAAGTTCATTTCGTGAGGCTAATGAATCATTATGGCATAAATGGAATTAAATCCACCAAATCATTCTAAAGCTAATGAGTGAAGAAGTGTGGCGTTAGCCTTCCTGCATTGACGCTGCACTCTGCCACTTCTGAAACGCATGGCTAGCACCATATTTACAACAATATGGTGCAGCCCTGCGTTTCTCCCTGCGCTGGTTTTAAATTTAGCAGCCTAAAGCCAACGCAGACACCCTTGCATCATAGTGCAAGGGTGTTTATTCTTTGAGGGGAAGATTGTTTATGTGCAGGAAGGTCTGCCTTCCTGCACATAAGCAATCTTTAAATGGTGTTTTGTAACTTGTATGTGAGCTGCTTAATGCAGCACATATTGAAATTTTATAAATGATTGATTATGTGCAGGATGGGGGACCTTCAATGGCATTTTGCAGTTTCTATGTGGACACAGCAAAAACGAGGAGAAATTCAACATTTCTCGGCTGCCTCCTATTTACGCCTCCCTTGTAAATAAAGGACATGGTCAAAATCAATTGGTGTTGAGGTGTAATGTCCACCACATCACCCATTGCTCACCCCTTTCAAGCTAAGTGTAGCATGTAAGGTGGCCTTATTTACAAGGTACCGTTAAGTCACATTAAGTGGCTTCACGTTGCCTTGTAAATAAGGCAGAGCCCCTATTGCCATTACAAAGTCCTGAAAAGTGATGTTGTGGTGCCGATAGGGACTTGTTAATATACCCCCCGTTTTTCCTAGTTTTTTAACATCCACTGATTGACTCACACAAGACTTCTCTCTCTCCTCCAGTCAGTGACCCACACCTCTTTACTTTGAAAACTTTCATGCAATGCTGAACCCACTAAGGGTTGTGAACATTCTCAATGAAACACTTTATTCTTCCTTGGTTGGATAGCTTTTATATTAATAAATAAAGTACTCTGCTATGCGACTGACTACACCCATGTCCCCAGCTCTGCGAGTCACTCGAGACAGGAGAAAAATCAACATATCTACCCAATGTTGAACTATGGAGCACACAAGAGCCACACATTTTGATTCTGTGTAGTAGTAACTAGAAATACCAAGTGGAAATGTCACTATATTGTTCCCAAAGAAAGGTAACACCAATGCTTGGAAAATAATTTGTGAATCGGCCCTAATGACTTTAGAGTTCTGTGAATCATTTGATATGGGTGGTCCTGATGGAGCATGCATTTATTTGATAGTGGCACACTTAGGGACCTGAGGAACTGGAAGTTCAAGTTAGTGGGAGGTTTAAGTTGTATCCATGGAAATGGTGCTCTATTAGAAGAGGAAGTTACGCAAGTGTTCAAAAGGCGCAAGGTCAGCCAATAAGAGACAGCTGTGAAGGACAAACAAAGCTGTGTTTGCAGAGGTTATGAATTGTGTTGGGTTAATATGTCTAACAGCGTAAATCAAATTAATTTTAATACAGATGATATAGTTCATAATATACTGGATTCCACAATGTTGGTTACATTCTACGTAGCTTGTATTTTAACCTGACGGTGGGATCCGTAGTACGGCTACACTACTGCACGCACAGCACACCTTAGCGAGTGTGCTGAACAATTCACGTGGTCACATTTCTTCTTGCCACACTTCACCTCTTTTTGGTCCTGAAGAAAGCCTCATAACCCCAGTCGAGGTTGAAACAGGTCGACCATCTAAGGGGGATAATGAAGACCAATTTTATCTTCATAATATTCCCGCTTTCTTTTTAAACTGTGCAGTAGGACCTCGGGAATAGAAATAGCCATTGGAGGATCCCAGAGGCACTTTTAATCCACACTTTGAGCACCTCTCTCACCCGACAAAAAACAGCCTGCTCTGTTGTAATTCTGGCATAGTAGCACAGCTGGGTTGCATTCAGCAGACCAGCTGGGAACCCAATGATGAAGCATGCCACCAAATAGGTTGGTGGGTGAGGGTTCTTCTTAACACCTTCCATGCGGTGCAGATTTACCGCCGGTGCTGAGCCCCAATGCAAATGGGTGTGGTCATGATGGAACGGTTCCGTTATGAGCACAGCTCAACCGATGCTCATGACGGAACCGGTCCATCATGAGCATCGAAGGGGTTAAAAACCCATTGTTTTTTTCTCCATTCCAGTGTATGACAAAGAGTCATCTCTACATTTAGATTCCTTACTGGGTCCGTCCACGTTGTTCTTTATATTAGTCTCATATTATACATATAATTTAATTTAATTAAATGGTCTTGGCTAATGCCAGATCTGAAAAGGAATCAATCAATCAATCAATCATATCATTTGTAAAGGCACTACTCGCCTGTGAGGGTCTCAAGACGCTGGGGTGAGGAATGCTGCTACTGCTCGAAAAGCCAGGTCTAGAGGAGTTTTCTCAAGGTCAGCAGGTCTTGGGTCTGCCGTAGGTGGATGGGGAGGGTATTCCATGTCTTGGCAGCCAGGTGGGAGAATGATCTGCTGCTGGAGGTCGCTCTTCGGAAGCGGGGGACTGTGACGAGGGCGAGGACGGCGGAGCGGAGCTGGCGGGTGGGGGTGTAGAAGCTGAATAGTCTGTTGAGGTACTTTGGTCCGGTGTTGTGGAGTGCCTTGTGTGTGTGGGTGAGGAGCTTGAAGGTTATCCTCTTGTTGATTGGGAGCCAGTGCAGGTCTCTCAGGAGGGGTGTGTTGTGGCTGCAGTGAGGGATGACGAGGATCAGGAGTGCAGAGGCATTCTGGATGATGTGGGGCCGTCTCAGGAGTTTGGCCGAGGCTCCTGCATAGAGGGCGTTTCTGTAGTCCAGCCTGCTGCTGACAAGGGTCTGGGTGACCGCTCTTTTCGTGGGGATCCACTTGTAGATCCTGCGGAGCATGCAGAGGTTGTTGAAGCAGGAGGAGGAGACAGCATTGACCTGTTTAGTCATGAAGAAGGTGGACTCGAGGATGACCCCTAGGTTGCGTGCGTGGTCAGTGGGTGTTGGAGTGGTTCCTAGTGCGGTCGGCCACCAGGAGTCATCCCAGGCTGAAGGGGTGGGTCCGGGGATGAGGACCTCCATCTTGTCCGAGTTCAGCTTCAGTCGGCTGTTCCTCATCCATTCAGCGACGGCCTTCATTCCTTCATGTAGGTTGGTTTTGGCGGTGTAGGGGTCCTTGGTGAGGGAGAGGATCAGCTGGGTGTCATCGGCATAGGAGATGATGTTGAGGGCATGCGGACGGGCGACTTGAACGAGCGGTACCATGTAGATGTTAAACAGAGTTGGGCTGAGGGATGAGCCCTGGGGTACGCTGCAGATGATCTCAGTGCCTTCGGAGCAGAAGGGGGGAAGGCGGACGCTCTGTGTTCTGCCGGAGAAGAAGGAGGTTATCCAGTCCAGGGCCTTCTCTTGGATCCCGGCATTGTGGAGGCGTGTTCGTAGTGTGTGGTGGCAGACTGTGTCGAAGGCAGCTGACAGGTCCAGGAGGATGAGGGCCATTTTTCCGTTGTCCAGCAGGGACTTGATGTCATCTGTGGCGGCGATGAGGGTCATCTTGGTGCTGTAGTTGCTGCGGCACCCGGACTGGGAAGGGTCCAGGATGTTGTTCTCCTCAAGGTAGCTGGAAGCCACTAAACGCATCCTGACTGCACAACGGCACTACTTGATCATGTCTGCATGTACAATTGTGTAGTGAGATAGTTTCACACTGCATGCGCTTAGCTCCTTGCATGACTAGGTCTGAACGAAAGCAACAACTACTTCTATGTGATATGAGATTTGCCAAATCAGTATATCATTGATGCAGCTTTCAGACTATTGAGGCCAGTACCTATTGAGGAAAACTTGAGCTCTTTCTCAAAACTGAATGACGATTTGTCACTCACAACTCAAATACTGTAATGCTAGTTGTTGGGGCCAGTCCTGAAACAAGCGCCCCTCTACATAAGTATGCATGCACACTGGCCCTTCCATGGACCATACCCTTTTAACATCAGATGAACTTAAGTGCTCTATCAAGGATAGTTGAGTGCACTAAGTTATCTACTTCCTCTTGGGTAATTACTAGAGTGCCCTTCAGGCCAACTAAACCCAGGAGCCCTAGCCTGGAGCATCAGCCCATTCTGCAGGGGTGCCAGATCCTATGTGCTCTAGGCACCTCCATTAAAGCGCATGAGTCAGCCTAGTTAGATATAGGAAGCAGCTTCACAACCCTTTCTTTTTTTTTGTTGCTATGAAGTCTTTCACTTTGCCATATTTTTCTGTCTCAGACTTATTCGGGAACTGGGGCACACAGGCCCAGGGTGGCATCGTCTAAGAAATGTTCACTCCCGTTTACATCTCATAACACAAGGGAGACAGCAGATAATACAAAAAAATGAAAGACATTGGACTATCCATCCTTCAGACTGTTCATATACGAATCCATCAATGTTGTCGTCTATAATTAATCAATTATCCATCCAGTGAATGATTTCACTTAATGCTTCACTTTCATTCTCTCCATCAGTATCTATCTGTATCTATCAATCAATCAATCAATCAATCTCTCTCTGTCTACAGTACACATGCACCATGCATTAATCTTTATCACACTATAAATCACAGGAAACTGACCATCATTGAAAGAAAATCAAATCTGAAGTTTGAGTCGGCAGTACTTTCCGTGTGAAGGAGACAGCCTGGCGGGAACAAACAGACTGCGAAAATGACGCCCTGAGGAAATGCAAAAATGTTGACAAATTCAATGATTTCTTTTACTGACATTTTTTTGACGTGGCCTTTCCCTTCAAATGTGTTTTTTTTCTCACGTTACCATCCATCCCACTAGGATATACTGTACCAAAAAAAAGATCAATTTAATTTTATTGAGCGATTTCAACACAAAATTAAGTAAAAGGTCAACTGGGGTCAACAGAGTAGTGATTAGAGACGTGCTAAATAGTGAGAAATTTATTTTGCTAATGTCTTGAAATACAATAGCTACGTGGAAATTCAATGAATGTTCTTGACATTTGAAAACTTTTTTTATTTACATGGTGGAAGTACCGCAAATTTAAGTTTGCAAAACAAGAACTCCCAAAAAGTAGTTTTGGCAGAGTCGGAAAATAAATATTGTGTGATTGTGACTATACATAGGTAGTATAGGTCTATTAAACTTAACACTCTCTCTCTCTCTCTCTCTCTCTCTCTCTCTCTCTCTCTCTCTCTCTCTCTCTCTCTCTCTATATATATATATATATATATATATATATAGCAGCCCGTCCCGACGTTGTCTGGGTATGAATTGCTGCCGGCCAGTAGTATATTGTTTTGTAGGATTTCGTTTTGATAGCATTTCTTATCTGTGACAGACCATTGAAACGCTCCGATTCACAGTGCACTGCAGATGCACTTAAGAGTGCGCGTTCAGTAGTGTGTGAACTTGAGTTTCCCTACTTTATTTTTACTTGCAATATTAAATAGCGCAAACTCAACATCATGGCATGAGCACAATTTACATTACAGAAGAACACATTCATTTGTGGTAGGCACGGGGAGACAAAACGATTTGCCTGGAATCACAGGATGTTGAGCTGATGCCGAGATTCGAACGTAGCTCTCCAGTTCGCAATTCTAGAACTTGTGGCGGGGGAGTGTCTAAGAGTGTATGTCGGTGCTGACCATCAATGAGAGAGACCTGTGCATTTTTCAAATGGGTGGTGAAAAAATATGAGTATGTTGCTGGGGATGTGGGCCGCCGTGCCACCAATGTACTTACCGGGGGAGGGTAAATACCCATTATTCCGCAACTTTCTTTCCGCATACCATCACTCCGCATACTTTCATTACGAAAGTACCATGACTCCACAATGCCATTATAACGCATGGCATTACATGTTAAATGCATGAATGGTAAAAGCATGTTTTTTTTAATGTTTGGATAAGGTAAGTATGGGTATAGGGGTATATGTTTTGGGGTACTGAGGTATATGTTTTGGGGTGTTTGGGTATTTTAAGGGTTCAGATATAGTTTTGGGTTATGGGGTACAGGGGTAGTTTTAGGGTTTAGGGATAGGTATGGGTTTTGGGGTACAGGGGCATTTTTAGGGTTCAGGGCTAGGTGTGGGTTTTGGGGTACAGGGGTATTTTAGGGTTCAGGGGTAGGTTTGGGTTTTGGGGTACATGGTTATTTTTAGGGTTCAGGGCTAGGTTTGGGTTTTGGGGTACAGTGGTATTTTTAGGGTTCAGGGCTAGGTTTGGGTTTTGGTGTACAGGGGTATTTTTAGGGTTTAGGGGTAGGATTGGGTTTTGAGGTACAGGGGTATTTATAGGGTTCAGGGCTAGGTTTGGGTTTTGGGGTACAGGGATATTTTTAGGGTTTAGGGATAGGTTTGGATATTGGGGTACAGGGTATATTTTTGTAGGGTTAAGATGGGTTAGTGTTTAAGGGTGTTGGGGTATTTTAAGGAGTACGGGTGGGTTATGATTATGGGGTGCAGGTGTATTTAAAGGGAACAGGGTGGGATTAGCACACAATATGAGACATGGCATGAAGGGCGGAACATACCACACGCCCCCAGCGTTTGTCAAGCCCCCAGCACACGTCCACAGCACAACGCAGACACGCCCACAAGGGACTACTTTGCTGGCACGGTTCTTTTACCTTTTAAATGTATATGGTGGGCTTCTGCATAGCCTATGTCCTTCTGCTGCAACTGCCCTTTCCAACGCTGTATTGGGTGTTGTGATTGGAGCTTGGGTTCCTGAGATTACCCGTCTCAAAGTTTGGGCTCTCTCTTTATTATACTAGTATGGATATATTTATATATATATATATATATATATATACATATATATATATATATATATATATATATATATATATATATATATATATATATATATATATATATATATATATATATATATATATATATATATAAAATATGTACATTTTCATAGTATGTGTATTTGGAGGGAAGAATCGATACTTTCCTAAGTATACAAACCTTCCCAATGTTCAATATTTAGTCTATGATATTTGAGCATATTGAAATTTTGGCCTCTCAATTATACTATTTGTACATTTAACTGTTTTGTCGGATTTTACAAAAATGTAGTAGAAATGAAAAAAATCACAGAGGTTAGGATTTCCAAAGGAGTTTTCACACAGCACAGCAAATTAGAGTAACAAGAGCATAGCAAATGGCAATGGTGAAACTGTTGATTTGCAGGTCGCAATGAAAGATATACATTAAAACAATTGATAATATTCACAAATGCTGCAAACTACACAGAAAAATGGTCACCATTACATGCATATACAATACACATATACATTATACCTATGTCTCTATCAATTATTTAACATTAGCCCTCTCTCCAGCTCGCTGTGTATTGCTGCCCTGTCCGTCTACTGCGGATTTGTTTGCGCATCGTGGTGCTTTCCTCAGCCATAGAAACACTGCCTATGCTTGAGGCTCCATTATCTTTCACTGTTGCTGTAGCAGCTTCTCCAGTGTACTGTTAATCTGTTTATGAAGATCTGTTCATCTGTTCATCTCTGCCATGCTTCTGCCTGCATCATTGCTCTGGTGGGCCAGCTGGACCTTCATGTTAGAAGTCCCTTTGCACATGGTAGTTTTGGCAGAGGCCAGCCAACTGAACATCCAAATGCCTGGAGAAATTTGCGGCGGGAAGTTCTCTAAATGTTAGCAAATTAGTTGTCTGGGGGATTATATGGCACAAATCCTTCACTTTCTACATTATTTCAAATCTGCCTGGCATGAACATCTCACATGGTTATGTTGAGCTACCCCACTCTCCTACTCAGTTGTGATATGACCCTGTGCTGTCTGCACTGGAGTTTTAGATAAAAACTAGATACCACAATATGGGAGTGATTATAATGGCGTGCGGATCGCCATCCCAACTTGATTTACCCCCGCCATATTATCATGGCAGGAGGTACCAAGGCGGACAGAAAGTCCGACCGCTGGTTTTCTGCCAGCCAGCAATCGTTATGATTGATGGCTGGGCGGATCTTGGGCATAATATTGATGGCGGTGCCTAAAAGGCACTGCCATTCATAATATGATGCCTGGTTTAAAAGGCCTTTCCATGGCGTCCATGGAAATGCTGGTGGGGATGTCCTTGGGTGACCAGTTGGGGGCCCCCAGGGGGGTGGGGGGGTGCTCTCGGGGGGTACCCATGGTACCCCTCTGTATTCCCATGCACAAGCTGGATGGCACCATACGGTGCCTGCCACGTTGTGCATGGGAATGCACAACATGTCAATTTGGCATTGCCGCGGGTGCTGCTGCAATGTCAAATATTCGATCTGCGACCACCAGGGTAGTGGTCGCATCCTAATCCATGGTGCAGGACCGCTGCATGTATGGCGGCCAGTCCCAGCACAGTGAGGATGGCGGGCAGACAGAAGTCTGTCTGCCATCCTAATGGGCCCCTATGTGTGCGCTCATTCGGCTTTACCCACCAGTCTCTCCTACTACGTGCTCTTTTTTAGGTGTGCATATGCTAGGAATGGAGTGAGATGCAGAATGCATTGCCAAATAGGTGCCAGAAATCGGCTGCTGAATCATCATTACACCATACTATTCCAATTATTTTTCATTCATAAACATTGTTTGTGGGTTACATGGTAAATATTTTACTGGTCCATGTCATATATCTATAAATTTCAAATAAACAAAAACTATTATCTCCACGGTATCCAGAGATCGGTACCCAGCATGAACTAATGATTTTCAGCATCAATAGGCCATCGATAGAGTGAACCTTGTAGCGTCTTCCCCAGGTACATGTCAATGATCAGGCCAAACATGGAGCTTGGTATTACATGTCTTCATTCCTCTGTCTTCAGCATTGTCATTCTGTATGAGAGATGGCCATGTGTTAAGCTGTGGTGCAGTGTTTCTTGTCTCAACGTTACCATCAAATTTCTAGGCAATGACAAACAAACTTTCTGCAAGACCTTCACTTTCTCCACAGGCCTTGCACTGGCTAAAGTGTAGCTTTGGCACCACATAGGCCAACTGTCACTTTTCTAGGGGTTGCGGGGCTTACATAATTCCCTATCTCTTCACCAGTTGTAGTGTCCTCGGGGTACATGTAAATGATCACGCCACACACGGGCTTTGTATTACATGTGTTATTGCTTAGCATGTAACCGTTAACTGAACATAACATTCTACATCGTGAATTCTATCACCCATGTGCACTCACTTATGTCACCGTTCTACAAACTCTGGCAGGAATCAAATGGATCCCGTCATCTCCAACTCACAAGACACTAAACCTCCCCCTTGGTAAAATAAAAAGTACAAATAATACATATGCACATCACAACTCTTCAATAAGTCATTGTGGTGCTCACATCAATCATCCAGATCTTGTCATGTGAGGCTGCGTAGATACAGGAGAAGTGTACGTGACTGACACTGGTGAGAAAACAAATGGTGCAGTTGTTTGGCTCTCCGTATTCTCAGGTGGATAAGTCTTGTAAGACTGTAGACCCTCGGTCACTAGCCTGCTCTCTCTCCCAGCAGCTCCACTCTACTTTCACCACTGCTGAGCCCTCTGGCCCTTCCTGTGAGATGTTCTAGGCTTCTGTAAGCCCTGTGTGTTGCCCGTTGCTGCCTCCTGCCTGTCTCCATCGCCCTGCACCTGATTGCTTGTTATTGGTAATTGTATCTGTTTTATCCCCTTGTAACTGTTATATTTTGCTTCTGTGCCTGTTTTTTCTCCCGCTCCCCTCTTCCTGCTGCCCCTGTGGACCCTCCCCCCATTCTCACCCGTTCCCGCCTCCCAGCTGATCATCCCTCCCCTTCTTAACGGCAGCTGATGCGGGGGAGCGCGAGTAAGACCGCTGAGCCTCAGTCACTGGCCTGCTCTCTCCCCAGCAGCTCCGCTCTACTTTCACCACCGCTGAGACCTCCGGTCCCTCCTGCGATGTGTTCTAGGCTGTGTATGCCCCGTGTGTTGCCCATTGATGCCTCCTGCCTGTTTCCATCACCATGCGCCTGATTTTTTGTTATTGGTAATAGTATCTGTTTTTCCCCATTGTAACTATTATTTTTTGCTTCTGTGCCCATTTTTTCTCCTGTTCCTGTCTTCCCGCCGCTGCGGCCCCTGCAGCCCCTCCCCTCTGTTCTCACCCATTCCTTCCTCCAGTTGATCACCCCTCCCCCTCCTCTTCTTAATGGCTCCCGCTGCGTGGTCCCGTAGTGGACGCACACACAGGGCGTGCTACTGGCACCCCGGAGGTGCACATAAGGCAAGCCTGTCTGCGCCTGTCTGTGACCTGACCGCGACCAACACCAGTGACCCTGCATCTCGTACCACCCACCGCAATAGCACAACCACCCTCCATGCACTGAACCCCGGAAGACTCAGAGACTGCCAAGAGGCCTCGTCAAACATGACCCACGGCCGGTTCTCCTGCCTCCACTGTTGCCATACCCACACCACCACCCCGGCCTCCAGCACCACTGATGCCAACACCAGCCACACCCTTAGATGCATCCTCCTCAATGTGTGCAAAAACACGCCATGGAAATCTGGAACCTACTCGAGACTCTCTCCACCGACATCACCTTCTTCACAGAGATCTGGACTAACGCCACCTCTGCCCCTGACATCAACATCGCCATCCCGGACGCATACAAGATCCAGAAGAAAGACTGTCCCAACTGCCTGGGAGGGTGCCTCACCATCGCACACAAGAATACCCTCCACCTCAACACCTCCAGCGAAACCTTCCCTGCCGCCGAACACCTGCACTTCCAGATACAGACCAGCCCCAACTCCACACTCCGCGGAACACCAGCATCACTGACCTCATCGCACCCCACGACATCGCCTCAATGAAGGACATACTCATCGGAGACCTGAACTTCCACCTCAACAACCTCAGCAACCCCAACACCGCCACCTTGCAGGACAACCTCGCCAACATCAGACTCAAACTACTCGTCCCCACTCCGACCCAGAGGGCAGATACACCCTCGACCCCATCTTTACAAGACTTTCAAATGGATCCCCCTGGGTCAAGAAAGACAGTCACCCAGGCATTCATCACCAGCAGACTGGATTATGGAAACACACTCTACGCCGGCATAAACAAGTCCCTACTCTGCAAACTACAGATGATACAGAACACCACCGCCAGACTCATCCTCAGCATCCCCCGGCAAGAACACATCAGCCAACACCTACGAAGGCTCCACTGGCTCCCCGTGAAGAAAAGAATCAGCTTCAAAATCCTTACCCATGCCTACCAATGACTACGCAACATCGGACCAAAATACCTCAAAAACAGAATCAACTTCCACGTACCCAAAAGAAACCTCCGATGTTCCAACCTCGCACTAGCCGAAACCCCCTGCATCCACAGAGCAGGCAGAAGATCTGTCTCTCACATTGCGGGCAAGACCTGGAATGAGCTCCCGACAGACACTAGACGCTCCCCCTCCCTAAACACCTTCAGGAAGACTCTCAAGCCCTGGCTCTTCGGCTGGACAGATCTGCGGACCTCCCCCTTCTCAGCGCCTTGAGACCCTCATGGTGAGTAGCTCGCATATAAGCCTCCTGATTGATGGATTGATTGATTGAAGCCTCACTTCTGACATCTGGCATTGGCAAATGTCAAGACAGGAGCTTGAAATGTGAAGATTTTGTGTGACGGACTTTCCAGGACGGTGAGAAGTCACCATGTGTCCTTTACTAGTCATAACTCACAGTTCGTCAACATCAAAAGGAGCATTAGACTTGTGTTTCTGTTTTTACCTGACAATGACTTGGTCGCCTCCTTTGAACACAGCGCTTCGAGCACAGCAGCATTTATTCACATAGGTCTTCATTTTTGTTTGTGAGATGAGTCAGTCGTGAAAAGTTGATCAATGCTGCTAATAGATCTTTCAGAGCTCCGTTGTGGCAATTTGGTTTCAATGGCTATCTCAAACAGTTAAGATGGTAGGGCTTTCCCCAGTAGCACAATGGGGGGTTGACCTGTATGTATGAAGTGTATACTTAAGAATTGAATTGAGTCCATGCCTTTATAGTGCAGTGCCCTGAACGGTCCTCTTGAGGGTGCTCATAAATCTTTCAAAAATGCCATTTGCCTATGGCCAGAGAGGTGTGCTTTTCTGATGCTTGACATTTAGAAGAGGGACAAAATTGAAAGGCAAGCCATTGTCAGATTTCGAAATCAAAGGAAAACCGCATTTTGCAAAAATTCTTACTAATCTCTCAATGACTCTCTCATAAGTAGTTGATGACAAGGGGAAAACTGGAGTATTCATCAACATTGACTAGTAGATGATGTCCATTGTCAAGGGATCCAAAGACCTCAATTGCAATCTTTTACCATTCATGCTTTGAAAGATCAGACATATTTAATGGATGCGGGGTTGTTTTGGGTGACAAGCAGCTGTACAAATGACAGGCTCTTAATTCTTTTTCAACTTTTTCATCAACATTAGGGAACCACCCTCGGTCCCTTAGAGCTCTTTTAGTAGCAACAAGACCATGAGGTCCCTCGTGTGCCATTCCAATTACTTTTTGTCTCAGACTCTCATGTATGACAATTCTCGAGCCTCGTAATATATGCCTTCTGGGGTAACTGAAAGTTCTTCCTGCACACTTTTTAATTTCTGGTTTTCTAGGTAATCATGAAGAGGTCAAGCATGCTTTCTCCAAGATTGATGGGTAAAAATGCTTTGAGAATTTTCAGTTCTCTGTCAGTATTCGTGGCATCAATGAATTGTTCTACTGATATGGCAGCAGGTGTACTGGATTTCACTATGAAGTTAACATAAGCATCAGCTGCTTTAGAAGTTGTGCCATGACACAGTATTGGTGCATGTGATAATTAGTCAGCAGTGTTTTGATCTTTTCCTGGGCGATGCACAATCATATAATAATACTCCTGCAGTCGGAACACCCACCTCTCAATGCGAAGAGGCATCTTGGCTTTAGGATTTTCAAAAATGGTGAGCAATGCTTGGTGATTAGTGACAACCATGAAATGCTTCCCATACAGTAACACATTAAAATGTTCACAATCCCACACCACAGCAAGGCTTTCTTTTTCAGGTTGTGGATAGGCATTTTCTGTCAATAACAAAATACTGGCAGCATAAGCGTGAGAAAGTCCTCCTTTTCACCCTCATCACTCTGATTTTTTTTATTTATACTGGTGGTAACTGACACTGACTCTGACTCTGCCCTGGGCTCTGCTTACTAGGCCCAGGGCCAGTGCTCTGATTATAATGTATATGGTAATTAGGTTTAATTACAATTGGTACTGACATCCTAGCTGTTAGTCCCTAGTATATAATAGGGCATGTAAGTCTAGAGAACCAATAGACTTAATGCACATAAGTGTGCACTACTGGGCTGCAAATTCGACTTCGGAATTACAGGTACTTTCAAAGTCTCAAATTACCTTATTTCTACTTATAAGTCACCCCTACAATCTCCCTTCAGTGCTCCAGGGGTAGGGTGCCTTGTAACTATAGGCAGGCTCTTCACCATTTTATCACAATCGCTCCATAACCTAACATGGGAATACTTTATTAAAGTATAACTATTGAAAGAAAGGGGCTAAAATTATACTAACAAGTATCAAAATCATATTTAGAATAAAACTAACAACTTATTATAACTATCACAGAAAATGGGTTTGTGAGTAAGAGGAGCATGAGCATGATGAACTGTGCGTGAGGGGCCCGATAACGAACACTTCGCCCCTTACCTCTCTCCATCTCCCCTTCCGTATTTGCAGACGCTTTCAGAGGAACACTGTGCCTTTAAGCCACTAGCACTTCCTGGTCACCTTGGAGGTATTGGAGACTAAAGAGGAAAATCAGCTTGTGGCGTCGTTTGCGGTTTCACCGTGGAGGAACCGGGAATCTTGGACGCAAGAAGGAGAATCGCCTACGCAAGGAGGAGAACCGGTGATGCCAGGAGGAGTATCCCCGGGAACGGAGAGTGGCGGTGCGACAGACGGGCAGCCCGACCTTAATTGGCAACACGTGGAAGCCCGCCACGGATCTGGAGGGTCGTGGCTGTACAAGGTATGGGGGCGGTTTGGGCAGGTCTGGGGACGCATTGCAAACAGACCCAAGGGAGGGAGTGTCACGGAGTATAGAGACTTAACCCGACCGGCGTTGTGGACAGCCTTCCGACGTTGCAAATGTAACACTGTGACGTTGTTTGGCGAATATTCTTTGCACTCCCCCTGCTTTACGCATCATTAGTAGAAGTTTAATCACCTTCCTAACAACCCCTTAATTTCTTTTCCCTTCATTCCTTGGGTGTACCCGGCGTCGTGGGAGAACCTGTGTAGGAACGAAGAATAGAAAGCCGGAAACCCAGGACTACATTTCCCAGAACCCCCCCCACCCCCCCCAACCCCCCCCCCCCCGTTTGAACAATCTGAATAAAGGCGCATAAGTAAAAAATGTATCTGTTGTCCTGGTCTGCTTCTCCATCACGCCACAGGTGGTGTCAGAAGTGGGAACTTGGTTTGCCTCATCATTTGCCTCATCATGGAAAATGTAATTCAGCAATTAATCCGTGGCCAGGAAAAATTAGAATGGGCGGTAGAAAAACAGATGAGTTCCGCCCAAGCAGACCTTGATCTATTGAAGGACACCCTGGCAAATCAAGCAGAACAAATGTTGAAGGTGGCAGATGATCGCCTCGAGTTGACCACCCAGTTACAGATAAGAGCGGGGAACGGTCCCAATGTCTCCCAACAAAAGTACAGTGCGGGAGAAGACCCGGACGCATTTTTACTGAATTTTGAAAGAGCAGCCAGAGCGTCAGGGTGGCCAGAAGCTAAATGGGCTTTTTTCTAGCGCCCCTTCTCACCAGAGAAGCACAAACCGCATATCAATTTGCCAACCCTAATGGGCATACCCCATATTACAAAAATCAAAGAGATAATTCTAGACCATATGGGAATGGACGCAGAAGCCTATAGGGTCCATTTCAGAAGGAGCGGGGTTCCACCTCTGATAGCCCAAAGACCTTTATTTCAAGTTAAAAGCCGCCGCAGATAAGAGGTTAAAACCACAGACCCACTCTAAAGATGAAATCATGGCAATGATATATTTAGAGCAATTTATCGAAGGACTTCCCTTCCCTATCCAACGGTAGCTTAAGCAACACAAACATCTGAGCCCTGAACAAGCAGTAGAAATGGCTACTACATTTTATAGGGCTCAACCTCGGGCTTTACCATGGGATATAGAGAAGTCCAGCCGGCAAAGTACTAACCAGGGAAAAGCAGAAAAGAAGCCACCAAAACCCATACCAGACCTGGGGAAATCCAAACCCTTCCGCCTAGAACCCCCCCCACTTCGGAATCCTCAATGTTTTGAGTGTGGTGACTGGGGACATATCGCACGGAACTGTCCAAGGAAGAAACCCCAGGAGGAGCCAATGGATATTGGATGCATACCACGTTCTATCCTGTATACTGCTGAAATGGGGCCCAGTTTTCATGTAAGTGTGCAGATACAGGGAGTACGGGTAGGAGCATTACTCGACTTGGGGTGTCGACAGTCTGTGGTGCTCCATTTGATTGTAGCCCCTTTTCTTCAGGTAACCAAAGAGACCGTACCTATCAGTTGCGTATATGGGGATATCAGGGTGTACCCAGTAACCCAGGTCATATTCACACTACCAAATGGGCAGACCCTAAAAGCCAACCTTGGGGTGATACCGTCCCTTCCCGAACAAATGATCATAGGGCAAGACAACCAATCGTTTTTGCTTATGTTGAAAGATAAAGTGCATACGCTCAAAACCATGACCTCAGGAACACCTGCGATTCTAACACAGGCCCCCTGGTTGTCAGACAGAAGCTTCAGATACACACAGAAAAACGATCCGACTCTTCAGGCTGCCTGGGAACATGCCCGAAAAAAACAGACCCTCTGGCCAATTCTACTTTTCCCCTTTTCATGTTAAAAAATGAACTGCAGTATAGGGTGGGGAAGCAGGGCGACGCAGCTCAGTTGGTGATACCTCAAACCTTTAGGGATCAGCTTCTTTCTTTGCTCACTCACATCTGCTGGCAGGACATAGGGGGGCCCAAAAAACCATCCAAATGCTGTTACAACACTTTTACTGGCCTCGTATTTTTCTCATGTAACAAGGTTCCCTCAAGAATGTGAGGTGTTTCAAAAAAAGAATCCATATAAACCTCCTCCCGTCCCTCTACAGTCTCTTCCTATTGTAGGGACGCCCTTTGAAAAGATAGGTATGGATTTATTTGGACCCCTCCCTAGGACAAAAAAAGGGCACTTGTATGCCTTGGTTATGGTAGATTATGCTACAAGATATCCGGAAGCTTTTCCCTTAAGGACCCCCACAACTCGAAACATCACGGTTACTTGAGCTGTTTTCCCGGGTGGGATTCCCCAGGGAAATACTTACTGACCAAGGAACTCCTTTTGTTTTTAAATTAATGTCCCAAATCTGTACTTCTTTAGACATCTCTTATATCAAAACCTCTGTGTACCACCCACAGACAGAAGGTCTCTGTGAGCGTTATAACACCATGCTGAAATTGACCCTAAAAAACTTCTAACGATGGAAGGGAAGGAGTGGGACATGTTGCTCCCTTTGGCACTGTATGTAGTGAGGAGTCAACCTCAAACCAGCTTAAGCTGTTCACCTTCCAGCTTCTCTATAGGAGGGAACCCCATAGTCTCTTAGAGATCACCAAAGAAGTATGGGAACAAGAAAAGGAAGAAGATACCAAAACCTTTTTGGAATATACACAGTCTCCGGAGTAAGATACATAAATTAAGAGACTTTGCTGACTCTAACTTAGAAAAAGCCCAGGTGAAACAGCAACTGGCATACAATAAGGGAAAGAAATGGAGACACCTAAATGTAGGAGACTGGGTGTTAGTTCTTCTGCCCTCCGCCATAGGAAAAGCCAAAGCAAATTGGCAAGGCCATATAAAGTTGTAGACAAGATAGGGTTGCCCTCTTACCGAATTCAGGTCACCCCAAAATAACAACAACTATATCAGATAAACTTCCTTAAAAAGTGGTTAGGTGCTCTTCCAAGAGATGTACAAACAACAGAGGTCGTCCCCGACCCAGAAACTACTATGGGGCAGTTAGTTTGGTAATCCAGATTTAACCGAGGAACAACAAAAAACTCTCCAAGAGACCCTGAAATCCTTTAAACAGCTCTTTGCTGATCTTGCCGGGGCATACCACCCTAGCAGAGCATTCTATCCAAACACAACCAGGAAAGATAGTCAAGCAAAAGCCTTACCGCATACCGGGTGCCAGAAGAGAAGCGATAGGTCAGGAAGTAAAAAGCATGTTGGCCCTGGGTGTCATAAATCCATCCCAGAGTGAGGGGTCATCACCCATTGTACTAGTGCCAAAACCGGATGGGTGTGTCCAGTTTTGCATCAACTTCAGGGCGGTTAATTCCATTTCCAAGTGTGACTCATATCCCATCCCCAGAGTCGAGGAGTTGATCGAGAAACTAGGCGAGGCACAGTTCAACACAACCTTAGACCTGACTAAAGAATATTGGCAGGTACCCCTCAAACCAGAAGATCAACAGAAAACAGCCTTTTCCACACCCACTGGCTGTATGAGTTCACTGTGTTACCCTTCGGTTTGCATGGGGCACCTGCCACATTCCAAAGGCTAATGAACAAGGTATTGCTACAACATCAGGACTATTCGTCCACATACCTTGATGACATCATTATATATAGCCCCAACTTGGAGACACATCTTCAACACTGTGTACAGGTCTTAAAGGCATTACAAACTGCTGGCCTGCACATAAATGCCAAGAAGTCAAAAGCCTGTTTTCAGAAAGTAAAATACTTAGGGTATCTCCTAGGGGACGGGTTCATTGAGCCACAAGCTGAAAAAATCAAAGCCATACAGGAAACCCCTTTCCCATACACAAAACGAGAAGTCCGAGCCTTTTTAGGTCTTCTAGGATATTACAGGAGGTTTATTCCTCAATATGCCGAAGTAGCTGCACCCCTTACCGACTTACTACAAAAACACATAAAACCCAAAGACTTGCAAGATCCCAGTCCCCAAGCCGGGAAAGCCTTCCTAGACCTAAAAGGTGCTATAACCTCTGCCCCCATCTTACGCTCCCCTGATTTTTCCAGTCCTTTTTTGTTGCACACGGATGCTTTGGACCATGGTCTAGGGGCTGTATTGTTGCAGATATCCCATGAGGGCATTGAACATCCCGTCCTTTTCATTAGTAGAAAACTATTTCCTCGTGAACAGAGGTACCCAGCTATTGAAAAGGAGTGCCTGGCAATTAAGTGGGCCGTGGACAAGCTTAGATACTGTTTGTAAGGTACTCATTTCCGCCTTTATACAGACCATGCCGCATTGCAATAGATGTCGCAATAAAGGGAACAATCCGAGAATACTGCAATGGTTCCTATTCCTGCAGCCATTCTCCTTTGAGGTCATCCATCGAAAGGGCACGGACAATGGGAACGCGGATTTCCTTTCTCCTCCCTCTGTTCACCCTGAACGTGAACAGTCTGGGGTAGGGGTGTGTGAGAAAGAGCAGCATGAGCATGATGAACTGTGTGTGAGGGGCCCGACAACAGAACACTTCCCCCTTACCTCTCTCCAGCTCCCCTTCTGTATTTGCAGACACTTTCAGAGGAACACTGTGCCTTTAAGCCACTTGCACTTCCTGGTCACATGGGAGGATCAGCAGACCCACGGAAGCGTAATCGGAAACCGCCGGAGAAGCGGCGTTCCCGTGGGGACCCTCGGAGGTGTTGGAGACTGAAGAGGAAAATCAGCTTGTGGAGAGGTTTGCGGTTTCACCGTGGAGGAACCGGGAATCTTGGATAAAAGGAGGAGAATCCCCGACACAAGGAGGAGAACCGGTGATGAAAGGAGGAGTATCCCCGGGATCGGAGAGTGGCATGCAACAGACGGGCAGCGTGACCCTAATTGGCAACACGTGGAGGCCCGACTAAAGATAAAGGATTTCCTGTGGAAGGAGAACTGCAAGCTGAAATGCAAAAGACAGGAAGGGGGTGGAGTAGCCAAACTGGTCTTCAAAGAGGGAATAACAGTTTATGACAGCGGAAGCTCATCCTCACATCCTGCACCCACAGCCAGAGAACAGCCACAGTAATTAGATTAGTGAAGGAGCTGGAAGAGGAGTATTAGGGAAACTGCCACTCCAGTGGGTTGGCTCAGCCGGATATAACCCTTCAAGAGAGAGTTTCTCCATTTTGGAAGAATAGTGCTTTCTGGGTCAAGAATATGCCACACTTTGGAGGAAGTGATTATATACCTGGGTGGCACCCTGCATCCCATTGGTGAGGGGTGCCCCCCTGCTTGATGGCCAGGAACTGTAAATAAATATGGGAGACAGCAACTTAGATCCATGGCTGAACTACAAGGAGAAAAAGGACTGCCCTGATGGAAGCCTGACCTGCACCCCCAAAGGAATGCACTCTGAATGACTGCACCTGCTGCTCTCTTGAAACTACAGCCCTAAGGACTTTGACAAGAAGTGAAGGAGTGGAGCATCTGAAAGCAACAGGTGAAAGAACTCCACTTGCACCATCTCCACCACAAAGATCCTAGCTGGAAGGCGTCCAGGGTACTTTTAAGGAAATGGTCATGTGTATTCTGGGAAACTCAGTCCCAACAATGCAAAGACCATCTCAGAGCTTCTAGATCCCTGGATTGCGCTGTGGACACTTAGGAATCCCAAAAGGTGCTTCAGGAAGGAGATTCAGAAGTTTGGAGAATTTTTGTAATAAAGCTCAATAAGGTGACTTACCCATCGTCGAAGCACAACCTGACCTAGATTTCTGATTTGTCCCACTGAAAGCTCACGAGTTCAAGATTTCCAGGATTTCACAAGGCCTTGTGCTGAATCGAGCCGCTATGGCTGACTCAAAAACCTAGCCTAACGCAGAGCTTTGTTTGATGTTGAGAGGAAAAGCTACAGAAAAATGACTAAGGGCCCGATTCCGATTTTGGACGGAGGTCTTCGAACGACGGTCTGGGCCCTTCTGCCTGCATCAGAACGTGCCGGCCAGATTCCTTTCCGACCAAGCCATTCTGATGGGCTCGGTCGGAAAGGAAACCTACTCTGATTTCTGGATGGCCAAAGACGGGCTCAGAGAGCCTTTCCGCCATCCAGAAACCCGTTAGTACTCCCCGGCCACCTCTTTCCGACTGAGGGAATACGATGGCAGTTTCCCACTGCCTTTTTGTGCCGGTCTTTCCGGCATGAAAAGGCAGTCGGAAACTGTCTTTTGGGGCCCCCAGTAGGGCCCCCATGGGTGCAAGGCTGCCAAATGATGGCCTGGTGGCACCTATGGTGCTTCCCTGTTGATCACTGTACCCGTGGCAGGCACCATGGGGTGCCTGCCACAGGGTGCAGGGATGAACTGCACCCCTGCATTTCACAATAAGAGCACCATTCCGTTCCGAATGCATGCTACCATTGTGTAGTATACCAGTGCGATGGGTTCGGTTGCATCGTACTTGCAGGTCCGTAACCGACGACAGTAGGTCATCGGTTATGGTTCTTGACCGATGTCGGACGGACTCCAGTCCGACCGACATCAGAATAGGCCCCTTAATGTGAAGGTAAAACAAGTTGACCTGGGCATCCCATTTAGTGTATCCGACCAGGGTTCTTTAAGCTTAAGCTTTGACTTTGTCCCGGTCAAGCGCGACCAGAAGTCCCAAAGTGGAGCTTTTAGCTTTTAGGCATCTCCGGTTCCCTACTTTGGGCTTTTTTTGTCATTTTGGTGTCTATTTGTGGATATAACTATAACCTATTTTTACAAGTTTGTGTTGGATTTTTATTGTGTGTTGTGTCTTACTTATTTAATGTGTTGATGTTTTAAATGCATTACATGCCTGCCTCCTAAGTTAAGCCTGCTTGCTCGTTGACCGCTACCAAGGTTTGAGCAAAGGAATAATTTATTGAGACCTTGACTGAACTGTTTATTGTGTTTGTGGCCTTATTATTAGTGGTAGGTCCCTACTTATCACTACTAATAAACCACTCTCCAACAATAAGCCACAATGTGTCCTGGGGTATAGGGATGTCCAGTGTACTGGGCAAGGAGGGCACTCAATCCCCTTGGGCTTGCATCAACAATAACCTCTATCTGCAATTTTGGATCAAAGTGTTCTATTTCAGTGGCATTCTCATTCTCATTTGCATGCTTGATTTTCTTGATGCTTTGTTCACATTCATGTGACCATCGAAATGGAACATTTCATTTTATTAAGTCTCTCAATGGAGCACTCACATGTATATACCTTGAACAGTAACTGGCCATACCAAGGAAGGATGACAGCATAGTTGTGGGTGAGAAATAGATAGTTACGTGTTGTGAGAGAGAATTGGATAACAAGGCTTGTACTTTATTTGGATCTGGATTCATTCTCCCATCAAAAAATATATGACCGAAGAACTTACATTTTGCTTTATGAAACTCACACTTTTCACCATTTAAAGTTAGACTTACATCAGCAAGTATACAACACCCATGTGAAAGAGCTTTATATTGTTCTATTCTTATGGCCCCAAAATGAGTATGTTGTCACAATAATTGAAAACATTTGTGACTGTTTGTATTATGTGACTAATGACATCCTGAAAGAGTGCTGCAGCTGATAACACTCCAAAACATAGCCTTTTATATTTCAATAAATATAAATGAGTTAGAAAGGTATAAGGTACCTGCAGTTTATTTCCAGTTCAAGTTGGTGATACCCTTTGTTCAAATCAAGGCAGAAAAAGACTTTAGCTCCAATCAGCTGCATAATCATGTCAGCAATTTGTGGACCTTGATGTCATTCTCTTTCAATCGCCTTGTTCGCTTAGTGAATAACAATGAAGATGCACATAGCTCATCCACTCCTCTTGTTCGGCACTGCTACTCTGGGTGATCCCCTTGGCCTGTGGACCAGTTGGTAACTCAATGATATCATTTTTTAATAATGTCTCAATTTCTTTCTCAACAGTCTCTTGTAAATGAAATGCAGTGGGACAATGTTGTGGAGCAAAAGGACGGAAGTCCTCATTTTTGTGAAGTTGCATCTTTCATGGTCTTAAGTCTTCCTAGTCCATGAAACAAAGAGGTAAACTAATCTCATGTAAAACATTGATGTTGTAGTTTACAGAAATCTGCCCAATGTCAGCAGCAGTGCTAAAACTGCGTAAACGTGCACTCAATGAAGTGCCTTGCAGGACATGAAGTGGTGCCTGTACTTTCGTCTTTTCATGCTTTAAAGTTGCTATGATTGAACTTTGATTTTGCAGTAGCTTCGAAGCAGCCCATGTGTACTGGAGACAGTTAATTGTACTGTTACACAGTCATGATGTTTATTGATGCGCCACTGTGTATGATAAATGGTTTGGAGCACCCATTCACTTTCAGTGCGATCTTTGGACAGTATCCAAATTACTTTAGCAATTTCACTTGTGATTCTAGCCTTGACTGGCATTCTACCTTGCAAGAAGCTAATCCTACATGCGCATGTCATCCAGCAGTAAACATTGACATTGCACACCCATCTTACTCATTGTTGCTTGATAAAAAAGGTGACAAGCATTTGGACAAGGAATTTGATGGCAATCAACTTCGTTACGGTTCTACTTGCCTCAACTGATGTTCTGTTTGGCCTTGCAGGCATAGTTGGAATGTCTCTGAAACTTGCTGGCATCCATTTTGTTTTCTTGACATGGCACACTTGGGGCCTCATTTATGAGGCTCCTTGCACCACTTTTGTTGCGCCGGAATGTCACTTTTTTGATGGAACGGTGGCACAATGTGCCGCAGCACATTTACAAGGCCATGTAAAGCCACTTAATGTGGCTTTACATTACCTTGTCAGTAATGTATCTGCCACGCAGAACACTGCGTAAAATGGGCGTTCAATGATTGTTGATGTGGGTGTTCCCATGCAACGCCCATGGAATCTGTAGCATTCCCAGTTTTACGAGGAATCGTAAACCTGGGAATGCGTTGTATTGTAACAACACCCAAGGGGTGGGGTTAGGGAGGCACAACAAGTAGAAACGTTTTAATTTCTCCTTGTTTTTTCCTGTTTCTGTGTGTGCTACATTCTGCAGCACACATAGAAAATGGAAATCGCCTCAATTTATTGATTTTGTGAAAAAAGGTGTCCCTTTCTGCCTAAACCCAATCAGCCCTGCAATACAGGCACTCTTGCACCATTATGCAAGGCTTCCAGCATTGGCACATGTCAGCACATTGTGCACCAGCATAGGACAGGAATGCGCTGTATCTTGTGGATACTGTGCATCCTTCCCATTTTCTTTTTACGCAGGGCAGCACGGCAAGATTCATTGCGGCACTGCCCCGTGCCAAAACCTCATAAATTAAGCCCTTGATCGTTCCTTCAATTTGCAATCCCTTACAAAATGGTTCTCTTTCTGATAGCCTTTGCATATCTGTTGAGTAGGGGGAAATGTACCTTCATGTGGAAATTAAACTCCACATCGAAAAGACAACTTCTTTTTCTTTGGAGACATTAGTTTATAGCCTTCTACCTTGTATTTTGGCTTATTTTTCACAAACAGCACTGATTCATTTTGAAACAATCTGGCTTCCGTAGTAGCTGCTCGTCTGTCAGCTCTTTCTTCTGCTCTAGCAGCAGGAGTACTCGCTCCAAGCTGAGTGTCTTTTTTAACATTCTTCGTTTGAAGGAATCGGAGAGACAACCACCTACTACTCTGAGATCTATGGCCTCTTCATCATTAAACTCATTAAATCCAATCAATCAATCAATCAATCAAGGATTCACAAAGCACTGGAAATCACCCATAAGGTTCTCAGGGTGCAGGAGTTGCTAACAGCTTTTTTTGTGAGGGAAAAGCATGGAGAAAGCACTCAAAAAATGAGGGAAAAAGGAAGAGAAACCAATGAAAACAGAGGGAGAGCAAGGAGACAGCACTCAAAAACAGGATGAAAAGCAAGGAGAAGACAGGAGCAGGAGCAATACAGTAGCACAAGGGGAGCTGGGCCTAGGGCCTTCTCAATGGGTTTGTGCTGTGGCCTCCACTGAGTAGGTTCTGGGAGGAGTGAGTGGTGCTGGAGGTGGATGCGGGTGCTAGGCAGAAATGGGAAAAAGGCAGCAGACAAGAGCAGCAATGAGGGAAAAACAAGGAGAAATCAAGCAAAATTAGGGGAAGGCAAGGAGAAGGCAGTCCAAAAATGGGGGAAAACAAGGAGAAAGCAATGAAAATGAGGCGAAGCAAGGCGAAGGCTCTCAAAAAGCAGGGGGAAAAGAAAGAGAAAGCAGTGAAAACAGAGGAAAAGCAAAGAGAGGGCACTCAAAAAACCGGGGGGAAAGCAAGGAGAAAGCAGTGAAAATATGGTAAAAGCAAGGACAAGACAAGAGCAAGAGCAATGCAGCAGAACAGGAGAACTTGGCATGGGGCCTGCTGAGTGAATCAAGTCTTTATGCAAACTCATCAGCTGTATTGCTTTCTTGGTTGACAACATACTTTTCAAAGTCAACATTTGGCAATGGATTGAACTTGGAGTTTAGCACATCTTTGATTTGGCGCTAGGTGACTTCACCACCATGTAGTATTTTCTTTAACACTTCCTTTACTCTTTCACCAGCCAAATTCCCCAGATTTTTTATGATCTTATTGTCATTTATTTCATCCAGCAAATCAATTAAATCATCGAAAGTTTCAATCCAAGCAGTCCATCGGCTTTTTGGCAGTGTGAAAGGGAGGCTGTGGTTTTAACAATGCAGCAATATTATAACATGCAGAACTTTCTGCCGTCTAGAACAGAGTCCACTCCACCAGCATCGGCTGCCCACTTGGACCGGCACATTTGTTAAGCACTAGCCATATACTAACATTTGTCTCATCGCTCTATGGTTGTGAGACACTGTCTTCTTCTTAGGCGGTGAGTAGTGGCTTTATTTCTGGTAAATTGTCTTTCCCACTCTTACCGCCTTGCATTGTACCTAGTTTCAAGTCCCTTTAGTGTTTCTCTGTGTTAGAAATGTATTCTACCTTTAGCGCTTCCTTATACTTGGCTATTATTGCCTTCAAAATTTCTCTGTACCTGGTGGTTGCTGCCTATATTGTTATACTGTATGAAATATGGCTCTGTGTTATGCTGTGGTGGTGCACCTTTTATCTCGACTTTACCAGCAAATTTCTAGCTGATGTCAAACAAACTTTTTGTAAGAACTTCACTTTCTTCACAGGCCTTACACTGGCTGGAGTGTCGCTTTGGCTGACAAACAAGTGGCACACATGAGCAGTTTGCTTGACCATGGCAAACTCTCTGGGAGAGCACTCTCAATTCTTTGGGTCGTGGGGTTTAGGTAATCCCCTATCTAGTTGCCAGTTGTAGAGTCCTCCTCAGCCCGGGTACATGCAAATGATCAGCCACACATAGAACTTGGTATTACACAACTTATTCCTCAGTGTGTAACCGTAAAATGAACATTCTACATCATGAATTCTGTCACCCAAGCATTTACGTCACTGTTCTACGGAGCCTGTCAGGAACTAAAAGGGTCCTGTCATCCCTAACTTACAAGACACAACACACCTATTATATAAAGGCAGACCTAGCATAGACCAGGTATTTTATGGGCAGGAAGTTCATAGAGAGCTGTTAGTAAGGCTAAAGGAGGAGATAAGTCTTGGAATCAGCTCTTCCTTGGAGGCCAAGTGGCTGTTTTCCATATGAGTTTATTTTTGATTAGAAGAATCCTTATCATGCATTAATTAATGGGCATTATCTGGAAGACGAGTAAAGGGCATGGACATAGGCAAGGAGAATAGCTCTCAACATTGTATTTGAATGAGAGCCTTGTGGGTCCTATATTTACCATGTACAAGATGAATACCCTCTAACATTGCTTAATGCAGAAAACTATTCAAATGCTCAGATCATAGAAAAGGATATTTTGGAACCCATAGTCATAGAATTCTGCAGCTGCATAACACTTGGAAAACATAATGACAATACGTGCAAACTGAAGTGGCAGGTCAGGTACACCACAGCATTCAAAGGTTCTAATGAGTGGAATGTGGACCTTGTCACCTCATACATAAGGTTTTGCTTGTTTTTAAAACCCCAGAAGCTAAAATAAATGCAGCCATGACCTATTGTAGATTGCCTGAAAATGTGTGTAAGGAGATTGTTGCACAGGTAACGCAAATACACGTTTGTAGATTTTCATTTGAACTTTATCCAGGAGTTGTGCTCTTGCTATGATGTAGTACGCTCCCATAAGCTATTGTTGGGAGTAGCTTGGCTTTTATTGTCGTTAGAAGGGGGGAGACCAGGGGGCCTTTAAGTTCGGTCGCCGAGCAACTAAATGCGTGCAATAGGACCATGCCCTTTTATTCCATGCTATTGAAGTGCATAGTGAAGTTAAGACGCTTGTCCAGTAGTATCCCAAGATACTTATAACTTTCAACCGCTTCCAATTTAACATTGTCTATGGTGAAAATTGGTTGCACTTCGTGACGTCGGGTTATAACCATAGTCTTAGTTTTTGTGCTGTTTATTTCTAGCAAGTTCAGTTTGGTTTTGCGGGTCAGTTCCTGTAGTAGACGGTGTAAGCCTATTCTTGTCTGGCTTAATAGGACCACGTCGTCGGCATAAGACAGGTGTATTATACAGAGATTACCTAGCCGCAGTGGGTGAGCATTGATCTGATCAAGGCTTACTGTTAAATCCGCCATGAATACATTAAAAAGGTGGGGGGCCAGCACACAGCCTTGCTTTAATCCATCATTGATATTGATCTTTCGAGTTAGTCTCTGTCCATTGTCGATCTTGACCTGCATCCAGGTGTTACTATACAGGTCAATGATCGGCGTTAGGGTTGAGTCTGGCAGGCCCTGCTGCTTCAGTTTGGCCCATAGTAAATTTCCTGTTGACACGGAAGGCCGCCTTGAAGTTGACGAAACAGGTATAAAGTTCCTGGTGGTTTTGTAAACTTTTTTCACCAATCAAGCATAACGCCATTGCATTTACCATAGTGCCTGTTCCGCGACGAAACCCTGTCTGGTTTAATGGGATTTTGCTGTTCATCTCCGACCATTGTGCTAGATCGGCTAGCACCAGGGATGCGTAGTATTTTGCTTCTGCATCAATCGGGACTATTAAGCGGTGATTGGTTGGATTTTTGCGTTCTCCGCCTTTATAGATGGGAGATTGTTGCAGATTTAACCCCTTGAGCTCACGGGTCTGTAAGATAATGATTGTCCGTCAATACTGTCTGTGACATAAGTGGGTCAGGATGACAGTTGGACTGTTTGTGCATTCACTTTAGGCAGTCACACAAATGGAGCTGAGGTGTGCCATGCATATCCTGCTGGCCCATCACAAGGCTGGTGGGCCTTCCTGAGCTAGAGTGGTGGGAGGAGTTGTCACTGACTCCTGAAAAGGGCTGTACCTGACCTGACACTATGAAGTCTCCACCCCCTTTAGTGTATCTGGAGCCAGTGCAGGGAAAGGCAGGGTTGTGTGGACTACCAAGACTTTCCTTTGAAGGTTGCCTACTTCATAGATTGAAATGGGTATATGTACTCGACTTGTGACACCATATACTCAGAACACTTCTGAGTTGAGGACATTCTGCCAGGAAAAATAACTGGATAGGTGATAGGAGGGTCAGACACTTGCTGTGTCAGCCTGCTGCTTTCTGCTTCTGCCCTGGGAGTAAAAGGACTGGACTATGTTTTCTACATCCTACTTCTAAGGTTCTCCAAAGGCTTGAGTTGAGCTGGTCTCCTGTTAAGAAATATCAGGGACACCAAAGACTTCACCTGAAGAACCTAGACTCCTCTACTGGGAGTCCTAGCTCACCAAGGGGTGCCTGATCCAGTTGTTTGTCCATTGAAAGTGTGCTTGCTGTGTTAAACAAGAAGTAACTAGTACATTGAACTTCAGTGTGACTTCGGAGCCAGTGCCACTCTTTAACATAGTGCCACTGCCTGCACCGGAGACGTGGTCCTCGCTGGATGCAATGACAGTGACAGAGTGCCTCCATAGTCTCACCACCTCATAAATTCTGAGTGCAATGTCACTGGCATCCGTGACACCCGACTCCAACTCTGCTATAGCATCTATGATCTTGTGGTTTGACATTGACACCGCAAAGTCCATGCAGTGTGGCTTGACTCTCGACGTGTCATCAACCCTCCTTCATCGTAAGGAACCAACAACTTGACGCCTATGCCGCATCACCTCCCCTGGGCCTTGCAATGTCCCGGGCATCACCAGCTCAATGGCTCCCCACCTCCTTCGGGAACCAATTCCTCACTTGGTCAGTGTCGCCTCACCTCTTTAGTGCAACGTGCTGTCCTGAGCACCGACGAGCCACAACCTGTACTGACAGTAAGGAACTGAAGACGCACTGACCTCAGTGACACCTCACCACCCCAGCCCCTTGCAACATCCTTGTTTTGTCATTGTTTCCAAGATACTGTAAACAGGGTCTGTATGACTCTATAGCAATATCACGCTACATTGCTGTCAGACCCGAAATTTGAGATTCAACTTCATCAACCACATTTTTATAGCACCAGTTTGATCTATTGTGTTTCTAAGCTCTATAACTGCATTTATTATTTAAAACTTGGTATATTTACTAATGAATTTTGATTTTCGTTGTTTTGGTCTTGTTTTATTAAGATAAATATTGGTTATTTTTTTAAACAATTGCGGGGTACTTTTGTAGCGTTTTCACTGGGTTACTATGTGAGTGTACAAATACTTTTCACATTGCATCTGGGATAATCCTGGCTGCTCTTGCCAAACTACTAAGGGGTTGAGCACTGTTATCTCTGCTGTGTAACTTACTTGCCCTGACTAGAGTGGTAAGTTCTGCGTGGCTTAGACGCATACCGAGCCAACTAGAAACCCAGTTTCCAACAGTTTAGAACACTGTACTCAAATCTACAGAGCTCCATAGGTGATTTAATTTTAGCAATAACAAAAGTAAAGTTATTTTCGGTAATCCTCTGGAGGGCATTCTGTTTTGATGACCAGATGAGTATCCAGTTGGACATACTTTTGATAAATGTCCTTGATATATTTTCGATCTACCTATTTCTTGTCCGGTCACACTGTTTGATTAGAGTTTAGCTTGACACAAATGGCTTATGTATAGGACTCTACGTTCAATAAATATTGCTTTAGACTATGCAGCATGCAACCAGGTACTCTTTCCTCAATCCTGTTGTCAAAGTTAGCTTCAATAGAGTAAGTCAATCCCTCTTTCTTTTCAAAACATTTTAATAGAATTATTGATCGAAAAGGGATTACAACCACTTGGATAGACTAGGTCTTCCTGGATGAATTTGAAATTTTGATCGACAACATCTGCTAGCCTTCCTTCGCTGAAAATCTCAACCTTTTAATAAAGCACAATTTATATTCTTAAAATATTCTTTACTGAATCTGCAGGTGCAGACTTATCTGATTATTCCTTTTAAACAATAAATGTGCACTAAGTACATGAAATTCCATCCACTATTACTTTCCCTAACAGACTTAAAATATTGCTGGCCAAACCAGACTAAGGGCCATATGTATCATCATCACCATTTGCGATTTCTAAATAGCGATTTTTAAGGAATCGCTATTTAGAAATCGCAAAATGGTATGTATGTAGAAAATCGCTATTTTTTTCGCGATTTCCAATTATTCCTTATTTGCAAATTCGCAATTTGCGAATTCGCAAATAAGGAATAATTACCCATTCATTCCTATGGACCAGGAGGCCCATAGGAATGAATGTGAAATGCATTTCATTTTGCGAATTGCAATTTGTGATTTCACAGAACGAGATTGATTTCAAGGGTGCAGGGGTGTCTCAAGGACACCCTACTGCACCCCTAAAATCAGCATATGTGTGCATATGGCGCACATACATGACCTATGGGCATGTATGTGCGCCACATGCCACATTTAAAAATGCCAATTTGTGCATTTTTATGAGAAATCACAATTTACCACCAATTGAATGTTGGTGGTAAATTGCGATTTCTTAAGCTAAAATCGCTATTGAAAATTGCATCATACATAGCATTTAAGGATCGCAAAATTGCGATTCCCTAAATGCTATAGCACAATAAGGAATCGCACATTTTTGCGATCCCTTATGATGCGATTTTTACATACATAGCAAAAAATGCAAAACAGTCTTTTGCGATTCGCAAAGGCCGGAATTCGCCGAATTCCGGCCTTTGCGAATCCAAAAAGGCTTGATACATATGGCCCTTAATTTAAATGTTGATGCGGCAGATTGCACGGAGGAAAAATAGAATTAATTCCACATTTGTTATCTATTTATCTTGCTTTGAAGACCTGTTTTCCAAGACTTTGGGAGTCTGAACAATAGTGAAAGCAGTGCAACAGTGTGTAAGCAACACTAATTCCCAACTGTTATACTAATGGGGACATATGATTATATATTAGCAAATGAGCATGTGTTGAAGTCGCCTCCAACTTGGGGAAGTACGACTGATTCCAACGCAGGATTTTTGAAGGAAGGAGGCTATATCAACATCCCTGCCTTATGGTATCTACCACCGAGGTGCGCACAGCTTTCCTGGATATTTTGGTTAAGAGTTCTCTTAGATATGGAATACTAAGTCCTAATGAGAGCCACTCTGAAGTGTAACCTCTCACTTTAGTTACACACACATAGACATGCCTATATATAACAGAAATGATTCAACAAAATTTATCTAGACAATGATATCAGTGTCCTTATAAAAAACCATGCATTTTGGCATTTATACATTAACCAATTATCCAATATCAATCAATGGAATTATCTCCATGATCCAACTTCACCGGCTTCCACTGTATCTCTGACTTTTTCTCAACATCATTAAATCAACATCCCTCTAGCAGTGGGAGCTGGCAAGTATTTAGAGTGGTAGGGTGGGTGATACTAAAATAAATAATAAATGAAAAAGGCACTTACCTTTCTGGTTTGCTGCACAACATCCTCCTCGTCTCTCCTCTGTGCTCCGGGACCCAGGAAAATGCACCACCCAATTCTGGAGCTGGTCTCACACCTTGTGGAGAGGTGTGGCTCACTGGTTAGAGGCGTCAGACCCGGAAGCAGAGAACAGCCCGGGACCAGGGTTCAATCCCCAACGCGGCAGGGTCGTGGACCAGGGTCAACAGACTCGATAATTCTCGCCTCGGTGCCTACTCTAACCAGGGAACACACTCAGCAACTCTGGGCATTAAGCTTGCCTCATCTCTATAACAGCCCCCCACAGACGTCGGGGATGCCTGGTTTCACCTTGAAGATACCCAGAAGGGACCATCTCACAGGGAAAGCCAGGACGGGTTCCCCAGCGGTTTTCAGCGCCAGGACTCTCCCGGGCAACGGTGCGCTTTACAAATCCCACACATTTACATTTACATGAGGGAAGTGTCAGGATTGGATGGAGCGGCCTCTCTCAGCACTCAAGAGTTCTGGAAGCCTGTGCTTTCTCTGACCCAGCTGTCTAAGACAGCTAGATAAGCGAACTTTAAAATGTACATGTGTGGCTGGATGTCACAATACAGCTGGCCATAGAGACATCTACACTTTAAACAAAAGTACAGAGCTTTCTACTGCCACTCCGCAGCAATTGTCACCCTCATACTGACACTGGGTTCAGGACGGGTTGCTGAAAAATAAAATGGTACAAAATAAACTTTATTATTACCATTTCATTTGTCAGCTCTTGGGGCATTTTTTTAGCGAGTCAACGGCTCCTGCGCACTCGTGGAGGAGCCGCTAATCACTGTCGCTTTATCACCTTATAAATCAAATTCCACTGATCAACCACGGAAGAAAATTCAGTCCTGAAAGGATTAGCCAGTCATAATCCCCTGTCATTGTAAATAACAAGGGGAAAAGAAGACCTTGAAAATGACAATTAAATGGAGTGCAGAGAGTGTAGAAGCTGAGTGATTTGTTGTGCACAAATGTTTGAAACATGCATTTTTGTCCAATTTTCACTTCTATGTGACGGGTGTATAATAAACAGAAGAAAATATGTATTTTCCAAGTTTAATCAACATATTATATACCCCTAAAATCCTTTATTGACAGAGTTCAAGTCAGCATCAATCTGTAAGAATGCACCCACAGGTCAATGAAGAAGTCAAATCCACCCAGGAGAATAAGACCAGAATATAACAGTAACACATCAACCCAACATATAATAGGTCAATGTGTGCGACGATAGTACCGGACCATGCGGAAGGCCACCTGGCCTCAAGAAAGTCCTGTGAGCCTGTACCACTAGCAGATGAATACATACAAATACCAATAACATAACATAACAGGCAGAATCTATAGGTCAACTGCATTGCACTAAAGAGCATCAACCAAAGGGAAAAGCCACCAGTGATTGTTTAACCTGTTGGGGAGTAGCCTGTCATTACTTTACAGAGTCACATTATCACATTTATCTGAGACTTATTTTGGGATAATTCAATCAACCTCCCCGGTATTTTAGAAGGACATAAAAGTATTGAATTTGGTCCCACACACTGGGGCAGATTTACAAGCCCCTTGCGCCTCTTTTACGCCGCCGTTGCGTCACTTTTGTGACGCAGCGGCGGCACAAAAGATGCGCCATGGTGTGGGATATTTACAACGTGACGCATCTGGGAGATGTTCCTGCGCAAGGGGGGGGGGGGCGTTCCTGCGCAGGAACGCCTCCTAAAAGTGGCTGAGGGAAATCTACAAGATTTCACTCCGTCACTTTTAGGCCAATACTGCGTCAAAACCCTGTGCCTACTTGAAGCAGGCGTAAAGCTTGACGCAGCATTGGACAGATAGGGCCCCCCAGAGCATTGCTGGAGCTGCGTCGTGCTTGCGACGCAACTCCAGCAATGCACCGCCTTTACGGCACAGATGCGTGACGCATCCGTGCCGTTTTTGCTCCATGGTGCGCCGCATTGTAAATGCGGCGCACCATGGGTGGCGGAGCTGCGGCGCACAATAAGTGCCGCATCCCTGGGGATGCGCCAGTTATTGTAAATCTGCCCCAGTGGGGCAGATTTACAAGCCCCTTGCGGCTCTTTTACGACGCTGTTGCGTCACTTTTGTGACGCAGCGGGTGCACAAAAGATGCGCCATGGTGCGGGATATTTATAACGTGATGCATCTGGGAGATGCGTCACGTTTTAAAGACCAACGCCATAAGGAAGTGTTCCTGCGCAGGGGGAGGGGGGGCAAGGGGGGGGGGCATTTCTACGCAGGAACGCCTCCTAAAAGTGGCTGAGTGAAATCTACAAGATTTCACTCAGTCACTTTTAAGCCAATACTACGTCAAAACCCTGCGCCTGCTTGAAGCAGGCGTAAAGCTTGATGCAGCATTGGACAGATAGGGCCCCCCAGAGCATTGCTAGAGCTGCGTCACGCTTGTGACGCAACTCCAGCATTGCGCCGCCTTTACGGCACAGATGCGTCACGCCTCTGTGCTGTTTTTGCTCCATGGTGCGCCGCATTGTAAATACGGCGCACCATGGGTGGTGGAGCTGCGGCGCACAATAAGTGCTGCATCCCTGCGGATGCGTCAGTTATTGTAAATCTGCCCTAGTGGGCCAGATTTACAAGCCCCTTGCGCCTCTTTTACAACGCCGTTGCGTCACTTTTGTGATGCAGCGGCGCACAAAAGATGCGCCATGGTGCGGGATATTTACAACGTGATGCATCTGGGAGATGCGTCACGTTGTAAAGCCCTGCGCCATAAGGAGGTTTTCCTGCGCATCGGGGGGGGGGGCGTTCCTACGCAGGAACACCTCCTAAAAGTGGCTGAGTGAAATCTACAAGATTTCACTCAGTCACTTTTAGGCCAATACTGCGTCAAAACCCTGCGCCTGCTTGAAGCAGGCGTAAAGCTTGACGCAGCATTGGACAGATAGGGCCCCCCAGAGCATTGCTGGAGCTGCGTCGCACTTGCGACGCAACTCCAGCAATTCGCCGCCTTTACGGCACAGATGCGTTTTTGCTCCATGGTGCGCCGCATTGTAAATGCGGCGCACCATAGGTGGCGGAGCTGCGGCGCACAATAAGTGCTGCATCCCTGGGGATGCGCCAGTTATTGTAAATCTGCCCCACTGTCTTTTTCTCTCCGCATACATCTCACACTGATTTATTTCCCTCTAATGTCTCTTTACTGACCTGCCCCATCTACAGTCGTCCAAGATCTTGTGAAATTGGGCTTGCTACTTTGTGTAATTTTCTCCCACGGGATATTGGTTTGAGCATTAAAAATATATCTCATCGGAGCTGTAAAACTGCAGCCGCACGGCTTCATCTGCCCGGCTCACTCTTCCGTCGGGATCTCGTCTGACACGTTTCTATGCCAGATATGCAGATGAATTAACTTTTCATGTGAGATATTGGGCAAGTACATTTCATACAATACATTCAATTTAACATAGTTTTCGGGAGAGTTATACGTATTCCTTAAAAAATTCGCTCAACTGAACTCTAGTCCTCAATCCATTTTACCCTGGCCTGCTGCCCCGGGTCTGTTCCCTGAAAGCGCTGTGATGAATTTTAATGCGACACGGCACGTCTCTTGTTGTTTTTACTTGTTTGTCTTATAGTTGTGGAATCATAGTGTGTGAACTCTGCTTTTCACTCAAAATCTGCTCTTGCATAGAAATGTTCAAAGTAGGATATGGCTTTGAGACTCGGGGGTCACGGTTCCATGCTGCCTTTACCTGCCTCTGAGCTGGATAGAACCTCTGGTTACCGGGGCGACGGGGTCGGGGCATCCTGCTGCTAAAAGCTCGACCCATCTTTGGGAGGAGAAGGCCTTGATTGGTGGGGCAGTGAGTGACAACTCGTAGCCCCAGCCAGTCAGAGGTTTAATACCTAAGATCTGGGAGGTGCTCAGAGTCAGCTTTTGTGTGGTGCCACAGAGAAAGGTGCAAATAGTAATGCATATGTTGGAGTGATAAATGGAGGGTATGGGTGTGTATCAAATGTTGAAAGAGCAGTGCCCAGACATGGCACATTGTTTATGCCAGTCTAAATTTCGGTTCAACAGACCCAACCGTGTAGTTCAACATGGTGTTTCAAGACTAATGCACAATCTGGAAAAACAAGTAAAACACTTGAATAATTGCCCATAGGGTGGCGGTGGCGCCTGTGGAAGGTATCATCGGATAGAGATTCCCTGCTGGGATGCATTTAGGAGCATTTGGGCTGCAAATAAATCTTCATTTACAGCACTGTACTGGGATAACTGAATCAGGGTTTGTACGAGAGTGAAAGAAAGAGATAGAGGAAGACAGAGAATTAGAGCGAGCGATAGGGGTGAGTGAGAGAGAATATATATATGCAGGAAGACCTTTAGCGGCAAGCGACAAAAGACATTCTTAGACTATGGCCTTTTCTCATTAAAGATGAATTTACTACATCTACCTATTAAGCCGCCTGCTGCTGCATAATTTGCAGATTTTCACTAAAAAAGGTTTCTAACTTGAGTAGATCAAATGTATTAAAGAACAAACATTTGCAATCCAATCGGAATCGTCCTTTGGGATCTTTATATATTTAGCTCTGCAGCACATTAGCCCGGGTGCTGAAACATCTACTGTTCCTTAATGTGGAGGAAAAGTAAGCACCAAACTGAGTTACACACCAGGTATGGGAAGAAATGGAGACAAATATTGCCTTTCAGCTGGAAATTGTATAGTTTAAAGCTCTGTTTTAATACTGATCGAAAAGCCAGATCTTGAGAAGTCCTCTGACGGCCAGCAGGTCCTGAGTCTGTCGTAGGCTGGTAGGGAGAGTGTTTCAAGTCTTGACGGCGAGGTAGGAGAAGGATCTGCTGCCGCCGGCGGTTTTCCGGATGCGTGGGACTGTGGCGAGGGTGAGGTTGGCAGAGCGGAGGCTACGGGTGGGGGTGTAGAAGCTGAGTAGGTCATTGAGGTATGCTGGTCCAGCATTGTGTAGGGCTTTTGTGTGCATGGAGGAGGAGTTTGAAGGTGATCCTCTTGTTGACGGGGAGCCAGTGCAGGCCTCTCAGGTGGGTAGTTATGTGGCTGCGTCGGGGGACGTCGAGGATCAGTCGTGCCAAGGCGTTCTGGATGCGTTGCAGCCATCTCGGGAGCTTGGTTGTAGTTCCTGCAGTCCAGTCTGCTGGTGACGAGAGCCTGGGTGACGATCCTTCTCGTGTCGGAGGGGATCTATTTGAAGATCCTGCGGAGCATTCGGAGGGTGTTGAAGCAGGAAGCGGAGACGGTGTTGACCTGCTTGGTCATGGTGAGGGCGGAGTCGAGGATGACCCCATGGTTGCGTGCGTGGTTGGTGGGTCCTGGGGCTGTTCCTAGCAATGTTGTCCACCAGGAGTCGTCCCAGGCGGAGAGGGTTGAGCCGAGGATGAGGACCTCCGTCTTGTCTGAATTCAGCTTCAGCCTGCTGTCCTCCATCCATTCAGTAACGGCCTTCATTCCTCTGTGGAGGTTGGCTTTGGCGGTGTGGGGGTCTTCGGTGAGGCAGATGATCAGCTGGGTGTTGTCGGTGTAGGAGATGATGTTGAGGCTGTGTTGTCGTGCGACGTGGGCTAGTGGTGCCACGTAGATATTGAACAGCATCGGGCTGAGAGATGATCCCAGAGGAACGCCGCAGATGATCTCGGTGGTCTTGAAGCGGAAGGGTGAGAGGCGGACGCTCTGGGTTCTGCCAGAGAGGAAGAATGTGGTCCAGGCCATGGCCTTCTCTTCGATTCCGGCGTCATGGAGGCGTGCTGATAGGGTGCGGTGGCAGACCGTGTCAAAGGCTGCTGATAGGTCCATAAGGATGAGGGCGACTGTTTCTCCTTTGTCCATAAGGATCCTGATGTTGTCGGTGACAGCGATGAGGGCGGTCTCAGTGCTGTGGTTGCTGCGGAAGCGGGACTGGGATAGGTCCTGGATGTTGTAGTCTTCGAGGTAGCTGGTCAGCTGCCTGTTGACAATCTTCTCCGTGACTTTCGCCTGGAAAGGGAGAAGGGAGATGGGCCGGATGTTCTTGAGGTCGTTGCGGTCCGCCTTGGGTTTCTCCAGTAGGGCGTTGATCTCGGCATGCTTCCAGCTCTCTAGGAAGGTTGCTGTCTCGAAGGAGATGTTGATTGTTTTCCGGAGGTGGGGGGCGATGGCTGTGCTGGCTTTGTTGAAAACGTGGTCAGGGCATGGGTCAGATGGGGACCCAGAGTGGATGGAGTTCATGGTCTTGACGGTGTCTTTGTCGCTGACGTTGGACTAGGTGGTCAGGCGGCTGCTGCGGGTGGTGGTCGCAGGAGTGGTGGTCTCGGCGGTGGAGTTGGGGGTGGTGGTATTGAAGCTGTCGTGGATGTCGTTGAAGCTGTCGTGGATGTTGTTGATCTTGCTGTGAAAGAAGGTGGCCAGTGAGTCGCACAGGCCTTGTGATGGTGGAATGTCGTTGGTGTTGGAGCTGGGGTTGGAGAGTTCTTTCACAATGTTGAAGAGCTCTTTGCTGTTGTGTGCGTTGTTGTCCAGGTGGTCCTTGAAGGCGGTCCTCTTGGCGGTCCTGGTGAGTTGGTGGTGTCTGCGGGTGGCGTTATTGTGGGCTGTGTGGCTGTCTGGTGTTCGGTCGCAGAGCCAGCTCTTCTCCAGCTTCCAACAGGTGCGCTTGGAGATCCGAAGGTCTTCGGTGAACCAGGTGGCTTTTTTGCTGGTGTGATTGGTGGCGGAGGTCTTGAGTGGGGCGAGGGTGTTGGCGCAGTAGTTGATCCACTGTTTGAGGTTGATGGCAGCGGTGTTGGGGTCGGTGGGGTCGGCAGGGTGGTCCCAGGGCGGTGGTCAGTTGGCCCTCGGTGACCTTGCCCCAGCAGCAGCTTGGCATCTGTTGGGTGCGGTGGTGTGTGGTGGGTTTCCTGAAGGTGAAGTGGACGCATCTGTGGTCTGTCCAGTGGGGTTCGGTGGTGTGGTTGAAGGAGACGTGGGGATTTGCGGAGAAGATGCGGTCCAGTGTGTGTCCACCGGCGCGGGTGGGTGTCGTCATAAACTGTTTGAGTCTGAGGTTGGCGAGGTTGTCGATCAGGGCGGTGGAGTTGGCGCCGTTGTTGTTCTCGAGGTGGAAGTTCAGGCCCCCGAGGAGGATGTAGTCCGTGGAGGTAAGGGTGTGGGTGCTGATGAGGTCGCTGAACTGTGGCCGGTGGCCGGGTGGTCTGTAGACGAGTGTTCCTCTGAGGGTGGTGTTGGGGTGGGTGTGGATCTGGAAGTGCATGTGCTCGGCGGTGGTGAGGGTGTCGTCGGTGCTGGTCGAGACTCTGAGGGTGTCCTTGTGGATGATGGCGATTCCCCCTCCCACTCCGTTGGTGCAGTATCTGCGGGAGATCTTGTAGCCTTCTGGGATGGCTATGGCGATGTCTGGTGCCAAGGTGGCGTTCAGCCAGGTCTCTGTCAGGAAGGCGACGTCGGGGTTGTTTGAGTCTAGGAGGTCCCAGAGTTCGATGGCGTGCTTGCGGGCGGAGCGAGTGTTGAGGAGGATGCATCGGAGGTGGTTGGGTTCTCTGATAGATGGTTTGGCGGGCCGGATGCTGGAGAAGCTGCAGTTCCGGCAGGTGAAGGGCCCTTGGGTGCGCTTCGGGGTGGCTCGGTAGCAGGGGTGAACTCGTCCGGAAATGAGTGCGTGGAGGGTGCTGGAGTCGTAGTGCAGTCTGGTGTTGTGGCGGCTTCGGGGTCCAGGGGTTCTGGCGCTGGACACGGATGGGCGCAGACGGGCGCAGACAGGCGGCGCCCTCCATAAGAGGCAAAGTGGGAGGGAGGAGCAGTAGGGAAGGCGGGAGCGGGGTGGCCAATGGGCGTGGGGGACGGGGACGGGACGGGTTACAGAAGGCAGAGGGGCTGGCCGCAGGGGTGTAGCTGCGGGAAGCGAGGAGCGGGGGGTACAGCGGGCAAGGGGTGCTAAGGGCGCCTATAATACAAACAACGCTACAAAAATGAAATGACAATGCAAATAGATAATAAATAAAAATACAATAAGAGGTACAAGCAGTCACCCGATCGCGGCCACAGGAGCACACCAGTGGCGACCTCTCGGCAGCGGCGGCAGGGGCAGGAGTCATGGGCGCACAGTGGGAGCCGTGCGGCGTGGGGAGCGACCTGACCTGCGAGCAGGGCCAAGGGTCACACTCACTGCCGTGCAGTGTCCTCCATAAGAGGCCAAGTGGGAAGGGAGGAGCAGCTGGGAGGCGGGAGCGGGGTGGCCAATGGGCGTGGGGGACGGGGACGGGATGGGATACAGAAGGCAAAGGGGGCGGGGCCACAGGGGTGCAGCGGCGGGAAGTGGGGAGCAGGGGGGTACAGTGGGCAAGGGGCATAGGCGCCTACAATACAAACAACGCTACAAAAATGAAATGACAATGCAAATAGATAAGAAATAAAAATACAGTAAGAGGCACAAGCAGTCATCCGATCGCGGCCACAGGAGCACACCAGTGGCGACTTCTCGGCAGCGGCAGCAGGGGCAGGAGTCACAGACGCACAGAGGGAGCCGTGTGGCATGGGGAGCAACCCGACCTACAAGCAGGGTCAAGGGTCACACTCACTGCAGCGCGGCGTCCTCCATAAGAGGCCAAGTGGGAGGGAGGAGCAGCTGGGAGGCGGAGCGGGGTGGCCAATGGGCGTGGGGGACAGGGACGGGACAAGATACAGAAGGCAAAGGGGGCGAGGCCGCAGGGGTGCAGCGGCGGGAAGCGGGAGCATGGGGTACAGCGGGCAAAGGGCGATAAGCGCACCTACAATACAAACAACGCTACAAAAATTAAATGACAATGCAAATAGATAAGAAATAAAAACACAGTAAGATGCACAAGCAGTCACCCGATCGCGGCCACAGGAGCCAACCAGTGGCAACCTCTCAGCAGCGGCAGCAGGGGCAGGAGTCACGGGCGCACAGGGGGAGCTGTGTGGCGTGGGGAGCGACCCGTCCTGCGAGCAGGGTCAAGGGTCACACACACTGCCACGCGGCGTCCTCCATAAGAGGCCAAGTGAGAGGGAGGAGCAGCTGGGAGGCGGGAGCGGGGTGGCCAATGGGCGTGGGGGATGGGATGGGATACAGACGGCAAAGGGGGCGGGCCACAGGGGTGCAGCGGCAGGGAGCGGGGGGTACTACGGGCAAGGGACCCTAAGGGCGCCTACAATACAAACAATGCTACAAAAATGAAATGACATTGCAAATAGATTAGAAATAAAAATACAGTAAGAGTAAGAGGTTTAATTTGAAAAAACAAATCCCTATTTGTGCTGAACAGGAGGACAGGGATAGGTAATCCTTTTTTTTCTAATTTTAAAATGGTGAGACGGGTTGGTTGGGTGGGGAACTCCAACAAGTCTAGAGAAGGCAACTGTATTGTAGTCTCCTTTGGTTCACCTGACCTAGTCCATGCCATTTTAGAAAGGGCAGGTAATTGGTCACTGGCGCACTCAGGGATTAGTGTTTTACCCCTTGGATATTTTTATAAATATCATTGTGTGACACAGGCACCTTTTAGGGAGTCTTCAATGGGAGGGCAGAGGCAAGTTAGATACAGACTCCCAATAAATAATCGGTTTGATATTTTTAACCCTTTAGATGAGAACAATAGACTGACTCCTCTAATTCCATCAGATAGTGGTAGATTGGACAATTTGGCCATGATAAGCTGTAAATTGCCCGTAAACAATCAAAATTTCAGTCTGGCACACTTTAGGTTCAATGACTCTGGGGAATTAGCAGGGGCCTCAAATGTAAAATCTGTAATTGGTAGTCCACACTTGGAGTTTGTATACATCACTGAGCCACACCCTCAGCGTCACCCACAGTCTCTTCGAGTATCGACAGTGTTGTACCTTATGAGTCACACAATGGTTACTCCTATATAGGACAAGGAGTTAGTAACTTGCCAATTATGACCCCAGAGGATGGAATCATACACACAGCTGATAGTGCAGCAGATGTTGCTTAGTGTGTTCCCGTTGGATGTAAATAGGACAGATAATAGTCTAACTTTATTATCATGGTACTTAGCAGGAATACGCTCAAAGCTCCTTGATCCCAAATGGATCATTGGCCTATGAAATGTTGATATTTGTGTTTTCCAAGAAACCTGGGCAGTTGATAAGGCGCATATCAATGTCTACATTTCACACTGTGTGGACGCCCTACCGCCGAATATGTCAGGCAGGGCCAGCGGTGGCCTGTTAATTTTGGTTAGAAACACTTTAGCCTGTAGACACAAGTTACTTTTGATAAACTCACTTGACATTATGGGTATTCAGCTTACTTTTCCATCTATCTTAGTCCTGACTGTGCTAAATGTCTATGCTAGGACAGAACCTCCCCAAAGCGAATCCTTAGTAGTCACTTTACTAGATGATCTTATAGAGGGTTTTCAAGTGAATTCTAAAATTATAGTTGCTGGGGATTTTAACGCTGTGTTTGAGCCTCCCCCTCTATTAAGTGCTTCTTTTGAAGTTGTGGGGCATTCCTAATGTGGTAGTTGGTAATCATTGTAAAAGCTAGTCAAATGTTGCTCTGCAGATTGCTTCCCTAACTGCTGGTGGGAACCTGAGGGCTTGCAATGGAAGAACCCGATCAGACATAGGATGGAAGGCAACCTTTAAAAGGGGTGCCTATGAAAGCACAATAGACTATATTTTTATTGATGCTAGACTCTGGCCACTAATGCAGGACATATTTATTGAATCAAGGTCAGATAGTGACCATAACTCTTTGCTTTTAAAATTAAAGGGCACAGCTCTGGATAGGGACGTTCATTGTCATTTTTCCAAATTAACAGAGCCCTCCCCAACTAACAATTGCAGAAGAGTTACTTGGCCGAAAATCCAAGCCGACCCGGATCTTTATGCTAGGATATACGAGTTCCTAGTGGCCTCTGTAGTTACTTTGTGTGACCACAGGGATAGTTCTGATCTACTTGATGCTTCGTATGTTACTCTAGTACATAAGGAACTTTTTAAGGCCCTAGAATCAGTTTTCCTAAAACGCATTGGAAGTCCTGTCAGTGCAAAGGACTGTAATTGGTTTAACAGCGATTTCAAGGAAGCCAAAAAGGTACTAAGAACAGCAGTCAGAGACTGTTCTAGAATGGATATAAATTCAGCTCGCAATAATTATAGATTATCACTTGGCAAAGCTAAGCGCGAACATGCTGACACAAACTGGAATGTTCTGGTTTTAGCAGCCCAAGCCAGAGATAGCCGCATGTTTTGGCTTATCGTGTCTAAGGGCAGTGCGGAAAACTCTATTTCCAATAACCATCACATACAACATGAATTTTGGGTGGAACATTTCTCATGCCTATATTCCGATGATGTGGCTATTACGGGTATGCTGTCTAAATAACAAGTTTTTTTTATCGAATGGACATAAGATCGAGTAATATCAAGGTAAGTAATATCGATTTTTATAGTGTCAAAAAAATATCGAAGGTAGTAATATTGAGTTGTTAATATCGAGTGTGTAAAATATTGTTTATGCTTGTAAGTAATTAATATCGAAAGTAAAAATATAGAGTGTCAGAATATCAAAAGTAAAAATATAGAGTGTCAGAATATTGAATGTAAAAATATAGAGGTCCATTACGATGTCAGGCGGTTTGCCTCCGCCAGGCTGGCGGTGGCCACCGCCGGCCTGGCGGAGGCAAACCGCCCGACATCGCAAGCCCAAATCCCCCCGCCATATTAGGATGGGGGAGGGGAAGGTGGCGGTGCAAAATACCGCCCGCCTGTTTTCCGCCCCGGTCGCCTTGTGGCCGGGGCGGAAAACGAGTAACATGGAGGCGGTGTCGGTTAGACACCGCCCGCAATATTACCATGGGCTTCTTTCAATGCCTTTCAGTGGCGGCAATGCTGCCATGGAAAGGCATGCGGTGTTCTCTCTAGGGGCCCCCTGTGGGCCCCCAGAGTGAAGGCCAAAGGGGGGTGGCACACGGGGGGTACCTGTGGTACCCCCCTGCCTTTGCATAATCGAAGAGGCAGGCACCGTGCGGTGCCTGTCGCTTCGATTGTGCAAAGACGTGCTTTTGTTTCCTAACATTGTGGCGGGCGGTGCAGTGAGCACCGCCCGCCACAATGTTAAATTGAGGAATGCGCCCGCCACTGTGGCGGGCGCATCCTAATGGCAATGTCGGGACCCCCGCCCTTTAGGCGGCCGGTCCCGATTTCCTTAGGGCGCCATCCTAATGTGCCCCCATAGTGTTAGAATATCGAATGTAAAAATATAGAAAGTTAGAATATTGAAATTATAAATTTAGAGTGTAAGAATATTTATATTTGGATTTTAGAATGTTAAATATGTTATTTTAGTTATTCTATAAAAATGTATAATAAAATTTAGGAGCGGGATGTGGGTTTTTAGGGGAATACGGTGGGGAGTGTTTTAAAAAAGTGAAGTTTTTTTTATAAAAAAAATTCTTAAAAATATTTAAATAAATGTATAATAAAATGTAGGAGCGGGATGTGGGTTTTTAGGGGAATAGGGTGGTGAGTGTTTTAAAATGTGAATTTTTATTATTTTTATTTGAATTAAAAAAAATTAACATTTTAAAAATTTATACATAACTTTAGGGATGGGATGTGGGTTTTTAGGGAAATGGGTGGGGAGTGTTTTACAAATTTGTTTAGTAAAACTAATTTTTTTTAAAAATATTTAGTTTTTAGAAAATATTTTTAAAAAAATTTAATAAAATGTAGGAGTGTGCTGTGGGTTTTTAGGGGAATAGGGTGGAGATTGTTTTAAAAATGTCAATTTGTAATATATATTTTTTTAATTTATAGAAACAAAATATATAAATTCTAAAGATTTATACTTAAATTTAGGAATGGAATGTGGGTGTTTAGGGGAATAGGGTGGGGATTGTTTTAAAATTTTAAATTTGTAATTTTTTTTAATTTAAAAAAAATAAAGAAAAAAATGTCATTTAAAAAATGTATACATACATTTTGGAATGGGATGTGGGTTTTTTAGGGGAATAGGCTATGGAGTGTTTTAAAAATTTGCATTTTTAATATTTAATATTATTTTTATAACAATTTTTTTAAAAAAATTATTAAAATTTTTTAATAAAATTTAGGAATGGGATGTGTTTTTTTATGGGAATAAGGTGGGTAGTTTTGCTAAAATTTGTATTCATAAATGTATTTTTTTTAAATTTACAAAATTAAATTTGTTTAAAAAAATATTAAAAACGTATATTAAAATTTAGGAGTGGGTTGTGGGTTTTTATGGGAATAGAGTGGGGATTGTTTTAAAAATTTGATTTTGAAAAAATTAAATTTGTTTCAACTATAAAATATTAAATTTGTATTAAAAATTTTTTCAATTTCTCATAAAATTTAGGAGTGGGATGTGTGTTTTTATGGGTATAGGGTGCAGAGTGTTTTAAAAATTTGAATTTGCACATTTTATTTAAAAAATGTTACAATAAAAAAAAATGGTAAATTATATTGGTTTTGTGTACAGTACATTCCCTGAGTTTGTAATTGGTGGAGTGGGATTAGTTAATTATATTGTTTGATTGTCCAGCACCTTCCCTGAGTTTATACTTGGTAGAGTGTGTATAGTACATTATATAGGTTGATTGTCCTGCACTTTCCCTGAGTTTGTACTTGGTGGAGTGGGAATAGTAAATTATATTGTTTGGGTATCCAGCACCTTCCCTGACTTTGTACTTGGTTGAGTGGGAATGGTAAATTATTTTGTTTGAGTGTCCAGCACCTTCCCTGACTTTATACTTGGTGGAGTGGGAATAGTAAATTTTATTGTTTGAGTGTCCAGCATCTTCTCTGAGTTTATACATGGTGGAGTTGGAATAGTAAATTATATGGGTTTTGTGTCCAGCACCTTCCCTGACTTAGTACTTGGTGGAGTGCGAATAGTAAATTATATTGTTTGAGTGTCCTGCACCTTCTCTGAGTTTATACATGGTGGAGGTGTAATAGTAAATTATATGGGTTTTGTGTCCAGCACCTTCCCTGACTTTGTACTTGGTTGAGTGGGAATAGTAAATTTTATGGGTTTTGTGTCCAGCATCTTCCCTGAGTTTGTACTTGGCGGAGTGGGAATAGTAAATTATATGGGTTTTGTGTCTAGTACCTTCCTTGAGTTAGTACTTGGTGGAGTGGGAATAGTAAATTATATTGTTTGAGTGTCCAGCACCTTCCCTGAGTTTATAGTTGGTGGAGTTGGAATAGTAAATTATATGGGTTTTGTGTCCAGCACCTTTCCTGACTTTGTACTTGGTGGAGTGGGAATAGTAAATTATATGGGTTTTGTGTCCAGCACCTTCCCCGAGTTTGTACTTGGTGGAGTGGGATTAGTAAATTATATAGGTTGATTGTCCTGCACTTTCCCTCAGTTTGTACTTGGTGGAGTGGGAATAGTAAATTATATGGTTTTGGTATCCAGCACCTTCTCTGAGTTTGTACTTGGTGGAGTGGGAATAGTAATTTATATTGTTTTTGTGTCCAGCACCTTCCCTGACTTTATAATTGGTGGAGTGGGAATAGTAAATTATATGGGTTTGGTATCAAGCACCTTCCCTGAGTTAGCACTTGGTGGAGTGGGAATAGTAAATTATATTGTTTGAGTGTCCAGGACCTTCTCTGAGTTTATACCTGGTGGAGTTGGAATAGTAAATTATATGGGGTTTGTGCCCAGCACCATCCCTGACTTTGTACTTGGTGGAGTGGGAATAGTAAATTATATGGGTGTTGTGGTTTTGTGTCCAGCACCTTCCCTGAGTTTATACTTGGTGGAGTGGGAATAGTAAATTATATGGGTTTTGTGTCCAGCACCTTCCCTGAGTTTGTACTTGGTGGAGTGGGAATAGTAAATTATATGGGTTTTGTGTCTAGTACCTTCCTTGAGTTAGTACTTGGTGGAGTGGGAATAGTAAATTATATTGTTTGAGTGTCCTGCACCTTCTCTGAGTTTATACATGGTGGAGGTGTAATAGTAAATTATATGGGTTTTGTGTCCAGCACCTTCCCTGACTTTGTACTTGGTGGAGTGGGAATAGTAAATTTTATGGGTTTTGTGTCCAGCATCTTCCCTGAGATTGTACTTGGCGGAGTGGGAATAGTAAATTATATGGGTTTTGTGTCTAGTACCTTCCTTGAGTTAGTACTTGGTGGAGTGGGAATAGTAAATTATATTGTTTGAGTGTCCAGCACCTTCCCTGAGTTTATAGTTGGTGGAGTTGGAATAGTAAATTATATGGGTTTTGTGTCCAGCACCTTTCCTGACTTTGTACTTGGTGGAGTGGGAATAGTAAATTATATGGGTTTTGTGTCCAGCACCTTCCCCGAGTTTGTACTTGGTGGAGTGGGATTAGTAAATTATATAGGTTGATTGTCCTGCACTTTCCCTCAGTTTGTACTTGGTGGAGTGGGAATAGTAAATTATATGGTTTTGGTATCCAGCACCTTCTCTGAGTTTGTACTTGGTGGAGTGGGAATAGTAAATTATATTGTTTTTGTGTCCAGCACCTTCCCTGACTTTATAATTGGTGGAGTGGGAATAGTAAATTATATGGGTTTGGTATCCAGCACCTTCCCTGAGTTAGCACTTGGTGGAGTGGGAATAGTAAATTATATTGTTTGAGTGTCCAGGACCTTCTCTGAGTTTATACATGGTGGAGTTGGAATAGTAAATTATATGGGGTTTGTGCCCAGCACCATCCCTGACTTTGTACTTGGTGGAGTGGGAATAGTAAATTATATGGGTTTTGTGGTTTTGTGTCCAGCACCTTCCCTGAGTTTGTACTTGGTGGAGTGGGAATAGTAAATTATATGGGTTTTGTGTCCAGCACCTTCCCTGAGTTTGTACTTGGTGGAGTGGGAATAGTAAATTATATTGTTTGAGTGTCCAGCACCTTCCTGAGTTTATAGTTTGTGGAGTTGGAATAGTAAATGATATGGGCTTTGTGTCCAGCACCTTCCTTGAGTTTATACTTGGTGGAGTGGGAATAGTAAATTATATTGTTTGAGTGTCCAGCACCTTCCCTGAGTTTATAGTTTGTGGAGTTGGAATAGTAAATGATATGGGTTTTGTGTCCAGCACCTTCCTTGAGTTTATACTTGGTGGAGTGGGAATAGTAATTTATTCGGGTTAAGGGTTTAGCACCTTCTCTGAGTTTATACTTGGTGGAGTGGGAATGATAAATTATTTGGGTTGACTGTTCAGCATTTTGGTAGAATATATAGTTGATGGAGTGGGAATAGTAAGTTATAATATATGAATGTTTAGTATTTTGTGAGACTATATATAATGATATTAACTATGTTTAACTAATGTTGTATGGTAAAAATATTATAACAATATAAATTAATTATTGTAATTGTTAGTAATTAAAAATAAATTAATCATAGTCACAGCATGTTTTAAATATTTTATTATTTTCAAAAAGTAGGTAATAACATGTTTAATATGTATATTTTATGTTTACTATTTGAATAGTGTAGGTATGTGAGTTATGTTTAAAGAAATATTTTAGCTATGGTAGATAGGTATGGTAGGTCTCTGGTAGTTGGGTATAGGGTTACTTGGCTTTTTAAGGTGTTGTACATTTTTTTCATTTATTTAGTTAGTTTAGGGCCTATTTGTGTTATAGATTGCTCCATTCGGAGTTCTTGGTAGCTTTGCTCCTTTTGTAATGCTTGAAGAAGTTTATGTAGGGTTAGGGAACCTCTGCCTGTACCTGCTTGGAAAGCATTGTGCCATCCTTCAACAGCGGTGTTGCTTTTAGCTTGTTTATTTAGAGTACTTGGGTTGACGTTCCACCAGGGGATTTGGAATTTTGGTTGCCTTCTGGGTCCAGATCTGTGTAGTCTCCCTTCCCATGTATCTTCCAAATAATTTAAGAGAGGGCTTAGTTTTGTTTCATTTTTTTTATAATAGGGGCTGTCTGTTAATAGGTTGTAATGTTCCGCTACGTCTGTAACTGGAACGTAGGCCAGTGCAATGAATTTTTTTACCTGGTAGGCAAAAGTACTGTCAGTGCAGTATTGGGTGCTTAGGGCAGATTGTTGTACATGTTTCCATATACATTTGCTAAAGTGGTAGTAGCAACCTTGGATTGCTGTGTGAGGGTAGGTCTTTAGAATTGTATTTATCATTGCTTTCTCAAAGTCAATGATAATTTTTTGGGGGAAGTAATTATTTGCTAGGTGTTTTATTTTATTTAGTACCTCAGTATAGGTTGTTTGCTGTTTGTTGGGTAGTAGGGCATATATGAAGGGGATATTGCAGTTTTGATGGTGTCCATGGATGGTGTATAATTGGTAGAATGGTTTTGGGCACACTGAGAATGTGCCGTCCATCATCCATGTTTCGCATTGGTGTAATTTCACCATATTGTCGGCTGTAGCAAACATTATAATTCTTTTTTCTTTACATGCATTGTCATATATGATGAAAGGTTTGTTATTATGGGTTATTGTTAGTTCAGGGGGAATTTGGACTTGCTCAAATATTTTTGGGGCAGGTGGTGTAGCTGTGGTTGTTTTTTTTTTGCCTAGCTATTGTCCTTTTTAGAGAATCTATAGAAGGGAGTTGGCTTGCTACATGTTGGGGGAGAGGTTTTAGATGGTCTTTAAGAATAGTTGCAGATGGGCGGTCTGTGTTAGTGCTTGCTTCTTTTAGTGAGTCAAGCATTTGTCTAATTTCTATTTCTGTCATGTTGGGAGGGTGGTTATGTTCTGTTGTGTTGGTTACAGTTGTTTCCTGAGTTATAGCGCAACCATAACATTTATTACTGTAATATCTGCTGCCTTTCCAAAACACTTTCAATTGATGTTGTTTTTCTTGGGTATATGTATAGCCCATATAACAAAGAAGCATTTTGCCTTTCTGTGAAGTTACAAATTTAGCTTCTTCTGTCATTGTTCTGGATTCTTTCTACAGTAAATAAATGTTACATAGAGAAATTTTGATTTGTTTTACGTTTATCATTACATTTATCACATTTTCACAGTATATTAACCAGTTTTTCAGTTTTTGGGAGTGCTGTGCTCTGTTTTTTGATGCTTTTCTTCTCTGTTTCTTTTGTTGATGACTCTGTTGGTAAAAGTAAAATCATTTATTGTATATGTTTTGTTTACAATTATTGGATTCCTTTTTATTTGGACGTTTTCTTTCTAAGTTTCGTTTTATAAGTTGTCTCTGTTATTTCAGTTTGTATACTTACTTTGTTTTTAGAGTTGATAGGTTTGTAAATGTTGGCCTTTTTTTCTTTAATTGTGGTATATCTGCAATAAATGGTAAAAATGAAAGAAATGATTAGTTTATTGTTTAATTTATTGTTTATAGCTTGTAGTGCTAAGCCTAGTAGTTAATGTCAGGTACTTACTTTTGTTTTCTTTATCCTTTGTTTGATGGTAGCAGCTTTCTGTTCCGGTGAAAATTTGGCAGAGTTTCCCCTTTTTCACGTTTTGTAGCACCAAGTGGTATCTAATTGTGTGTTTTCTTTCTTTATATAGTGTTTCAATTATGTGTTGGTTGATTTGATTAGTCTATTTAATTGTTTGATGTTTTTTATTGGTTGTTTGAGATATTTTGATTTTTTTTGGTAGTTATGTGATTCGTTTTGTGGATGCTAGGTAATGGTTTTATATTGTGGTGCATTTATTTTTCATTCTTTTTATTTAATATTGTTTTGTAATGTGAGCTGTATAATGTTTTATATGATTATATTATGTGAACTTATTGTATTATAAAAATGTTTCATATGTTATAAATGTTGCTGTTTATTTATTGTTTGATTGTTGTATGTTATATTTTATATAAGTATGGTGATTTATGTTACGATTTACTGTGTTTTTTTCTGATATATTCGTATATTTATTATGTATAGTGAAGTCGATAATTTGATTTAGCGATATTTTACTGGTCTATATTTTTGTTTTCGATATTTTTGATTATGTCTTTATGTGTGTTGAAAGTCGATATACTTTGTTTGCAATATTTTTATGGTCGATAATGTTGTTTTCGATGTTTTTTTGTTGCGATAAGTTTTGGGAGTCGATATTTTTGTACTCTATATAATTCCGTCGATAAATTTTGTACTCGATATTCGGTCCGTCGATATTGTTTCAGTGATCCGCTATTACGGATTTGAGGTAATATGAATTTTTGGCCAAGAAATGTCCCCTAACGTGAACCCCACCGTCTCCATGTACAAGCTTAAAGTGCATGTAACTTCCCTCCTCTACCAGTTATGAAGACGCAAATACATTTGCGTCCAACGTTAACATGTCCTCTTTCAGATCCACCATGAATGGATCGATAATTCAGTTCCTCAGTATGCCTTGCCAACGTCTTTTCATGGTGCACTTTCACGTTTTCCTAGCCCTGCAGAGCTAGGCCCTGATTTCTGCCATCGAGCCCTTTCTGCTCTCTGCCTCCTGAAAGCTGCAACGTGGGATACATCCCTGACCTCTGTCCTACTCCCTGCGTGGCGAGCGGTGCCCGGCTTGGCCTGCTTGCCTGCCAAAGACAGTATTTTGCCTTCAAGTTATCAGTATAGCCGAGCTCAGCTCCTCGAAAACACATTCCAGTCTAGCAGAATAGATAAACAATTCCCCGGCTGCAGAGCAAAGGGCCCGGCCTTTCTGTCTCCATGCAAGTAATTCATTGCTCCCGTTACCATGGTAGGCCCATGGCCCCTCGCATTACACGCAGACACGTAGTCACATATGCACGCATTAATAGTCAGTATAGAGTAGCCTCTGCCCAAGAGACCTTTCCTTCTAGATAATATAGTTCCCTAAACACAAGATATCAGATATGATTTAGGAACGAGTTGATCTGACATGCCAGACTTCTGTCTCTTTCCTCTAGTGCTAAATGTCAAGTCCCCTGCACCCTCCAGCCTCACGTCAGTCACACGTCATGCTGCTGCGCGCGCATCCTTGCTACAGATTTCTGCTGACACTGCAAGATTTCACTATGTATCCACCCACTTGTGACACTTTCATGTGACGTTTCTAGCACACACCTCTGTGTACGCCCTCGTGCACGCCTTTCTGTTACGCACATGTGTTCTTATCTCGTTTCTCTCAGCTGTTACGCCTTCTGTATCCATCACCATTATATGCATTGACTATATATATTGTATGCTGTTAATAAAGTATTGTCTATCCCTTCCTGATCCTTAATGGTGAAAGGAACATGATACCTGGTTCGAACCATTCCATTTTATGGAATAAAACCCTTATAAACTCAGATACCACGGATTCTGCCTCTCATTTCCGATTGAGTTATTTTATTGAACTTTACTGCATAGAAATTCCGACGGTAAATATTTATTTACCACATTAATTTGGCGCCCGAACAGGGACCCCTCCCCCACCTTACACGCCGGCGGTGCGTTGCAGGCCTAGCCCCCTGCCACAGCCGTGACGGACAACTACGCGTACCCGCAGGATTTCCTGTATCTCCCTCAGGCCAACGGAGGTGACTGAGACTGCGATTGACACCCAGACGAGGCGGTGAGGAGTGCGGAGGATCCCGACCAGAGCCCAGCCGAGAGAGCAAGGTCCGAGGTGTCTAGAGGCCCACCTGTTCCGACGTGCCTGTGACGTCACGAGTCCAGTCCAGTCCAGTCCGGTCCAGTCCAGACGAGTTTTCCGAGGCCTTCCGTTCCGTGCTTCCCGGTGAGTACCGTTGCTGGGGACGCATCTAGACGGGTGCATTACTATGTATCCGGTCAAGACGGGTTTGGGTACACAGACCCGGTCTGCACTGTTTTAGCAGTGTATCTGTACTGTTTAGCAGTATATCAAGTAATTCGTGTTTTCAACGGTTCGATTTTGTTTTCGTTATAGAATTCATGCATAGTCAATATGTGTTCAAAATGTTTTTATGTGATTAATGTCGTGGTATGAGTGACTGTTTGATATACATTACCGTGTTTCTGTGTAAAAATTGTGTTCAAGTTCGAGTAAGTGTCAAGTGCCAAATATCAAGATGCCATTGTTTTCAAAGTTAAGACAGTTAGGAACTAGGAAAGGGATACTAGAGGAAGCGATTCCTGTCCCACCTAGGGACACTCCAGGAAATTTTATGTACCATAAGCACGGCTTAGATGCCATATTATATCTAGATTTATGGGCCGATTATACTAAGAACCTAGACGAGAAATATAGATGGCCCGTTACAGGGACATGGGATGCAGATTGCATCATGAGAGTAGAAGAAGCGCTATGGAAAAAGAAGGCCAGACAATCTCAGAAAGATGCCATAGAATTGTGGCGTAAAGAATCGCATAGACGTACAGAGAAAGAATTCAGAAAAGCAGAAAAGCATAGAGAAGATTCAGATAAAGCCCGAGAAAACGTACTAGTTGAAGAAGGAATACGAGTTAAAGCAGAACAAGTAGACCGACAACGAAACACTCTTGTGAATGGTATGTATCCTCTTATGACCGAGGGTTTACCTAAGGCCACTCCAGAAATACCAAAAGATCTGCCCCCTCCATTGGTTCCGACTAAATTACGTCACAAGACCGCAGCAGACATTTTTATTTTTCCTATTTAGACGATGTAGCTCCTACATACACTACTGCACCTGCCCATGTACCCGCACCACCTGTACCCGCTGACGGCCTCCTACCCCATGATCATCCGCCCCCAGGTCCGCAACAGCAGATCCCTCCAGGTCCGCTACCCGCACCCGTTCCCGTTGTTCCCCCCGGTATTCAACAACTGCATCCATTAAATCCTTTTGGGACTGGCGTGGTCCAGGACCCAACCCAGCTACAGCAGGTACCGACCCTACAGCCAGATTATGCTCAAGCCTCCGCTTCAGGATGTGCTACAGGAGGTTATCAAACAACCCCACAGATACACCGAGTGACAATGAGAGATCTAGCAAAGGCTCGGACACCGAAAGGCGCACCGGCCGAACAACTTAGAAGAGAACTTACAGACTGCAGATATGACCCAGTGCCTGGTACGTCAGGACCCATGTTGTTAGCGTCCCTACGTTTGAGACGCATTACAGATTATTTGATATTACTACCAGGAATGCCAGAACATCTAGACAAATTGTATTATTTTATTAGAACAGGAGAAGGACCGGAGTCTGTTGCTGAAGCCATGTCACGTCAGAAAGTTGAGACTAAAGGTTTAATAATGCGATTTTTGGTTAATTGTTTAATAAGAGAACAAGATCAGGCAGGTTTTCCGCAAAGTGAGATGAATAGACTGATTAGATGGAGCCAGAATATGTCGGAGGGTAAACATGATAAGGAGAACAGTGTACATCATATGGTCAGAAAGATCCGTAAAGAAATTATAGACATACATGCCCAGCGAGCACCTGAAGAAGAATTTGAATTAGACGATCCAACTTCCTTGCAAGAGGAGGATGATATAGAGGATCTAGCAGAAACCTCTCAACAGTCAGACAAAGAGATAATAGCATATGTAGGTAAGGGAAGATACCTTAAGAAAACCATACGTCCAGAAAGTAAAAGACTTTTTCTCTCTGCTATATCAAATCCGAGTTCTCCTGAACATATGTTTCAGGCTACCGATAAAATACTTCAAGATCGAATGGGGTACCATGTACTCAATTCCATGGATGAACAAGAACTAGCCCGGTCCGCAGTACAATGGGCTAACAATTCTAGTACCTATAATGATGATACAGTAGCACAGACATTTTTGAACCTTTCCCCTGATGAACAGAAATTAGCTGGTGTACACATGATTCAGCATCTCATTACGTTGTTCAAAAGTCAACATTCTGATCCAGGTCCCTTACCAGATATATTAGTAGAACTGCTCTCGAATAGATGGAGAGGCCTAGGTACTGATTTAATTAAAGAAACTCTAGAACATAGACACAAATATAGTGCTTTCCTGAAACCACAGTTTATTTCAGCTCCACCACCCTCAGAAAGAAAAATGTTTTACTTAGACAGACAGAATCCCTTACGGGAAGTACATCCGGTCAGAAAAGACGATAACACACTAGAACGTGTATTCGTATACACACCCATCACTAAAATGGAATTATTGGAAATGAAGAAAATAGTGCCCAGTCATGATAAAGACCCTGCAGGTTTTCACTGAGAGATTAAAGATATGTTACTCATGGGCGATTACACGTATACAGATATTATGAAAATGTTAAAGGTACTACTGCCTGCTGGAATTTACAAGAAACTAAAGGAGAAAGAATGGGAGGTGGGAGACACAAAGATCGATTGGGCTGCATTAGAAGTCGAAGAAAATGGTCGTACCGCAGGTTTAGGCCTTGGGGATAAAGCTAAAGCATTACCAGGTTTATTAGTACAGGTTTTGCCTAGACTGTTAACAACTAAAAAGGAAGACTGGGACGCAATATCAGCCTGTAAGCAGAAACACGATGAAGACACTAGTGATTTTTATTCTAGATTCGAGAAATGTTTTATTATTAACAGTGGCCTGAAAACAAGTAGCGAGTCATACCCACACCTCTTTGTATCAAAATTAGTCGGGAATTCCCTGCCTCAAGTTAAGAACCGTGTTTTGAAAGTAGAAAGTACATGGCAAGCAAATACGCCGTCCCAAATGTTACAAATGTTACAGCATCACCAGAATAGAATTAGGGAAGAACAAGATCACGAACAGAGACGTATGAAAGATACGAAAATGAAAATGTTAGTTGCTCAGTCAGTTCCAGCTGACGGTCAGAAAAAGGGTATGACACAGTCACATAATACGGCGGCTCACAGAATGTTTCCCTTGGATTTTCAGGACAGCCTATTGTTAATGAAGTATCGAAACCTGTTCCCCTAGCAGTTGGTCCATTGTCACGTACTACAGACTTATTGCTCACGAAATCATGTCCAGAAAACTTGTTAGGTATCAAAACACTAAAAGCTCTAGGAGCTGTAATATGTTGTTCTCCGGAAGGAGTTAGACTGTTTTTGCGTGACTTTAAGGGTCACTATGTATTACGAGATTTTGATGTCAGATTGAAAAATGTACCAGAACATTTGTGGGCACAAGGCCCAACTGATGTAGGTTGTATGCACATTACACCATACCGAGTTACACTCAAGCCAGGAGTTGTACTACCCCGAATCCGACAATACAAGTTACCACCCGATGCTGTAGTGGCTTTACTGGAAATCATTGAAGAGCTCATTGCACAGGGAGTGGTTGTAGAAACCAACTCCAATCTATGTAATTCCCCTATCATTCCGATTCTTAAACGTACTGATCCGAATGCACCTCCAGTTTATCGGTTGGTGATTGATTTACGAGAATTAAATTAATGCATTGTACCACAGTATCCTGTGGTCCCCGACATCTCATCATTATTGACTGCTATTGATTCAGAGGCGACATTCTTTACTGTAATTGACCTCAAGAACGCCTTCTTCAGTGTCCCCATTGATCCGGAAAGCCAATATCTTTTCGGATTCTGTTTAAATGGCCGTAGCTTCAAATTTGCACGCGCACCTCAAGGATTCACAGAAAGCCCCAGCATCTACAGCCAAGCATTGAAAAGACAACTTGACAGTATTCACATGCCAGTTAACACTGCCCTACTCCAGTACGTTGATGATCTGTTGATCACCGCCCGTAGCGAACCTGAATGTGAGCAAGCGTCACTGACGGTTTTGCATTTCTTGGCTGACAAGGGACACAAGGTGTCCCCTTCAAAGTTACAATTCTGTGTTCAGCAAGTGGTGTACCTTGGGCACTTGCAGTCCAAGAGGGGGAGACAGCTAACACCTGACCGCATTCAGTTAATTGCACACTTACCGCAACCCAAGACACAAAAGGAAGTGCGGGCCTTCATTGGCCTCACCTCTTACTGCAGACAATGGATTCCCCAGTACGCATTTCTAGCCAAGCCACTCATACAGTTGACAACACAGGAGGCGGCGACTTCGACTGTCCTCCCTTGGACTCAGGAACATACACAGGCTTTTGATGAATTAAAGAAAGCATTATGTCAAGCACCAGTTTTAGCAACGCCATGTTACAGCAAACCTTTTACACTTTTCGTTACAGAACGTGATGGCACAGCATTATCTGTCCTCACACAAGACCAAGCAGGTTCACATAAGCCTTGTGCTTATTTTTCGAGTACATTAGACCCAGTAGCCCAGGCCCTGCCTGCGTGCTTAAAATCAGTTGCAGCGACAGCCTTAGCAATCCGACAAAGTGATTCCATAGTGTTAGGACATCCCCTGACAGTGCAAGTTCCGCACTCTGTGGAAGTTCTTTTAAACAGAACACAGACTTAACACTTGACAATAGCAAGACTGACAGGTTATGAATTGACATTATTCCAGCCACACATAGAAATCAGACGCTGCAATATGCTCAATCCTGCCACATTGTTACCTTCGAACATAACAGATCCAGCTCCACATGACTGTATAGAGATCATTAATGCAGTAACAAAGCCCCAACGAGACTTGACAGATGTTGCACTGACTAACCCAGACCTGACACTTTATGTGGATGGTTCATGTATGAGAACAAGCACAGGAGAATTAGTGGCCGCATATGCAGTGACCACTGAAACTGAAGTCAAAGAAACACACCGTATTGATACACTGTCTGCTCAAGCTGCAGAGCTCATTGCTCTGACTCGAGCCTGTATAGTAGCCAAGAACAGGAATGTTAACATATACACAGATTCACGTTATGCATTTGGAGTCGTACACGACTTCGGTGTACTCTGGCAGGAAAGAGGTTTCTTGACCTCTCACGGAGCCAAGATCCAACATGGTCCCCTCATTCAAGCATTGTTAGAAGCAATACATTTGCCATCAGCCATAGCTATCATGAAGTGCAAGGCACATACTAAAGTTACGGATACTATTTTCCAGGGTAACGATCTGGCCGATCGAACCGCGAAACACACAGCTCTGACTCACACACATGCAGCTGATATGACAAAGACAATAGTTCCGACACCAACACATTGCATGACAGTTAAGGATCCCGCACTAGATGTAATAGACATACAGACACATGCTACTCCAGACGAAATAAAGAAATGGACTGAACTAGGAGGGATCCAGACAGACCAGGGATGGATGACGAAGGGAAAAGCCACATGGTTTCTCCCCGACTCTATGGTTCAAGTTCTGATTAACACCGCACACAGTCCAGCACACTTAGGAGAAAAAGCCATGTTAGACAGTTTACAGAATCTCTGGTACAACAAACATTTACGAGCAGCAGCAAAACAGAAAGTGCGTACTTGCATGATCTGTTGTCAGTTCAACCCAGGCAAAAGCATTCCTGTAGAGCAAGGTGGATTCAATCCTCCCGATCACCCTTTTGAAGTCCTCCAGATGGATTATATCCAGATGGAACGATGTCGAGGATTTGAATATGTCCTCGTAGTTGTATGTGCACTTTCCCGTTGGACAGAAGCATATCCAGTCCCAGATTACACTGCTCCGACCACTGCCAAACAGTTGGTTCATGAATTCTTCCCACGGTACGGTTTGCCTCGTGTCGTGTACTCAGATAATGGTCAGCCATTCTCGTCCGAGCTAATGAAGCAGGTATCACTCCTGCTAGGATATCAGTGGAAATTCCACTGCGTCCGACATCCCGAGGCAGCAGGCCTCGTGGAACGCCACAATCAGACACTAAAAACACGTCTTGCCAAGATTTGTGCCGAGAAAGGGGTAGACTGGATAGTCGCCTTGCCAGTTGCATTGTTTTACATGAGAATGGTCGCACACTCTAGAACAGGGCTATCCCCGTACAAGGTGGTCTTTGGTAGGCCACCGAATATGTGGGGGACGCCTCTGCCTCGTAAAATCACAGATGTTGACTGTAATATGCTGACAGATTACCTTGCCTCCTTGATGTCTGCACTACAATCTTGTCGTTCACAGGTGGCTGCAGCCTTTCCCGACAACACCGAGGTGAAGCCACACGAGGTCGTCCCTGGTGATTACATCTTTGTTCGGAACTTCGACAGGAGGAGTCCGCTGGAGCCCCGCTGGCAGGAGCCGAAGCTTGTTTTATTAACTACAAGGACAGCAGTGAAGGTGGAGGGCCGCAAGGGCTGGCTCCACTCGAGTCATATAAAAAAATATCATGGACTGCCGCCAGAGTCAGACTCCCAGCCCGGCCCCATTCCAGAGACTGATACTAAACTCCCCCTGGTAGAGAAAACTCCTCAGCAGGAGTATCGCATGAAATTGAGGTCTAGCAAGTCAGACAGTTTAATTGTTTAAGTCCTCCCCTAGGTGAAGCGGTTAGACAGGTTCCTGACATGTACAAGTTAGACCCCAATAGAGAGAGAGATAGACAGAAACAGCTCAAGAAACGAGAATATTGTAAATCTCTTCGTAGTCACTGCATCGTGACATTATTGATTATGTTTTTTCTGAGTCTTACGATTATTGCTGCCAGTTTATTATTACACATGTTTTTTCCTATTTCCATACATGCACATTTCTTTCCAAATAGCAATGTCGAGCATACTTTCAGCGAATTGCCCCCGCACAAGTTATCTTACCGGCTTGCGCTGCGCAATAATACTTTTATCAGTATGTTACATCATTCCCATCAGACCAGCAATGCTACCAATTGTTGGATATGTGGCCGACTCCCTCCCTACCAGAAATACAAGGGAGTTCTGCCCCTCTTCCCGTATCCGTTCACACATAATGGTTCCTGTGGTGCCTGGTTTAGTTTAATAAATTCCTTAGATTCTGATTCCATAATTGTAATGGCTGGATTTTCTGAGTAGGTGGGATCAGCCCCCAGGGGCCCCTCCAATCCAGCCAGAACGTACTCACCTTCCCTCCTCAGGGCCACCTATCCAGGCACCTGGTACCTACCTGAGGATGGGGAACTCGCAATATACAAGCTCATATTATTAAAAACACCACTAAATCTATAGGGATACTAAAAATACTCACTGATTACTAGGGATATCCATACCCTACACCACACTTATTCACATCAGTTGGTCTCGCGGCTACTCAGACCCAGACCGGTCTACCCTAGGGCAGATATTGCGCACAATCCGGTGCGACTACACATGGGCCTGCAGAACCCAATGCTCCCTTTTCCAAACGATCAACAATCCTGTCGATCTCCACGCTAGTTCAACCTCCCAGCGCTCTCACTTATTCGAGCCACAATCTTGTGGGTATCGACACTGGTCTCCCACCCAGTGTTCTCACTAACGCCGCATATCAACGACGACCACATTCCTATGAACACCTATACATATATATATATATATTGGGAAGTCTCTTCACTAAGGGTCTGCTACTACAATATTAGGAGTTAGCCAATTAATATCATGCATCCCCTATTCTTGGCATCATAGGTCCACTCACTCCCTATTTATGTGATCACCACTTACCTGATTGGGATTACTCATCCATTCACGTGCCTAGTAACTACCTAGGAGCTACATTTACCTATATTGACCAAAAATATGAAGCGCATGGCAGTTCATTAATAAACTGGGGGTCTCTTTAATCACAATAATATAGATACATACACAGATCTGACAAAGACTATAGGTAGAACACTCCGCTGAAAGAGAAAAGATTAAACATAACAGGAACACTCCGCTGAAAGGGGAAAAGATTAGCAATGCAAAAGCCTAGGGAATAAAGATAAGATTAAGATGCAAGTGTAAAGTAAATTAATATAACAGGAACGCCTTCACCTTATTAGTGTGTAGTCTTGTTCTAGCTGTCATCTGGGTTCCTCTCTCGTCTGTGCCTTGGCTCATCTCAGACTTTCTCTCTCTCCTACACTCTTGGGTACACCTCTGCGCTGATCGCTCTGTCTCTGGACTCCTCTCCCCCACACGAACTGTCTCCACCTTCCAGATTCAGTCTTAATGGTTCCTGCCGCTCTGATCACCGTTCATTCCACTAGCTTATTCACTCTGTCTCTGCACCAATGTCCAATTAACTCCATCTGCTCCCATAGGTTAGTCCACGATCTCTCCTCTGTCTCTTCTAAAAGGCATTACTTCAGACTCCAGCTATTCACACCTCCACCTGATAAGCAACTGCTTCTGACTGCTTCCTTCAGTTCCAGCTCACTATTCAACTCAGCTCTTCTCCAGCTTGAACCCTCTCTCTCTCTCTCTGCTTGACTCCCTCTCTCTCCTTGACTCTCTGCTTGACTCCCTCTCTGCTCGACTCCCTCTGCTTGACTGACTGGCTCCGCCTCTGCACTTCACTGATATAGAATGCTGTTTCCTCATGGAAAGTTCCAGCCAGCAGCTTCCTCCCACCAATCCCATGCACCAGGCTCCTTGCGCTAGACGCTCCCACAGTGACCAGTCTGCTTGTTTCGTCTAGAGACCTGAGCCCGGGAACAATTCCTGATTAGATTCAGCTCTGGCCGGTTCTCTCCGGTCCGCTTAGGGCGAACAACAGTTATAACTATAAACTTTGCCTTTGCCCTGAAAAGCCTCTCAGCTTCATCAAGATGGAGTCCCTCTAGCTCTAGGCCTGTAGGCCTGAAAGGGGTGAAATGCTCCTCAGCTCTGTCAGAATACCTACATAAACCATATCAATATGTCTAATATGTCAAAGCCAATAGGCAATAGACAGGTTAAAGTCAAGAATAAAGGCATATTAAGCAGCTATCCTCTTCTAGATCTGGAAAAAAGGGCTTAAAAGGGCCAACACAGGCTAAGAATACCTATACTAGATGCGAGCAAGACTAATGATCTATATCACTGCTAAATAAAGCCAAAAACTCTGCCATTACATTGCACCCCTAGATCCTTATCTTGCGAGCATCAGTAAACAACAACAACCATCTAAACAAACATCAACATAATCTATCCAACATAGGCTAAAAATACCTATCCTAGATGTGAGCAAGATTAAGATCTATATCACTGCTAAATAACTCTGCCATCCACCCTTAGATCCTTATCTTGCGAACATCTTATAAACAATAACATCCAGATAAACAAACATCAACACAATCTATCAACAAATCAAAACCTAAAAAACTCCCTAAAAACAATGACAACTCAAGGAAATTCCACCTGAAACTCAATTGTAGGGAATACAAACCTAAAAACAAATCAAAGCACCCTTGACTTGAATGCCGAAACATATCTGAGATTGGATCTGATAACAACAGAAACCAACCAAAGCATCCTCAAACTAAATGTGCCTCAACTTCTAATGATAACTGGTGAAATCTAGTGATGTAGGGACTTATGTGTTGAATGAAAACAGCAAGGGGCCTAAATGGGGCCTACTTCGGACAACTTAAGGCTAAATGAGGCCTACCTACTATTGTCAACTTAAGAACTAAATGTGTTTCAACTCCTAATGAGAAAACAACAAAGGGCCTAAATGAGCCCTACCTACTATAGGCAACTTAAGCTAATGATGACTCATGAAACTATTGGTGTAGGGGCTTGTTTGTGGGATGAAAATAACAATGTTCCTAAATGAGGCCTACCTACGGACATTAGTCAATTTAAAGTGAAATCTGAGAAGTACTGTTTCAAGGTCTGGGCAAACATTAATACATAATCATACTAAAAGACACACCACCCAGAACAATACAAAGTCTAAGGTAACCACCCTTTGATCAATCAAGGTGAAAATGTAAGAACAGTAAAAAAAAAAAAACAACCCCATTTCTACAAGATAGCTGGTGTAACATCAAGCTTAGAACAACAAAACAACCATTTTAATTCACACTGTGGAACACATGTGTGCACCACCATTCAAAAAAGTCCTTCATTGGCAAAAACTGTTTTGAAGAAAACAGAAAAACTATAATAGGTGACATGTTTTTTGCTTTAAAAGTGGGGCCTGCTTGTCCAAGGGATTATGCATCAAAATACATGTATAATTCTGTCCCAAATAAAACATGTTTGTGTTTTTTTTTTTTTTTTAAAGTGGGGCCTGCTCGTAGTGATGTCAACAAAAAAATGCAGGCCAAGGAATTATGTAACTCAGTCCAAATTCTTCAGTGTAGGCCACCACCCTGCATCCTCGGTATCCGGACACTTCCTCCAATGAGGCCATCCATCACCCTTCCGGTCTGGTCTGGTCTGGTCTGGTTCCATCATCCAAAAACAATAAACTAAAATAAAAACATGAAAGTAAAAAGCTAAAACAAGAAAAGGAAGTGGAAGGGGGACGGACCCACGCAGAACCACAACCACAGCAATCCTAGGAACAAGAGAACAAGTATCATTATTCTTGCAAAAATAAAATTTTCCATTGAAAAAGCACCCCGGGTGCCTTTCATTATTGAAAAGAAAATATCCTAATTAATTAAAAACAGTCAAAATTTAACTTTCAATAATAATCAGCAGGGCCTAACATACCCTAATCCTCACCAAGCCAGCCCCTCCCTTCAGAGCAGGAGCCAGGCTACAGTGTGACGCTACTTTGGACTACCGCCAAATGATGAGCCTCTCAGCCTCAGCAGGGCACTGCAAGCCTCCCATTTCCCAGATCAGAGAAGCCCGCCCAGGCCCATCACGACTAACTAACTCCAAGGGAAGAGCCAGGTCACCCCGCCCTTAAATAAACAAGCCGTTCGCGGAAGAAAATTGGATTGTAGCCAATCATAACGAACAGGGACGTGATCGAAACCTGCAGAGCAAAGGAAAAAAAAACTCGTCTGCACAAACCAGCTGGTCTGCCAAGGTCGACAAACAAATACCTTTGCCTATTCTCAGGCCTAATTTTCAAACTAACGGAAGCTAGCATTTAAAAAAAAACTATTCTGTTACAGTGTACTGCCAATTAAAAGCTCCAATTTCTAAAAAGACTTTTGTCTAACTAATTCAGCTAAAGGCAAGACATTTAAAATATGGGCACTTATTTAGAAAGGGGCAACTCAGTTTTGCACACAAAATTATACATTCTGCATTTGGGAAAAAAAACGAATTAACATGGTCCATTGTCAGCTGCTGAAAGAGAAATAATTTGTAAAACAACATAAAATGCAGATACATTTCAACATTGTATTTAACTCAACCAGGGGCATTATATCATTTTACATTACAGTGTAATTTAACATGCAGGCCATTCAAGCCAGCGTAATAAAAGGGCCACATTCATACACTATTAAACAGCGTACTATTTTCTAACTGAGTTGGTGAACATAATAAAAAAGGTTTTGCTGACACATTTATAAAAGAATACATTTTAATTTACATTTGGGAAAATAATAATGTTACATTTTAACATTTTTTTTTAAAGGCACATGGTTGCCTTCCACTAATTAAAAGCACATGTTACCACGCACTGTCTGGCAAGATTGATTATTCTCAACCTGTGAGCATTGCAACAGCACATTCCTGTCTAGATGGAAACCCTCAAAGAAATAATTAATGAAAACAGCTCCGTAGCATGCATTCTAACGGGCCATCTATTTAACATTTCACTCATTTGAAAAGAACACAGCTCTCTCCGTAATCCGACTGGTTGATTTATAACCACATCAGTTCCAAGGCAAACCCACACAAATTCGTAGACGCATTTCAAAAAGAATGTGAAATGAACAAAACCCTTTGCAAAGCACAAGATGTTACCTTCCCGTCAAGAGGTTGACAAAGCACATAGGCAGACCAAGGAACCAAAACAAAAGTCAAAATCAAACCATCAAATAATCCACTGACTTTTATAGTCAGGTCAGATAACCATGCATGTTGACAGCATGTAAAAAATAAAGACTGCCATCTCAACTCAAGATATTAACCCTTTGGCAGCTCAAGCACAATCATTTCCCAACGACTGCAGATACATGGGAAAGTCATGAGCACATTTCTTCACGTTCACAGCTAACACGTACACATATTTTCAAAAACGTTATCCCCAAGCACCCGAGTGAGATCCAGCTCTCTCCTGCCTAACGTAATGATAACATGCCCTGTCCAAGCCATGACCACATGGCGCTATTCACAAGCCATATTTACAAGACAAGCCTTTCACAAACAACATTTCCAAGGCGCAATGCACAAGGAACACAACAGATCAACATGAGAACAAGCACCTCACAAGCCACAATAATATGGCGCTATTCACAAGCCATATTTACAAGACAAGCTTTTCACAAACAATATATCCAAGGCGCAATGCACAAGGAACACAATAGATCAACATGAGAACATGCACCTCATAAGCCACAATAATATGGCGCTATTCACAAGTCATATTTACAAGGAGCTATATTCAAAGAACTCCACAGATCATATTACAATGAACACATTTCACATTGCACAGCATAAGCAGATGCAGCAAGCAATTTAATGGGCAATTTAAAAGCACTTTTTACACACATTTATACAATTGGACCATCACAAAGATGTAACTGGCTTCCTCATGTAATGCCATCCTTCAACTCTGACAGTTTAAACACCAAGATGAAAACCATTCCTTCCACACTGAATAAGCCAAATGCCATGATGTAATGCAATCTCCTCACGCTGCAACTGTTCAAGCGCATAGGTCTAACAGGCTACATAAACTGCAACATTACGCCAGATGGAACCAGCGTTCAGGGCACTCCCTCAGAACACATGGGAAACTCTCTAAGCACATGGCAAGGTCACACAGGATTCGTAAGATGACGACTACGCCAAAATGTAATGGCTGGATTTTCTGAGTAGGTGGGATCAGCCCCCAGGGGCCCCTCCAACCCAGCCAGAACGTACTCACCTTCCCTCCTCAGGACCACCTTTTCAGGCACCTGGTACCTACCTGAGGATGGGGAACTCGCAATATACAAGCTCATATTATTAAAAACACCACTAAATCTATAGGGATACTATAAATACTCACTGATTACTAGGGATATCCATACCCTACACCACACTTATTCACATCAGTTGGTCTCGCGGCTACTCAGACCCAGACCGGTCTACCCTAGGGCAGATATTGCGCACAATCCGGTGCGACTACACATGGGCCTGCAGAACCCAATGCTCCCTTTTCCAAACGATCAACAATCCTGTCGATCTCCACGGTAGTTCAACCTCCCAGCACTCTCACTTATTCAAGCCACAATCTTGTGGGTATCGACACTGGTCTCCCACCCAGTGTTCTCACTAACGCCGCATATCAACGACGACCACATTCCTATGAACACCTATACATATATATATATATATTGGGAAGTCTCTTCACTAAGGGTCTGCTACTACAATATTAGGAGTTAGCCAATTAATATCATGCATCCCCTATTCTTGGCATCATAGGTCCACTCACTCCCTATTTATGTGATCACCACTTACCTGATTGGGATTACTCATCCATTCACGTGCCTAGTAACTACCTAGGAGCTACATTTACCTATATTGACCAAAAATATGAAGCGCATGGCAGTTCATTAATAAACTGGGGGTCTCTTTAATCACAATAATATAGATACATACACAGATCTGACAAAGACTATAGGTAGAACACTCCGCTGAAAGAGAAAAGATTAAACATAACAGGAACACTCCGCTGAAAGGGGAAAAGATTAGCAATGCAAAAGCCTAGGGAATAAAGATACGATTAAGATGCAAGTGTAAAGTAAATTAATATAACAGGAACGCCTTCACCTTATTAGTGTGTAGTCTTGTTCTAGCTGTCATCTGGGTTCCTCTCTCGTCTGTGCCTTGGATCATCTCAGACTCTCTCTCTCTCCTGCACTCTTGGGTACACCTCTGCGCTGATCGCTCTGTCTCTGGACTCCTCTCCCCCACACGAACTGTCTCCACCTTCCAGATTCAGTCTTAATGGTTCCTGCCGCTCTGATCACCGTTCATTCCACTAGCTTATTCACTCTGTCTCTGCGCCAATGTCCAATTAACTCCATCTGCTCCCATAGGTTAGTCCACGATCTCTCCTCTGTCTCTTCTAAAAGGCATTACTTCAGACTCCAGCTATTCACACCTCCTCCTGATAAGCAACTGCTTCTGACTGCTTCCTTCAGTTCCAGCTCACTATTCAACTCAGCTCTTCTCCAGCTTGAACCCTCTCTCTCTCTCTGCTTGACTCCCTCTCTCTCCTTGACTCTCTGCTTGACTCCCTCTCTGCTCGACTCCCTCTGCTTGACTGACTGGCTCCGCCTCTGCACTTCACTGATATAGAATGCTGTTTCCTCATGGAAAGTTCCAGCCAGCAGCTTCCTCCCACCAATCCCATGCACCAGGCTCCTTGCGCTAGACGCTCCCACAGTGACCAGTCTGCTTGTTTCGTCTAGAGACCTGAGCCCGGGAACAATTCCTGATTAGATTCAGCTCTGGCCGGTTCTCTCCGGTCCGCTTAGGGCGAACAACAGTTATAACTATAAACTTTGCCTTTGCCCTGAAAAGCCTCTCAGCTTCATCAAGATGGAGTCCCTCTAGCTCTAGGCCTGTAGGCCTGAAAGGGGTGAAATGCTCCTCAGCTCTGTCAGAATACCTACATAAACCATATCAATATGTCTAATATGTCAAAGCCAATAGGCAATAGACAGGTTAAAGTCAAGAATAAAGGCATATTAAGCAGCTATCCTCTTCTAGATCTGGAAAAAAGGGCTTAAAAGGGCCAACACAGGCTAAGAATACCTATACTAGATGCGAGCAAGACTAATGATCTATATCACTGCTAAATAAAGCCAAAAACTCTGCCATTACAATAATCTACCAAGGCGATTGGGTATGGGGAAATCTGAACACAGTTATGCATAAAGCATGTTACCCTAACAAGGAGGGTCTTCCACAAAGGACAGGGACCGATCTAGAAAATGAAGTATATGGATTAGGTAATTATACACTTAACCTCATGATTCTGAATGTCCAGTCCGATACAGGACCAGACTTACCCTCTATGTCAGTGTTACCAGTCAAAGGCGAATTGTGTGTCAGAAAGAATGGTTCAGTACACCTAGGTCATAGTAAATGTACTACTGTGATCGAATTCAGTGATAAAGGCAAGTCTACATTCAAAGCTACCCGCCATTCCTATTTCATTTGTGGTCATACAGCCTATATACGTTTGCCACTAGATTGGGATGGGACATGTTACATTGCATTCCTTCTGCCACCTGTTTTTCTAGCTCCACCTGATTATCATAAGAACTCCCGTCTAGTACCTAATAGACCCAAGAGAGAACTCCCAATTGTCGACTATACTGAAACAGCATGGGAACGATACATAGATTTCAATAAAGGTTTCTTTCCCTATTTAGGAGCTATCTTCAATAGCAAATCAATACGTCACTTGACCAGAACCCTTGAAGCAGTGGTAAATGAAACTACTTCCGCCCTAGGCAACTTAACAGAGGAACAGTCTGCTATGAGACTTGTTGTCCTTCAAAATCGTCTTGTTCTTGACGTCATCCTGGCCGATAGGGGCGGAGCCTGTAGAGTCATCGGATCGAGTTGCTGTGTTTTCATTCCAGAAAACGCACCGTCAGTATATAAAGCCATAACCCGTCTCCATAAGATTGCAAGTCAGATACACCAGAATCCAGGCACCTGGACTTGGTCTGGTTGGTTCTGGAGCGTGTTATCAGCCTGGGGATGGAAAGTCCTATCCTTCCTCGGAATAGCCCTTCTCATAGTATTCAGTTGTTGCCTATGTATACAGTGTGGGCCAGCGATTTGCGGCTTGTGCGCCACATCATGTTTTCCTCATCCAAGTCCACGTTCTAAATCCCGCCTGAAAAAGGAAGAGCAAATGATGTTATATGAACAAATAGATGGACTAATGAAGATCGATATATCATGATGGGTCCGTAGGGGACAAGGAGGGAATGAGGTAATATGAATTTTTGGCCAAGAAATGTCCCCTAACGTGAACCCCACCGTCTCCATGTACGAGCTTAAAGTGCATGTAACTTCCCTCCTCTACCAGTTATGAAGACGCAAATACATTTGCGTCCAACGTTAACATGTCCTCTTTCAGATCCACCATGAATGGATCGATAATTCAGTTCCTAAGTATGCCTTGCCAACGTCTTTTCATGGTGCACTTTCACGTTTTCCTAGCCCTGCAGAGCTAGGCCCTGATTTCTGCCATCGAGCCCTTTCTGCTCTCTGCCTCCTGAAAGCTGCAACGTGGGATACATCCCTGACCTCTGTCCTACTCCCTGCGTGGCGAGCGGTGCCCGGCTCGGCCTGCTTGCCTGCCAAAGACAGTATTTTGCCTTCAAGTTATCAGTATAGCCGAGCTCAGCTCCTCGAAAACACATTCCAGTCTAGCAGAATAGATAAACAATTCCCCGGCTGCAGAGCAAAGGGCCCGGCCTTTCTGTCTCCATGCAAGTAATTCATTGCTCCCGTTACCATGGTAGGCCCATGGCCCCTTGCATTACACGCAGACACGTAGTCACATATGCACGCATTAATAGTCAGTATAGAGTAGCCTCTGCCCAAGAGACCTTTCCTTCTAGATAATATAGTTCCCTAAACACAAGATATCAGATATGATTTAGGAACGAGTTGATCTGACATGCCAGACTTCTGTCTCTTTCCTCTAGTGCTAAATGTCAAGTCCCCTGCACCCTCCAGCCTCACGTCAGTCACACGTCATGCTGCTGCGCGCGCATCCTTGCTACAGATTTCTGCTGACACTGCAAGATTTCCCTATGTATCCACCCACTTGTGACACTTTCATGTGACGTTTCTAGCACACACCTCTGTGTACGCCCTCGTGCACGCCTTTCTGTTACGCACATGTGTTCTTATCTCGTTTCTCTCAGCTGTTACGCCTTCTGTATCCATCACCATTATATGCATTGACTATATATATTGTATGCTGTTAATAAAGTATTGTCTATCCCTTCCTGATCCTTAATGGTGAAAGGAACATGATACCTGGTTCGAACCATTCCATTTTATGGAATAAAACCCTTATAAACTCAGATACCACGGATTCTGCCTCTCATTTCCGATTGAGTTATTTTATTGAACTTTACTGCATAGAAATTCCGACGGTAAATATTTATTTACCACAGATTTACACACTGATCAGGATGACCCAATTGTAGACAATACTGTTATTGGCAAGACCGTAAATAAACCTTTACTGGTTTTTAGTTTAGAGGATAACATGTCTGCAATCAGTAAATTAAAAGCAGGTAAAGCCGCAGGACCAGATTTGATACCGGGGGATCTATATAAATCCGAAACAATGATTGGGGGACCATACATAAATCTTCTGTCTAACAGTATCTTGGATGGTGGGGATATTACGGAAACATGGAGGGGAGCAGAGGTAATAACTATCTTTAAAAAGGGAGATCCTGCTATCCCCTCCAATGTAGACCCATCAGTCTAAATGACAATCTTCATAAGATTTTTGCTAGGCAAGTTTTAGATAAACTCCAAGAATGGATGGATGCCAACAAGGTGTTGTCCCCAGCTCAAGCGGGCTTCCGTGCAAAAATTAGCACGTGCGACCAAGCCCTCAGGTTTTCCTTGTTGGATTGGAAATACATGCTACTCAGGAAACAGCGTAGCATTTGTGGACCTGGGAGCCGCGTTTGACTTGGTTCTGCATAATTTATTGTGGAAGACCTGTGAAATCTGACAAAATCTATGTACATAGACAGCATTCATTCCCCTTCTTCTCCCACTCCTCTCCTTGTGAGCACCATGGATACTGTAGATTATTGACTATATCACCCTGCCAGTAAGAACCCGTACCCCTATGCATATGTACAGCCATTCTAGGCACCATGACCTTTTTACCCATTAGACTCCCCAGCTTCCCTCCTGCGCGTATCTTGCACCCCCTCTCTCATGTATAAGGCCATGAAACCCGCTCCCTCTACGCGATCCTGATGTGAAAGGTAACCCTCCTGCTTGACCCAGGCCTTCCCCATTTCCCTCTCGAAGAAGCATCCTTCGCCTCAGCTGACATAGCCCCCCCCCCCCCCCCCCCCAGTTGTATCTGGCTGCCCCTGTTCTCCCATGTACAGGTCATAAGATCTCTCTCTCTCTCTCTCTCTCTCTCTCTCTCTGCGCGACTCTAGCCCTGCACGCACCCTGACCCCCTCCTTCTCCTCATATGAGCAAGTCATAAACCCTTTTCTTTCGCAAAGCCCTGTCCTTGAGAGTCACGGCCGCGCCTGACCAGCACCTCCTTCCCTTCCATGAATACCCCTCTATTGACAAGCCCTCCCTCCGCGCTCGATTGTCCACGCAGGCATGAATACCCCTCCTTTGATGACCCCTTCCCCCGAGTCCGGCTGACCACACATGTCCGAGGCCATCGCCTAAGCCAGGAGATACCATTTACTGCCCTTATTGTATGCCTAGCCACCCCACCCCCTGGGCCATGATCAGGCGCACACATCCTACGACACACTCAGCTGCATGATTGCCCTCCCCTCTTATCAGCAGGTCAAGGGTCCCCATTGTGAATGTATGTGGAATAGGATCATCACGAGGATTATAGGAATGTTTCCCTTTTGCGACACATTGACCTGATTGTATCATCAAATGTTCTGCAAATGTATAAAAGCCGGAGTCTCACGCTCACTTGTTAGAGCACCTCCCGAAAGACACTGTGTTTCGTGTCCGAAATGACATGCTCTCCTCATGAGAAATAAACTCTGTTCTTGATTCCTGCTCCCAGCGCCCGTCTCTTTATTTGATAATTATTCAGAATGGGAACTGAGAGGCGGTTTGCGCCAGCAGCCTGGGCATCGTTAGAATTATGGGCTCACTTTCCACAATTGGCGTCCCAACGCGGGGTCCATCAGTGACATAGGGTTCGGTAAGAGAGATCCAGACGAAGAAGTGAAATGATCGGGGTATGCCTGCCTTGAGAGGGCCCTAGCCCGGCTGCCGATCGACAGAACTTCACCAATTCTGAACGGACCTCTCTTGGGTGACCTATTGTCCTGACTGGAAACCCACAGGAATGCCACATGGAGTAAGAGAACGATCGGGCGCTGGAGGAAGGAGTCGAAGAACTGTCCGTATGGTCCGGTCCGGGTAAGATTAAGTAGGGTGTTTTTACGCCTGATTGGTAGGGTGTTTTTACGCCTGATTGGTAGGGTGGCTCTGTCCACCTGATTGATTGATTGTTTGTATTGAAAACCGGTATTTGTATACTGGCATTGTTGGTATTGGTTCATTTAGCTTTGAGGGCTACTTGACATATTGGTTCTCTTCTGAGAACGAGACATTCTCTGTTTTCAAACAGCGGCGAAAAGGAACGTCGCCCCTCTTTGCAGATAGAGAAGGGTAGGTAATACAGACTTTTGTCCCCGGTATTGATCCGTCATGCCTACTTTTCTCCCCACTGTTTGAAGTCGATTGATAACCGATGTTATTCTTTAAGAATTGTTGAAGTCGGTTGATAGTCGATGGTTGCTCTTTGAGATCTTCCCTGTCTACAAACTGAGACGAGTAGAAATATTCTGTCTTCCTTTCTGGATAGCGAAGGGCAGGTAATTTAGACATTTGTCCCCGTTGTAATCCGTCATGCCTGTTTTTCTCCCCACTGATTGATTGAAAACCTGGACATTGTTGTTCCAGGCATTGTTTCGTTTGAGGTATTTTCTGCCTGCAAACAACGTGGAATAGGGACATTCTATCTAGTCTTTGCAAGTAGAAAAGGGTAGGTTATGCCCCTTTGTGAATTCGTCAGTCCTACCCACTCCCCACTGGTTGGTTATTGTGGGGTAGCTCGCATGGTCCGCCCAGGAGACTACTCTTATGGAGGACATATGCTCTCTACTCATGGGCCATTTAATAGAAATAGACCGACTGGTCCGTCCAGGAGGCTACCCTAGTAAGTGGAAGTACATCGCTCGGTCTGTCCAGGATGATACCCTAATGAAGGAATATATGTTCCCCTTTTGATCGATAATCTCGTTCCACCCCGGACCATTTATTGGAGGGGACTCGTCTGGTCCGTCCAGATGTACCCCCCTAGTGAAAAGGACACATAAAAATATGAAGTGATCACCGTTCCCTACTAACAAAAAGCTTTAGCTCGAAACACGCTAAGGAAGAGAAAGAAAAATAAAAGGAAATCAGGCTAAGTCAGTAACCCCCTGATGAGCTTTTGACTTCACCAAAAATAAGAAACATTAGAAGTAGTTCGTAATAAGAAATGTAAAAAGGCGAAAAGATTCGATATCAGAACATAGCCACGAGGTAGCTAGGCTTCACTGCCTGTTCCTGTTCCCAACATGTCTGCCTCATTGCCCGCCCCGCCCAAATAACGGTCACATGAAATAGAAACAACTCAATAGGTACCTACCCCCATTCCGGAAGCTCCCGAAGTGCAACAGGTCCGCGGTTACGCCCATCCGGAAGGCGAGGCCTGGAGGCACGAGGGACTCGCCTGCCCATGATCAGAAGGAGACGATGTTGGGCAGGCGGTCCAAAAAGGATGACAAGGACCTCTCCGTCTTCTCCCTTCTGCCGCCCTGCAGGCCGCGGGGGGAGAGGGGGCTGTCTTGCCTCGGCCACCGACCACCCCTCTCTCTCACCCGATCCGGCTTTTGCCAAAGGCCGACGCCAAGGCGACAACGGCGGCGAATCAAGTAGTCCCGCCACATTTCAAATTCGCCGCATGCCATCGCCTGCTGGTCCAGAGCCGAAGCCAAGGCAAGAACGGCGGCAAATCAGATAGTCCCGCCACATGCCAAATTCACCGCCTGCCTTCATAGGTATAGGCAGTCCTGCCACATTCCACGCTCCCTGGAGAGTCGAAGGTAGTCCCGCCACATGTCGCCGAGGGAAGGGGGGGGGCTGTCTTGCCTCAGCCGCCGACCACCCCCCCCATCATCAATGGCTGGCACGGCCGATGTCGAAAACTATGGAGCCGGGGAACGGCGCGGGGTCGCTGGAAGGGGGAGGTGCCGCGAACGACCCTCCCCCACCTCCCTCCAGGTGGAGGCTTCCAGCGACACCCCAACACTCTTCGCTTAAGGGTCAACATCAAAAAGAGGTCCTCTGCCCAGGACGGGCACACGCTCCATATCGCCTCTCCTCGACCTTGAAGATTCTATAAGAGCCGGGGGACCCCCGACCCTCTGCATGGGTGCCCCCGTCCCCTTCGCCGGGAACCACGACAGCGGTGCTGCTCCTGCCGGCACCAGACTTGGATCGGAAATGGCTAAGATGCCGCCACGGCACAGGCTTGTTCAGTTCCGGAGGAACACCAGAATGACCCGGTAGGAAAATTGTTGCCGCCCTTCCCACTCTTTGACTCATGGTCCATATTGTTAGACTGTTAACCACACTGCACGAGACTTTCTGAACTGCCAATGGAAAGTTCTGGGCCAACCTTGCGAGACTAGAGACACTCTGACTGTGCTAGAACTCGCCTGACCCCACCCAAAATGGCGCCGACGCAAAATGTGACGTTTTTAATGAACTTTGTTGCACCCTGATCGCGCAAGCTTTTTGCACCGAGATATATATAACGTTTGGATAATGAAAGTAAATATGAAGGGTATTGAGTATGTGCTTGAACAATGAATTGACTTAAGGGTGGGTACTGTTTATGAGTTGGGAAATGAATTGGTATAAATGAATGATCATTGGACGATGTATTTATGAACGTATTTAAGATGAATTACTGACATGCATCATGCTTGCTCTGTAGGAGAGTTTGATATGATTTTATTGCACTGCCGCACTTTATACAATGAACTGCCACTAGCTTCGTTCTTCCCATGCACAGTTCCAATCTGCTCCGTGGCTAGCCCACCGGGTTGTAGGCCTGTATTTATGTGTCAACCCTCTTTATTAAAGGTATTTTGGAAACGAAAGCATCGTTGTAGCGGATTGCATTAATGAGTTTTAAATGTATTGCTACTATGAGCAACGAGAAAGTATGATGAAGGCTAAAGGTTAAAAAGGACCCGATATTTAGCAGCCACACTATGTGTGACAGGCAGCCGGAAAGGTGCTTTAGAAGCCCTGAAACGACACCACAGAAATGCCACCTGACCGCCACCCTTGTACCCGATCAAAAGAGGTTACGACCAAGTAGCTCATGTCGCACAGATCGTCAACGATTATCTGTCTGACCTCTCTGGTCCATCTGGGCTTAAACGCCGTGATGGTAGGGAAATGCACTGCGTGAAAATAGGTCGAGTATGTGGTAGGTAAAACGTTTCCGGATTACTGCACGTTGATGAGGTTTTGAATGTTGCCCCCCCACCCCTTCTTTTTCCTCCCTTCTGCAGGTCACGTCGGAACACTGGCTGATGTATGGATGGACGACGACCGAACCGCCGACGAGAGGGGGAGAAGGGGAATGTGAGCATGGTCCTTAGGACAAATAAAAGTTTTTTTTTTATTAAAGGACGTAGACTTAAACATGACTGTTCCTCCTTAGAGCATAGCAATGGGAGGATGGACTGACATAGAGACTGGACAGGTACTGAGTGACAAAAATAAAATCGACTAGAAAAGACGCGTTAGATGAAATGACTGGACGTTTTGACTAGGTAGGGAAAGGACAAAAAGAAAAATTGTACGGGTAAGGGTTGCCACGGCACCATCCGCCTAGGAAGTTAGAAATGTCGCCGATGTTCAAAATGCACTACTCCCTTTCTCACACTCTTACAGATATAGCCAAGCTGTCCGACTGTTTTCCCGATCAATACTTGCCGTTGCCTCAGCCTGGAGAACTTCCCACCACAGGAGGGAACAGAAAAATGGTTTAAGATCCAACCATGGGTAACTAGCATGACCAGGTTAATTTCCGATCAGCCAACGGAGGTGTGAGTATTGGTAATTGGGAACGCTCACAGGCGTGACAAACGAGAAGAAAAAGGGGGGAAAGGCAGAAAGAGCTAAGCACGTAGATAAATAGGATAGTAAAGATATGTAGGATATATATATAAAAAACAGATGTTGTAGACTAACAATTGTTTCCCGTCTTGTTGTGAATGTCTTGTCTATGTGTAATACATGTGCCGTCTTCCCTGTCTGAGTTTGTGTGTGTGTAACGTACGAATATATGTCTCCCCTCTGTCTATATCTGCATGTTACCTGACCTTTGCTGTTCCGTGTTGTGAACGCACTAAATGACCTATTTTCGTACACGTCTCTCTCTCCACCCTTCTTCCTCTCTCTCTCCTTACATGTCATACGTGTACCGAATGGCTCGTTTAGACTGCGGACGACTCTCACTCTCTTTGAGAGCCTCCCTATTTTCTGTCCATCTTTTTGGTAAAATTGTGCCCCACCGGCACCAGTCCGATTTGATACGTATTTGAACACGAAGGTGTTCAGCGAAATTGACCAAAACTAAAATGACTGTATCTTGCCATGTTACTGCCTCTCCTTTCTGCAAAATGAATGAACTTGAATTGGCTAAGAAGGAAAGGACAGGTAAGACGACTAAAGTCCCCCAAATCAGGCCATTTCTAGGGGAACTGTATGTCAATGGCATCCTATGTCTGTTCTTCAGAGACGAACGCCAACGTCTAGATTGACACCCAATACCCAGATTGCCCCACCCCTTTGCACCCAAGCGCAAGCGCCCGAAGCATCCCCGCCCCATTTTTGATACAACCGCTTCCGTTGTCCCAGGTATAAACATAATGACCATGGGTAGCTGCTGACCCTTGAGGAAATGTTGTTTTGCCCGATTCTCGACGATAGCACCCCCACCCAGTCTGAAAATGTTGGCCAGTCCTGAAGGGAAATGCTCCGTAATGTCGAATATGATGTAACGCACAGTTGATGGGAATGTCATTTGTCCTCACCTGAGTTATAAACAGGACAATGAATAAACATGCCATAAATTCAGTAGGAATGCTGACACATGCACTGCTTGGTAATAGGACCTCTGACTGTGACCAATGAGCGTATCTCCCAGCTGCGTAGAATTGAGGGAGGAATTCACATGCGTAGATATCTTCTTCTGCCATTTCTCTAAAACATTGTCTTGTACCCATTCAAAGATTCACGATCACCGGAGGAGATGGGTCGGATGTGACATACAGCCTGGCTACAGATCTTGGGACACGTGTGACCTCGACCGAAGGTGGAGCTGCAGAGCAACAAGATACGGATGAGACAGCACTTTCGACGTGGAAAATGAAAAATGACGGGCTGCCCTGAAGCCCTCCGTCTGCTAACCCACGTGTGCCTGGAGTCTCCGTCCCCCTTCTTTGGGCCCGATTGATGGGCCTGCCTGCTTGTTATCCTTTGCTCCCTTGGTCCCTTTTTGTGTGTCCCAGGAACCCTGACCCAACTCCGATCACTCTTTTCTCCTATCGACTGTCTGAACCACATTCACCCACCTTCCCACGTGACTTTTTGCCAAAGGAAAGAACTCCAATTATATGGGAAGAGGGTGTTGCCACAGAACGCTAGGTGCCGAGCACAAGGCGCCGCCAAACGGACTGTTTAGGGAACAGGACTGTGGTCTAACAGTAGAGGACTAACCGCACCCTGCAACGCGTAAGGATAGAACCGAGCTGGACCTATAGCTCCACCGCGGGTGCTCAACAGCGCCAACGAAAGGACACGGACTAGAGCCTACCAGTGATGGCTCACTGATAATAGACACTGTGACGAAGAGGTCTTGCTTATTGAACTGAATTCCTCCCTTGACTACTTGGTCAAAATTTTCATTGGTCATATTTTTTAGGTCAGAAGCATTTATGCTATGTAATGCGTTTAATTGTCAGGAGCACACCGAAAATGTAATTCCCTATGTACTGCAATCCGCCCACCACCTTCACTGCCTATGATTATACGCCACATGTTAGTATTACCAAAATGCTAATTCATCAACAATGCCTGCCTACCTGTAAACCCGTCAGTTGCAGAAATGATTGCTGTTATGTAAAAAGGGGCGACTGTGAAATCTGACAAAATCTATGTACATAGACAGCATTCATTCCCCTTCTTCTCCCACTCCTCTCCTTGTGAGCACCATGGATACTGTAGATTATTGACTATATCACCCTGCCAGTAAGAACCCATACCCCTATGCATATGTACAGCCATTCTAGGCACCATGACCTTTTTACCCATTAGACTCCCCAGCTTCCCTCCTGCGCGTATCTTGCACCCCCTCTCTCATGTATAAGGCCATGAAACCCGCTCCCTCTACGCGATCCTGATGTGAAAGGTAACCCTCCTGCTTGACCCAGGCCTTCCCCATTTCCCTCTCGAAGAAGCATCCTTCGCCTCAGCTGACATAGCCCCCCCCCCCCCCAGTTGTATCTGGCTGCCCCTGTTCTCCCATGTACAGGTCATAAGATCTCTCTCTCTCTCTCTCTCTCTCTCTCTCTCTGCGCGACTCTAGCCCTGCACGCACCCTGACCCCCTCCTTCTCCTCATATGAGCAAGTCATAAACCCTTTTCTTTCGCAAAGCCCTGTCCTTGAGAGTCACGGCCGCGCCTGACCAGCACCTCCTTCCCTTCCATGAATACCCCTCTATTGACAAGCCCTCCCTCCGCGCTCGATTGTCCACGCAGGCATGAATACCCCTCCTTTGATGACCCCTTCCCCCGAGTCCGGCTGACCACACATGTCCGAGGCCATCGCCTAAGCCAGGAGATACCATTTACTGCCCTTATTGTATGCCTAGCCACCCCACCCCCTGGGCCATGATCAGGCGCACACATCCTACGACACACTCAGCTGCATGATTGCCCTCCCCTCTTATCAGCAGGTCAAGGGTCCCCATTGTGAATGTATGTGGAATAGGATCATCACGAGGATTATAGGAATGTTTCCCTTTTGCGACACATTGACCTGATTGTATCATCAAATGTTCTGCAAATGTATAAAAGCCGGAGTCTCACGCTCACTTGTTAGAGCACCTCCCGAAAGACACTGTGTTTCGTGTCCGAAATGACATGCTCTCCTCATGAGAAATAAACTCTGTTCTTGATTCCTGCTTCCAGCGCCCGTCTCTTTATTTGATAATTATTCAGAATGGGAACTGAGAGGCGGTTTGCGCCAGCAGCCTGGGCATCGTTAGAATTATGGGCTCACTTTCCACAGACCATGCTTGAACAGGGGGCCCCAGAAAATCTGGTGTCTATTTTTGCCAGATTGCATAAGGACAATTATGCCCAGATCAGGTGGGGGAAAAATGGGGAATTGACAGAGAGTATTTCAAACCAGCAGGTGGTGCGCCAAGGGTGTGTTCTCGCCCCCACACCATTTTCGCTGTTTATCAACAATGTGGTTAGTTGTCTAATGGGCTGTAAGAATGATGCCCCTACGATGAAATATGACTCCTTATTAATATCTACAACTCCCATGGGTCTACAGGCACTACTGGATAAATTTCTGAGCTTTAGCAATGAGAGGAAATTGGAATTGAACACCGCTAAAACTAAATTTATGGTGTTCGGAAAAGTACGGGGAGGCGTAAGAGAGGTTAAGGTTCTACAAGAACCATTGGACCGGGTAAACATTTTTGATTATTTGGGCATAGGTTTAAGTGAGACACTTAGGGGCCCATTAGGATAGCGGGCGGAAAATCACCCCGACCCCCATGGAGGCGGAAACCAACCGCCCGCCCGGACTGCGGAAATACCGTCCCCCGCATTAGGAACAACCACCACAAAAGATTGACTGCGTCGGTAGCGGGCCGAGCAACGCCGTCCGACGTGGGCGGAGACGGCAAAAAACTAACCGCGGAGGTCGGATAAGCAGCGGAAAAGGCACAACCCACCACAGGGAAAGCGGACACACCGCACGGTACAAAGTATAGGCAGCTGCGCAGGAAATGAATTAGACCACTATGTCTTAATCTGGGAGCTAGGCGGCACCAGATCGCATTTAGGATCCTAAAATCTGATACATCAGGGCCAGTAGTATTTGCTCTTAGTCGTTTTTTATTTTCCTTCTGGTTGATCCGTAAAAAGTTTCTATTATAGTAACAAAGTCATTTTTAATTTTCTTTCCTCATACTTTGTACATGTATTTTAAAAATCAAGTTGGTATACACGGCCCAGTACTCTAAATGATTGGTAGACTGTATAGCATTCTCTTTTTTAGCTTGATGGATTAATTTTTATTTGTTGTTTTACCCTGTTTTGGGATGTTATCTGTACTCATGCTCCAAATGGTTTAATATTATTTTAACTGTATATATAGTTGTGTTTTTATCTTGCGTATACTTTGATGGTGTTTTGTACAAATGACCGAATAAAGTAATATGATGATGATGAAATGTGTACATAATAAATACTAAAGGTGGAATAATGGCCAGTGTAATTATTTAAATGTAAAAAGGTATTTCTGAAGATCCTCTACTGTAGATACAATAGGCAACTAACAAGCTGTTGCACATAACTTGGATGTGACGAATAAACGAGGTACACTTTTTATTATGTACATGTAGCCTTGGGATTTGCTGAGTATACCTTGCATATGTTTTAAACAATCTAATATCCCATATCCCATATCTCTGCTCCGTATAAGGCACCACTTTGGACTTTTGCTTGATAAATTTCAAGATAACAATGTCACAGAATGGATAACCTAATTTGCCTTTATTTGCACATTATGTCCCATTTTCCGCGTCTTCTACCATTACCTGGCAACATAATTTAGGCAATCCTTGTGGATAAGTTGGCACTTCAGTGTCACACAATTTCATTGGACTTTCTGTAAAGCAGTATGCAAGAATCAGACTTGCTGCAAAAAGGAAATCAATATAGTAACCCAAATAGCCCAAGCCCAAGGTAAAATGCAGTCCAGAATGTAGTTGCCTAAACTGTAGAGAAAGATAGACAACTTGGTAATCAATTCGCCTCCGTTTGGTCTATTTTTCAGTAGATTTTTTTTTTTTTGATTTAAAAGATTTTTAGTGAAAAATAAAAGTTGAATATACATATACATAGGCAGTTGTTCATAGTACATTTGTTGTCTCTTTCCCTTAGAGAAAGAGGGTGAGGGAGAAAGAGAAGAGAGAAGGGGGGGGGGGGGTGCGGGGGGGGGGGCCTTGTCTTCCTCAAGTGTTCAAGTGTTCGTCAAGTCGTTCCCACATTAGCTCTTTAGGGGTGTGTTCTTTCGAGAGGTTGCCTGTGATGTTGTCTGCTCCTCTTAGGAAGGTGACCCAGTTGATCCATGTCTTGAAGTTTGCTTTTGCCGTGCTTTTCCAGTTCGTTAAGATTATCTTGAGGCCAGCTGTTAGAAGCAGGTCTAGTAGGTCTCTTTCTTCCCTGTTGTTTAGATCTGTCGTTATGTGCCCCGTTGCAAGGGTTGCATAGTTGATGGTTAAGTCTGTTTTGAACATGTCGTTTATGAATGCATTTATTTGGCTCCAGAACTTCTTGACTTTTATGCATCCAAAGATGAGGTGTTCGAGTGTGCCCTCTTCTTTTTGGCAGTTCCAGCAGTTGCTTGATTCTGCTATGCCGCTTTTGTGGAGTCTGGATGGGGTCCAGTACGCTCTGTGGAGTAGCCAGTACTTTGTTTGTGCCAGTTGCGGGGTTATCTTGTTTTTTGTGGCTGAGCTCCACATGTGCGCCTGTTCCTTTTCGTTGAGCTGTCTGCCTAGGAGCGTTGCCCATGAGTTTGTTGTCTTCTTGTTTAGTGACATGGTGGCTGGGGCTATTAGTTTGTAGATCTTCGCTGTCTGGTGGCCTGCCGAGTTTAGCATTTGCACGTACTTGACGATGCTTGGCTCGTCTCGGGTTAGGTTTGCTTTGGTTATTGCAGTTCTTATCTTTAGGAATGTATATAGCTCTCTGTTGGGGAGGTTATATAGTTGTTGTAGGTTTGCGAAGGTTAGCTGCCTCCCCTTAGTTTCCATTTGTTTGGGGAAGCAGATTCCTTTTTTGATCCATGTGTCGTCGTTCATTGTTGCTCCTTGATATGAAATTTTTGCGTTGAGCCAGATGGACTCCCATGTTGTGCCCCTCAGTTTCTGTGTCATACGCCTGTCTACTGTCATCAGTGCTTCTCTGGTGTGCTTTAGTATCCTGTTTGACCATAGGGGGTGTTTGTTTGCAGTCAGTATAGCTGTTGGGTGCAGGCCTTCCAGGAGTTCTCTCTCCAGTTCTAACCACACAGGCTTGTACTGTTGCGTTTCGTCAATCCATGCGAATCCTTGCTTGGCTAGGCAGGCCGTCTGGTAGGTTTTGAAGTTTGTCAGGTTTAGGCCTCCTAGTTCCTTTGCTAGCCTCAATTTGGGTAGTCCTATACGTGGTTTTTTGTTTTTCCATAGGAAGGTGTTTATCATGCTGTCTAGTTTTTTGTGGAAGTTGTCCGTCATCGGGAGTGGCAGCATGCTTAAGGTGTAGTTTATTGCGGGAGTGATCATCATTTTGATCGTCTCGATCCTTCCCCACCAACTGATGTATTTGGGCGACCACAGATCTAGTCTGTCTTTAATTTTCTTCAGCAGCGAGTCTTCGTTGTGTTGTATTGTGGCCGTCAGGTCTTTTCCAAACAGCAGGCCTAGGTACTTGAGAGGGCTTGTTTGCCAGGCTAGGCCGGAATCTCCTAGTACCGATTTTGTGGTGTGGACGTTCATTGGCTTGCACTCCGATTTGTCCTTGTTGAGTTTGTATCCGGATACCTCTGCGTATTCCCCTATTGTCTCCATTAACGCTGTTATTGATGTCGGTGGGTCGGTGGTTGTGATGAGGATATCATCGGCGTATGCTGCGAGTTTCACTGTCTTGCCTCCGATCTTGACACCTTTTATCCCTTCATTGTCTCTTATTTTCGCAAGGAGTGGCTCTAGTGCCAGTAGGAAGAGGCCTGGTGACAGTGGGCATCCATGCCTGGTTCCTCTCTCTAGTAGGAGTGGTTCAGATGTGCTTCCGTTCACTACTATTTTAGCTCTTGGTTTGTTGTATAGGGCCATTGTCATTGCTATGTATTTTTCTCCTAGTCCGAATTTTGTCATGCAGTTCCTTAGGAAGGGCCATGAGACTCTGTCAAAGGCCTTCTCCGCATCCAGTGCTATCATGACAGCTTGATCGTTGCTCTGTGTTGTGTTGTTGATTAGGTGGCATAGCAGCCTTGTGTTGTCTTGTGACAGTCTGTGTTTGATGTATCCCACTTGTGAGCTGTGTATGATGCTTGGTAGGATTCTGTTTAGTCTGTTAGCGAGCACTTTTGCATAGATTTTGCAGTCTACGTTTATGAGCGATATGGGTCTGTAGTTTTTCGGGAATTGGGGGTCCTTCCCATCCTTCGGTATTATTGTGATGTTGGCCTCCCGCATGGTGTTTGTCATCTCGCCTTTTTGTATGCAGGCGGTGTATGTGTCTGTTAGTATTCCCTTGATTTGTGGGGCGTAGGTCTTGTAGAACCTGGTGGAGTACCCGTCAGGCCCTGGTGCTTTGTTGTTTTTTAGCTGGTTGATTGCGGTTTCTATTTCTTCTTCCGTTATGTCAGCCTCTAGGGGGGCTTTCTCTTCCTCCTTGAGCTTCGGAAGATTGACTTCTTTGAGGAATGAGCTGCCACCGTCTTTGCTCAGTTTTTTGTCCTCAGAATATAGTTCTTGGTAGAAGTCTCTGAAGGCCTCTAGTATGCCCTTATTTGTTGTTTGCGGTTTGTTGTTTTTATCTGTTATTGCTGCTATCGTGTGTTGTCTTTGCTTCCCCTTGAGGTAGGACGCTAGCTGTTTCCCCGCTTTGTTTGCTCTACATAGGTTTACTGACTTAAATTTTGTTAGCCACGAACCTGCTCGTTCGCTTAGGATTTTGTTCAGTTCGTACTTTTTTTTCGTGAGCGTTGTGAGTGTGTTCTTGTCGGTCAGGTTGGTGCGGTGGCCTCTTTCCAGTGCTGCTATTTCCTCTTCTATCTCCGAGATCTTTTTGTTCCTGCTTCTGTTCATCCTTGATTTGATATTTATCAGCTTGCCTCTTAGTGTTGCTTTGAGCGCTTCCCAGATGGTGTCTTTCCCCACTTCGCCGTTGTCATTGTCTTCCAGGTAGTTCTTAAGTGCCTCCTCTACTTCTTTGACATTCTCTCTGTTCTGTAGGATGTCGTCGTTCAGTCTCCACCTTCTGGTCGGGCTCTCGTTGTGTTTGCCATTGAGGGTGAGGGATATGTGTGCGTGATCCGAGACGGTTATTGGGGCTATCTCCGTATTCTCAATTAGGTGCGTGTGGTTGTTGGACATCAGTATGTAGTCTATCCTGCTATAGGAGTTATGCGGGTGTGAGTAGAAGGTGTATTCCCGCGCTGTGGGATGTTGTAACCTCCACGGGTCAGATAGGTGGTGCTTGATGCATAGTTCTTTAAGGGTGTTGTTGCCCGGAGAGCTGTGGCTTGGCCTGCTTGGGTGTCTGTCCGTTGCTTGGTCCATTGTCTTGTTCAGGTCGCCAGCTACGATCAGCAGGTCTTCTTGTGGCAGGTCTGAGAGTTCGCCGTCTATCATTTGCCAGAAGTCTTTGTCTTCGGAGTTGGGCCCATAGATGTTTACCACGTGTATTCGGTCGGTTCCTCTTTGGACACTCGCTATTAGCAGGCGGCCGTCTTCGTCTGTTTTTGTCTTTTGGATGGTGAGGTTGGCCTTTTTGCTTAGGATGGTTATCACGCCTCTCTTCTTTCCGTTGGCAGGCGAACATATGATGTCGCCTATCCATCTGGCCCTGAGCCGTTTGGCCTCCTCCTCAGAGAGTTTGGTTTCTTGTAGCGTGTAGATGTCCCCCTTGAGTTTTGCCAGGTGTTCTAGTATTTTCCTGCGTTTGACTGGGTGGTTTAGGCCCTTGACGTTCATGGAGATGGCCTTAAGGTTGGTGGACAGATTCGCCGGTGTTGGGTTTGTCATGGTGGCTTTTTGTTGCCGCTGGTTGTTCTATCGGCTTCTCTTTTGGATTTGGAGATGCCTGCTGCTGCTGCCGCTGTAGCCGGTTGGAACGTTTCCCCCCCCCGGGGAAGTAGTGAGCTGGGTTGGGGTAGGAGAAAGATGTGGGAGTAGGAGTGGAGAAAAGTGTGGGAAAGAAACCAAAAGTAGTTATGCATTGTGCAAATGTCTGTTACCTCGTTCGCCTTCATGCCTGCCTGCCCCCCCCGCCCCGTCTGCGCCCCCTCCTCCCCTCCCTCCCCCCTCCCTCCGCCTGTAGAAAATTGGGTGTGTGACAGCAAGGTTCCTCACACTCCCCCCCCCCCCAAGATAGTAAATAAATGTCTTTGCAGGGTACAGTAAAAAGGATATGGTCGCTGTTGGTCATCATTGTCTCTCTTGTAATTAGCATCGATGAGGTAGAAACGTTGGTCGGATTGTGCGTTATAGAGGTAGTTCGTTGATTAAGGTTCGAGGTATTGATTGCTGAGGCTTGTGTCTGGTTCAAATGTTTGTGCTTTCAGAGCTGAAAAGCTGGTTGCGGACATTGTCTCTTCCTATGCGCGTGTTTGGCCTTGGCCTTGGTCCACGGTTAGCTCTTGTCATTGTCATATGGCCTCTTCCTCGGCTTCGTCCGTCGATGCTCTCCTTTTTGCGCCTGGGCTCTGGTGCTCCATCTCTTCTGGGGTTGGTCCTTGTAGGTACCTGTGTAGGTCATTGGGGTCATCGAAAGTTCTGCTCCCGAGCTTATCAGAGATCCTCAGTTTTGACGGGCCGGCGAAAGAGAAGGTGATGTTTTTTTTCCGCAAGGCCTCCCGCTGGGCCAGGAAGCCTTTCCTCACTTCCACCGTCAGCCTCGATAGGTCCTGCGTGATTGTCACTTTCTTCCCGTTGATCGACATTGGCTTGCCTCTCCTGGCTACTGCGAAGATTGCCTCTGTGTGATTCTCTCGTAGTGGTTTGCATATTATTGGTCTAGGGGTGTTACTGTTCGATTGTTTCCTCGCTGGGATGCGGTATGCTTTGACGAGCTCGAGCGGTCTCTCAAAGGTAAGGCCTGTTAGCTGGGGGATTATGTCCTCCAGCATCTTGGCGCAGCCCCCTGGGACATCGTTTTCTTCCTCCGGTACCCCCAGCAGTCTTATGTTTCCTTTGCGACTTCTGTCATCTTGTTCGGCCATCGATCTTTGTAGGGCTGTTGTTCTTTTTATGACCAGACCTAGGTCTTTGTGTGTTATGCTTGCGCGGTCTTCTAGGTTGCTGATTCTTTTTTCCGCCTCATCTATCCTGCCATTGGCTCTGCTTTGCTCGGCTCTTATCGCGATTAGTTCCATTTGTATGCTGTCTACTATCTTTTTCGTTGCCTTCGCTAGGTCGTTACCTTCAGTTATTTTTCTTAATAGTGTGTCCAGAGTAGTTGTTTCGCTGCTTAGTTCTTCGCGCCCTTTCGCCGGTGATGCCGTCGGGTCATTTTTGTTCTTCTTCTGGGCATTTGTGACCAGGCCACCTTCCTTCCCAGCCATTACGTCAAAACCCCTTCTGACTTGGTGCGTTTGAGGTCTTACTTCAGTTGGTTGTCGCTTTGTCGGTGTTTTTATTTGTCCTTCGTCCTCTTTCTTCCTTTGGATCAGGCCAGTTGACAAATTGCAGTCTCTGAAGCGGGGTGGCCACTTGACCACTCTAGTCTTTGTCCTGGCTTCCGCCAGCCTACTGGGGTGTTTGTCCTCTTTATTGCTCTTGTGTCAGCCTCTTGGGTTTGTTGGAGTGCGTGTGTTTTCTCTTTTGGCAGAGGTGGTAGGTCTTGTTAGCCTTGCGCTGCTGTGCGCCCTCAGCTGTGTCTTCTTAGGTTACTGAGCCGCTGTACCCCCTCGGTTAGCGCAGTCCCTGGCTGGTTTGCACTGCCTATCTCCTCGTGCAGTTGATTATTTGGCTGTCTCTGTTTCCCCTTTTGCTCGGTGCTTCACTGAGCCACTATTTCCCCTGGTTGGCGCTGCTCCTGGCTAGTTCGCACTGCCTATCTCCTCCTGCGGATGTTGTTTGGCTGTCTCTGCTTCCCCTGTTTCCCCTTTTTCCCGGTGCCCCTTGTTTCTCGTTTGTAGCCTTTCCCTGTCTGGGCTTCGGAGTGTGTTCGCCTAGAGCCAGTGTTGCGTGGTTGGGCTCTCGCTTTTACGTTAGCAGCCCCCTGCTGAGTGGCCGGGCACTACAGTCGCGTCTGCGTTGATGGTGGCTCAGGCGTTCCAGACGGCACTGTAGGGGCTTGTTGTTGTTGTTAGATCAGGGGCGGGGTGACCTCACCAATATGGCGCCTGCTTTCGCGCTAGCGCCCAGAGCCTTCGCTTTCGCTTTCTGCACCCGGTCGTCTTGGCGCTTGACGGGCTGGGCGTTCGTTTTGGTGACGCTTTCAGTGCTTTCAGTGCTTGCCGATATCGCCGGGCTGGGGCTGTGTTTGGCGGATGTCTTCCCTGCGCTCCCTCTGCCTTGTTGTTCAGCGCTGTTGTTTACTTCACCAAGATGGCCGCCCTCCGCGCCGCTCCTGGCTCCCCCCTCCTGTTATGCTGGCGCCGTTCGCTTTCTGCACCCGGTCGCCTTGGCGCTTGACGGGCTAGGCGTTCGTTTTGGTGCCCCTTCAGTGCTTTCAGTGCTTGCCGATATCGCCGGGCTGGGGCTGTGTTTGGCGGATGTCTTCCCTGCGCTCCCTCTGCCTTGTTGTTCAGCGCTGTTGTTTACTTCACCAAGATGGCCGCCCTCCGCGCCGCTCCAGGTTCCCCCCTCCTGTTATGCTGGCGCCGTTCGCTGGTTTGGAGTTTGGGTCATAGGGGATGCATGCCTGAGGGGGGTGGTTTTTCGCGTTTCCCCAGTTGCCGGCTTACGGGAGCGCTCTTACTTGGGGAGGTCGGTGATAGTTGTTCCTCTTAGAGGCTCGCCGCCATCTTGGGCTCAGCGGTTCCGTCCCTCCGGCAGCTTTTTTCTCGGCTCCGTGCTTCTCCCCAGCGTGTGCAGCAGGCTCGGGAGGGATCTTATCGGGTGCTCCTGTTGTTCATGCACCTCTGCCTATGTTTCTTGTGTGTTTCTTTGCAAATTTGTCTCTTCGCTCGCCGTTATTTGTCTCGGGGGGTCGGGAGCTCCGGACTCAGGTCTGCTGCCTCCTTGCCATCCAAGCCACGCCCCCTTTCAGTAGATTTTAATCAGCCGAGCAGCAACATGAAGTACAGGACTTATATGCCCTTGAAAAGCAAGGAGCATACTTCGAGTACAAAGAATCCGGAGGTGAGAAATAAAGGCGGAAATAGCAGTGTCCTAGGGGTTCTTTGAACACTGGAAACAAGAAGTCCTAGTATAATCAGGCATTAACTCCTGTCCTATTTTTACAACATAAGCACGATACCGTTACAAACAATAGTGTCTGGATTAGGAAATGTATTAGAAATAGGATTTACTTGTTCCAATAAACCTAGAGAGTAATGTTCACACGGAATACTGATAACTGGGTAATGTCGACTAAAGTTCATACAACGCTAAAATAGGGATATTGCACATAAATTAGATGCCCGTTAGCTTAATGAGGGAGGAGGGCACCACCCCTGTTATGAATATACGATATATAAAGATGATAGTACTATTATTGTGCAAATGAAATCGTGTAGGGAATCCGGCATGTTGACTGAAGATTATGAAATGTGTTAATGTACTATGTATTAACATTTTCAAGTAGAAATTCTGCTCACTGATATAATTTGTTCTGTTTTGGGTGAAAGATATACAGTATTCGCCCATTTGGTTAAGACAACTAAAATGTTTCATGTCTTGATAAAGACGGATAAGATTTAATGAAGCCATCAAAACGCGTTGACGCAATTGTAATAGCACAATCGGAGAGCAGGTACGCGAACAGTTAAATACGGATACAAACAACGTATTGATTGACGTGTCTAGTAGTGAGATCTGATGTGCACCTGTATATGACAATAAGAGTGTCTTACATGTTTTTGTTGTCTTGATTATGCTAGTCATAATTAATTTGTGTCAATTGTAGTGGGAAACTGCTTTGGGAATTGTATAAACTGTATGCATTTCGTGTGAGGGATTTTTTTCCTCTAGACAGGGGGAAAAAAACGTTTTATTATATGTTACAATCATTTTTAACTTGTGCATAATTCAATGCATTTTTTATTAATTTTGTGAGAATAAATAGTATGGTTTTAATTTGAATTTGGTACTCCTTGTATCGAAGGAAGGTGAATTAGAGCATATCAGGTTGTTGAAAGAGTGGGTCAAGGGAATCTGTGTTTTTGTCTGCATTGTGACATCATACATTCCCACACTTTGAGTCAGTCCATGAGTCTGGCTTCACGTTCCTGTTCGTAATAAACCTGCCTCCCACATACCCACTAACTCTTTGTGAGGCCATGCCTCCCCTCTCTCCCAGGATCCTGGCCACCTGAGTTATCTACAGTTTTTTCCCTTTATTGGCACCCGCTAACATAGAGTTTAATATTATAAATACACATTCCATTTGGTATGAGCCACTGCAGCTCCCAAGCCTTATGCCAGCCTGTTTCCATAATTTGCTTAGCATGTTATTACTTGCACAATAACCTCAATGAGTCCATTGTGATCAGTCTTTTTTCTGTCGCGTTGCGCGCCTTCACAATTATGGCACAAATGACAATCCATGACTTTGTTCTCTCCCCTTTTTTCTTCTCTCTTTACCAATTCCTTTAGAGTTACTTTGAGCAGTGCCTTCTTGCTGTAAAGGAGCACTTTCCAGTTGGTATTGCTGCCACGTCTTCTGGTGTACCACGTGATCACTACATGGTAGCTCTCACCCTTCCATGATTTACATGGGTGAACACCCCATACCTCTCCTCAACCTATATCAATGTGGCAGCAACAGGTTTCCAAGCCCACTCGCCTTGGCGCACACCATGCATTCAAATTATACAGGGGGTACCTCGGCTATAACAAGCGGGGTCTCCTGACATACCATCTCTTTGACTCCCATTGAACTGTACTGTCTTTTTCCTGTCCCATCCCGACCGCAATTGACTACCTTGAACCGGCTAAAGGTACCATTTCATATGCAAACCCTCCTGGTATCTTTTTATGTGTAACTAGGACTACGTTCCAACAAGCTTAATTCATTTACACATCAACCGGCCTTACAGATATTTGGGACCTAGTTGCTGTTGGCACTTCACACTGCTCCATGCTGAGATGAATCTTACACACCATTCCTTGATAATCCTACAGAATATAGGTAACCAGGGTCACATTACCTGCAGTGTAGCATTTCGACATTCAGGTGTTTTTTTAACTGCTTGTTTTCATTTCTGGTGCTTTGTAGCAGTTTTAAGATCTTCCTAGAGTTTCTTGTTCCTCAAATGAGTGTAATTTCTGGTATTAATATGTTTCCTTCATCTTCCTTGCTTGATTTTGCACGTGCAAAAGTGTCACTCATAGTTATTGAATGTCACCCATAATTACACTGAAATTATGAAAATGTCACACATTAGCAATTTGAACCCCTGTCAGCTAAGGCAACGCAAAGGATAGGCTTCAAGTAATAAATCTGTAGTATCCTGCATTTGGTAATGTTATGTATTTTACTCCTCCTGCTCAGCCAGTGCCTGTGCTCTGTACCAAATAGAATGTTGGAGTCTTGATGTGCCGCCCTCGGAATGTTGGGACATTGAGAGCCGAAGTGACAGCTGGGCATGGGCTGAGCAGCAGACAGGCTGCTCCTAGTGGGGCTCTAATCTACTACCTTAACTACTTGATGTTCTGGACTGTACTACCTGTTAACTACTTGAATAAAACATCCTGAATTACAACCTCCTGTGTGGACCTTCATCACTACATATTTTGGCGGCGAGAAATCCTTACAAGTTTCCATTGGGATCCCGAGCCTCTGGCACGTTTAATGTATGTCATGGTTTGCCAGCCTAGCAGTAGGAACAGTGTAAACTGAATGATAGCGCGATCACTTAAAACCTTGAATGGTAGACCTGTATAACCAAAGAAATAGCTCTGCTCTCTGATGCCTTTGAATGTGAGATACACCTGCTGCCTTTGGACTGAATTTGTCACTTTTACGGAATGGCTCTACTCTCTGCGTCCAGAACTAGTGCATTCTAAGTAAGTTGAGAAATAGTTCTTCTGTCTATTGCTTAAGGTTGTAACCTATGAACCATTCAAGTGTTCACTGTAGTCTGAGCAGCCTTAAAGATGGCTGTGCTGTCTAAAGTAAAAGGGACAGATTTATGAACACTTTGAGCTGGTGCAAAGTCACAAAAAGTGAAGCAAACCAGTACAAAATGTTGATTAACAAAATTCCAGGGAAAACAGTTTTTGTACTAGAAAGTAGCCTGTAAATTAATACAAATACCACTTAGTGCTGCTCTGCATTACTTTTAGTCAATGGTACTCCCTTAGGGGGAAATAGGCTTTCCCATGTTACCACCAATGATTATTGATGCAAAGCCCTCTCTGCTAAAAATGGTAACCACAGCTGTGTGTCACAAAAGCCCTTCTCCTTGAGGCAGGTGCTAGGAATAAGAAAGAATTTGATTTCTCCTAGCCTTTCCAACATTGCCATGTCTGCCACACTGTACAGCACACTACGATGTAGTAAATGTTTTAAAGTAAGTCTGTGGCCCTGATTAGAAGTCTAGGTGCTATTTCTTGCACCTGATAAATAACAATACCACGATGTGCCTTATTTATTGGGTGTAATAAATAACGCCTATCACAAATTGGTGGGGAATAACATGAAGATTTTCGTATTTAATGCTTCAAAATCTACATGATATGATAAATATCATATGCTTTTCCCCCTTCAAATTTCAGCAGATTTGGCCTGCAGAAATGTAACAAGGGTTGAGGTATTTATTGCATCTGATAATTATCAGATGTGTGAAATACCTACCAAGTTGTAATTCCAACCTATGCCATAAAAGGGGTTTACGCATGGCTCAGAATATACTGACCAACTAGTAATCAGGGCCAAAGCATTGCATCTTGTACTGGAAGATTATTCTTCCAGTACAAAACATATGCTAGAAATCACATTCACACCTTTGCCCCATGGCGGCTTTGTAGATATGCCCCTGCCCTTTTTTTTCCCCTTGAGCAACAGTGCACAGAAAATATGGTTGCTGTGCTGCATTACACAACTTTTTAATGAATTTGCCCCAGAGGGTAGCAGTTCGATAGGTGTATTGTGTATGACTTAGCTATGTATGGTTAGCGAAGGCTGATAAACAGCTTCTTTTCTCTATGAAATAGCAGGCCTAAAACAGCTACATTACCCGAGGGAAAGCTTTGAAGTCAAAAGCAAATCTCTTTAAGATTTGTGTAACCTGGGTGATAGGCCTGGTGTTTGAGGCCAGATCGGGTACATTTTGGAATGTCTGCCATTCAGCCTGCTGCTTGAGTTTGGCTTTGTGGGGCCTGAACCTAGAAGTTCTTTGTCCTCACGGTTAAACCAGGTAAATCAAACCATTCTGTAGGAACAAAACCACTCTAGGTTTGCTGTCACAGCTTTTCTACCAGAAACCCTGATTTAAAAATCCTGTGTTTGCCCCTGAATTCCAAGAGCAGTCTTTGCATCTGGGAGGAAGTCATCATTTTGGCCCTGATCAACCCCAATGTTTGCTTGGCACTGATGAAAACTGACTCTGATTGCGCCCTGGGCTCTTCTTACCAGAACCAGGGCCAGTGCTATGCTGTAAAGGTATATGGTGGACCCTTCTAAGTCCCTAGAATATAATAAGGCAAGGGGGATTTAAACTACCTATAAGTTCGACTTTTGAATTAAAAGTACTCCCAAAGTAACCCTGGGCATATTACTCAGCTCCGCCAGTGGGGTGTGCAGAGATTTGCCCTCTCCGCGCTCCACTGGGAACGCGGAGTATAGGGCAAAACTCAGACTCTGCAGCAGAGTAGAGTTAGTCAGCCCACACTACCTGAAAAACAGTTCAGAATATTTTTAAATAAAAAAAACACACTTACCTATCCTAGGGCATCCCAGGGCTGCCCTCCTCCTCCTCGCCGCCTCTCTCTTTCCTACATGGAGTACATCTTGAGAGAACTGTGCATGTGCGTGTGCGCGCGCATGCACATTTCTCACAAGACTCTTGCGAGAACTATGCATGCGCGTGCGTGCATGCGCAGTTCTCTCAAGATGTACCCCACATAGGAGAGAGACGGCGAGGAAGAGGAGGGCACCCGGGGAGGCCGCAGGACAAGTAAGCGTGTTTTTTTAATTTTAAAATATTCTGAACTGTTTTTCAGGGGGGACGGGTGGCAGAGTGGAGCGCAGCTGAGCGTAACAAAGTTCCACAGAGTTTCCCATAGACCTCCACATAGTTTTACTATGCCAGCTCCACCCAGGGTTATTCCAAAGTAGTAATGTACTTTATTGTTTCATATATGCCACCACTAACGTCTTCCCTAGGTGCCCCAGGGGTGGGGTGTCATGGACTTATAAGAGTTAAAATATGTTTATAAGCCCTGATGAGGGAAAACTGCCAAATTTGTTTTCCCCATGGCAGATAAATAGCTCCATAGGGTAACATGAGATACTTTTTTAAGTATAAATATTGACAGGAGCGAGATGAAAATGTCATTCAAGGTATCAAAATGTTAGTTATGATAAATCCAACATCTTGCCACTGTTAGATTAAGTTATTAAACTATCTTTTCTGTAAGCCAAAACCCAGCCTTCCAGCTGCTCTCTCCTGATTGGCTAGCCTCTGACAAGCTGATCCAAGCTCTCATAATGAGGTGTGATGTAGCCTGCATGAGAGACAATGGGTTTCCGGTAGGAGGAGAACTGAAACTGCAGGAGGCAGGAGGGAGGAGAGGGTGGCAAAACAAGTCTTGAAAGGGAGAGTTACACTTTAGGACAGAATCCCACATCCTGTCACATCACCACACAGGAGCCTCAATAACTAGATTAAGGAGAGAAATAAAAAGGGAGTGTTAAGGAATCTTAACCATGACAATGGGGTTGCTTGGCCTGGGCTATCCTCCAAAGAGAGAATTTCTCCATGTTGGATTTTGAGATAATAGTGCTTTTTGGGGCAAGAATATGCCAAACTTTGGAGGGAGTGGTCATACGCATGAGTGGCACTCTGTATCCCATTGGTCAGGGGTGTTCCCCTGCTTGATGCCCAGGAACAAAGAATACATATGGAAGAGTTCCTAAGCAACTCATATCTGCTGCCTGAAACTACAAGGAGAAGAAGGACGCCCTGCTGGAATACTGATCTGCACCCCAAAGATCTGCACTCTGAAGGACAGCACCTCCTTCACATTCTGGGACTACAGCCCTAAGGACGTTGCCTTGCTCCAAGAAGGATTAGGGAGTGGACTGCCTACAGGCTGCAGGTTAACTGAGCTCACTTGCATCATATCCACCCAGAATTCCCTATCATGGAGTTTGTCAAGTGGCCTTTTAAGGATTTGGCCAGGTGCATTGTGGGAATTGTAGTCCCAACCTCCTAAGGACCATGGCAGAGGTTCTAGACCCCTGGATGGGTATTGTGGACACTTTTAACCCCCGGGGAGACCTTCCGGAAGAAGATTCAAAAGTTTGGTGAAGTGTGGGAACTTTTTGGTAAAAAGCTCCATAAGGTAACTGACTCGAGAGTCAAGCTGGTTACCTTCAACCGCAACTCAGCGTGAATTTCAGGGTTGTCCCACTGAAAGCTCTATAGCTCCAGACTTCCAGGATTTAACAAGGGCCTCGAAGAAAGTCAATCCAACAATGTTGACTAGAATCCAGCCTAAAGAGGAGCCTTGCATGACATTGAGAGAAAAAGCTCCAGAAAAACGACTAAATGCGAAGGTAAACTTTTGACTGAGGCCTCCCGCTTAGTGCATCAGACCAGGTTTCGATCGCGGTCAGCCTCAAACCTTGACTTTGTCCCGGTCAGTCGCGACCAGATGTCCCAATTTAGTCCTATATGTTTTTGAGTACTAGGGAGTGTACTTTGGTTAATGTCATTTTGGTGTCTATTTAGTCATAAAAATAGAACCTATTGTTATAAATTGGAGTTGGATTTTATTGTGTTTTGTGTCTTACTTATTTAGTGTATTGGTGTTTTTAAATGCTTTACACACTTGTCTCCTAAGTTACTACTGTCTGCTTGTTGCCTGCAACAAGGGTTGAGCAAGGGAATAATTTATTGAGACCTTGACTGACCCTTTTATTGTGTTTTTGGGCCTTATTACTAGTTGTAAGTCACTACTTAATACTACTAATAATTCAATTTCCAACAGCATCCAGCTGCAAAAACTGGAGCACTTCAGACCTCTCAGGTTATCTGATTCCATGCTGAATAGATAAACCTGTCCAGTATACCGCTTTGTATTGTGGTATTTGGAGTTTGAATTTTTAAAAAACATTAATAGGATTGCAAACAACAGAGTGCAAGGAGAAACATTTGGATGGATGAGCAACTTATATGAGAAATTGGGAGATGTGAAGCACTCCTACTGTATGAATATGTCCTGCCTGACAAGCTGTAGTATCTGTTCAGTGTGGAATCACGTCCAGCCCTAGTGCACATACTCTATCATGTCCAAGCACCACAATGGCTCACTGGAGGACTCACCATTATATCAAACTCCATCACTTCTACATAGAAAAGGACACCTGAGGCAGGAGGCAAAGATATGACATGATATTTCCGTGCACAGGTTTAGCTGAGTCGGTGTGGTGCAGTGGAAGTACAATTATCACTTATAATTGTTTCGGTCTGCCATCGACCCATACTGTCCCTACTCTATGCAGATGACGCAGTGCTTATGGCCAGCACCCCGCTGGCCCTACAGTTCCTACTCACTACTGAATTTGTTCATTATATGCAGAACTTGGGTTACAAACTAATAGAAGTAAAACCTTTGGTATGAAAGCGTGTAGAAGAGCAGCAAAATGCGATAACATTCAAATTGAGAACACCATCATATAACATACATCTTCTTTTTCCTATTTAGGGATACTATTTGATCGGGAGGGGAATAGGAGAAGTGCAGTAAATTCTAGAAGACTCCAATTTGAAAAAATCTATTATGGCCTTACGCAAACTCCCTAGGAAACTGAGCACTAAACATCCAAGAGAGATACTGACCATATACAATTCTAAATATCAAATGAGCACTAAACATCCAAGAGAGATACTGACCATATACAATTCTAAATATCAATCTATTGCCATGAATGGTTCCGAGATGTGGGGCTATGCAAATGTTGATTCTTTGCAGCTGACAGAAAATGCTATTTTAGAAATCTTCTTGCCCTTCCTAAAAGCTGTTCTACTTTTGTTTGTCAATCGGAACTGGGTGCACCATACCTAGCAGATGTGATAAAGTCCTAGCCAGTTATGCTTTGGCACAATACTTGGTCATCTGACTACAAATAGCTTAATCGAGCCATTGAGAGGGATTTTCTTGGATCAGTGTATGTTTTAAAAATGGCAAAAAAAATTGGCGTTTTTCTTTGGAACGAGGGTCAGGCAAATGAGGACAAAAAAAAATGGCTAAAGTACGTTAATCAATTCCTAACTGATATTGGCCACCCTGGATATTTTGAACATCCAGAAACCCTCATTAGTATCCAGTGAAAGCGCTAAAGCTAGAGTGTTTATCACTGCTTGAGGAATTGAGGTTGTCTGCTGAATTGCTTAAAAAACAGACTATTCTGACCACCTTTGATAAGCAACCTTACTTAGCAAATGTGCTTCATGCCTAACACAGATTTGTATTGACATGCTTTAGCCTAATATGTTTCACTGTCTTACTAGCTCCATGTTAGAAATGGGGGTCTCTAGTTGGCAATGGTTTGCACTTTTGTCCAAATAGGGACCCTTGCTTCTAGTCAGGATAAGGGGGATACACTCTTAGATAGCCCCTGCTCATCCCCTGGCTAGCTTGGCATGAGCAGACAGGCTTATCTCAGAGGCAGTGTGTAAAGCATTTGTGAACACGTACAGTAGTACAGTGAAAACACTACAAATGGACACCACAGAGTTTAGAAAAATAAGTAATCTTTACTAGATTTAACACAAGACCAAGCAACAACAATCCACAATATAATATCAAGAATATGACTTTAAAATGGTAGAAAAAGCTAAGTTCAATGTAGATGGTAAATGCAACACTTACCTCTCAAAGTACCTTGGATGCGTAACGCAAAACAAACAAAAGGGTCGAAGGGAAGGTGATGCGTTGGTTACTTGCTTCGGGGGAGGTGATGCATTGGTTCCTTACAGCTGCGTAGGGAAGGTGATGCTTCGGTTCCTTACCAGAGAGGAGGTGATGCGTTGGTTTCTTAATGCGTTCTGGTTACGATGCAACAAGATGGCGCCTCAATGCGATGCGACGATCCAGTGCGATACAACAAAATGGCCTCTTAGATGCGATGAGACCATGGGGATGCGATGCGTGCACGACCGACGGCCAAGTGGCGAAATCAATGAACTTTGGAGACACGACAGGCCCTGCGACACGGTTCTCCGGTGAAGCGACGATGACCTCTGTGGCGGCGGCATGCATCTCCGGTGATGTGACAAGCTTCATCTGCAATGCAACGGCGAACAGCTGCGGCGGCAGCACACTTCTTCGGCGATGCAACGACAACTGCTGCGGGTGCGACATGCTTTTCCTCATTGCTTCGCGCTTTCAGCTTTCAGCGACACGCAGTCTCTCAGAGGGCCCAAACAACAGCAGGAGCCTCACTGCAGGTAGAATTCCCTGCAAGGGAATTCAGGGGGAGCTGGTGGTGAAGTCACTGTGTCCCTGAGACTTCAAAACAGGAGGCAAGCTCAACTTCAAGTCCTTGGAGATCCTCCTCAAGATGATTAAAGTACACACAAAGTTCCCTTTCTCCTTTCCTTGGCAATAAAGTAACCACTACAGGCCAACCCCAACCAGGAAACAACACAGGGGCAGGCTCCTCCTTCAGCTTACTTGGTTCTTCTCCTTGGTAATGGTTCGTCTTTATTCCCAGAAGTGATCTAAAGTTCTCGGCCCCAAAATTTATACTGCAAAATCCTTTGTTCTCTAAAGCCAGAGAGTGTCTGTACCTAGTCAAAACCAGTTCTGTCCTCCTGGGAGCAGCTTTCTGACAGGCGGTGGAGACAGCATTATTTGAGAGCAGACCTGGCTCAGGTAGCTGAAAGGAAATCTCCTCCCCCTACTTTCTATTATATGAGGGCGCAGGTCAGTGAAAGGAAATCTCTTCCACCTACTCTCTATTCAATGCAGGTCCTATTCAGCCCAGCCCTGACCCATCAGACTGCTGGAGCCAAAACCCTCTCTAGCCCCCTGTCACTCACAAACCAGACATGGAATACACAAACCCAGAAGATACATACAGAATACTTAGGCAAAAAAATACCTATTTTCTAAAAGTAGTATTTTCAAACACAGAATGTAAAAATCACCCTCACTAAAAGATGTATTTTAACATTCCGAGTTCAGGCATACTAATCTCGAATTTCTACTGTGTTCCCTGGGTCAGATAGGATTATAAGATGATATAATCAAACTGCTCATTCTGGCCTACGGGAACAGATAGCCTTGCATTAGTGAAAAACGAAATTGGCAGTAATTCACTATCAGGAAATGCTACACACATCAGAGCATGTCCTACCTTTCACATACAATGCACCCTGCCCACAGGGGTACCTTGGGCCTACCTTAAGGGTGACTAATATGTAGAAAAGGGAAGGTTTCGCGACTGGCAAGTGTGTGCACTTGCCAAGTCGACATGGCAGTCCAAGACTGCACACGTGCTCTGCAATGGCAGGCCTGAGCCACACTATACAAGCTGCTTCTGTGGGTGACACAAACAGTGCTGCAAGCCCACCAGCAGCATTTGATTTACAGGCCCTGGGCACACATGGTGCACTGTACTAAGGTCTGACAAGTAAACCAAATAGCCAATCAAGGAGTCACTAATCCATTACAACAATTTTACAGGGAGATCATGTGCAGTTTAGCACTGATCAGCAGTGGTAAAGTGCCCTGAGTCATAAAACCAACAAAAACAGGTCAGAAAAAGTCTAGGAGGAAGGCAAAAAGTTCAGGGATGACCCTGTAAAAAGAGCCAAGTTCAACAATACCATAACATTAACAATTGGTCATGTGATCTAATGTAGTGTCCCTGGGATAATCTACCAAAGCAGTCCACTATGCACATACTGATATTCTGTAAATGTACTCAGATGTGAGGCATTTGTTTATTAATCCCTAACTTTAAAGAATGTCGACCAGCCTTTTTCTATTTACAACTATGACTTTGTATGCATGTGTTGTTTTATCACACTTTTTATGGGGGTTATTACACGGAGGAGGTTGTTATCTAGGGAGTAGATCACTATTGGTTCTTTTTAAGCTGCATCTGTATCACTATTAATTCGTTTTTTAACTGTTTTGTTGTCTTTAATTCAGAATTTTGTATTTTCTTGTGTATGCTTTTATGTTTCACTTTGTGTGATATCGAATAAAGCTTATCTAAGATTTGAGGACTGGAAAATATACTGCAGTGCCCAAGTGCAGCAGCATGTGTGTGATGCAGGGGAAGTACAACCCTCACTTTATCATGCATTGCACAAGTGCTGAATACTTGAGAAATGAATATGATACTACAGTGCACAGGTGCAGGAGTAAGTGCATAGTGCAGAGGAAGTACCATCCTCACAACATCATGCAAAGCGCAGGTGCTGAACACTTGAGGGCAGGACGTGACACTGAAGTGCACAAGGACAGCAGAATGAGTTTGGTGCAGAGGAAGTACCGCCCTCTCTTTATCATGCAATGCACATGTGGTGAACACTTGAGGACAGGACATGATTCTGCGTGGAGAGATGCAGCATAATGGGTGTGTCACAGTGGAAGTACCACCCTCTATCATGCAATACAAAAGTGCTGAACACTTGATTCAGGACATGATACTGCAGTGTACAGGTACAGCAGAACGTGTTTGGTGCAGGCAAAGTTCCACCCTCACTTTATCATGCACAGGTGCAGCAGAATGTGTGAAGTTAAGATGAAGTACCATCCTCACACCATTATGCAACACACAAGTCCTGAACACTTGAGGACAGGACATGATACTGCAGTGCACAGGTGCAGCAGAATGGGTGTAGTTAAGATGAACTACCATCCTCACACCATTATGCAACGCACACGTGCTGAACACCGGAGGACAGAAGATGATGCTACAGTGCACAGGTGCAGCAGAATGTGTTTGGTTCAGGGGACGTAGCACCATCGTGCAATGCACATGTGGTGAGGACAGGGCATGATGCTATATTGCACAGGTGCAGCAGAATGTGTTTGGTTCAGGGGACGTAGCACCCTCTCTTTATCGTGCAATGCACATGTGGTGAGGACAGGGCATGATACTTTATTGCACAGATGCAGCAGAGAGTGTGTGGTAAAGGGGAAGTACCATCCTCTCTCTATCATGCAATTATAAGTAGTGGACACTTGAGAACAGAACAGCAGGGGCCTGCCCTTTCGATGACCCTGGAAGTGCACTACATACTGTATCCCATCCGCATTCAAAGCAGAACCTCTGTAGACACAGCACATTGGCAAGCTTAAAGAACAAGGAGGATCATTCTATGCCTCCTTACGTTTATTCTTACGGGGGGCTGTGACTCCAGACGATCAGGACCTCATCCACACGATGCTGACGTCACTACGAGTGGGCAGGAACACAGATACCAATATAGACTGACCTAGGTCTCCTCTGCTCTCTCTCCACTCCCATGTGGCCACCTCCCTGTCTTATCATTTATCAATGTTTAATTGCTCAAAACCTTGTTCCTTGATTTTTGGCTAAGACAATCACAACTCCCTGCTGTGCTTCACATGCTTTTCACCGCATGTATACTCACGAGAGTGCATGATTGGATACCTGCAGAACCCACCTTAGTCCTGCTTACACTTGTGAATCTATTTCTAGTCTTTGACCTGCAGTAGTGCTCCTCTGGGGATCCTTGGTTTCAATGAGGCCAGCATTTGGAATCAAAGTGTCACCTTCGCTTCGCATTCTTTATTGGTGGATGTTTATTTATCCCTCAACTTCGTTTATGTAACTCTAGCACCGTAGGTAGAACTCTGTCTTTTTTGGTCTCACCCAGTTCTAGCTGTGCGTTGGAAATACACCTATAGACTAAAGGCCTGATTCACAAAGGGAAATGTGCACCTTTGTCTAAGTTTTTCATTGTTTCCCATTCACAAAGGTATTTTACGAGTAGTATCTTTAGGACTGCGGAGAGCCCCCAGTTAGAAAGATAGAACGGTCCTTTCTTCCTATGTATGGAGACTCCACACTCGTAAAGGCACTGCTCCCAAAATAACTCTGTGAATAGCAAACAATTGAAAACATAAACAAAAGTGTATGTTCACCTTTGTGAATCGGGCCCTTAGAGTGAGCTTTGTGTCCCCTCCCTTGCTTAGGATTCAGTGCCTGCTATCTCAGTTCCCTGCTCCTAATTTAATGGTTTTTCTACCTATTAATGGGTTTGCCACACCGAGGAGCATTGCGGTCTCACCGTGCTTTGATTAGGTGACTTTGGGCCAGATGTAGGTAATTCATAATTACCGACTCTTAAATACCGAATTTTACTGAATCGGAATTTAAGAGTCAGTAGATATGAAGGGGGGGAGATGTAGGTAATTCGAATTTGAGAATTACCGAATCGGTAGGATTCGGTATTTACCGATTTGTTAAATACCGAATCGGTATTGCCCATTGATTCCTATGGGCCATGAAGCCCATAGGAATTAATGGGCAATACCGATTCGGTTTTTACCGAATCGGTAAATACCGAATCCTGCAAGGGTGCAGGGGGTGTCACTTTGACACCCTCTAGCACCCCAATCTCGGACTTGTGTGCCATGTGGCACACAGACATGTCTGTCTGTCACATTGCAGAGGTGTGCCTGCACAGATGTGCATGCACACCTGAATTCTGTATTTTACCACCCAATTGGATTGGGTGGTAAAATACCGATTCTTAAGGGCCTGTGACACTCTTGAGAGTGTCACCTACATGTGGATTTACCGAATTGGTAAAATTACCGATTCGGTATTTTACAGAATCAGTAAATTTACCGAATCGGTAAATTTACTGATTCTGTAAAATGATGGCCCCTAAATGCCAAATCCTAAATACCGGTCGGTAACGGCCGAAATTGGCCGTTACCGACCGGTATATTCTCTCCTACATCTGGCCCTTTGTGCCTTCCACAGCTGACATCAGACCTTGTGCTGCAGTTCCTGAGAGAGTGTTTTGTCTCAGTCACTTCAATGCTCCTCCTCTCCTTTTCAAACCCACTCTCTTTATTACAAAAATTAGGACATCCCAGAGCTTGTCTCTCCTGACAACTCACACTTTGAGCGCCACCCGCCTCTCTCTGTATGGGCACATGGCTATCTTAAAAGGTTTTTTAGTTTTCAGTTGACTTTTAATAGTGTATATAATCTCTGTAAAGTGTTATGTTTTGGGGGAAGGGAAGCATTGAAATGGTAGGAAAATATATCTTCACAAGCCATTAACCACTCCTCATGCCATACCCTCATGGCATCCTCTTGGGTATATAAATTAATAAAACACTGGTAATCATGTCATTATTTGCATTTGTGATAAATCCCCGCCGTGGCCTCTATTGGTGAACAAGCTCTAGTATATTAAAGAACATTGTCTATCAGAGTCTCACATGGTAATGTACCTGTCTGTCATTTGGAGGGCTTTCTGAAACCTCTGGTATGTGATTTTTCAGCAGTCTTTTTGAAAATGTGCCAAAACGTGTGCCCAGTTTTTCAGCCATCGCTGTTTGTTTCCTTTAATGGTATATGTGATTTTTTTCATACCCAATATAAACCACAATCGCTGGTACTAGTAGTGTAGGTGTGGTGTCAATCTGAACCCCACTTGGATAGAATGCCCTGTTCGGCTGCTAACAGTAGAGGCTGCTACCAGATGGGGGTGGTGAGCCTGGGGGATGAAAAACAAATAGGACTTACCTGGAACGGCGTCTCTCCTCCGTCCTCTTCCTTCTTCCTGTCTCCAGTCATGACCAGCAGCAGGAAGCACCCTGGCACACTGGCTCCCCTGAGCCAATCACAATGCTGCAATGTATTATGAATGATGAATCCAACACAGCTGTATTAGAACACGCTCTATCCTGAACCCAGTACAAAGCGCTGAAGAGACAATGTACATTCACCTACTCCCCACTTGGTTCTCTCCTCTCTGGTGACCTCATAGCATTCCACAGCCTGAGTTGGACATGAGCCTTGGAACTCCATGAGCTCACCAGCAGGCAAAAGCTTACCCAACATAACACTTCCCCTTCCCAACAAACCAGAAAAAACTAGACTAAAACATCTAAATTCCCTAGTCAAATACAATAAGGTATGAAACCCCTTTTTTTATACAGTATAAGGAAATACAACATAGCCAAGCAGCCTTTGGAAATGGCCATACGAGTTAACACAATCAATTAATTGTGTATATGTGTAATATAATCTTCCAAACGTTTAGGTTTGACACAAGTCCATCCAGCCCTAGTTACCTCCCCACCCTTGGTCATTTTTATACTTGTCTGTCCTTCACCCTCATAACTTGCACTAACTCCCTGTGATGTAGGAAAAGGTTGTGCACACTCCTCAGAATCTTGTGGTTATTGGACATGTAAGGGTGGTTTGCCATCTCTCAGCCCCCTGTAGGGAACCACATCTTCAACCCAATCATAATTTTTTGTTTGAGCGCCCACCTCAGTGTTAAGACTTCCGTAACTGCTCCTCACTACTCCCTCTGGAACAGCACTGCCAATAACTTTGAACAGTGCTATCCTTTTAGCATGCCACACTTTGCCATCACTGAGCATAGCTGAATTACATAAAATCCTCACTACTTTAAGGGGAGCAGAAAATGTACTTTCTCCCTTGCGTGTCAACCACCCTTTCTTTTCTTTTACGACATCACCAACATGCAAACACACCTTTGTTGCCCAATGTGGTTGGTCATACTTGTGATTCATTTCAAGGGAATCACTCACTCTTTTTGCTGACCATGAACAGTCTTCATACAATTCAATCACCCCAAACCATCTTTTGTGCGTGGTGATCTTCGTCTCATCAACTTGAAAGGGGAATGCTCAATAGACTCACACTGTATAATTCTCTGTGCCCCCACAGTCGAATGTATGACATTACTACACATACAATTACAATGCATGCCTTTACAATGCAGTTTTTACATTGCAACATCCTTTACAACGCATTCTTTTAGATAGCATGCCATTACATCGCATTTTCAGAAACTACCTTTACAACGCATTCCAATCAGATCGCATTATACCTTTACAATGCATACCATTACAATGCCTACCATTACATTGCATTTAAGGTAAGTGTTGGATAGTATAGGGGTAATAATTACTATTCCAACTCCAGTGAGTGAAACAGTAGGGTAAGTGTTGGATATTGTAGGGATAAACATTACTATTCTAACTCCAGTGAGTGCAACAGTAGGGTAAGTGTTGGACAGTGTAGGGGTAAAAATTACTATTCTAACTCCAGTGAGTGCAACAGTAGCGTAAGTATCGGATAGTGTAAGGGTACTATGCGTTGTAATGGTATGAGTTCTAATGACTTGCGATGTAATGCCTGCGTTGTAGTGACATGCATTGTAAGGACATGCGTTGTAGTGACATGCAATGTAATGGCTGCGTTGTAATGACATGCGATGTACAGGATGTTGCAATGTAATGACTCCTTTGTAAAGGTAGTGTGATGTAATGACTGGGTTGTAAAGGTTGTTCCCCCCCCACAGTCTTCCTTAACTCGTCTTCCTGATCCATGTGATTGCTGGTTGCCAACTCAATAATCCTCTTTATCACCCTGTTAAAGCGCTCAATGCTTCCATTTCTTTCTGGATGATGAATGGAAATAGTTCTACGTACTATCCCTGTTTCCTTTATGAACTGTTTGAAAATCTCACCTACAAATTGTCCCCTTTTAACTGAAATCAAATCGTTCATCAAGTCTTCACGTCTGAAAACTTCTCCCAAGTACTGCAACAAGTTCTCTGAGTCTGATTCTGCCCTCTAAACCATCTTGACTTTTGGCCACATAGAGAAGTGATCAATCAAATGTATTTTTGAAACCCATTGATATCTCTCACTGGGCCAAATATACCGATTCCAACTCTTTCCAATGCATGCCTGGCATAGCAATGGGGTGTAAAGGTGGTTTGTAAGTAACTAAACTCTTTTCCGAATTAGTGCACTTTACACATTCTCTGATAACCCTCTCCATATCCTTGTCAACACCTGGCCTCCATTGTTTAATTCTGCACTCACTCTTCACAATCCCAAGGTGTCCTTCGTGACACAAGTTGATCACCATGTCACGAAATGCTTCAGGAGGAATCCACCTGCCACTTCCGAGCAACAAACCTTCTTCTACAGACAATTCATTCCTTACCTCCCAAAAAGGAACCAGATATTTACTTAAATGAGCTTTCTCTGGCCATCCACTATGAATATATTCATCAACCACTACTAATTCCTCATCCTGAGAAATGCTCTCAATCCATTCTACTTGAGATAGGCTATGTAACTCTTCTCCAAAAATTGTCACCACCAACCAATCAACCCACTCGTTCTTAACCTTATCAATTACTGGTAACAGACATCTGCTTAAGAAATCTGCAATTCTGTTTCATATGCCTGGCACATACTTAATTTTTTACACAAAGTACAACATTTGCACAGACATGCGTGAAGTCCTGGGAGACACATTATTCAATGCAACTACGCACTCTGTCCCATCCTCCTGCACTTCGGATAAATCAACACCCAGTCCTCTACCGCTGGCGTCCATAGGGATAAAACTCTTGAGTTTAGATTCAAAACCTTGAAGTGCGGGTGCAGAACAAATATCCCTCTTGATGCCTTCCATACTGAGCTGGCACTCATTGGTCCATCCAAATTTGCACCCCTTTTTAAGCAGCTAATGCAAAACATTTTGTCAGAAAAATTGTAGACAAACTTTGAATAACATTTGGCCAGACCTAAGAAAGATCTGACTTCATCTTTGCTCTGGGGAACAGGTGCTTTCTGATGGCATCCACTAATTCAGACTTGGGACAGATCCCTAGGGAACTTATCTCGTGCCCCAAGTATGTTACACTTTTCCATGAAACTTGCATTTGGACTCTTCTGCTGTCAACCCATTCAAATCCAATGTCCTAAGTATTTCCAACAAAACCTTATCATGTTTCTCTTTATTTAAGCCCATGATAAGAATATCATCCTGAGAGAAGACCACATTCTTCATGTCCTTAAAGACCAGGTGCATGAGACGTTGAAACATCGCAGGAGCTGATTCCAACCCAAAAAGAACTTGTTTGACTGGAAAATATCAATTGGGGTAATTAAAGATGTACAATGTCTGCTGCTCTTATGCAGGGGCACCTGGTGGTATGCAGAGGTTACATCTATTGTGGAGAACAACTTCATGTTCCTTGTGACTGACAACAATTCTGAAATTCTGGGGAGAGGAAATACATCTACATACATGTCCCGAGCAAACGGATCCAGCCATTCACCTTGCGTGCTACGGCAAGGGGAGCAACTCAATCTAAGGACTCAACACACTCAATTATCTCATTGTCTACTAATTTTAGGATATTACCAACCACCTCCTCCTTGACAGTCATAGGAGTGTTCCTTATCTTGTGAATACAAGGATGTGTGTATTTCTTTAAAAATATTTTGCGAGCGAATACTTCGAGTTCTCCTGCACTCCCAGTAAACACCTTTGGAAACTTGGTTGTGAATCCACCACCCTCATCGCCTTTCTTTTCTTCTACACTTAATACTGGAGCAGGACTGTTATACTCAAGTAGTAAACAGAACTCTCCTTAATCCCACCAACCTAGAATGCACGGTCCAGAAACAGACACATAACAATTGCATTCTGTTCACCTCACTTTAAACTCAAATAACAACTTGCAAAAACCTAGTAGTTCAATGAGCTTGCCTGTATAGCTTACAGGATGCACGTCTGGAGTTTCCAACATCTCACCAATTTTGCCCTTAAACAAATCCACCCAAGTAGTTTAATTGATGATAGTGTACGGTGAACCTGAATCAGCTGTAAGGGTTACTAACACGCCACCCACAACAATCTTACATACTGGCTTCTTCCTTTGTCTGCTCTCTGATCCATTAAACTCCTCATGTAAACAGAGGACTTCGGAGTCTTCAACCTCAAATTTGAAACTTTCCTCCCCATGCTCAAACTGATCAACCACACATTTCTCTGACCTTGACTTCCGACAGACACACATAATGAACTTCCATATGGCACACTTTTGTCTTAAAGCAGGACACCTCTTACCATGTGCCAAATGTGAAGTGCTCCCACACTGGTAACATTTCCCTTTTTAGTCAGAAAATGTGTCTTTCTGGTTTTATTTGTACCCCCCTTTCTCTTTCACATGTTCTTTTAAAAAAAAAATCTTAGTCTGTTCACTAATACGTGACAAATTCTCTTTTACAATTCTGACCATCTACTCACTGTTCTCAGTGTTGCTGAATGCCACCACGGCTTTGGCACTCCTGGAAGTAAGTTCAGCTTTGCTAATATTAGCAGTCTTCCTGTGTAGACTAGAGTCCCCGTGGATCCACAGATTGTCCTGAAAATGAGTGTTGTTGCAGTGCATAACTACCTGGTACCGAATCAATTCTTTTTCTATCATTCCAAATGTTCAAGACAAGGCTAGTTTCCTTAATGCTGCCACATATTCTTCAATTTTCTCACTGGGCCCTTGTTTCGGGTGATAAAAATGTAATTGGTGCACTACTTTAAATACAGTCGGCACAAAATGTGCTTCTAAGTCTGCTATAGCCTGTGTGAACACATTCCCTTCTTCCCCAAGCGAGGCTTCTTCTCTATGCGGTTGTACACTGGTGAACCACCTGAACCCAGACAATGTAAAAGTATTTTTTCTTCTTTTCAGGTGCTAAAAGGTGTATCTATAATTTATAAGATAGTCCTTCCATTCTTCCCATTTTAGACTATTTACTTCGCCATCCTTCACCATAAAGGGTCGTGGGGCAGGGAGATTCATTGTAGCCATCGCCTTAATCTAGACAAGTGACTTATCTCTACAAAATACACTGTAAAGTATGCTCATGGTAGCAAAAGACCTTGAGTAGGGGTAAAAAGCAAAGCCCCCTTCCATTAAAAGATGTGTGAAACAGTGCATACCCCTCCTATACATCTCAAAATAACACAATGCAGCGTTGTGATTGGTCTGAGCGCCATGTTTATGCGCTCAGACGGGAACACGGATCCTGGGCATGTTCCTCACCAGGCTGTGTAATGCAGCCTGGTGGAGAACATGCAAAGTGCGCATGACTGTTTGGCCGGCCCAAGAGAGCCTGTCAAACAGTCATGTGTACTTAGGGAGTGCAAATCACTCCTCCCCCTGCTCTGGCCAGACTTGCTCCGCCTCTGACTGCAATAGGAAAAATAAAATGATAATAACGTTACGTTATTATCATTTTATTTTTCCTTTTGACCAGTGGGAGGCGCTCCTCCGCCTTAGCGGAGGAGCTACACTAGCTGTTAACAGCATGACCTTTAATGGTGTAGTATGTAATTTGTGTGACATTGCTTGAGGCTCAGTATGCTATATAGATAACAGTCTCTCTGAGTCTAGCAAGAAACTTAGGTCATATGTACAAAAAACTAGGAATTGCGATTTTTACGAATTCTTATTTAGGAAATCGCAATTCCTAATGTAAGAAAACTTACAACCTTCAGCTAGTGATACCTAATGGGGTCACATAAACAACTACCTCATGAATAATATTAGGGAAAATCATAATTTGGGACCCATTAGGAATTGCAGCCATCACAGGGATGGGGGCCTGCTGGGATCAGCAGACCACCATGTCTGTGATTGTTTTTTAATAACGCAATCTTTTGTTTTCCTTAAAAGAAAATGGGAGGTGTTAATAAAAATGAAACGTTTTGCTCTTAAAAAGATTGTTTCAACATTCACAAAGGTAAATGGACCCCATGAGGACCACTTCCCATGTGCAAATGGATACCACCACCCTTGAGGTGCAATTCGGTCACAAAACATTTATACATATCACTGCAATTCAGTATTTGGAAGGGATGCTCTAAACACACCCCTTCCAAATACAGAATCGCTAAACACAAATTGTGATTCAGTAACGTTAACAAATCACAATTAGTTTTTTATACATATGAAAAAGCAATCTGCGAATGGGGCCGTTTTTTACCACAAAAATGCTTTAGTGCTTATGCCCCTTGATTCTCAGGGTTTCATGCAGTGTCTCATGAGTGGCAGAGTTTCTCGTATCCCCAAAGTATACTCATAGTATGTGAGTGGTGAGTGGAGTTGGTGAACTATTATATGTACATTAGTCCCAGCATTTTTCAGATCCAGTGTAAATGTTGTTTAAACCAACCGACGATGCTGCTGTGTATGCATGCACATGCAAGGCAACCACATGGAAAAAAGAAGTATTTACAAAGTTAATAATCTGCCACATCATGGGAAAAACTATTGACTTTTTCTCTTTGGGAGAATTATAGGAACATCAGCTGTTTGATGTGGCGGGATACGTGTATGAGATAATTCAGACAGAGGTGGTAGATTACAGAAGGAAGTTTAGGGAAGATATAGTGGTACCCATCCGAAACTGTGTGAATTGTGATGTGTGAAAGACACATGTGGCTGACAGACCTGATACCTACTTTGGAGCATACTGGTCAGAATACCAGAATGGGAGAACCATCCATACACTGTTTCAGTGCTTTATAAAGGTCATCCTGGATACAAGTCAACATTGGGAAAGCAAGAAGAAGGAGATTTAAAAGAAATAATCTTATGAATGTATTTTCCCTCATTCAGTGGCTTAACATTAGCCCCCTTACCTCCCGCTGTGTGGGGATGGCGGCCGAGCTCTCGGGGCCCACTACAGCACTGCAGGCAGGCGCTCATGACTGGGTCCAGGGGCCCCCTTCAAGTTTCATTACGCCACTGCTTGAAATGCATTACAGTGGGAGCAATTTCAGGTGGGACAGGCTAAATTCTAGCAGTTTTGGGCTTCAAAAATCAGGAGTCTCTCGCTTGAATTGGGTCTTTTGGCATCCATTATATTGGCACAGGAGACTCATGGCTAGAAACAACATAGGTTTTTAGCTGAGTCAAAGTCCAAATGTATTATTCTGTGCACACAAGCATCATTTCAGCTGTTTTCTTCGTTTTAGCAGACCTTTCCAAAAAGAACATTAACTCACTGTGGTATTCTAGTGTGAATGAAACTTGTAATACACTAAAATACACACTTGCACTCTCGCGCAGTACAAATCCCCAAAAAGCTATGTCGGAACCGTTGGCCCATTCTTAAAAACACCTCTCTTAAGCCAAGTGTCCACAACTTTCATTTCTATTAGTGAGTTCTTGAATTGGAACATTTTGTGGTAGTTACTTAATTTAAAATGGTTCTATTCTTGATTTGGTATGATTTGTAAATAACATATATAAAATGTAAGGGATTGTTGATGGATGGTTTCTTGCTCTTTTGAAGGGTGGTTGTGGGTTGGCTTGATGATTGGAAGGTGGCAGATGAATGTCACTCCAAGATTGATTACTATGATCCAGGCTACTTCAAAGACTAATGTATGACCCACTGAGATGAGGAATCACATCCGCCTAGGAACATCCTCAAAGCCAGGTATTCACTATAACACATCTCAATATGACAAACATGCCACAGCCTTCTGGCATATAGGCTTCCCACAAACCTTCCTCCTCTGCAGCAGCCGTGGCCTGTGCAGGTAAGAGTAGTGGGACAGATGATGAAGAGAAAAATGAAATAAATATTTAATTTTCCCTAGTCGGCAACTGTCGAAATCCTGCTCTGTAGTACAATGAAAATAAAACAGCAGCTAACAATCAATTTTGTGAATTTCAGCCCAACTATTAAGGGCCCTTTTACAATATCAATTTTATCAAAGGGCCCTATTACTCCTGGCAGCTGATATCTATCTAGGGACATTATAACTACAATTTGAAACAAGTCCCATTACAGTATGGGCCCTCATTTCACCACACCTTGTTCCCCTAACAGCTGACTGTGAAGATCAGAGAGTTCAAATAAAGAATGTGAGTGTTGTTCACCTAGCTTACAGAATGTTCCTGCACTGGGAGGCATGCTGCCAGAGAAAACTGTTTTAAAATCGTTTAGCTTCCTGGATAGAATGCTGAATATGTACATGTAAATGGTTCTGGTCTCTCCTGCTGCATATCTGGGAAATGAATGAGTCCCTAAAACATTCTTCTTTATGTGTTTGTATTATATTTCAAAGTGTTCCCAGTCTGCGAAAATTGAGTAGTGTGTGAGAGCTTTCACTGGGTTTCATGATGTATGCCTCTGTTCTGTTTCATTTTCAATATTACTTTGAAATAATACATTTATTTATTTATCTTTGAAGTTGAAATATAGTTGTTTATAAGTTGAACCATTTTACCAGACAATAAATATACATTTAAGCATGCTTTGTGCATTATTTAGCTCCCAATAAAAGCATTTTGAACTCTGTGGATGTCCATGGAGCAAGATGCAGCTACTGACAAAAGGATGTGAGAGAAAAAAACAGAAATGAAAAGTAAAGAAATTGTTATGTCCAAACAGCAACTCATTTGGAGTGTCTTACTGCCCATAGGAGCTCAGATCTATCCTTTCTAAATATGAGATCTTTCAGCAAACAGTTACTGTTGCTCTCAAAAATTTGAAACCCACATAATTAAATTGAAACATTATGAAGCCTAATTTGTTGTCGGGCGAAATTACTTCTGCCCGACACCAACTCGGTCCTGGGATCGACCTACACTTGGTCGGCGGTCCAGACCGACTCATTTCAATGCGAACGAACACTGTTCGGTCGCATGCTCCCTTTCTTCAATGGGAGCTTGTGTTACGGCCATAAACCATCCATAACACAAACCCCCATTGAGGAAAGGGAGGTGCAGTTCATACCTGCACCCTGTGGCAGGCACCTGAAAGTGCCTGCCACAAGGTGCAGGGATCTGACGCCGTGCAGCAAAGGGGCCCTGCTGGGGGGTCCCCAAACATACTCTCCGACATGGTTTCCATGTCAGACAGGCCGGCATGGAAACCATGTCAGTAAGCGTGTATTGTAATCTCAAGGGCAAAAAGGCTTGCCCTTAAGATTACTAGCCGGATTCTAACTGGTGGACGGGTTCTCCAAGCCCATCGGAAGCCAGCCGGAATGACTGGCTGGTTTACTGTTCGAACGCCTCTATCATAATGAGACAATTGGAAAGTAAACTGAGCTGTCCATAATGATGCGGCCCTAAAGGCTCCAACCGCAGGTCGGTGCCGTTACGGGCCGCATTGTAATCAGCCCCTAAATGCCTATCAAAATGTTGTCATTTAAAAATGAAGGAGGTTTTAAGCACCAATTGACTGGAATCTGGAGAAGCTAGGGCAGTTGGCAACTACCATTACCAACTCTCCCAGGTTCCCAACAGGGAGGGCTCAGGTAAGCCCATGCATGAAGTGGATAAGGGGTTCAGTGATACTGGGGGCAACATGTGACCGGTGCAGAGTAGAAAGCAACAGGTAGGATCCTCCTTTGTAATGGCCGGGTGGATAAGCTTCCATCCAAATGGGCTAAAGTGGTCAGGAGCGGCCCATGCAGGTACGAGCAGTGGGCTGTATGGGAGGGGGGATTTGACAGATGACCATGAGGGAAAATTAAATAAATAATTATTTTCCCTCTTTATCGTCGGTCTAAATCCCACCCTCCCCACCCGGCCTCACTGTCTCACCATTCTTACCTGCATGGGCCGCTACTGAAAGCGGTGGCATTTATCAGACTACTCAGGAAGTGTGCTCCACTCCTGCACTTGGTAGGCAGAAGCAGGAGCTTTTCAATGCCTGAAAGAACCATGCCAACTGATAAGGTAGTGTCCTGGGCAGGTGGCTTTCCTAATTCAGCACTAATGAGCGTGCAGGAACCAATAGAGTAGCCCTCACATGGAGTGAGAAATGAAACAGTAAAGTAGACCCTGATTGGCTAGACCTGTTAAGTGATTACATTGGCATGAAAAATGAACTCCACACAATCATCTTGCTTTGAATTTGTGACTATTTGCATCAACTAGACGTTCTGTGCTGTGAGTTCGCTGTCAAACCTGACAGTCACACGGGGCATGGAGGGGGTCTAAATAACTCTGTGGCATATTATCAAGCAATAGCGATAATTATCGCTATTGCTTGGTTAGAGACAAAAATTTATCGCCGACCTGCGGCGATTTTTATCGCAGATAAACCTTGGTATTACCAAGGTTTATCGCAAATGCGATAAAAAATCGGCTGCAATGCATGAATATCGCTGAAAAGTCAGCGATATTCATGCATTACCGAGCTAATGCTCTTAGCCATGTTATCCACCTCCCATTGGATAACATGGCTAAGAACTGCTCAGGTAAGGTGTTAGCTTTTGGAGATATTCGCGTTTAGCGCAAATATCTCCAAAAGCTGGTAATAGGAGATAGCGATGTTAGCGACTGTTTCCAGTCGCTAACATCTTGGCACGCCCACTTTGCATGTCATTAGTGATAAATATCACTAACATGCAAAGTGGGGCCCAAGATGGTCGCTATCTCCTACTAGCTGTCGCTAACTGGTGTTAGTGACAGCTAGGTAATAGGGAGATAATTTTATCTCCGCTTTCTAGTCTTTTAAAGCCAAAAAAGCGGAGATAAACCCCCTTGATAATATGCCCCTCTGTGACTTGGGACTATTTCACATTTTCCAGGACTCTCCATTTTTAGGAATGGGACCTACAATCTTGCTGCAGCCAAGGATAATGGGGGAGGATAGCAACTTTCTAGGATGGTTGTGGGCTTTGTGCCTCTGTGCTGTCAAGACTGCCTGCCCTCAACCCCAACTTCACATCCTTGCGTTCTGCCCACTTTCTGTTCTAATGTGGATCAACAAGTGTTTGTACTAGCGTTCCTTTCATCTTACCTGATGTCTGAGAGGGCTCGGCAGGTGACTGGCATCGTTGTAAAGGAGTGAAAGGAATCTACACCTAGAGGGAATCCAGTTTCTTTTTTTTTTAATTGTTTTATTGGTTTTGTTGATCAAACATTACTGAAGGCAGATAAGGAATAGCGAATAGCATAATTTGCTCAGCACTCAACCATGTTTCACCATGTTGAGGAACGACAGGTGGCAGGAACAGGTCATCTTGTGTGAAGATACATTCAGTGGCAGGTAGGCTCGGTACTAAACAGGCAATGTCAGGATGAGTATATATTTTTCTGTTCATTTCTTTCAAACATTTCAAGTCTGGGGACTTTATTGTCTGTTGAGACAGCGGCCAGATGAACCTCAACTGCTAATAGCCATTCTCCTACATCTTTGAGCCACAGGCATATCGATAGGCCCCTGTCTCGCTCCCAGTGGATAAGTGATACGTCTCTTTGCCAGACGCAAACCCTTTGCCATTATAGAGTGATGAGTAAGTGGGCTGCAATGTTTTTTGGGCTTGCAGGAATTCTTCCTCGGGAGACGAGTTTATGATTTGTAAGGAGGGGTGTCGTTAATTTACTGCAGTATAGTTTAGAACAAGGCAGAAGACGTGAAAGTGTAGTGCAAACTGGGAGGGATTGAGGCATGTAGAAGATGGAGTGTAACAAGAATATCATTCAAATAAATAGGCAGGAGAGAGAGTAATCCCTGGTTATAAAAAGGTTATTTTCATGCAGGGTTTTTGGAGTGTTGAGGTAGGATGCAAAAGGAGGAAGTTGAAGAGTAGAAAGAAAGGCTTAAAGTTGGTTACCTGTGGGCAGGTGACATGAGTTGTTATGCATTAGATTCAGTGCTTTATTTGAGCTGTTTGTTGCCGCCTGTAGGGGCCACCAGCACTCATTTTTGGAGACCTGCACTTATTGTTCCCCATCAGATATTGACAATGAGCAAAATAGGTAAAAACATACAAAGTGGAAATATGAAAGAAGAGAAGGCAGAGGAAAACGACACAAAGATTTAAAGCAGGAACCTGGAAGAGTGAGATAAAGAGTCAGGCAGGGTTGGTCAAGTAGTGGATTAACACCTTCCATGCTCAGGACGGCTCCCGGCCGTCATGAGCACACGCCCACCGTGATTTATGATGAGAGCCGTCCTGGGTCCCCGAGCGCAACGCCCCGTCCTGCGCCCCTTCGCACCGCAGCGGAATTTGCAACGCGGCAAAGGGGTTAAACAGATATAAGGTAGATTTTAGAATATCATCCTGGGTGTTCGGCATGCTGACATATGATTGCACTGGCCACAGGCTTCTGAGCAGAGTTATTTTTAAATATATAATGAATATTACTGAAGTTGTTTGACTTTACTTTATCTGTTATCATGCAGTACTTAGTTATGTGTCCGGTAAGTGAGCTGTTTTGGTTTGTCTGTTGGGATACTGAGCAGTGGACAATCATTGGGGTTTCCATTAACCATACCGTTATGTGTTTGTTCTGGAAACGATAAATGGGTATTGAGTTTGTAGTGGGATGTGGTTCTCTCTGATGAAGGGCCCTCTTTGTTTCAGCACCTCCAGAGAAAAGACCTCCATGAAACTGCTGGCTGTACTGAAACTTGTAATATGCATAGTGATGCCGCAGCGATACTACCTGCATATTGCATAGCCCCTGACGGCTGTGCCACCACAAGGGAACAGAGGTTACCTGGCAGAGCCGGCAGTCCAATTACGGTCCGACTGTCCAAGTTGTAATTGAGCGGTCAGACCGCCGGTGCGGCAGTGGCTGGACCGCCACCCCCGCACCACCATGGGTGTTGCGGTCCTCGGACCGCCAGACTCGTAATTTGGGCCCTGGGGATTTTCAGTAGCTTTGATCTTTGCAGGTAATCAGTGCCACCAACTGTTTTCTTCCTATGAGCAGGAATTTGTAAACATAGAGCACAAAATGTAAGCTCCTGGGTTTTGAATATGTTGTGTATTGTGCTTGAATGAATTTGGGACTTTAATAGTTTTTGCTGATGGAGCCGGTGTTGCGCTGCATAGAAGGACACGAGCAGCAGTATGCCGTAAGCAGCTGATGCCCAGAGAAGCATACAATTCATTATGAAACACAACATACAATAAAAAAACACAATATAACTTAATGTATAAATATGAGTTAGCTCACAACAACATTTCTCCTACTTTTAACATAACTAAAAGAAAATAGTCAATTTAAAAGCTGCAAATACTAAAAGAAACAAAATAGGAACAATATTAATGTAAAATTAAATCTGAAAGATTATTAGGTGTTGTTATCTTTCTTTAGGATGTCAGTCCTTCAAAATCTGATCCCCATTGTGAGAAAAATGTATAACATCAGTTTCAGAAGTATAGGGATATAAATCCTGTCCCTCTATCCAGGTCGCTGAAAATAAATTTTTGAGAAGGTTTCTGAGGCTGCCACAGAGTGTACACATGGAGATAGCTTAGGCAAAATTAGGGGCAGATTTTATTTCGGATCTTATTAATGTTCGACCCATACCATTATGGATGAATGTTTGGCTAAAAGAAGAACTGAACCTAAACAAATTGATCTTGAATGATTGTTTGACATTGAAATATAGTCTTCATATTCAGTGGATCAATTATGTCAAAAGTACCCTAGTTAAAATGTATATTCCACAATTGGTCTCTAACCCTGAGCAAATTTCGAACCAAGTTGTGGGGTGGGCTAAGGAGGTGTTTCGGATTAAAACACATGAATCAATAATAGTATGATAGCTAATAAATCTGGGGTGCACTATGTTATGGTCAAATCTATGAGTAATATAGAAATATATCTGACTTTAGATATGCCAAATTTGCACAAACTTCTGATATCATAGTTTCGCTTGAATTTGTTTCCCCAATTGTTAGTAGGATGGCATAGACCCTCAGAACTACCAATCTGTACTTCTGATAGGGCCAGGTGAATTCAGAAGGAAAGTGTACCTGCAACCTAGACACAAAATGCAATATTTTGCACACACAATTAGATTGTTTTAAGGTCCTTGCTGCACGGAAATTGTTCTTATGGCCAATGTTTTCAAAATATGATATTAAAAATTGTGCACAGGTTGTAGACCTGTTAAATAAAATGTACTTTCTGGACATAGCATGTGCATTTGGGAGGTTTATGTTTTAAGAAAATAAAAATGTAAGAGTTTATATAAACAGAAAGTTTATTAATCATATTTTATGATAAAATGTACTATGTTGGGATAATGGAATAACTAAGAATATTGATTTATTATGTATTTTTATATTTAATATGTATAGATCATTTAATGACACAGTATTAATGAAAAGATCAAAATGCTGTTTTTTATTTTTAAGGAACAAGGGCCCAAATAAACATTCCATTTGACTTGACCTGACTAGGCCAGTGCAATTGACGCTTTACATTTAGTTTTTTTATGCCATAAGTATGCTTCTCCAAAGCTACTTTTTCCACAGTCTGTTGGAAAATTTCAAAATAATGGGAGTAGATTTGTTGATACAAAGAGACTTATCAGAGTTATCACAAACAGGACATTGTTTTCCAAAGCCTGAGATTTGTGAAAAAGCATGTCCAGAACTATAGCAATGAATGAAAAACAAGATGGCCGCGCCCATTGGGACCGCATGGGTAAGTTTGTGCGATATTTCCCCCGTGAGCACGCAAAAATGGACACGAACACTGAAAACAAGATGGCCTCGCCCATGTACGACCGCATGGGTAACTTCGCCTTCGGCACGCTGAAAAAAAACCAACAAACACGCAAAGCGCCCCGCGAACCTGCAAAAATAAAAAAATCCGCAAATTCGCACAAATTCACGGATTTTGCGTACTGCGAATTCGCAAATTTTGGCCATACTTACCCGGGAATACCAGAATAGGAGAACCATCCATACACTGTTTCAGTGTTTTATAAAGGTCATCCTGGATACAAGCCAACATTGGGAAAGCAACAAGAAGGAGATTTAAAAGAAATAATCTTATGAATGTATTTTCCCTCACTCAGTGGCTTAACATTAGTCCCCTTACCTCCCACGGTGTGGGGAGGGCGGCCCCAAGCTCTAGGGGCCCACTCCAGCACTGCAGGCAGGCGTTCATGACTGGGTCTAGGGGCCCCCCTCAAGTTTCATTACGCCATTGCTTGAATTGCATTACAGTGGGAGCAATTTCAGGTGGGACAGGCTAAATTCTAGCAGTTTTGGGCTTCAAATATCAGGAGTCTCTCGCTTGAATTGGGTCTTTTGGCATCCATTATATTGGCACAGGAGACTCATGGCTACAAACAACATAGGTATTTAGCTGAGTCAAAGTCCAAATTTATTATTCTGTGCACGCAAGCATCATTTCAGCTTTTTTCTTCGTTTTAGCAGACCTTTCCAAAAAGAACATTAACCCACTGAGGTATTCTAGTGTGAATGAAACTTGTAATACACTAAAATAAACACTTGCACTCTCGCGCAGTTCAAATCCCCAAAAAGCTATGTCGGAACCGTTGGCCCATTCTTAAAAACACCTCTCTTAAGCCAAGTGTCCACAACTTTCATTTCTATTATTGAGTTCTTGAATTGGAACATTTTGTGGTCGTTACTTAATTTAGAATGGTTCTATTCTTGATTTGGTATGATTTGTAAATAACATATATAAAATGTAAGTGATTGTTGATGGATGGTTTCTTGCTCTTTTGAAGGGTGGTTGTGGGTTGGCTTGATGATTGGAAGGTGGCAGATGAATGTCACTCCAAGATTGATTACTAGGATCCAGGCTACTTCAAAGCCTAATGTATGACCCACAGGGATGAGGAATCACATTATCACATCCGCCTAGGAACATCCTCAAAGCCAGGTATTCACTATAACACATCTCAATATGACAAACATGCCAGAGCCTTCTGGCTGATATGCTTCCCAAAAACCTTCCTCCTCTGCAGCAACCATGGCCTGTGCTGGTAAAAGTGGTGGGACAGATGATGAAGAAAAAAATGAAATAAATATGAAATTTTCCCTAGTCGGCAACTGTCGAAATCCTGCTCTGTAGTACAATGAAAATAACACAGCAGCTAACAACCAATTTTGTGAATTTCAGCCCAACTATTAAGGGCCCATTGACAATATCAATTTTATCAAAGGGCCCTATTACTCCTGACAGCTGATATCTATATAGGGGAATTATAACTACAATTTGAAACAAGTCCCATTACAGTATGGGCCCTCATTTCACCACACCTTGTTCCCCTAACAGCTGACTGTGAAGATCAGAGAGTTCAAATAAAGAATGTGAGTGTTGTTCACCTAGCTTACAGAATGTTCCTGCACTGGGAGTCATGCTGCCGGAGAAAACTGTTTTAAAATCGATCAGCTTCCTGGATAGAATGCTGAATATGTACATGTAAATGGTTCTAGTCTCTCCTGCTGCATATTTTGGAAATGAATGAGTCCCTAAAACATTCTTCTTTATGTGTTTGTATTATATTTCAAAGTGTTCCCAGTCTGCGAAAATTGAGTAGTGCGTGAGAGCTTTCACTGGGTTCCATGATGTATGCCTCTGTTCTGTTTCATTTTCAATATTACTTTGAAATAATACATTTATTTATCTTTGAAGTTGAAATATAGTTGTTTATAAGTTGAACCATTTTACCAGACAATAAATATACATTTAAGCATGCTTTGTGCATTATTTAGCTCCCAATAAAAGCATTTTGAACTCTGTGGATGTCCATGGAGCAAGATGCAGCTACTGACAAAAGGATGTGAGAGAAAAAAACAGAAAAGAAAAAGTAAAGAAATTGTTATGTCCAAACAGCAACTCATTTGGAGTGTCTTACTGCCCATAGGAGCTCAGATCTATCCTTTCTAAATATGAGATCTTTCAGCAAACAGTTACTGTTGCTCCCCAAAAATTCGAAACCGACATATTTAAATTGAAACATTATGAAGCCTATTTTTATGTCGGGCGGAATTACTTCTGCCCGACACCAACTCGGTCCTGGGATCGACCTACACTTGGTCGGCGGTCCAGACCGACTCAGTTCAATGCGAACGAACACTGGGGCATATTATCAAGGACCAGTGTTAAAATTATCGCCATTTTATCGGCAGGAAACTGCCGATAAAACGGCGATAATGGGCTTGATAATACGCCCTTCTTAATTCCCATAGAAGCCCATGTTCTGGTGTTAACATGGGCTTCTATGGGAATTAACAAGGGCATATTATCAAGCCCATTATCGCCGTTTTATCAGCAGTTTCCTGCCGATAAAACTGCGATAATTTTAACACCGGTCCTTGATAATATGCCCCACTGTTCGGTCGCATGCTCCCTTTCTTCAATGGGAGCTTGTGTTACGGCCATAAACCATCCATAACACAAACTCCCATTCAGGAAAGGGAGGTGCAGTTCATACCTGCACCCTGTGGCAGGCATTAAGGTGCCTGCCACAAGTTGCAGGGATTGACAGGGGGGATTTATAGGTGGCCCCTCGGCCTTCAATCTGACGCCGTGCAGCAAAGGGGCCCTGCTGGGGGGTCCCCAAACATACTTTCCGACATGGTTTCCATGTCAGACAGGGCGGCATGGAAACCATGTCAGTAAGCGTGTATTGTAATCTCAAGGGCGAAAAGGCTTGCCCTTAAGATTACTAGCCGTATTCTAACTGGTGGACGGGTTCTCCAAGCCCGGCGGAAGCCAGCCGGAATGACAGGCTGGTTTACTGTTCGAACACCTCAATCATAATGAGACAATTGGAAAGTAAACTGAGCGGTCCATAATGATGCGGCCCTAATGGCTCCAACCGCAGGTCGGTGCCTTTACAGGTTGCAACGTAATCAGCCCCTAAATGTCTATCAAAATGTTGTCATTTAAAAATGAAGGAGGTTTTAAGCACCAATTGACTGGAATCTGGAGAAGCTAGGGCAGTTGGCAACTACCATTACCAACACTCCCAGGTTCCCAACAGGGAGGGCTCAGGTAAGCCCATGCATGAAGTGAATAAGGGGTTCAGTGATACTGGGGGCAACATGTGACCTGTGCAGAGTGGAAAGCAACAGGTAGGATCCTCATCAAGCTTTGTAATGGCCAGGTGGATAAGCTTCCATCCAAATGGGCTAAAGTGGTCAGGAGTGGCCCATGCAGGTACGAGCAGTGGGCTGTATGGGGGAGGGGGGGGGATTTGACAGATGACCATAAGGGAAAATTAAATAAATAATTATTTTCCCTCTTTATCGTCTGTCTAAATCCCACCCTCCCCACCCGGCCTCACTGTCTCACCATTCTTACCTGCATGGGCCGCTACTGAAAGCGGTGGCATGTATCAGACTACTCAGGAAGTGTGCTCCACTCTTGCACTTGGTAGGCAGGAGCAGGAGCTTTTCAATGCCTGAAAGAACCATGCCAACTGAGAAGGTAGTGTCCTGGGCAGGTGGCTTTCCTAATTCAGCACTAATGAGCGTGCAGGAACCAATAGAGTAGCCCTCACATGGAGTGAGAAATAAAACAGTAAAGTAGACCCTGATTGGCTAGACCTGTTAAGTGATTACATTGGCATGAAAAATGAACTCCACACAATCATCCTGCTTTGAATTTGTGACTATTTGCATCAAATAGACGTTCTGTGCTGTCAGTTCGCTGTCAAACCTGACGGTCACATGGGGCATGGAGGGGGTCTAAATAACTTTGGGGCATATTACCAAGCAATAGCGATAATTATCGCTATTGCTTGGTTAGAGACAAAAATTTATCGCTGACCTGCGGCGATTTTTATCGCAGATAAACCTTGGTATTACCAAGGTTTATCGCAAATGCGATAAAAATCGGCCGCAATGTAAATGTAAATGTACAGGAATTTATATAGCGCAAATCACCGAGCGGTTTCTAAGCGCTTGCTTAGGGAACCCGTCCTGGTATTCCCCTGTGAGATAACCCCGGCAGGGTATCCGCAAGGTGAAAGCCAGGCATCCCGCCACGAGGGGCCGTTGTGGAGATTAAGCAAGCTATTGCCCAGAGTCGCAGAGTGTGAACCCGTGAATCGAGTAGGCACCGGAGCGAGAATTGTCGAGTCCATGGACATTTTTTTAGGACTCAAGACCCCGCCGAGCCGGGAATTGAACCCTGGTCCCGGGCTGACCTCTGCTTCCAGGTCTGCCTCCTCTAACCAGTGAGCCACACTTGCATGAATATCGCTGAAAAGTCAGCAATATTCATGCATTATCGAGCTAATGCTCTTAGCCATGTTATCCACCTCCCATTGGATAACATGGCTAAGAACTGCTCAGGGCAGGTGTTAGCTTTTGGAGATATTCGCGCTTAGCGCGAATATCTCCAAAAGTTGGTAATAGGAGATAGCGATGTTAGCGACTGTTTCCAGTCGCTAACATCTTGGCACACCCACTTTGCATGTCATTAGTGATAAATATCACTGACATGCAAAGTGGGGCCCAAGATTGTCGCTATCTCCTACTACCTGTCGCTAACTGGTGTTAGTGACAGCTAGGTAATAGGGAGATAATTTTATCTCCGCTTTCTTGGCTTTTAAAGCCAAAAAAGCGGAGATAAACCCCCTTGATAATATGCTCCTCTGTGACTTGGGACTATTGCACATTTTCCAGGACTCTCCTTTTGTAGGAATAGGACCTACAATCTTGCTGCAGCCAAGGATAATGGGGGAGGATAGCAACTTTCCAGGATGGTTGTGGGCTTTGTGCCGCTGTGCTGTCAAGACTGCCTGCCCTCAACCCCAACTTCATATCCTTGCGTTCTGCCCACTTTCTGTTCTAATGTGGATCAACAAGTGTTTGTAATAGCGTTCCTTTCATCTTACCTGATGTCTGAGAGGGCTCGGCAGGTGCCTGGCATCGTTGTAAAGGAGTGAAAGGAATCTACATCTAGAGGGAATCCAGTTTCTTTTTTTTTAAATTGTTTTATTGGCTTTGTTGATCAAACATTACTGAAGGCAGATAAGGAATAGCGAATAGCATAATTTGCTCAGCACTCAACCATGTTTCACCATGTTGAGGAACGACAGGTGGCAGGAACAGGTCATCTTGTGAGTAGATACATTCAGTGGCAGGTAGGCTCAGTACTAAACAGGCAATGGCAGGATGAGTACATCTTTTTCTGCTCATTTCTTTCAAACATTTCAAGTCTGGGAACGTTATTGTCAGTTGAGACAGCGGCCAGATGGACCTCATCTGCTAATAACCATTCCCATAGATCTTTGAGCCACAGGCCTATCAACAGGCCCCTGTCTCGCTTCCAGTGGATAAGTGATACGCCTCTTTGCCAGATGCAAACCCTTTGGCATTATAGAGTGATGAGTAAGTGGGCTGCAATTTTTTTTGGGCTTGCATGAATTCTCCCTCGGGAGCCGAGTTTATGATTTGTAAGGAGGGGCGTCGTTAATTTACTGCAGTATAGTTTAGAACAAGGCAGAAGACGTGAAAGTGTAGTGCAAACGGGGAGGGACTGGGGCATGTAGAAGATGGAGTGTAACATGAATATCATTCAAATAAAAAGGCAGGAGAGAGAGTAATCCCTGGTTATAAAAAGGTTATTTTCATGCAGGGTTTTTGGAGTGTTGAGGTAGGATGCAAAAGGAGGAAGTTGAAGAGTAGAAAGAAAGGCTTAAAGTTGGTTACCTGTGGGCAGGTGACATGAGTTGTTATGCCTTAGATTCAGTGCTTTATTTGAGCTGTTGGTTGCCGCCTGTAGGGGCCACCAGCACTCATTTTTGGAGACCAGCACTTATTGTTCCCCATCAGATATTGACAGTGAGCAAAATAGGTAAAAATATACAAAGTGGAAATATGAAAGAAGAGAATGCAGAGGAAAACGACACAAAGATTTAAAGCAGGAACCTGGAAGAGTGAGATAAAGAGTCAGGCAGGGTTGGTCGAGTAGTGGATTAACACCTTCCATGCTCAGGACGGCTCCCGGCCGTCATGAGCACACGCCCACCGTGATTTATGATGGGCGGGAGCCGTCCTGAGTTCCCGAGCGCCACGCCCCGTCCCGCGCCCCCTCGCACCGCGGCGGAATTTGCAGAGCGGCAAAGGGGTTAAACAGATATAAGGTAGATTTTAGAATATCATCCTTGGTATTCGGCATGCTGACATATGATTGCATTGGCCACAGGCTTCTGAGCAGAGTTATTTTTAAATACATAATGAATATTACTGAAGTTGTTTGACTTTACCTTATTTGTTATCATGCAGTACTTAGTTATGTGGTCCGGTAAGTGAGCTGTTTAGGTTTGTCTGTTGAGATATTGAGCAGTGGACAATCATTGGGGTTTCCATTAACCATACTGTTATGTGTTTGTTTTGTTCTGGAAACGATAAATGGGTATTGAGTTTGTAGTGGGATGTGGTTCTCTCTTATAAAGGGCCCCCTTCGTTTCAGCACTGCCAGCCTTTTCATGGAGAAAAGACCTCCATGAAACTGCTGGCTGTCCTGAAACTTGTAATATGCATGGTCAAGTCAAGTCAAGTCAAGTCAGGAATTTGTATAGTGCGCTACTCACCCAGAGGGTCTCAAGGCGCTTAAGGACGAGGGGTACGCTACTGATCGAACAGCCAGGTTTTGAGTTGCTTTCTGAAGGAGAGGTGGTTCTGTGTGAGACAGAGGTGGGTGGGGAGTGAGTTCCATGTCTTGGCCACCAAGTAGGAGAAGGATCTTCCTCCCATGGTGACTCTTCGGATGCGTGGAATCGCGGCGAGGGCTTGGTTGGACGATCGTAGTTGGCGGGTGGGGGTGTATAAGGTCAGGCGAGTGTTGAGGTATCTGGGTCCCAGGTCATGGAGGGCCTTGTGTGCGTGGGTGAGGAGACGGAACGTGATTCTCTTGTTGACGGGGTGCCAGTGCAGGTCTCTCAGATGACCGGATATGTGGTTGTGGCAAGGTAAGTCAAGCATGAGTCGGGCGGAGGCGTTTTGAATGCGTTGAAGTCTTTTCTGCAATTTGGCTGTGGTTCTGGCGTAGAGGGTGTTTCCGTAGTCTAGACGGCTGGTTACAAGTGCTTGGGTGACCGTCTTCCTTGTTTCGGTGGGGATCCATCGGAAGATCTTTCGGAGAATGCGTAGGATGTTAAAACATGATGATGAGATGGCGTTGACTTGTCTGGTCATCGAGAGGGAGGCGTCTAGGATGAATCCCAGGTTGCGAGCATGGTCCATTGGTTTGGGTGCGCTGCCTAGGGCGGGGGGCCACCATGAGTCATCCCAGGCAGAGGGGGATAATCCTAGGATGAGGACTTCCGTCTTGTCGGAGTTCAGTTTTAGGCGGCTGTTCTTCATCCATTCGGCTACGTCTTTCATCCCTTCGTGTAGGTTGGTTTCGGCGGTGGTTGGGTCTTTGGTGAGGGAGAGGATCAGCTGGGTGTTGTCTGCGTAGGCGCTGATGTTGAGGTTGTGTTGGTGTGCGATGGATGCGAGGGGACTCATGTAGACGTTGAAGAGGGTGGGGCTGAGCGATGATCCTTGTGGAACGCCGCATATGACTACGGTGGCCTCTGATTTGAAAAGGGGGAGGCGGACTCTCTGGGTTCTTCCGGCTAGGAACGAGATGATCCAACCCAATGCCTTATCTTGTATCCCGACGTTCCTGAGGCGTTGTACAAGTGTGCGGTGGCAGACCGTGTCGAACGCTGCGGAGAGGTCCAGGAGGATGAGGGCCGCAGTTTCCCCGTTGTCGAGCAGTTTCCGGATGTCGTCCATGGCTGCGATGAGGGCGGTCTCAGTGCTGTGGTTGGCTCGGAAGCCGGACTGTGAGGGGTCGAGGGAACTGTTAGACTCAAGGAAGGCGGCGAGCTGACTGTTGACGGTCTTCTCTATGACTTTGGCGGGGAACGAGAGGAGCGAGATGGGGTGGTAGTTCTTAAGTTCGGTCGGGTCTGCTGTAGGTTTCTTCAGGAGGGCGCTGAGCTCGGCATGTTTCCAGCTTTCTGGGAAGATAGCGGTGTTGAAGGAGCAGTTGATGATGTCCCAGAGTTGGGGTGCGATGACGGAGTCGGCCTTGTTGAAGATGTGATGGGGGCATGGGTCGGTTGGCGATCCAGAGTGGATGGAGTTTATCGAGCGAATGGTGTCATCGGTGCTGATTGGGGTCCAGGCGCGGAGGGTGGTGGTGGGGGGCTTCGGTTCAGTGGTGAGGGGAGTGGGCTGGTCGCCAAAGCTGTTATGTATGTCTGCGATCTTGCTGTGGAAGAACGAGGCTAGAGAGTTGCAGAGGTCTTGAGATGGAGTGATGTCATTGTTGCCAGCGCTGGGATTGGTGAGCTCCTTGACAATGCTGAAGAGTTCCTTGCTGTTGTGGGCGTTGCCGTCCAGTCTATCCTTGAATGCTGATTTCTTGGTGGTGCGGATCAGCTGGTGGTGTTTGCGGGTGGCGTTCTTGAGGGCAGTCATGTTGTCTGTGGTTGGGTTTCTTCGCCAGGTTCTCTCGAGGGTGCGGCAGTTCTTTTTGGAGTTCTTGAGGTCATCGTTGAACCAGGAGGCTTTTTTGCTTCCTGGCTTGTTGGGATGGTTTTTCAAGGGTGCTAGTTCGTTAGCGCAGTGGGTGATCCACTGTGCGAGATTGATGGCTGCTTGATTTGGGTCCGTTGTTATGGCGGGAGGGTTTTGGTTCAGAGATGTGGTGAGCTGGTCGGTGGTAATTTTGTTCCAGCTTCTGCAGGGAACTTGTTGCGGGTGGTGGTGGGTCGTGGTCTTTCTGAAACTGAAGTGGACGCAGCTGTGGTCTGTCCAGTGCAGTTCCGTGACGTGATTGAAGGAGATGTGCTTGCTGAATGAGACGATTGGGTCGAGCGTGTGTCCGGCGTAGTGGGTGGGGGTGTTCACCAGTTGTTTGAGTCCGAGATTGGCGAGGTTATCCAGCAGGGTGGTGGTGTTGTTGTCGTTGTTATTCTCCAGGTGGAAGTTGAGGTCCCCTAGGAGGATGTAGTCATCGGACGGGAGGGCGTGTGGGCTGACAAAGTCAGCAATGTCTTCGCTGAATTATGTGCGGGGTCCTGGGGGTCTGTAAATGAGGGTGCCTCTGAGTGTGGTCTTGGGGTCAGTGTGTATCTGGAAGTGTAGGTGTTCGGTGGCTAAGAGGGTGTCGTCGGAGTTGGTTGAGATGCGGATGGTGTTCTTGTGGACGATGGCGATGCCTCCTCCTGTTTGGTTGATGCGGTCTCTTCGGATGATCTTGTATCCGTCCGGGATGGCTATGGCGATGTCGGGTGCTGATGAGGCGTTCATCCAGGTTTCCGTGAGAAAGGCGACGTCCGGCAAAGTGGTGTCGAGTAGGTTCCATAGTTCAATGGCGTGTCTGTGGACCGAGCGGGTGTTGAGCAGGATGCACTTCAGGTAGCTGTTATTGGATCTCTGTTTGGCGTTTGTGGTTGTGGTTGTAGTGTGGGTCCTGATGCTGCAGAACTTGCAGGGTTGGCAGGTGAAGGGTCCATGGGTACGTCCTGGGGCGGCATGGTGGTAGTCGTGGAGGCGGCCGGTGTTGAGTGCAGTGAGGGTTGCGGCGTCATAAGTTCGGCGAGAGGGATGGCCTTTGCGGGATCCAGGGGTTCTGGTGCTGGGCGCGGTACAGGCGCGGACGGGCGTAGACGGGCTTACCTTTGGCGCACCTTCGGCGCGCATAGGGCGCGCCTGCTGCGCGTAAACAAAATACTGCACAAGACCACATCCTTGGCGAGCTCAGGGGCACAGCAGCTCAGGGGCACAGCGGGCAGCGGAGGCGGCAGCAATCGGGGGTCAGGCACGAGGCGGGTGGAGCGACTGGCTCTGACCAGGTGAGGTCGAGTCACAGCTCCCCGTCTCGCGGATGCAGACCTAGGCTACTAATGGGAGGGAGGAGCAGCTGGGAGGCAGGAGCGGGGTGGCGAGTGGGGAGGGGAGGAGCGGTGATGCAGGAGGGAACGGGGGTTGGGCTGAGCAGCGGCAGGGAGCGGGGTGGAGGGACACAGGGCACAACAAATGGAATCCAGAAACAAAACCGAAACCAGAGAGGCACAGCGGGCAGCGGTGGCAGCAGCAATCAGGGGGCACAACAATTTGAATGCAGAGCAAAAACGAAACAGGCACAACAATTTAAATACAGGGCAAAAATGAAAACAAAATACTGCACAAGACCAGATCCTTGGCGAGCTCAGGGGCACAGCAGCTCAGGGGCACACCAGAGGCACAGCAGGCAGCGGAGGCGGCAGCAATCGGGGGTCAGGCACGAGGCGGGTGGAGCGACCGGTTCTGACCAGGTCAGGTGATGCTGCAGTGATACTACCTGCATATTGCATAGCCCCTGATGCCTGTGCCCCCACAAGGGAACAGAGGTTACCTTGCAGAGCCGGCCGTCCAATTACGGTCCGACCGTACAAGTTGTAATTGGACGGTCAGACCACCGGTGCGGCAGTGGCTGGACCGTCACCCCCGCACCACCATGGGTGTGGCGGTCCTCTGACCGCCAGACTCGTAATTTGGGCTCTAGGGATTTTCAGTAGCTTTGATCTTTGCAGGTAATTAGTGCCACCAACTGTTTTCTTCCTATGAGCAGGAATGTGTAAGCATAGAGAACGAAATGTAAGCTCCTGGGTTTTGAATATTTTGTGTATTGTGCTTGAATGAATTTGGGACCTTACTATTAGGAGTTCTGCATACGCAGCAGTTTGAAAGGATCTTTTTGCTGATGGAGCCGGTGTTGCGCCGCATAGGACATGAGCAGCAGTATGCCGTAAGCAGTTGATGCCCAGAGAAGCATACAATTCATTATGAAACACAACATACAATAAAAAACACAATATAACTTAATGTATAAATATGAGTTACCTCACAACAACATTTCTCCTACTTTTAACATAACTAAAAGAAAATAGTCAATTTAAAAGCTGCAAATACTAAAAGAAACAAAATAGGAACAATATTAATGTAAAATGAAATCTGAAAGATTATTAGGTGTTGTTATCTTTCTTTTAGGATGTCAGTCCTTCAAAATCTGATCCCCATTGTGAGAAAAATGTATAACATCAGTTTCAGAAGTATGGGGATATAAATTCTGTCACTCTATCCAGGTCGCTGAAAATACATTTTTGAGAAGGTTCCTGAGGCTGCCACAAAGTGTACACATGGAGATAGCTTAGGCAAAATTAGGGGCAGATTTTATTTAGGATCGTATTAATGTTCGACCCATACCATTATGGATGAATGTTTGGCTAAAAAAAGAACTGAACCTAAACAAATTGATCTTGAACGATTGTTTGACATTGAAATATAGTCTTCATATTCGGTGGATCAATTATGTCAAAAGTACCCTAGTTAAAATGTATATTCCACAATTGTTCTCTAACCCTGAGCAAATTTCTAACCTAGTTGTGGGGTGGGCTAAGGAGGTGTTTCGGATTATAACACATGAATCAATAATAGTATGATAGCTAATAAATCTGGGGTGCACTATGTTATGGTCAAATCTATGAGTAATATAGAAATATATCTGACTTTAGATATGCCAAATTTGCACAAACTTCTGCTATCATACTTTCGCTTGAATTTGTTTCCCCAATTGTTAGTAGGATGGCATAGACCCTCAGAACTACCAATCTGTACTTGTGATAGGGCCAGGTGAATTCAGAAGGAAAGTGTACCTGCAACCTAGACACAAAATGCGATATTTTGCACACACAATTAGATTGTTTTAAGGTCCTTGCTGCACGGAAATTGTTCTTATGGCCAATGTTTTCAAAATATGATATTAAAAATTGTGCACAGGGTGTAGACCTGTTAAATAAAATGTACTTTCTGGATATAGCATGTGCATTTTGAAGGTTTATGTTTTAAGAAAATAAAAATGTAAGAGTTTATAGAAACAGAAAGTTTATTAATCATATTTTATGATGAAATGTACTAAGTTGGGAAAATGGAATAACTAAGAATATTGATTTATTATGTATTTTTATATTTAATATGTATAGATCATTTAATGACACAGTATTAATGAAAAGATCAAAATGCTATTTTTTATTTTTAAGGAACAAGGGCCTGAATAAACATTCCATTTGACTTGACTTGACTAGGCCAGTGCAATTGACGCTTTAAATTTAGTTTTTATATGCCATAAGTATGCTTCTCCAAAGCTAATTTTTTCCACAGTCAGTTGGAAAATGTCAAAATAATGGGAGTAGATTTGTTGATACAAAGAGACTTATCAGAGTTATCACAAACAGGACATTGTTTTCCAAAGCCTGAGATTTGTGAGTCCATGTAGGGCAACCAAAATACTTCTCTGACATGTTTCTTAGTGAGTGTCTCTCCTAAATGTCCCCTGTGTACCAATTTGATAATGTTGTGTTGAATACCTTTCGGAGGAGTTACACAAACCTCTTTTAAAACCATGTCCCCAGAAGCTGAGATAGATTCTCTAAGTTTCTAAGTAATCTGGGGGCATATTACCAAGCAATAGCGATAATTATCGCTATTGCTTGGTTAGAGACAAAAAATTACCGCTGAGCTGCGGCGATTTTTATCGCAGATAAACCTTGGTATAACCAAGGTTTATCGCAAATGCGATAAAAATCGGCCGCAATGCATGAACATCGCTGAAAAGCCAGCGATATTCATGCATTACCGAGCTAATGCTCTTAGCCATGTTATCCACCTCCCATTGGATAACATGGCTAAGAACTGCTCAGGGCAGGTGTTAGCTTTTGGAGATATTCACGCTTAGCGCGAATATCTCCAAAAGTTGGTAATAGGAGATAGCGATGTTAGCGACTGTTTCCAGTCGCTAACATCTTGGCACGCCCACTTTGCATGTCATTAGTGATAAATATCACTGACATGCAAAGTGGGGCCCAAGATGGTCGCTATCTCCTACTAGCTGTCGCTAACTGGGGTTAGTGACAGCTAGGTAATAGGGAGATAATTTTATCTCCGCTTTCTTGGCTTTTAAAGCCAAAAAAGCGGAGATAACCCCCCTTGATAATATGCCCCCTGGAGAGATGGAGTTACAATTTTCTCACAAGGCCTTAACTAGATTCTGAATTTCTCTCATTTTTTCAACTCCTCATCTTCTTGACAACTCTTCATCTATTCCTCTTTAGATAACTCACCACCACATACAGACAACACATCATTCCCAACCGCGGCCACACATTCTTCAATACTTTTAGAAAAGGACTCTGCAGAAACGTTCAGTATTCTAGATAAACAATTTGCAACACTGGAATGTAAACTGCTGGGAAATTGTATTCATAAGCTTTAGAAAGAATTCTGATCAATTGAGCATATGCCATTACTATTAAGTAACACTAAAAGAGGTTTGTGGTCTGTCTTGATGGTAAATTATTTGCCCCATGGGTACATTTTAAAGCATTCAATCACTCATATTCAGGCTAAAGCCTCCATCTCTAAGGTAGAATTCAGAACAAGAAAGAGGTCTCAAAGCAAAAACCATTGTGTTTTCCTAACCCTGGGATCTCTGATTAACCATCATACCCAAACATTCGGAGCTAGCATCAACAAACAAATAACGAACATTCTTTAGTTAAAAGGGGCTACTGGTAAAGCCTTTACCATTGTATTTCTGAGTCTATTAAATGCTTCCTGATGTTCCAGAGACCAACTGAATTTGACACCCTTCTTGAGTAAGTGTCTCAAGGGTAATGCTATTTGAGAAAACGTATTCATAAATCTGGTCTAAAACTCACACAACCCAAGATAGGATCTCGGTTGGTCTTTGTCCATTGGTGTGTTTAATTGTTCTATAGACTAATCTAAACACGGCTTCAGTGAAATACCCTTTGTCAAAATGGTGTGACTCAAATAATCCTCTTCCTGAGAGAAACATTTGCCTTTCTCCATTTGTAATGTCTTTTTTTTTTTTTTTTTTTTTAATTTGACAAGCAAGTCATGGAGGTTAACATTTTCCAAATACAGAATCAACAAAATAAAATAAATCAAATTCATTTTAGTGCAAGTTCATATTAAAAAAGACGCAAACAGAAGTAGGAGAAGTAATTAAGCGTGAGCGCAAAATCCGTTCCGCTCGTGGATTTCGCGGATTTTCGGTAAATCTGCAATCCGCGAACTCCCGCGAATTTACCGAAAATCCGCGAATCCGTGAGCGGCAGATTCGGGGGTAAACGTTCAAGCCTTCAAGCTTGAAGTTGTTGTTGTAACTATTTTAGGATGGCGCCGGCAAGCTGCCAGCGCCATCCTAAAATAGTTACAAAGTTAGCTTCAACAGGAAGCACAGGAAGCACTAATAGAGAAAATAAAGCAGGTGCTCGAGCACCTGCTTTATTTTATCTATTAGTGAAGCTAATTTAGTAACTATTTTAGGATGGCGCTGGCAGCTTACCGGCGCCATCCTAAAATAGTTACAGGAAGATGATGGATGGACAGGTCACTCAAGAGACCCCTGCGCACATCGGTGCGATTGCATAGTAACACACACATGGTCGCTGGAACTAGTTGAAGCTCAAATTCAGTGACTCATTCATCAGCCCAAAAACAATCGTGAGCGTCGTCGAGGCTGGGCAGGTGTGCCTTCTTCCCAAATCTACCGTCGAAAATCAGCTGTGATGCTGGATAGAGGCCTTTGCATCCTTGACTTTCACGAGCGCAATCCTTGTGCTGTTCCTGTGACCAGGAGCTTCTTTCTCTTGATCTGCTGCTCTGATCAGTCTCTGACCTTTTATACACACAAGAGACATGTGAACTCGCATGGAAGCCCCGTCCCTTTGGCCCCGCTCACACACTGGCGATGTGCACCGTCTTCCAGCCATTTACCCACTATGATGGACAGCTCACTCAAGGGACCCCTGCGCCCTTTGGGGCGATTGCATAGTAACACACACATGGTCGCTGGAACTAGTTGAAGCTCAAATTCAGTGACTCATTCATCAGCCCAAAAACAATCGTGAGCGTCGTCGAGGCTGGGCAGGTGTGCCTTCTTCCCAAATCTACTGTCAAAAATCAGCTGTGATGCTGGAAAGAGGCCTTTGTATCCTTGACTTTCACGAGCGCAATCCTCGTGCTGTTCCTGTGACCAGGAGCTTCTTTCTCTTCATCTGCTGATCTGATCGGTCTCTGACCATTTATACACACAAGAGGCACTTGAACTCGCACAGAAGACCCCCCCATTAAAAAAATCAGCAAAATCTGTGAATCCGCAAATTCGCGGATTTTGCGGATCCGCGAATCCGCAAATTCGCGGATCGTGGATCCGCGAAATCCGCCCATGCTTAGAAGTAATTCCTAGTCAGTACAAATCATTAATGATTAATAACATCGTGAACAGAAAAAGCATCCATGATCCATATCGTTACGAACATTGCAAAAAATTACCCCATATCTTAGCAAACTTTGCTTTTGCTTTAATTCCTCTATTCCTGGCAATAGCATCTTCCATAGTGTAAATTTCATGAACCAATATCCACCATTCGGTCGTATGAGGAGAATTCTGAGAGATCCAAGCCCTAGGAATCACCAGTCTAGCACAAGCCAAGACAATATTTAGCAAATCTTTATAGATAGAACTAACCGGGTATATGGACAATAGTACCACCGCTGCATTTAATGGAAAATTAATCAGTTGATTTTGGGTTAAAATATTTTCTATGTCCAACCAATACTTAGCTAGTGATGGGCACAAATAAATCATATGTATGAGGTCTGCTGCCACCAGACCGCATTTAGGACATTTAGTACGATCATTATTGAAGTTATTTTGTGGCCATTTTGAAATTTTTTATGGAGTATAGTAAAGTTGACTAATCGTCCTGTACGATTGAAGTTTCAAACTGGAAGACTGGACGACTTTGCTGATATTAACTAAGGCAGCTGAGATATTCTGGGCTGTCACATTAGATCCTAAGCCAGCAGTCCATTTTAGCGCCAATCTAGGGGCTTCATCGAAGCTATTTTGACTGAGACACTTGTGTCCCATACTTTTTAATGATTTTCTATTCGCAGAATAGAAACAAGTCCATATATCTGAACTGGTAATTTCTATCAGATTCATCGTACGTATTAAGTAGTCCCTGATTTGAATATATTTATATCTCATTTTTTCAGGCAATTTGTACAGAAGTTGCAATGTTGCATATTGTAAAAAACCATCGGTACCATACTAATCTCCTAATGTCTCAATACCATAATTAGCCCATTCTCGACCAATTTTATCTCTAAAAATATCTGGAAACCCTGGATTGTCCCATATTGGCAGCTCATTATGGAAAAAGGAAGTATTGCACTTAGTCAACATCCGTTTCCATATAAAAACTGCATCTCTCGCAGTCTTAAATTTTACACGTTTGAACTAATTTGGGTCTTGTAGTTTTGCCAGCAATTGTTTTGAGTGACCACCGAGCATGAATTGGTGAAAAAAATATTGATTGTTAGCGGCAAATAGGCATACGAAGCCGGCCTAGGAAGGAAGCAAAAAAATAAGCTTTGAAATCAGGGAAGTTCAAACCTCCCTTTTCAAATGGAAATTTTAATATTGTCATAGACCTTCGAGCCTTCTTATAGCCCCAAATGAAACTACTTAAAATGCCGTCTAATTTTTTAAAGAAAAAATTATTAACGCGACAAAGTATGGAACGGAAAATATATAAAAACTTCGGCAGAATGTTCATCTTGATCAAATTCATACGACCTAGGAGGTTTAATGGGATCTTGTGCCATTTTTTCAAAAGATTGGTCACTTCTTTTAATAGAGGATTGTAATTTAATGAATTTATATCAGCGATCTTAGATGATATCTTTACCCCTAGATATACTGCAGATTGACAGAGTCCTTGCACTGGTAGGTTGGCCTGATAGTTCATAATAACTTGTGTTTTATTTACATTTAATTTATAGCCTGAGATGGTCCCAAAATTATTAGCTTCTGCCGTTATCCCTTTTAGTGCATCCACGACATTGGTGGTATAAATAGCTAGATCGTCCGCATATGCGGTAATTTTTAAAGTTTTACCTTCATGCAAAATAGGGACAATCTTGGCTTGAGCTTCCAAAGCATTAATAAATGGCTCCATGGAAAGAGCAAAAAGCAGGGGTGATAGCGGGCATCCCTGCCGCGTCCCCCGCAAAATTGAAAAAGTTGGTGAGAGTGCCCCAGCATAACTAATTTTGGCATTAGGGTCCTTGTATAGGGGGTCATTATGATTGCGGTTTTTCCGCATCCTCAGGGCCAGCGGAAGCCACCGCCGGCCCAGAGGATGCGGAAAAACCACAGCGGACTGACCAAAGACCCACCGCCACATTAGGATGGCTGGTGGGTCTTGGTTTCCGTCCGCAGCTTTTCCGCCGCGGTCGACTTACAACCGCGGCGGAAAAGCTCTAATATGGTGACGGTGTCTCTCAGACACCGTCCGCCATATTAGGATGGCCTGTAAATTATGCTTTTCCGCGGCGGGTTCTCCGCCGTGGAAAAGCATACGGAACTTCACTGCGGGGGCCTGTTGCGGGCCCCCTAGGTGAAGGGGGGGTGGGGGGTGCACATGGGGGGTACCTATGGTACCCCCCTGCATTTGCATGCAGAAAGCGGCAGGCACCGCGCGGTGCCTACCTCTTTCTGCATGCAAATGCAATGACTGCATTTTTAACATTGCTGCGGGTGCGGCTTAAAGCCGCACCCGCCGCAATGTTAACAATAGAGGATGTGACCGCCAGGGTGGCGGTCACATCCTAATTGCACAGGAGGGAACTCTGCATGCCATGCGGAGGTTCCCTCCTGCTCTGGGGTCGCGGACGGACGCAAGTCTGTCCGCGATCCTAAGGAGGCCCCAAATGCCTGTATACTTCTCAAAAAACGCCCTCTAAAACCAAATTGCCTTAGGACTCCCCACAAATAATCCCACCCCACTCGGTCGAACGCCTTCTCTGTGTCTAAAAGTATCATACCGAGTGGGGTGAGATTAGTTGTAGCCACATCGAAAGCAGTAATAGCCATGTGGACATGTGTGGTGGTGTCCCTCCCAACAACAAAGCCATGCTGTTGATCATTTACCAATTGGGGCATAAGAGGAGCGATTCGCATTGCTAAAAGTTTCGAATAAGCTTTAGCGTCGGCATTTATCAGAGATATAGGTCTATAAGACCCACACTCCACAGGAGGTTTATTTTTTTTTAAGAAGAACATCATTTTAGCTGTCTTCCATGAATCCGTGGCCTTCCCAGTAGCACCAATTGAATTAATTACCAAGCAGAGAAGTAAGGGAAGATCATAAAAAACTGGCAGACCGCAACAAGGTCCTGGAGTGAACGGTGGCGGATCTTTGTCAGTCAGACGGACAAACAAGTGCAGGACCTTCTGAACAGGGTCGAATTCTTGGAAGACCGCGCCGAGGATGCGGAAGGACGGGCACGGCGAAACAACATCAGACTCGTGGGAATACCGGAAAAAAGGGAGGGCAACAATCCCACCCACCATGTAGAGGACTGGCTGAGGACCATACTGCCGGAAGGCACGCTTTCGCCCTACTTTGTGGTGGAAAGGGCGCACCGAGTGCCGACGAGGCCACTTCCCACGGGCTCCAACCCGAGACCACTGCTCCTCCGGATACCAAATTACTGCGACCGTGATTCCGTCCTGCGGGAAGCTCGGAGAAATTCACATAGACAACGCCACAGTGATGTTCTTCCCGGATTACACTGTCCAAGTGCAACGTCAAAGACATTCCTTCCTTGAGGTAAAAAGACGGCTTCGCACAGCAGGTCTCAAATATTCCCTCCTTTTCCCCTCAAAGTTGAGGGTGGTGGCACGAGATAAAACTTATTTCTTTACTAGCCCTGAAGAAGTGGACGCCTGGCTTGATGGCAGCACCAACACCGCACCCAGGCAAACACAGGACTTAGCGGCGAGATCACGGACACGTGGACCGAGACGTCGCCGTAGGAACAGAGTGCCTCAGACTCGTCGCCCGGAAGAAGCGACACGTCACTCCCCGCCGGCGGAACATATTATCCAGGAGCAGCGGGACGCATCCGCAGGGTCACCGAGCTTAGCAGCTCCCCGACATCAGATGCCGCGCCGGGCACCAGCCCATGGATGATTCCGAGCGATGATGAAGCCATCTATGGGATACCGGACTCTCAGCTTTCCGTAGACCTACCAGATATCACACCACAGACAGCAGACCTACTCAACTGAGATCACATGAGGAGCCCTGGCGAAGCTCACCAGAATGAAGGTGTTCAGAATGTGGACTGGATGGACGCTGCTGTGCCGTTGGAGCTTGGTGACGTCGGGGGCGACTTCCTTGCCCCTAGGACAGACGGCGGAGATGGGACGCAGTGAGTACTGCTCCAGTCACCTGAACACCGACACGGTGCTGTAGTGGGAGGGCCTCCTTACACCTCCTCTGCCCACCAGCCTTTGATCATGGGAGACTGATCATGTTTATGGCCTGGGATATGCGGCCTAATTTACTTTATTCCAGAATGGCTGACTAGGCCGGGACTCCTGCATTGCAGATTAAGCCAAATTCGCTCAACAAACTCTGGCTGCGTGATGCCTAAACCGAATGGCCCAGGGAGGGATAGTGATTTCCCTCTTTATCCAGGTTGCTGTACTGCTGAGACTGTGCCTAGCACGTAACACCCCGTAGACTTGAAAGGTTGTTCCTCTCAATCGAGAGTATGGCCGGTGGCATGTTCTGCTACTGCCCTTTTGGTATTTACCAATGGTTCACCCCCCTCTGGTTAACGTTGTTATTTACTCACTACCCCTTTTGTGTATTCCTAGGATATGACATTTGTGTCAGTGGAGATGACTTTGGATGTGATCGGTGGGGATGTGTGGCGGACCCGGGGTCAGCTAATGTATTAGGGAGGGGGGGGGAGACTGCCTGAATCGATACTATGACTGCGACAAAAATCTGCACCTGAAACATTAGAGGCATGCACACGCCATCACACCGCTATCAAATATTCTCATACCTCAAAAGAGACCGGGTTCAAATTGCGCTCTTGCAGGAAACACATTTGAACAAGGCGGAAGCGATAGCACTACGCCGTCGATGGAGGGGGCAATTGTACGCTACTCCTCATATGCCCATGGGGCGCTGCTATGGGTAAGACCGGGCACTCCCTTTGCAATGACACATTCTCACGCCGACCCGGAGGGTAGGTATGTGCTTGTACACGGCCGTCTAGATGGGCAACCTGTGGTTCTGGCATCCATATTTTCTCCCAATATAGATCAGGGGGGCTTTCTTGCACACCTATCAGAGAAACTGGCGCCCTGGCATGGAGTCCCCTGGATACTCGGGGGCGATTACAATGGCATACTGGACGCAACACTAGACCGTTCCGCTCCACCCCGACCTGATGCCCCGTCTTGTGGCACCATGAGGGCACTCATTCAGTGGAAAACACAGTGGGACTTACAAGACGCCTGGCGCACTCGCAGTCCCAACACTAAGGTGTACTCCTACTACTCGGGGGCACACGCTCTACATGTGCGCCTGGACAGATACATGGTGTCATCGGAACTGTTGCCCCTTATTGCAGACGCACAGTACTTGGGACGCACACATTCGGACCATAGCCCACATACACTTATTTATTTATTTATTTATTTATTTTAAAAATTTATAAAGCGCAACATATACCCGTGGGTGTCTTGGCGCTATGACTTAGCTAACGATCTCTGATTAAGCAGGTGTCTACTTTGGATAATGTTGAGCTGAACGGTTTATTGGTCAAATAACCAAGTTTTTACCAGTTTCCTGAATTGAAGTAACGAGGGTGACATAGCATGGGAACGCCCGCACCCACCCATCCCTACTTGGCGATTACAGCCCGCCCTATTGCTAGACGCCCCCTTCCGAGATTCCCTACAAGCCTGTGTAGCGCAATACTTTGCAGATAATTCTGGCACAGCGTCCTCCCCACAGATCGAATGGGACGCCTTCAAGGTCGTTATTAGGGGGCATTGCCTGGGTACACAGGGACATATGCAGAAAAAACTGGAGGAAGACCTGCAACGTGTGGAGGCTGACCTACTCCGCCGAGAGCAGGAAGCGTTGACAGGGACCGATGGGTCGCTACTTGCGGCCCGCGAGGAACATACATGACTGTTGGAGCGGCTATGTCACCTTAACTATGCGGGCCACTCGGCGCGTACACATCACCTTAGCGACAAACCCGGGAAACTATTGGCCTGGCTTGTCCGACAGGAAGACCGCACTACACCAGTGTCTGCCATTCACACGGCTGAGGAAGGGGTAGTATACACTCAGAACAAAATACACTGAGCTTTCTTGTGACACTACCGGGCTCTATACCGGTCTCAGCTGAGAGTTTCAACTGAAGCTGTCACACATTATCTCTCAGATATATAGCTGCCACCCCTCTCAGCCGCGCATCAGGGAGACCTGGAGGCGCCACTCACGCCGGAGGACATGAGAGAAGCCATTTTTGCTCTTTCCAATGGCAAATCGCCTGGCCCGGATGGGCTGCCCACCAAATTTTTTAAAACATGCTCAGAAATCCTAATCCTAGAGTTACTTAAAGTGTATACTGCTGCAATAGATGACTCGACGCTTCCTGCCACACTTAATGAGGCCACTCTTGTCTCACTCCTGAAGCCCGGCAGGGATGACACAAACATGGGCTCATACAGACCTCTTGCCCTGTTAAACACCGATTACAAAATATTCACTTCTATCTTAGCCCGACGCCTAGCCACTGTGGTCTCTACCCTTGTCCATCGTGACCAGAACGGCTTCGTACCTGCGCAAAGCACCTCTTACAATATCCGCCGCCTCTTCCGGATACAGGAAACTGCTACGCTGCACTGTCCAAGATCAGGGTGCCTGGTGCTGGACCTTGAGAAAGCCTTTGATTCTGTAGAATGGCCCTACCTCAAGGCAGTGCTGGAAAAATTCAACCTCGGAGACACATACGTCGACATGGTTGGATTGCTCTACCAGAGACCCAGTGTGCGAGTGCGAACAGGCGGGCTGCTTTCGGATAAAGTGGAAGTGGGTAGAGGAACTCGACAGGGCTGCCCCCTGTCGCCACTCCTCTTTTCCCTGGCCATAGAGCCCCTTGCGGCGATATTGCGAATGCGAGGAACGGAATGGGGGATCCCGATGACAGATGGCTTACATGTGGTCTCGCTTTATGCGGACGACCTGCTTCTGTATGTGCGCGACCTCGCCTGCGTGCCGTGCTTATTATCAGATATTTTCCAGACATTTGAGGAAGTGTCGGGACTGACGGTCAACTGGGCCAAGTCCAGAGTATACTTGTTTAGTCCTGACACACAGGAGTGCGATGTTCACTTCGGTGGTGTTAGGCTCGCCTGGCATCCCACTACATTCAAATACCTCGGGATGCACATCTATACAGACCCGTCAGACATAATGGAGGGTAACCTGACGCGTGCAATCTCCTCATTGCGCGCACAAGTGGCCTTCTGGAAGACACTGCCCCTAAATGTGCCCAGCCGGATAGCGCTGTCCAAAATGATAGTGTTGCCAAGGCTGTTATACTACTTCGCAACCTAATCTGGAACGCTGGGCGACCTCGCGTTGCATTGACGAAACTCTACTCGCCCACTGAGGCTGGAGGGTTGGCAGTCCCCAATTTAGAATTATATTATCTTGCGGCACAGCTGCAATGGGTGTCGTACTGGCTGAGTGGAAAAAACCTGGATGACACTGCCACCGACGCCACTGTATTGACCCATGCACAAATATGCGCGCTGTTCCACCCTCTGACCAAGGGACCCCGCCCGTTACCATTACATGTGGTGGTGGCTCGCAAATGCTTCCTACGCAGCCTGAAACTGACCCGAGAAGTCAAGCCCTATGCCCCCGCGCTCCCCCTGATGGGCACCCCCAGGCGGGGTGGAATGTTGACATCGCCCATGCAGGAGAGCTGGACTACGGCGGGTGTGGAAACCGCGGGCGACCTTTATGCAGATGGAACTTAGCTCCCTTTTGAAGATCTGGCAGAGAGCACAGGCTTGCCAGCCGGACAATTCCTTCTCCATGCATACATATTGCGCGTATACACGGAATCCTGGGGTGATATACGCGAGGAATTACCAATGCACCATCTCATGCAGTACCTGCATGTCATGGGTAACGGCTCCCATATTATACATTGGCTAGCGCAGGCCCTTCTCGTGCATACGCAGCGATCCACGCAGCCACTGCGAGATAAGTGGGCCGCCTCCCGAGGGAATGGACAGACAAGGAATGGACAATGGTATTAGCCAGCCCCGTAAATATCCCCCCTTTCAAAATAATACAGTTTTATATATTACATCAGGCATATCTGTCACCAGATAAGAATTATAGGTATTTCACGACCTCCACCGCCAGCTGTCCCCGATGTAATCTGACAGGCCCGGACATATTACATATGCTCTGGCATTGCCCCACTCTTGCCACGTACTGGAATGAGGTGACATCCCTTTTGACGCACAGCGCTGGCGCAGGCATACCCCACCATTGGGAAGCATGCATCCTGGGGTTGTATAAGAGGACCAAATTGAATAAAGCGCCGGCCAGATTCTGGGACCTAGGGCTTATTACTGCCAAGCGCATGCTCACTAAACACTGGAAGAAGAGGGAACCTCCGCTCACTAAGTACTGGTGCATTTCCTTTCTTAACTGGGCGAGTGCTGAGAGTACCACACTACATTGAGAAGAAACGGCGGGTTTGAGGAAGTTCCCAATTGCACAACTCTGGGATGATACCTTGAGTTCCTTCCGGCAGGAAAGCACGGCTATGGGGTCACTTAGGTGATGGCGCATTTGAAAAGACGCACACCAAGGAGATACGGCGACACCACGGGAATAGGCTGTATTGTCCCCCTGACACCTGCGAGCCTCGGGGGCTGGCGCTGTGACGCCTCCCGGTTGATGGTGGCTCGACCCCCCCCTGTTCCATTGAGCAACGATTGCAATGAACTCCTGCCATACTGGCCGCGGATCCGGACACTCACCCACATGACTGTCCACTGATACACCTCATGACACTATACTCCCAATGACACGTCCTATCTTCCCTATATTCCCCCTTTTCTTTTTTCTCATATTTTTTCCCCGTCTCACTCGGAGATCACTTAGTGGCACCCGAAACCTTCATTTTTATTTTTCACGGTTTATTGCCCTGTTGGGCCCTTTGTCCTCGATTGGGACTAGTTTGGAAGTTAATATGGCAGGTCCAACTGCCATACTTGTTAAGCTATTGAATATATTGATTCGGAGGTCTAGACACATCCAATATTCGATATCCCAGATCACACGATACATCTGACGCTACCACACACTGTCAGCCAGACATGAGGTGAACACGTAAAAGAGTCACAAATCCATGCCACCTCCTACAGGACTTCACCACACAATACCCGGAGAATGCATTGCCCTACATCTAGAGTGTTATCACGTACAATGCAGCTACATTATCAAACAATATTGCTCTAGCCTCACTGTTACAGGACTCGATGCACGTAGAAATTATCTTGCATACAATGTAACTGCATTACCTACCTGTGCTGCAATTTCTCTTATGCAAATGCATATGAAAAGATACTTACCGTTATATATTGGCAGTGTATATCCATGTATCGACGGATTGTTTACATAAATCAATAAAATATATTCAAACAAAAAAATAGAATTAACACTGTGTTGTGACCTGCAAACAGAAGAGAAATGTCCAGTTTTCCCACACTTGAAACTTTCCTTAACCATAGCAGGGCATGAAGACTTGTTAGTGTGCACTCCAGATCCAAATCGAAGTCACTTGGCCTTGTAGCTGTTATTTTTATAAATTCTTTTGTCTAATTCTTTTTTGGTAACACTGCACATCAAAGAAACCTCAAGGTGATTATCCTTTTCCTCATTGAGCAACTTGCATGAGCGCACTGTTCTCTCAATACCGTTAACCATCTTTACCATCTCAGCTAATATTGGGTTTTTATTTCTTGATAATTGTTCCGGAATTTTCATATTGTAGCAAAACATGATCACCTGAGCTCTAAAATATTTATCAGCAATAATGCCAAAGTGCAGCAACATAATTCTCAACAGGTTCAGCAGCTTGTTGATGTCTTGAGTAAATGTTAAAGTTCTCCATTACAGGTTTTGGCTGATGGTAACATGTGAATATAACCTGTCTAAAGCTTCACAAAATTCATAAACTCCTTCTACTCCAATAGGCGATTGATGTTGAGGTAAGTGATCAAATATTTCCTGCTCCTCTGTACCAATTGCATTTAACAATCACCCTTTCTTTCTTGTGGCAGTGAATGAATTAGCATCAATGGCAATCATAAAGGTATTAAATAAATCAATCAATTTACTTAATTTCATTGGTAAATCTCCTGCATTTTGGAGTAATGGTGGTGGTGGATTATAACACTGCTGCATATTGAAAATGAATGAAATAGTAAATACCTGAGTGTCCACAAAACAGTAGTAATATAATATAGAACACTGCGTGAAAGGAAACAGACTTTTCCACTGATGAAGTACACAAAGCGGACAAGCGCCACAAACTGCTGAGGCGGCAAAACAATTTGAAAGTGAAGCTGCAGGTTACCATGCAGAAGTATACAAGGCAGCAAAGCGGTTGATGGAACTTGCGAGCATACGTGAATTGGTAATTAATAAAAGAAGCGGCACATATCCTATGTGATTGTTAAGTTCATGCAATATGGCAGCAAGCAACCAACGTGAGCACTGGATGGTTGTCACCTAGATTTGGTGCAAGGCGTGGCCAGCTCTATATGGCAGCACATAGCTATGGTGCTGTAAGCAAAGTGATGCGGTGCACAGCTGTCGCAAGGGGTAGTTATGTCACAAACAGTGTCGCCATGGCTTACTCACTTATTATAACAGCTGTGTTACAAACCTTTGCTTTCTACCTTTACTTTGCTTTGGAAGACTCTGAAGATTGAGTCCCTACCACACAAAAAATACTGGATGCAATAAATGGATCTAATTCCTAAGAGACTATGATTTTTCTTACTTGTCCTGGCATATCTCCCAGTTTTGAAATAAATGGGGAAGGGGTCTCCCATTGCTGAGGATAAGTTGCCCCGTAAAAATATCCTCAATTACACGCCGGAGTGCATAATATCTGGACCTATTATCCCCTTCTTTGTTTCCCTTGCCTTGACTTACTGGCTCTGAGGATGCCATGGGGGTCTTGCAGACTCCGCTCTGAGTCAGCTTCGACGTCAGCAATGAAAATTTAACTCGACGCTGGTCATAGGCTATGTGACTCCAAGAACGGTGTCGATCCTTCTCTCAGCCGCTGGATACAAAGTAGGTCTTGTTGTTCCGCTGTGACAAGTACAACTAGGGACAGGTCGCTTTTCACCAAAATGTGGCAATCACGATGGACACCAAAATTAAAATATAAGGACTTTCCTATCAGCAGAGGTAAGCCTGTATTTGGGGTGCTAGAGGGTATCAAAGTGACACCCCCTGCACCCTTGCTGGAATCGGTATTTACCGAATCGGTAAATACCGATTCGGTAATGCCCATTGATTCCTATGGGCTTCAATGCCCATAGGAATCACCCCCTTTTCTGAATTACATAGGAATCAATGGGCATTACCGAATCGGTATTTACAGAATCGGTAAATACCGAATCTTAACGATTCGTTATTTACCGATTCTGTAATACCTACATCCCCCCCCCCCCCTCTATTTTACCACTTCTTAAATACCGGTATTTAAGAAGTGGTAAAATTAAATTGCCTACATCTAGGCCTAAGTGTTTTCATTGTTAAGATGGTATTTCAGTTTTTGAAGCATTAATTTGTGGTGATTTAAGGTTACCCATTGATCTATGGCTTTGGGGAAATGCTGAGTGTTCCTCTGTCCTTAGGGTTTTCCAATTTGAGAATTATTTAAGTGTTGTCTGCATAGTTTAGGAGGGTTCAAAACTGTTGATAAGATTTAGTAGTGGTTTCAAGTACATGTTAAAGTACAGAGATGAAATGATAGATCCTTGTGGAACTCCTGTGTTTAAGCTGTAAGGATTTATAGAGAAAGACAGTGTGTTAATCTAGAATGCTTTGTTGTTTAAGATATAATGGGTGATGCTATCTATACCAACTGTTGTGAACCCTGACATGTCCTGTTTATGACTCTTTTACTTTTCATTATGTGCCTGCTAACAGATTCTTGTATCTATTTTAGTAGAAAAAATGAAGGTTTAGATACTCACAGAAATGTTAGCATCATGTCTGCCCCATTTCTAGGCCTAAATATATTATTATTTTGTTATGGACACAGCAAAAATATCATAGCTGCTTACAGTATAAGCTGACATGATTTTATTATTTTTGGTTTTAAAAGCATTTCATCTACAAGTGAATTGAGGTGACGCATTTTTGCTGTATTTGCTGGGTATTGTTGATGCTTTAGTGTCTACATGTATTGGTTTGAATTATACATATAAAATAAAATTGTCTAATAGATACCGTAAAACCCGAGGTATCTGACCATACATTGGAGAAACTTTGAACTAGGACTGACCATGTCATGCATTTCTAAATTAATATTTGCGTTCTGTGTGGTTGTCATTCATTATTTATGAACTATACTTGGGTTTAGAATCCATTTCTCGGGTATAATGTTGAGTGTGCTATTCATTTGCGAGAGAGAGTTTGGAGTTCCACTGTATCACTGAACTTATCTAGTGGGACTAATCGTGATCAGAAAACACTTCATGCACACTACTGCAGAGTGCATTGTGTATGGGTTGCAGTCCAACTGGATTTCTAATTTGTATTGTGCATTGAGCTATGTCCTTGCACCACGAGTTTAGAAATATGACCCCCTGCTGCTCTGTGTGAGGGTCCAGATTATGTTTTCAGTCTGAGACGTAAGGTGCCATGATGTACTGTGTCAAAAGCTGCTGAAAGGTACAAGAGTAGTAATGCAGTAGCAAGTTTGTCAACTGTGTCTTTTATGTCTTCCAAAATTGCAATTATGGCGAATTTGGTCCACTCCCTGCTTCTCGTTCAATAAATTTGATAAGGAAAGGGACATGGAGATTGGGTCTTGTGGGTCCAACTTAAGTAGTGAGCATATGTATGCCTTCCTTAATATGTCTGGGAAATTGACTTTCTTAAAGGAGTTATTATTATTTCTGAATGAAATAGATGTTGATATTGAGTGAAGGTTCTTTTTGAAAATGTGTGGATGGCAGGGGTCCGATGGGCAGTTGCCTAGACTGCTGGTTTTAGCAGGTCGTCGCATTCCAAGGTTCTTGGAAATCTGACATGGATGGGAGTTGAGTAACTGCCTTGATAGTTGTTGGCAGTACAGTATGGGAGTATTAGTTCCTTTTGGCTGTTAGATAAGAATCATATCCATTTTGTGTGCTTTGTTTAGATAATTTGTTACTAGTTTATTGCAGAACTCTTCTGAAAGTGGGGTGGAAGTTTGACAGCTATCTGGATTGCCAAACCCGATTAAATGCTATTGGTTTCCGTCTCTGGGCATTTGACATTGTCAATCTTGCCTGAGTAGAGGATTTTCTTGGCCTATTTTATGGGGTATTGGGCTTGAGCCATCTGTGTTTTGCTGTTGATAGTTGTCCTTTCATTTTTTTCAACTCGCCTTTTATTCTTTTTGCCTTGTTCGAAAATAGTTTTTGGGATTAATTTGTCAAAAGCCATTTAGAAATGTATCAGGTGTGATTCCAACTCTTGCATGATTTGCCAATGCATCATTTTGTGCCAAATTTTAATGTCAAATACATCCTTGCGTAAATTTTTGGCGCAAGGATGCATCTAACCAAAGTATCAAGAACAACAGCTGCTTAAATGGCACTCTCACTGTAAATATTTTCCACGAATGCCACGTAATTATACAAAGTGGTGCAATGGCATAAAATAGGGAATTTTACTTAACAAGAATAATACAAAATTCCCAAAATTACACAAATTACACTGGCGTAATTGACATTTTTGTCCCAGCCTAGATTTCATCTTTCTTTTTTGTCACAATGACTGATTTAGAAAACCAATATTGCTCTATTTCAGTCAGACACTTCTGGTCGCAAGTATACATAGTGTTTGTAGGTTTTCCAAAGCAAGCAAAATCCATAGTCAACAAGTCTATATATTTTAAAGCATGTACTGGCCATGGAGCAATTCATAGGGTAAAATCTGCTGAATGAAAATCTGTATGAAGAAAACCAATGTATTTCAGAAATGTGCACAAGATTTTGAGATTAGGTACAGTAGTTATTTGTACACTTCTGAATTTGGGGCTACCCATACTGCTTTTATTCAGTGGGTATTTCACAAGATTTGTTATGTCTTGCACATTGGCTTACATTTGGAAGCCAAAAATGCAGAGCAATCCCCAGGTAATAACAAATGTTCTATTATTCTGGGCTTCTGCATGTCTCCCAACATAAAAGGTACCCCACCTGTGCGTCCGGGCCTGAGTCCTGTGACACAAAACAACCTAGAACCAAACCTGGAGACAGCACATTTCCATCAGCGAATAAAATTATTTTTACTATGTGGGTAGCTGCAGATTATGGGACCTTCCTCAGCACCATCAAGGGAAACATAGATACCCAGAGGAGTCCAGGATGTTCTGGTTTGCATGGATTCCCCTAACTTGTCTCACTCACTCTGAAATGTATTCAAACCTCAAATTTTAGGATAAAAACAGGCATCTTCCTCACATTTCTGTGCGGAAAAGTTTCAAAAGATGAAGGGCTCTACAAATTTTCAACCACTGGTCCCACTGCTGGCGTAAGGAATGGCACCAAAACACAAAACGGGACGGAAAAATGTTCCACTCAAAACCAACGCTTTTTGCAATTTAGCTGTGGATTTTGTGCCTGACGTCTGCCACCACAAAGAGAAATCTATTAAACCTAGACATTTTTTAAAACTAGTTCCCAGAAAGCATTTTTAAAAACTAGAAACACAAAGGCTCCAAGCCATCCAAAAAACGCCACCAGACTCATCCTAGACATCCCCAGAAGCGCTTGTGCCACTTCCTCTCTCAGGGAACTGCACTGTCTACCCATCCAAAAACACTGCAAATTCAAGCTGCTGATCCATGCCTTCAAAGTCCTCCACAATGCCAGATCAGCCTACCTCAACGACCAATTCCAACTCTACTTACCCTCCAGACAGATATGCTCCACCTCCATCTCTCTCACACAAATCCCCAGCATCCACAAAAGCAAAGACAGGAGGGCATGCATTCTCCTTCATCGCTGACAAAAAGCTGGAATGAACTCCCTCTACACATTATTACTGCCACTCCACGACTCAAATTTCACACAAAATGGAAGCCCTGGCTGTTCAATTAAGAGCACCGCCAGACCTCCCGCTCCAAGTGCCTGGATACCCTTATGGGGGGACAAGCTGCGGTATACAAATCGACATAACAACATAACAGATACCCAGGAGAGACCACGCATAGATTCATCTATATCTTCTTCAAACCTCAAACTTTAGCAAAAAACATGGATCTTCATCACATTTCTGAGATAGAACGTTCCAGACTTGTCCCAATATAAATGGTACCCCACTTGTACCCCACTTGTGTTGGTTGTCCTAGCAGCCTTGACAGGAAACACCAAATCGAACATGGACAGATCAAACTTTTCCACTCAAAACCAACCATTTTGTTTGCAATGTGGGTAGCTGTGGATTTTGGGCTTGGAATCAGCTGTCACTCAGAAAAAACTCTGACACCTCTGAAAATTAGACACCCTGCAGAGTCCAGGGACGTTAGGCTTGTATGACTCCCCCTAGCTTTTCTTAAACAAAATGCGCTTCAAACCTGAAAATGTGCTAGGAAGCATGCATCTTCCTTAGATTTCTGTGAAAAAAAGTTCAGAGATATGGAGTGACCCATATATTTTCTACGACCCAGCGTTCCCACACTTGTTCCAATCAAGATGGCACCCTACCTGGCTCAGTGCCCTCGAAAGGAAAGAGCTAAAAATGCCCCCTTTCTTCACAATTTGGGCAGCTGTGGAATGTGGGCCTGGGCTACACAGCGACCTAGGGAAACCTACCAATCCCAGGCTAGCCGAGACAAGGAACATGTGACTCGTGTGGATGCCACAATCATTTCTTACACCGTCTTGCAAACCTCAAATGTTGGCTGAAAACACACATGTTCCGGGGTCATTGACATAATATCGAAGCCAGAATTATTGTGCAGCAGAAATATTGTGTTAAAAATATTGAGTACAAAAACATAATATTTCTATACATATACAAATAAGTAAAAAATATAGATTTTGTTTTATGTTTTACACTAATATGGAAAACACATATACATAAATATAGTTTATTAATATATATATAGTTGAAAGTAGTCTGTCTTAAATATTCTAACATATAACATTAATATAATAGATATTAAATATTTAGATAATATTTAAATCTATAAATATAAAAACGACGGTGTTTCTGTTTGTCCTTTATGCATTACTACACCATTCATCCGATCGCCATGAAACTTTGGGAAGTTGTTGAGTACACTCCCGCGAAGGTTTCTGGCAACAAAAAAAAAAAGTAAAAAAATTAAAATAAAAAATTGGTTAAAAGTTGTTGAGTACACTCCCGCAAAGGTTTCTGGCACAAAAAAAAAGAAAAAATTGTTAAATATCGGCCCTCCGTCCACCCAGGGCCCTCATAATCTTTCCAATACTGAACGTTTACAGTTTACGGTGCGACTCACTTTTGCAATGACCATCAACAAAGCACAAGGAGAATCGCTGCAAGTTTGTGGACTAGGGGGCATGATATTTCCATACCCAGAAGACCATGTAAGCCTTAACCTTTAGCTGAAAACACACTTTTTCCTCACATTTCTACCAGATAAATCTCTGTAAGGTTTGGGGATCCACAAAATTCCTATCACCCTGTGTTTCCACACTTGTCCTGATAACCATGGCAACCCAGCTGTGTGAGTGGGCCCAGTGCCTGTAATAGGAGTGGCCCATAAAACACAGCATTAACAGATCACATTTTCCCACTCAAAACCAATTGATTTTGCAAGGTGGATAGCTGTGAATTGTGAGCCTGAGCTCAGATGTTACCCAAGGAAAAACCACCAAACCTAGGCATTCCTGAAAAATAGAAACCTACTAGAGTCTATGGGGTCTGTCTTTTATGGATCTTCAAACCTCAATGATTGGCAAAAAAACAATGATCTATCTCACATTTTTGTGAGAGAAAGGTCTGAAAGCTGTGGGCATCCATAACATTCCTCTCACCTTGCATTCCCACACTTGTCCTGATAAAACCATACCCCATTTTGCTGGGTGGGTCCAGCATCCATGTAAGGAAAGGCCCCAATTTGCAGCATGGACAGATAAATCTTTCCACTAAAAAATGTTGAAGGCAGCTGTGGATTTTGGACCTGGGCTCAGCTGCCTCCCATGGAAACTTACCAAATCAGACATTTCTGAAAACTAGACACCATGGGGAGTCCAGGGTGGTGTGATTTATGTGACTCTCAAATATTTTTCATACCCTTAAGGCCTTAAAAAGCTCAAACTTTGGCTGAAAAAACACATTTTCCTTACATTTCGGAGACAAATTTTCAGAAGCTGTGGAGATCCACAAAGTTCCTACCACCCAACCTTCCCCCACTTATCCTGATAAAAAGCTGCACCACATGTGTGGGCTGGCTTAGCACCTGTGACACAAGAAGCCCCAATCCGCAATGTGGAGACACAACATTGCCTATCTAATAATGGCCTGAATTGGCATTGGAGTAGCTGCTGGATTAGGATCAGCACATTTTTCCATATCAAAATGCCACCCCACTTGCATGACTGGACCCTGATGCCTGTGACAGGTAAACTCCCCCAATCTTACCTCAGAGAAGGGCAGGAAGACATTTTTTCCCAAGGTAAGTTGGAGGCACAGATCCATGCCTAGGGGGTCCATGCACGCCCCCACCCCCCAAAAAAAGAAACACATATTTAGATATTGAAAATAGCAAACCTCCCTAGCTTGGAAAGAGGGAGTTTCTTCCATAAGATGAATTCAGTTTCCAAAGGTTATGTTGAAATACCACCACTGGAAATATGCGATCTTTATCATCATGACTCCACAAAGCAGCCATTACTTCTTTTCACCTTTTGGTTCTGGCCTCTGTGAAGAGCCAGTATTAGCCTGCAATCTGAAAACAGATACACTTTTTGGTTGTTATCATGCTTCGCCCAATTTTTGGCCCCTCTTCTCTGTGATAAAGATTCACTCCAGTTTGGGGCTCAGATTGTTGTAAGCACTTGCAGGGTCGGACTGGGACAGAAATTAGGCCTGGGTACCAAAATAAAAGTGTCCCCATTTGTGAATTAGATATCTGATCTGAAAAAGTGGCTCACATTTGCAAATTGGAGCAGTTTTGACTTTCTACAAACATGCTGCATAAGTTTTTACCTGCAGGGATTTAAGCTTGCTGCAGGCAATCCATGTTTTTACCAGGGAAATCAACATCAAAAACCAGCCCTACCAGATCATAACACAGGCCAACAAACAGTAAAAAAAATGCCCGCACACTGACCTGTCAAACTAGCCTGTAGGCCAGTCCAACCTTGCATGACCCAATAGTTTGCGCCTATGCAAGAGTTATTGGCTGGGTCAATGTGTTTTAGCTGTGTTGAACACTAATGCTGCTGCTGTTCAGCATGGCTAAAAGTTAGTGGCTTAGATGAGAGTGGCATGAAGTGGAGTGTCATAGAGTGGAGTGGCGAAGGGTAGCAATGAGTGTAGTAGAATTGAGTGGAGTGTCATGGTTTGGAGTGTCATGCAATGGCATACAATGGAGGGGCATAGAGTGGAATAAAGTGTTGCAGAGTAGATTTTCAGTGTGTGCCATAGAGTACAGGGTCATGGAGTGACGTAGAGTGGAGTGGCATAGAGTGGAGTGGGGTTGTGGAGTGGAGTGGCACAGAGTGGAGTGACATAGAGTGGAGTGGCGTAGAGTGACATAGAGTGAAGTAGCATAGAGTGGAGTAGAGTGGCATAGAGTGGAATAGAGTGGCATAGAGTGGAGTGGAGTAGAGTGTCATATAGTGGAGTGGTGTAGAAGGTTGTAAGTGGAATCTCATATATTGGAGTAGAGTAGAGTTGAGGGACGTAGAGTCGAGTGAAGTGTTGCGGAGTGGCATAGAGGGTTGTGGAGTGTCGTAGAGTGAAGTGGCATAGAGCGGCATAGAGTGAAGTGGAGTGTTGTGGAATGGAGTATTGTGGTGTGGAGAGTTGTGCAGTGTAGTATAGTGTCATAGGGTGGAGTAGAGTTTCGTAGAGTGCAGTGTCATAGAGAGAAATGGAGTGGCTAAGAGTGGAGTGGCTTAAAGTGGAGTGAATTGGCATAGAGTGGTGTGTTAATGTACTGCCGTTACTGACAACACATTTTCAATTAAAATAACTATTAAATTTCCAAATACAGCTTTACTGATAAGACTACGCAGCAAACAAATGATAATGTGTGAAAATGGTATCACCTAGTTTACAGATTTGCTTTTATCATATTAAAATATTTTGTTTCACCACACTTTCGAATCACAAAAAAATGGGTTTTCCAAATTCTGATATATTGTGAAATATTTGCACAGTTCATTCACAGACACTTACATTTTATAGGGTGCTAGAAAAAAAACCTTTTCTTAACCAGTACCCGGAAAGATTGCTATATACATCCTCTCACTTTGCAGTCAGAAAAAGAAAAGTAAACACCAAATTCCCTCGAAAGACAGAGCTTGACAATTGACCTCTGTCTTTGAAGACATAACAAATGTGACAAGATAAGAACAAAATGCAAAGCCCTGCTTACAGAAAACGAGGACACTTGGAAGGATACAAGGATCGCTGGTGAATAAGATTTGCTCCACGGGAGAGACAAAGACATGCTTGACAGCATATAACAAATAAAGCCAGCAAATAGAAATCTAGAAAATGTGAGTTACAAACCAAAAAGCCAACTGTAAGCAATGGGTTAAGTGCATTCACAGACAAGCTTTCAGAATGCTCACAAGACTTTTTGCAACCAGATAGCTGCAGCTGTCTGGTAGGTTTTGACCTAATATGGGGAAAGGAAAAGACAAAGCAAACAATAGGAGATGATGGGCGGTGGTGGATGGCTGCTGAGTGGAGGCATTTTCAGTCTGCTGCTATTCAAAGCTATACAGCATCTATGAGTGGTTACAGGCAAAACTCTGGTAAATGTGCAACAAACTCCCAGCAGCAGGATGTTTTGACTTCTTGGCATGACATCTGGCTGCAGGGTGTAACAGAGTTGACAGTCCAGTAGTTGGGGTGGGCGGAGCTAGGTGGGCAGAGGGGAAGAGGTGGGGTCAAGACAGGAAAGGGCCAGTTAGAGTAGGGACGGGGACCTGTGAAGAAGCAGAATAAAGAGTTTAAGCATACCCCAGTCGTGTCCGTGTGTTACTGTGTTGGGACACGACAGCTGGCGACGAGGTTGGGATGTGCTTGAACCCCACAGACCCTCACGAGAGAGCCCTGTCCCCAGCGTGCCTCGAGGAGCAGGCGACGCTGACCAGAAGGACGAAATTGCGACCTGCCACGTGAGGCCAGTAGCAGGTGACCCTGTCCCCCCCCCAGCAGTTGGGAGGGACTCAAGAGGGAGCCGAGGCACCAAGCGTCGCAACGCCCGAGGCAGAAGTGACCCCTTCGCGCTAAAACGCGACTTGCGCAAGAGAGCGCGGTGTCCAGCCAGCGCTGCAGGAGCAGAAGCCAGGAGCCTACCCTGACTCTGCCAGACCCCAAGAGAGAAGAGAAAGTGCCCTCGCGTGGAGGACGGCGCCCCACGGAGACCGCCTGCCAAGCGGTGCTGACCGAGCGCTGTTCGCGCCAAAACGGAAGAAAAGCTCACCCCCGATGCGTGAGACATCGCCTACCTGACGCGCGGTAAACAGGGAGCTCGCCTGGATCGCGTCTGATTGCTCCAGTGCCTGAGGAGCGCCTGAAGAGGTGCGGAGGGCGAGCTGCATGAAGAGGCTGGCTGCCGGTGAGTGCCAAGTGGAGAATGAGAGCCTGAATGAAACCCTGTAAGACACGAGACTTCCCTAGCGGCGGCCATCTTAAAGTCAGGCAGCATCAGAGACAGGCCCTATCTGGATAGAGGGCGGCCATCTTTGGGTCAGGCGAAAAACCCAAACAAGCACCGGTAGCGCCAAATTAACATGCTGAATGTTGGCCAACAAGCAATCAGTGTCAAGTGAGTGCCAGTAACGAGGAATAAAACAAGCATTGGTGCCTACAATAAAAGGTGGAGGAAGCGGACACCAGCCACTGCGACCAGAATCAAGTGCAAGAACTGAAGGCCCACCGCCGAGATGTCCAACCCTCCCGCGCAAGACGCACAAAACCCCCCTGCGAAAAAGGAGGTCAAAGGCACGCACCTGCGAGCGCCGGAACCCTTAATAATCACGACAGGAAGTAGCATGGGCCTAAAATGGCAGGAATGGCTGGAGGATTTTGAGGACTACATTGAAGGCTCTAGAATCGAGACAGACAAAGACAAAATAATAACTCTTCGCAATCTAGGAGGGCGCGAGATCAGCAAAATAGTGCGAGAAATCCCAACCGACGACGGCGACACCTATGCCAAAGTGAGAGATGTACTGAACAACCGCTTCCTGCACAAAAGAAATGTTGACTACGAGCGACACAAGTTTCACCAACAGCGCCAGGACAAAGATGAGCCATTAACCTCCTTCATACACCGACTGCAACGTCAGTCCCAATACTGCGACTTTACAAATTTCTCACCGGATGCAGCCATCAAGTCCCAAATAATCTCTGGGTGCCACTCAGAGTCATTGAGACGACGCCTGCTGAGGAAACCGCAAGAGCTGGCAGAGATTGAAGAGAACTCCCGGCTGTATGACCAAGCCGAAGAAAATGCGGCGGATATCGAGGTCAAGCCCAGCACTAGCCGCGAACATGCCAACCGTGTCTCTGACCGACGACATGGAAGACAGGACTACAGAGGCAACCCGCGTGACAGATCACGCCGATCCAGATTCTCACCCAGACGTCGAACGGACCACCGACCAAAGGGTTCGGAGAGGAGAGATCGACGACCTGAACGCACAAGACGGTGTTTCAGATGTGGGTATGACTACCCTCACATTGATTCATGCCCTGCCATGGGCCAACGCTGTCGAAAATGTGGACGATCCAATCATTTTGAAGCTATGTGCAGCGATTACCACAGAGAGAAACGTGGTAGCAATGACCGGCGTGCCAGCCAACAAAGATCCTCGAGACCTGAAACCAAACGGCACCATGTCAGAGCCGTCCAGGATGAACCTGATCGGTCCCCTGTGTCTTCTCACTCCAGTCATGAATCTAGACGTTCCAGATGGGATCGTCGTTCTCCTTCCAGAGACTCCAGATCTTCATCATCCCGGCGATCCTCCTACACCACAGAATACATCAATATCGCTGACAACGATCAGCTCAAGCGCTACCCACGGCTCGACATCATGGTAGGCAACCATGCAGCAAAATTCGTAATGAACAGTGGCGCATCCCTCAACTAGATCTCCGTTGCCGAACACGAGCGAATGGTTCCCAAACCTCATCTGCGTTTTGCACCCCTCCGGGTGTACACCTGGATGTCAAGAAAACCACTCCCGTGCCTGGGCAAGTTCGACACCACCCTCACGCACGGCGGCATCACTATCCCAGCAGTCATCCACGTCATCAAAGGACCCGATGCCGACTGCCTACTGAGCCTCCCGACTGCTGAGCGCCTGCGCCTGGTGCATATCCTATTCAACGTGAACGACAGCTCTAACTATGCCTTGAAATTTCCATCACTGTTCCAGGGCCTGGGCAAACTGAAAGGTCGGCAAGTACATCTGCATGTCAATGAACGAGTCAAACCAGTTGCTCAACATCCGCGGCGAGTGCCTTTTCATCTGCAATCCGCTGTGGCCCAAGAGCTGCAGGACTTCCTGGACGCTGACATCATCGAACGCACCAAAGGGCCCACTCCCTGGGTGTCCCCGGTGGTTATTGTACCCAAAAAAGGGACTCCAGACAAGGTCCGTCTCTGTGTGGACATGCGCCTGCCGAACACGGCAATCGAAAGGGAAAGGCACCCCGGTCCACACCTGAGCGACATGATTACGGCACTCAACGGAGCTACAGTATTTTCCAAACTGGACCTCAACAAGGGCAACCACCAGCTTGAGCTGGATGACAGCTCTCGTCCCATCACCACGTTTGCCACGCACCTTGGCCTCTTCCGATATAAACGTCTCAGTTTTGGCGTCTCCTCGGCTGCCGAAATCTTCCAAGAGGCGATACGCTTGATCATCCACCACATCCCAAATTCACTCAACTACAGTGATGACATTCTGGTGTATGGCACGGACCTCCGAGAGCACGACATCGCCCTTGACCGTGTCTGCCATGCTCTAATGGATGCAAACTTAACTCTCAACAAAAACAAATGCGAGTTCCATCAGTCAACACTGAAATTCTTCGGTCACATTTTCTCGTTGAGCGGCATGAAACCCGATCCCGACAAGGTAGCTGTGCTCAACAACACCAAGAGCCCAACCGACGTGAACGATCTGCGTTCCTTTCTCGGAATGGCGAGCTATTGCGCTCGTTACATTCGCGACTACGCCACCATTAGTCACCCACTGAGGCTCCTCACAAAAGCTAACCAGCCTTTTCACTGGACCCCGGAATGCGAGCATGCCTTCAGAGATATCAAACAGGCAGTGGAATCATCTGACTGCCTTTCATACTTCAATCCCAGACGGAAAACAGAGATCACCGTAGATGCCAGTCCGGTGGGCTTAGGGGCGATCCTGGCTCAGTATGACGACGATTCAGAACAACGGAGAATCATTGCCTACGCCAGCCGAAGCCTCACCGATCCAGAAAGGAAGTATTCCCAGCCTGAGAAGGAGAGCCTGGCGGTCGTGTGGGCGTGCGAGCATTTCCACATCTTCATCTATGGGAAACACTTCACGCTCATTACCGACCACCAGGCGCTCGTCACGATCTATGGCAATCCGAAGTGCAAGATGCCCCCCAGGATTGAGCGGTGGGGCCTCCGCCTGCAGGAGTACACGTTTACAATTGTCCACAAACCGGGGAAGGGAGAGAACCCTGCTGCTTACATGTCCCGCCACCCCCGGGACTCTGCAGAGACAACTTCTTCCATAGCGGAGGAATACATTCATTTCGTGTCAAGTCATGCTCGCCCACCAGCCATACCAATGCACACCATCAAGGAGGCAACCAACAAGGACGCCATTCTGCAAATTGTAATGAAACGCATACTATCCAACAGGTGGAGACATCATCCACAAGACGAAGAAGAGAATCCCGACACTAAGAAAGAACTCCAGGCTTTCCGACACGTCTCTGACGAACTCTCAATAACCGAGGACGGCCTCCTTCTGAGAGACCACCGGATAGTCATCCCAGCCACCCTGAGACAAGGAGTAGTCGACCTAGCGCATGAGGGTCATCGAGGGGTCGTGTCCACCAAGAGAGCACTCAGAGAGCGTTTCTGGTTTCCAGCTCTAGACCAGATGGTCGAGGACAATCTGAAGGACTGTCACCCCTGTCAACTGACCAGCCCCAACACTCCGCCTGCACCACTTCAGATGACCCCACTACCCGACGGAGTGTGGCAAGAAGTTGCAATGGATTTCTATGGGCCTCTACAGTCAGGGAAATACGTAGTCGTCATCGTGGATGAGTACTCCCGATTCCCGGTAGCTCAGTTTATTCCCTCCACCAGTGCCACCTGTACCCTCAAAGTACTTGAAGAGGTCTTCGCAACCTGGGGTGTCCCCAGAATCATCAAAACAGACAATGGGCCCCCATTCAACGGGCATGAATTCGGCGACTTTGCAAAACAAATGGATTTCCAGCACCGCAGGGTCACCCCGCTCTGGCCGCAAGCCAACGGCACCGTTGAAAGGTTCATGTCTACCATCAAGAAAACCTTCCAACAGGCCACCGCCGAGAAGAAGGATCTGCAAGCGGCACTGAACGAAGTCCTTTGTGCCTACAGAATCACTCCTCACTCCACGACGGGCATATGCCCTGCCACTCTCATGCTTGGGAGGACAATGAGAAACCGGATCCCAACCTGGGAAGGAGCACTGAAGAAACCCCTCTCAGATCATCAGCTCAAAGACATGGCTGCAACAGATCAGTATCACAAGGAGAAGATGAAGGAACATGCTGATCACAAACGGAGGGCACGGTCACCCTCCCTCAAGGAAGGTGACAGGGTTTTCGTCAAACAAGAACAGCGCCAGAAAACTGACTGTCGTTTCAAGGACGAGCCTCTCACGATCGTGCAGCAAAAGGGCACCATGGTGACCGCTGAATCAGAGAATAGGCGAGTTACCCGCAATGCATCTCACTTTAGGAAATGCCCTCCTGAAAGACATGACTGCACACCTGCAGCTTCTACACTGGAGAACCACAGTGTCCCAGAGGCTGGCGCACCTGACTCTGCGCCCCCCATGGTGCAGGAACCAGTGGTAGAGAACATTGTGTCTACACCGGCTCGACCCAGACGTCAAGTGCGGCCTCCAAAGAGACTGATCGTAGAAATGGATTAAGTTTCACTTTCACTGCTATTTTGTTAAGAAAGGGGGAGATGTAACAGAGTTGACAGTCCAGTAGTTGGGGTGGGCGGAGCTAGGTGGGCAGAGGGGAAGAGGTGGGGTCAAGACAGGAAAGGGCCAGTTAGAGTAGGGACAGGGACCTGTGAAGAAGCAGAATAAAGAGTTTAAGCATACCCCAGTCGTGTCCGTGTGTTACTGTGTTGGGACACGACACAGGGAACTGGTGCATTGTTATGTTGAACATTACACTTGGCGTAATAGATATATTTCGTCCACCTCCACAAAGAGGGAATATTTCCTGACTTTGCAAGAGCAAATGGAAAACTTTGTGTGTTGCTACATCATATACACTTTAAAAAAAATCCAAGTTCCTACCACTCACCCACACTCATTAAAACAGAGGTTACCTTCCCATTCTTAATCACTGTAGATCATTTTAAATATCTCCATTACCCTTGATTGATGAACTCCAATCACTAATAAGACCAATATGAATACATCCTTGGCACGTTTCCAAGGTCCAGCTAAGTAGAGTGTATGGATTCAACCTAGAATTTAGATTTTAATGGAAAACTTTGACTTCATGAGTAACTATATTTAAAGTGTCCAAGCCATCTAGGATATTTCAACAGTGCCCGTCTATTGTTTTACCGTGCCCATAGGCATGTGTGGCTAAAGTGATTAAATAATATATGGAATCCTGCAGTGCATGTATAAAAGACTGTCTCTAATTCCGCCAAGTGATTTCTAACACATCTAATCACCTGTACTAAAGAAATGACACAGCTGCTCAACTGTAACAACTTCATACAGTTGAGTTCTGACTTCTTCTGTCCTGTCTTTCTAGAACAGTGATAACCAGAAATGAGACATTTATGACAAGATGATGATTTTTCCAATTTTTTGGTAAATTTTGAAAAGATAGAATCTTAAATTTGACTTGTATTAAACTGATTTTAAGATTTTTTCTGACAAATATCTGACTGCAATTGGTGTGCTTAATTTGCAATGGATATTCAATTTTTCTCTGCATGTGTACAAACATCCTATCTTTTTCACATGAAAGAGCAAGAAACCAAGGATCTCAGCACTTTGGTGGAAGGGTAATGGTGTGGCCATGTATTATAAAGAATACAGGGCCAGAAGTATCAATGATTTTCGCGTTCGCAAATGGGCTGATTCGCAGAATCTGCCTGTTTGCAAATGCAAAAATGCATTTTGCAATGTATCAAACTCTTGGCATTCGCAATATGGGTAATCACAATTTTTTGCGATTACCTAAATTGCTAAGGCAGTTAGGGAATCGCAATTTGCATTTCCCTAAATGCAATTCACGTATCAATCGCAAATTGCGTATTTTTGCATTTAGGAATTGAAAATTACCACCAACTTCAAGTTGGTGGTAATTTGCAAATAACCTTGAAAAATGCACATTATTGCATTTTTCTAAGTGCCATGTGGTGCACACACATGCCTTTAGAGCATGTATCTGCATGACATGTACATACTTACCTGTTTTGGGGTGCATTAGGGTGGCCTCATGGCCCCCTTGAAATTGCATGCACAATTTGCAAGTACCTATTTGGTACTCGCAAATTGCGAATGCAATCCTATTTATTCCTATGGGCCTCAAGGCCCATAGGAATGGATGGGAAGGCATTCCTTAATAGCAAATCGCAATTTGCGATTCACTAATAAGGAAGATGTAAGAATAACAATTTATTTGCGAAACATACATATATTGCATTTTGCGAGTCCATCATAGAGAATCGGTAAAATTTGCTATTAAGGACTCGCAAAATACAATGTTGATACATCTGGCCCAAAGTATCCCCGCAGTAGTTTAATATTATACTGCAAGTCACCTTAGAGTTTCATGAATTTAAAAAGGAGCTCCTCTGCGACTTGAAATATCCTTATAATATAAAGCAGGGGATACTTTATGCCATATATCACAGAGCGGAAATGTAGGATATTTTCTCTGGTTCTACTACTCATTGGCTAACTAATAGCTTAATAAATGGTATCAATGTGCAGTGCGACATTGTCTTAAATCAGATGCTGCCTGTGAATCTAAAGACGTCATAGCTCTGTTAGTTTGACCATTGAGTCTGTCCTAAATGAAAACACTTTCTATCCATGGGGATCCACATTTAATCATTGAAAGGGGATGCAACTCTCAAAATTGTTTTGCGATCTGCCAATGATTTCACAGCAAATATTGTTGTAAGACCCCATATCTAACAGACTTTTGCCTTTCTTTAAATATGTCACAATTCTAGCTCTTCGCCATTATTCGGGAGGCACTTCCCCCCTTTGGACCCTGCGGAACATCTCCAGCATAACTGGTGTAAGCTGGGATCGAAAAACTTTATAAAATTCACCTGGTAGAAAGTCTGGACCAACGGCTTTACCGGCAGGGAGACAGTCTATAGATTGCCAAAGCTCATCAATTCGAATATCTGCATCTAATATCTCGAGTTCTTCTGGGGATAATGAATCCACCTTGATTTCCTCAAGATATTTCTGAATTCCTACCTGTAGTGCCACGTTATCACGAATATCCTCATTGTATAGTTTTTGATAGATTTTTTGAAAAGCTATTGCTATGGCATCCTCTTCAGTTACTAGCCCATCATCTGGACCCAGGATGATTTTGATGCGGGTGGCAGACTCCCTTTCTTTAATTCTTGCAGCTAACATATGCCCCGCAGGCTCACTGTTCTCAAACATTTTAGATCGCATGCTACAAACTTACTTGCCACCTTAGCTTGAGACAGTTCTGTTATAGCTGACTTAGCTAGAACGATCTGTGTTTGGGCTGCATCACTCTCCTCGCCCCGGAGTATTACTTGGGCCAGCTTCATCTCAGCCTCTTCTAAATCCTTATACAATCTCTGTAGTTTAAACTTTTCTTCTTTCTGAATTTCCCAGCCATAGCGAGTTATTTCGCCCCTTATCCTCGCTTTGAGTGTGTCCCATACATTTTGGATACCAGTACTATCTATATTTTCCTGTAGAAATCTTATAAGCCATGGGTTCATGGATTCGGTATACCTACTATCTCTGAGCAAATCACGATTAAAAGTCCACACATGTGGTTTATTAACACAAGATAGTATGTTAACCTCAAGCAGAAGCGGATTATGATCCGACATTACTCTTGGGAATCTGGTAATATTAGATCCTTGAGCCAAAACTGGTGACATAAAAAAATAATCAAGCCTAGAGCAAATTTGATGAGGTGCTGAAAAGAAAGTAAATCCGGGGTCATTTCGATTGAAAAAAGTCCAGGCATCAATCAAACCATTAAGGTCTATCATATGTCGTAGGGCCCTATAAACCTTTGGCTTTCTCCCCATATATGCATTCCCTGGTTGATTCATAAGTTTGCAGCCCATGTTTATATTAAAATCGCCACAAACTATAAGCGGTGCCAGCCAGCCTACCAACTCCAGATTCAGCCACTTATACAATTCAGGATCATCGAGTACTGGGTCATATATGGAGCATAATGTAATTGCTTGACTCTGAAATTTGCCATGCACAATAACCCAGCGGCCCAAACTATCAGCAGAGGAGCGAGTTATATTAACCTTCCCCCGTTGAGCTAAAATAGCAACTCCTTTGGTCTTGGCCTCCAATTTATTCTATGAAACTAACTGAAAGCCCTCAAAATCCAAATGTTTGTGCCGACTAGCTTCGATAAGCGTTTCTTGGAAGCAGATGACATCTGCCTGCAAGAATCGCAGATACTCTCTAACCCGACGCCGTTTAACCGGGTCGTTGAGCCCACAAATATTGATGGAGGATATTCGAATATTAACCATACCTCAGCAAAAAGGTGTTCCAAAAAAAAAGGAAACCCGCAACCAGCACTTTGTGATAATCCTAACTCATTGAGCATATTTCAAACAACAAATCCTAATCCAAACCTTTCCTCCCCCCGCAGCGCCTCCCCCACCCTAGCCCTCCCCTCCCTTCTGAACTCCCAACCCCAAAAACAGGCAAAATAGGTCCACAGACCCATGTGATGCCTCATACTTCCCGAGTACCCCCAGGTCACTCCCTATCTGTATAATCCATTTAGAAAGGAGCAAGAAAGAGAAAGAGAACATAAGAAAAGCAACATCCAAGAAGATTCAGAAAAACAAGAAGCCAAATAAGTGAGTAAATAGGGCATCCTAAGAATTTTTAGGAATTAAGAAAACCAGATCCCCTGCAAAATCAATTAAAAAAGAAAAATGTTTAAACAGAAAGTCCATAGGTCATTTAACCATCAGGAAGTTCCTTCAGGTACTCCTCAGCTTGAATTTCTGAAGAAAAAACCTGTGTCTTGCCCCGACAAATGACCTTTAGACGTGCAGGGCTCATTAAGAAGACCTCACATCCCTTCTTTTGAAAAGGAGTAATTAGTAGACGTAATCGCCACCTTCGTTCCACTGTTGCGTGGCAAAAATCAGGGCACACAAAAAATGTGTGGCCTTCTACAGATCTTTTAGTGCCCGGACGGGCCTTTTCGAATATGGCTTGGCTCAATAAAAAATGGCCAAAAAATATCAAAATAGCCCTCCATTTTGTTTCAGGATCAGAGTTCTTTTTCAGCATGAGAGGAAACCGATGCACTCTCTGTATCTCAGTTTCCCAAGACCAATGGGAGAGCTCGGGAAAAGCAGTTTGGAGCAGCTTCAAAACGAATCCTCTGATATCTTGCCCCTCTGCTTTTTCCTCAATCCCTAACAAGGCAGAGCCTGCTTTCGGAGTCCTCTAGCTTCCACATTATGTCTGCAAGTTTCTCGCCATTGACCGTAGTTTTTGTTTGTTTCTGATTGCTGTAGCCCTGTCTCTAGCACAACAATCCTCTCTTTGAGGGCAGCTGTCCTGGCTATGACCTCTGAGCATGCCTTAGTGTTCTTCCGGATAGCCCCTTGGATTTTCATTATAGCTAGTTGAGCTCTCTTATGTTCTTGTCTAGCCTCGCTTTGGATAGATTTTAACATGGCATAAATTAACGTATTAGAAGAGGGTGAATTGGATTCCATCCTAGAGACCTTAAGTTCTTCTTCATGAGACTGTGATTCTCCTGAGCCTGTCAAGCTATTAGCAGCCTGTGCGTAATCCCATTGGAGGTTAATGCTAGCCTCAGATCCATCGCTATCATCGTTCCGTTGCCCCTGAATGGGCATTAACCTGGATTTGCTTAGGAGGGTTTGTGGCCCTTTTTAGAGTATCGGCTGCATTTGGTGGGCTTCTGCTCTCTTCGCCTGAAGTAAGATTTTCATTCAAAGAATCCCCAGTATATTCGATGTCAGTCTCCTTGGCGAGGGAGTAGAAGCTATCGCCATCTTGTGGGTCCGGTATACTCCCAGTTCCTGTGTTGATTCTCTCTCCATCACGGGTCAAAAAGATGAAGGTGTTCCCTGTCTCCAATAGCAAATTCTGAGGAGATTTTTCAGCTGCATACTTACCGCCAACATGAAACTGCAAACACCGAAGGATGCTTCACGATAGCTGCCCCGAACTCTCAGAACGCCTTCAGAAACATCTGATCTTTCTCCACGGTAAAGCTTCTCTTTCCCGCTCCATACCTATTCAATCTTCCAGAGCCAGATAGGGAGTGACGCTCGCTCAGTTCAAGCGGCCACCATCTTGGCTCCTATTTGAGCAATTTCTAAAAGAAACTAATTTATTTACAATTCTAAAACTATAATCTGTAATACTGAAGATGCACGCACCGGAAAACAATTAAACCAACATGCAACCATTGGCTAATAATAACATTGACTCCTCATCCACAAAAAACGAAATCTCCATCACAGATTTCTAAAACAGGGTAGACTTGGGGACTGATTTAGAATGTAATTGGCCAGCAACTCAGTGGCAAATGACACAGCTATCCCATCCACCCTGGTACCAGTGTATTGTAGCCTAAGGCACTTGTAATAAGACAGTCAAGATAGCTGTCATGTTTATGATGGAGTAACCCATCCAACAAACTCTAGATCAGGCTGTGAGTAGCTTACACAGATTTGTATAGCATTTGATATATTCACTGTATAACACACACAGTGTTACTGAACTGCTTGCAGACACACATAATTTTTTAATTATTGTATCTTTCTATTCCACTTCTGGTGAGTGCTTGAGCTTCTAGTCATAGATTCTGTGCACTTCTGCATGTGATGTGATGGTTTTTTTATAAGCCAGTCCACATGTTTTACGGCTCCATGAAGTGCTCAGTTGTACAAGGCTAATGTGGTTTCGGCTTCTCAAGGAGGCACTCAGAGACAGGATGATAGATTGTATAAAATACAAAGTCCAAGAGGCAACAAGCGAAACAAAATGGAAAAAACATTGATTCATGTAGACAACAGACGTTTAATGCACAAATCCATCACTCATCTGGTCAATAAATTATCAATTATCCATCCATTGATTTATCTTCATACTTATGTTTCAGTCGTTCACTCATTATTTTTCAATCGATAGCTCATTCAATCCATCTCCCTTTGTCTCTAGTCGACCACTTTAATTAATCTCAGTCCCATTTTAAATCATATAAAATTGACCAGCAAAGAAGAAAATGTCCAAGTCTACAGCTTATAAATAACCATTGCAAATGAAGATAGCAGTAAGAAATACGAAGACACTGAGAATAAGGTGTGCAAAGGGGTCTTGAAACACACACTTGTGTAAATAATGCCATGTAGTGCTGCTATTAGCAGCATTAGCAGTCCCCCATTAATTGTTTACATTTGAGACTGAAAACCCATGTTACCTGGCTACAAGCCGCATATTTAACCATGAAGGGAATGGGGTTTGGGAGGGGCCGCTAACTGCTCAGGAGGCTTGCACCCTGTGGGTTTTGGGCTAATGGTGCAGCCCGGGCACAATTGAGCTTTTTTGGGCTTTCTTTTTAGGCCGGTGGGAGCAGGGTATTTATGCGCCCATTTTATGCACCGTGTCACCATTTTGGGTAAGGTGACATGGCAGAGGGCCAGGGTGGTGAGAACATTTTTCCCTTCCTAATTCAATTTTTTTTTTAATGTCTTGCATGGCTTTTTGGCAGCTTTTTTGAGTGCAGGTGCACACGGGTTGTATTTTGGTTGTCGTTTGAGGCAGGTAGGAGGCGGTTGGCAGATAGTGTTTACATGGTTTCAGGTTACGTTTACGGTTGTGAACAGGTTGCACTGGTAGGAAACACTAAATGAGAAGTCAAGATATGAGATACTTAGATAGGGAGATGTTTATAGAAGTAGGTAAGAGGTTACAGGTGTTAAAGGTCTAAAGTTAATGACTTAGTAGGGGTTTTAAACAGCTGCAAGGAAAGGATATAAGGGTCAAAACTTAGGGGTGGGGAGGAGGCAAAGTAGGTGAGCAAATGTATAGATAGGGGTAGCTTTGTAAGTCACAGGGCGAGGTTAACATTGTGAGGTGCCTCTGTCTTCAATAAAGCTGCCTGTTCACACATAAGGAGCGGGGTTGTGGTCTGTGCTGCGCCTCCTTTAGCCCAACGAGGCCCACTGCGGCACCTGAAGCATGTGCCTCAGCTGCTGACATACAGCGGAAGACTGATGAGGAGGGAAAAGTGGTAACGATCAGAGAAGGAAGATGAGGTCTTGGAGATGGATTGGACAATAAATTAATTCCAGAAGAAGGGCAGCAAAGGAGGAGTCATGCAGGTGGGGTGTAAAGCCCTCCCCAAATTAACATATTGGTAAGCAGAGGGAGGGCACTGAGAGGGGGAAAGGGACCAGACTGGAAAGCGACTATTTTGGGTTGATGGAAGAGGAACGTGGAGAGTAGATCGGAAGAGACGTACTGGCCTAGGTGGGGTGACAGCATTAAAGCTTCTGTTGCTGGTCCTTTACGTTGCTTTATTGCTTCTTCACTATAGGTGTTCACATTCCTACTTGTTAGCATCTCTGGCGGTTGTATGGTCTGTGTAAAGCTGCATTTTACAGGACACCTGTGCTGCAGACCCACCCCCTCCCATTATACACCTTTTGAGCAAATGCTGGTCCCTTACCAGCCCTTCTGCACTGCTCATGTTCACAGTGTGCAGGGCTGAATAAAGCACAATCGAAGGCTTCTTATTTGACATCTGTTGACAACGAGGCGCACAGTCGCATGCATTGGGAGGGCACAGATGAGAGGAGGAGACTTGGTGACTGTCAAAGGGTGAAGTCTGTGAGGCAGGATTGAGGAGGAGAGAATTAAGCATAGGTCACTACCAGGGCCGGGCTGGGACAGAAAATAGTCCCAGCTCTAAAATAAAAGTGGACCCCTTTAGTGAAATATAATGGTAAAAATGTGGCCCATTTGCAAATGGAGGCAGTTTTGAACTAATAAAGACAACATGTATAAGTGTCTTGCAAGGTATGGAAGACTGCATGGATTTGAGCTTGCTACAGGCAAGGTTTGTTTTATGATCTTGGAAATCAATGGTAAAAATCTGCCCATGAGATCATAAAACAGGCCCACAAATTGCCAAAAAAAGGCCCACACACTGACCTGTCAGACCAGCCGGCGGGCATTGGCCGATTGTCCTATAAGCCAGGCCTACCATGGTCATTATAGATACTTTTCCCTTGATCCTACGATGAAAGTTATACACAGCCAAGCTACGTCCAACTTTACCATACGGGTCAGAAGTCATGTTTGGAAGTGGATCCAATCTTTTGGATAAACCTTTAATTAACATTGTTTGACTTACCAAAGCCTAACTCCTCAGCGCAAATCCATCTGAAATTCGACTTTGCTAATCAAAAACTGTAAAGACAAGAGACCTTTGTAAAAATGAGCTTCGAGGTGCGAGAAGCAAAGGAAGACTCATTAGAACACCAACTGTGTCTAGAGATTTTAAATTCAAGTAATAATTCAACAGCTCACGCTTTTTTCAACCTGTCGGTGCAGAATCTGCAGATATTGAGCTCTTGGTTGGCCTCAGTCACCTTCACAACCATCAAAAGGTTAGTTTTATAAACAAACAGCAAAATCATGGGGGGAAGATAAACAGAAACTGGCAAATCACGCACATGCCTGGCTGATTTTAAATAACAACGAGAAACCAGGCCACCAACCAATCCTGAGCCTTTGCATATCGAAAAAGATCAAATGGAAACTGCTGCAGTACAGGCAAGGTCTGCCCAACTAGCCTGCATGCCAAAAGGGTTAAGGAAAACCACCAATATCCACAGCAGGCTGTGTAATTTACACAGGAATCAATCATACACACAGTCTGCATTTGTCCTGTCCTGTTGAACAAGAGGCGCAAATTATTAAAATCTCATTTCAATGTATTGAGTATTTGCTCCTGCAAACCAGCTGTAATGACTTGCCTTTAAAGTGAGCAACATACACTTGCTGTTAGATTTGTAAATTCATGCATATTGCAGAAAAATTATTCAACACCGTAGTGAGATTTGTAGGTTAACACCTTCATGTTAAAAATCATGAACGGTTGCAAAAGCAACAGATTATGGACGGAATGCTGAATAAATAAAACATTCCCCTTAGTCACAGATCTGTGTTAAATCTATTGTTGTTTTGCATACCACACCATTCCAGTCTAGATCCATCCATATGGAAATCAGTCTTGACCCTGCTCCCCATGGTAATCTTCCAGCCCAAACTGCCAGGCCAGGTCCTCTCTGAACCAGAACTAATCGGGGCATCATCCCTCATCAGCCAGGCTAGCTTGAATCTGGTGGTCCAGAGGACATCTGCAAAGAACCATGCCAGAGCTGATGGTCTTTCCAGGTTCTTCTGCCTTAGCAACGAGAAGTTCCATGAGGGTCAGCAGTTCTCTCTGCTCTCAACTGATGGGAACACTGGGCCTGACATCTTCAGTGTGGTTTTTCCTCAACTGTTTTCCTTCCACCCTGTATTTATTGTCTTTGTTTTTGCTTGCCTTAGGACTCTACAAACTTTACCACTGCTAATCTGTGCTAAAGTGTTTGTGCATTTGCCTTTAAACAATGTAAAATTGGCTTCCACCTCATTTTCAATATTAGTTTACTTGTAAGTCTGTAGTAAATGAATACAACATGAACCCAGGGCCTGTAAATTAAATGCTACTAGTAGGCCTGCAGCACGTATAGTGCCACCCATTGAGGTAGCCCTTTAAACATGTCCCAGGCCTACCATTACAGCTTGTGTGTGCAAATTAAACTGCCATTTCGACTTGCCCATAAAAACCTCTTGCCTTTAAAGTGGAGCAACCTACACTTGCTGTGAGATTTGTAAATTCATGCATATTGCAGAAAAATTATTCAACACCGTAGTGAGATTTGCAGGTTCACTCCTTCATGTTTAAAATCATGAACGGTTGCATAAGCAACAGATTATGGACGGAATGCTGAATATATAAAACATTCACCCCCATCACAGATCTGGGTTAAATCTATTGTTGTTTTGCATGCCACACCATTCCAGTCTAGACCCAGCCATATGCAAACCAGTCTTGCCCCTGCTCCCCATGGTAACATTCCAGCCAAAACTGCCAGGCCAGGTCCTCCCTGAACAAGAACTAATCAGGGTATCCCCCCTCATCAGCCAGACTAGCGTGAATCTGGTGGTCCAGAGGACATCTGCAACTAACCACGCCAGAGTTGATGGTCTCTCCAGGTTCTTCTGCCTTAGCGACGAGAACTTCCATGAGGGTCAGCAGTTCTCTCTGCTCTCAACTGATGGGAACACTGGGCCTGACATCTTTAGTGTGGTTTATCCCCAAATTTTTGCCTTCCATCCTGTTTTTACTGACTTTGTTTTTGCTTGCCTTAGGACTCTACACACTTTACCGCTTCAAATCTGTGCTAATGTTTTTGTGCATTAGCCTTTAAACATGGTAAAATTGGCCTACACCTAATTTTCAATATTAGTTTACTTGTAAGTCCGTAGTAAATGGGTGCAACATGAACCCAGGGCCTGTAAATTAAATGCTACTAGTAGGCCTGCAGCACGTATAGTGCCACCCATTGAGGTAGCCCTTTAAACATGTCCCAGGCCTAACATTGCAGCTTGTGTGTGCAAATTAAACTGCCATTTCAACTTCCCAGAAAAACCTCTTGCCAGTCCCAATCCTCCATTTTTTAAATACATATGTCACCCATATTGTAGGCAATCCCTGAGGGCAGGGTGAAGAGTGTTTGAAAAGTGGAACATGTACTTTTAGGTTTTACATGTCCTGGTTGTGAAAAACACCTAAATTCGTTTTTCACTACCATGAGGCATACCTCTCTCATTGGGTTCCCTTTTTACAATTAATAAGTGGGACAGATAGCAATGTCGACTTTGGTGTTTTAAATCACTATTCTGAGAATACTACTTTTAGAAAGATGTCATTTCTTGTTGTAACCATTTGGTGACTACAGCCTGTATCCTGGGTCACATGAATCGGTGCAGCTGGCAGTTGGTCTTTGTGTATTGCACCCAGACAGTGAGACAAAGGGGGAATACTTGTTTGCTGCATGGAGCATCTCTGACCTGATAGGGAGGAGGAGCTGTCATCTACGACTCTTGCACAGCACAAAGCCTCTACCAGAGAAAACTCAAAAGAGTTTGCCACTAGTCTTTGGTGACACCAGACAAGCTGCGGCCACAGTAGCGATGACAAACATTCCAGGCACCTTTTGGTGTTGAAGCCTCTCGAAACTTCTCCGACTTCAAAGTGGGCACCAGGTATAAATATTGAACCCTCAGGCCTAACTCTTCAGAACACCTCTGGACCTGTGGAAGACTCAGAAAGACTGCTGTGCTGCTCCACAAGAGGGACTGCTACTCAGCTACCCTGATGACAAGCAGAGTGACTTTAAGCGCTAGTTGGCTGACCTCCTGATCAGAACATCAGGGACAGAAAAGGTTCCAGACACTTTGAACCCAGCACCTGGACTCTGTCTTCTGTGGGTCTTGCCCCCCAAGTGGTACCACCCCTGTCCTGGATGCTTGGAAGAGATCCTAAATGTGCTCTTGCCAGCCCATCTGTGGTTCCCATAGAGCCAAAGCAATGTGATGCATCATACCACATAACCAAGGCAGTGCAACGCACCTCGACACAGGACCTCACATTTTAGACCTGCAGGTCCTTGGAACTACTGCTGTATGACACGTCTCCCGATGCAGCACATCGGAACAGCTGCTGTGTTGAACCTCAATGCACCTCGATGAACATCCCATCCCTGCACGCCCCCACTCCCCCCACTCCCGCCCTCCTGTCGGGACCGCCATTGCACAGGACCACACAACACAGATTTAAGATAGTTTGTTCAGCAGGTCAACCTAGTTCCTGTACTCGGCCTGCTCTCCATTATGATCGTCCTGAATTTGTGACTCTGTCCCCACATAGACGGTAACAGCCGATTTGCGGGCTGAATACCGATTTCTTTGGCATTTGAATCGGAAACGGCGGACATCTTAGGTGGGAGGCGTGAGCTTCAACAGCGCTCTAGCCATCCCTACTTAAGGAGCCCTTTGCTGAACATCGCGAGATTCGTATGTTTGTTTAAGCATTGAACCCCTCCTGAGGCGACTAGCCGGAAGGTAGACTGCCTTCTGAATTGCACTTTAATGTTTATGTTTAACTGCTGATTGCGAGCATTTTAAACGGCGACTTTTTAAATATTTCATTTATTTACCGCACTTGCCAGAATCCTAACATCACTAGATCTAGACCCTGCACATAGACGGTAACAGCCGATTTGCGGGCTGAATACCGATTTCTTTGGCATTTGAATCGGAAACGGCGGACATCTTAGGTGGGAGGCGTGAGCTTCAACAGCGCTCTAGCCATCCCTACTCAAGGAGCCCTTTGCTGAACATCGCGAGATTCGTATGTTTGTTTAAGCGTTGGACCCCTCCTGAGGCGACTAGCCGGGAGGTAGACTGCCTTCTGAATTGCACTTTAATGTTTATGTTTAACTGCTGATTGCGAGCATTTTAAATGGTGACTTTTTAAATATTTCATTTATTTACCGCACTTGCCAGAATCCTGACATCACTAGATCTAGACCCTGCACATAGACGGTAACAGCCGATTTGCGGGCTGAATACCGATTTCTTTGGCATTTGAATTGGAAACGGCGGACATCTTAGGTGGGAGGCGTGAGCTTCAACAGTGCTCTAGCCATCCCTACTTAAGGAAACGGTAAGACTCCGCGATAGTGGAAGCGAATTGTGGACGCGCCTGCATCAACGCCGTAGTCACGCCTGAGTCAGCCCGTCTGCGCCCGTCTGCGCCTCGGACTCGCCCGACGGCCTTGGCTCATATTCCTCTGTCTCCTCTGTCTCCTTCACTGGTATGTTTCAGCAGCTCTATAAACACTGCTACTATTATCACTCCCTCTATACAATACAACTCGGAACAGTTATTAGCTCTAAAATCACCTAGACAGACGTGTTGCTATCTTTTCGAGTTGGATAGAAAGAATAATATCTGCCATAATTGCTCTTTTGCAACAAACTCCGTTGGGACAAAACAAATACTCATACCTTCTTACTAAACAATTGGCCCATGCTTAATGTTGATACTGTCATTGACCTAATAAATACAATTAAATCTGGTTCACCAAGAGACCCTTTACAATGTTCTATTTTAAAATTACTCAGTAGAAAAGCCATGTCCATTATCACTGATCTCTTAAACATATCCTTGCAGGAAGAACATGTGCCACAGGACTGGAAACACGCAATGATTCACCCATTACTAAAAAAAGCTGATGCAGATCCAAAAGTGCCTTCTAATTTCCGGCCAATCTCTCTTCTCCCTATTTTTGCAAAAATTCTGGAGAAACATGTCCATCGTTGTCTCACAGATTTCATAACCACACATGACCTGCTGCCTCCCCATCAGTCAGGCTTCCGGGCTGGTTTCTCAACTGAGACCACCCTGTTAGGTGTGACAGAGAATATCCGTGCTATGATAGATAAAGGTGAAACGGTGGCACTCGTGCTTCTTGACCTCAGTGCCCCATTTGACACTGTGTCACATGCGGTACTAATAAGGACTCTCCATTCATTTGGCATCTGTGGCGCTGCCTTAAATTGGATTAAATCTCTACTTGAGAATAGAACGTTCCAAGTTTTTTCCCAATCTGCTTGTTCTGAAAACCCTTACTTTCAAACATGGAGTTCCACAAGGCTCAATTTTAAGTCTGTTACTTTTTAATTTGTATATGAGTCCGCTTGCAAAAATAGTTGAGGTGACCGGCTTGATGATGTTTTCCTACGCTGATGATTCTCAGCTTCTTTTTTCCCTTTCATCATCAGGAAGTAACAACCCCTCCACATTAAATCTAGGACTAGTGAAAATCGCGGGGTAGATGCAAAAAAACGTCCTGAAATTAAACGGTGAAAAAAACGAATTCATTGTTTTGGGGAAAAATAAAGAACTCTGGGGACCCCAACACTGGCCATCTGTAATGGGTACTCCTCCAACTCCTACTACACAGGCCCGTAATCTAGGCTTTATGGTCAATGACACACTGAGTATGCACCAGCAAGCAGTTAAAACATCGGCCACTTGTTTTGCCATCTTAAAGTGGCTAAAGAAAATTTGTTGGATGCTACCAGAACACACAAAAAAAAATGGTCATAAATGCCTTAATAACATCAAGGTTAGATTACGCTAATGCGTAATATTTTGGGGGCTAATAAAGCCACAGTCCGCAGATTGCAAACTGTGCAGAACGCAGCTGCGAGACTGTTAGGAAAAATTCCTATCTATTCATCCACCACCAAATTTATACGTGAGCTGCACTGGCTAAAAATGGAGAACAGAATTAAATTTAAGTCCCTATGCTTCATGCATAAGATCTCTACAAATAAAGCCCCTAAGTATCTACAAAATCTGGTATATTGCTACCATCCATCTAGGACTCTAAGATCTGCAACAGCCAATAAGTTTGTTGTTCCTAAAATAAAACTCTCACGTATGGGTGGCAAATCTTTCGCCTACCTTGGACCCTCACTGTGGAATGCTATGCCACAAGCTTTGCGCTCTGAGGTGAACTACATGAAATTCAGAAAGGCCTTAAAAACCTGGCTATTCAACATCTAAGTCAGTCGTCCGATCAGCTACTACTGAATCACAGCGCCGGGAAACCCTTTGTTGGGTAGCTGTTTGCGCTAAACAAACTAAATAAATAAATAAAATAAATAAATAAAAGGATGTTGTTCGCATTGGTGGGTGCGGGGCTGAGGAGAAGACGGTCAGAGAGAGGAGATGGTGCCATGGATGGTTGTTGTGGTACACCAAAGAGCCAGTCATTGCTGAAGCTTTGCATTGACGATCATTGTGGGCGGTTGTTGAAAGAGCGAAGAGCATGTCCCTCTTGAGCTACACATTGGTGCTTGTGGTGGGTGGTAAATTCTCAGTGCGAAGAGGTGACTTTGTGGTTGCAGCAGCCAAATAATTTCTGTACCATCATTTTGTTTTAGGAGTAGTTCACACTGATGCCAGTCAAGAGTCTTGGCACTGGGGGGGGGGGTGGCACTTCTTATGGATCAGGGCTCCTTCCAGCAGAGGCCAGGTGTTGTATACTGTATACTGTACATGTATCATTCCTGACACGAGATGGCACGCTGCTTCACTCGTGACATCTCGTGTCAATCGCTTTCTGTTATGACATGCACAAGCCACTGCATCTTTCGAATATGTATGTCTGTGATGGCTTTAGAATGACGGGGCATTAACTGTAAGACTGGACTTTCTCCAGACGTGTTTCCAATAAACTCCTCTCATCAAGGTTCCTGTGTCCTCCAGTCTTTCCTACACTGGCGACGAGGGTGGGATATTATCTCTTTTAAAACATTGCCTCGGGGGGATTGGATTAAAAGAATTTGTCACTCTTCCAGCTTTAACCAATCCTGGTGAAAAAGTTGTGTATGAATGTGCAGCAGAAAAATTAAAAATTAGATTCGGAAAGAAAAAGAACATCGTCATGGAGAGATTTATTTTCTATTCTCGCAAACAATCTGCAGATGAACCAATTGATGATTTTGTATCATCTCTCAGATCTCTTGCCGTAACTTGTGATTTTGAACATATAAACTATGAACAGGTATTAAGAGATCAAATACTGATGAGAACAAATAATAAAAAGGTCCAGGAAAGACTTTGGACAACTTCGGATATGTCTCTTAATGCAGCCATTGACATTGCAAGGTCAATTGAACATTCCGAGAAGTTCGTAAAGGAGATAAGAGGGAGCGAAAAAGGAGATGTTTTTAGCGTCTCCAAAGAAGGAGAGAAATTTAGGAAACCGTTTACTTTTAAGAGTGATTTTGCTAACAATAAGAGTGACTCAAAATTTAAGTACACTAAAAGTGATAAGAAGAGCAACACTCAGTGGATTTGCTTTAGATGCGGAAGTTCAAATCATTTAGCAAATTCTAAAGTTTGTCCTGCCCTTGATAAAATGTGTATGAAATGCAATAAGAAAGGGCACCTAACAAAGTTTTGTAAATCTACTACCAAAAAAGTTAACATTGTTCAAGATTTTGATGACTATGTTTCCAATGAAAATGATATTAATACTGTCATTAATATTTGTGGTAGTGAAGGTGTAAGTAAATTTCCATCTTGCGATGTGATTATGGAGGGAAAGACAATTAACATTTTTGTAGACACCTGTGCATGGTATACGTTATTGGGTTTAGATGTTGTAAAAAAAAATTGGCCCAACAAAATTTTACTTGAATCTGACATTTCCCCAGGGGGTTATACTGGACATAGGATTGAATTAGTAGGTTACTTTTGGGGAAAAATCACCTTTTCCGGTGAATCCACATATGGTAAGATCTATGTCGCTAAGTCTGGGCAGCCTCTGTTAGGATGGCCACACCAAGATCAATTGGGCATTAAGATAGATCCAAGAGCTAATCCTCCTGTTTACTCCGTTGCTAACACCAGTGATCCTGATCGTAATCTCATGCTTGATAAATTGAAATCTGAGTTCTCTGATGTTTTCAGTGGGAAACTTGGTCAGTTTTTGGGTTTTAAACACACTATTAAACTCAATGATGGTGTTGTTCCTGTTCGGCACAGAGTCAGGAACGTCCCTCTTACCTACAGGGATAAACTTAAAGTCCTTCTCAAAGACTTGTGTGACAAGGACATCATCGAGCCCATTGAGTCCTCCCCGTGGGTTTCCCCGATCGTGATTTCGGTTAAATCCAACGGCGAATTGAGGCTCTGTGTAGATCTTCGCAGTTTAAATAATTCTATTTGGGTAGATGCTCATCCCTTGCCAAATTTGCATGAGATGGTTTCAACATTAGGAGGTGCTGAGATTTTCTCGTGTATAGATTTGGCAAGTGCCTATCATCAAGTCGTTTTGGATGATGATTCCAACAATCTGACAGCTTTTATTACGCCAGAAGGTCTCTTTAGATATAAACGCATGCCTTTTGGATTGGCTAGTGCCGCTTCCGTCTTTCAAAGACTAATGAAAGAGACACTTGAAGGGTTGACAGGGGCAATCGCCTTTCAAGACGATATTCTTGTATTTGGGAAAAATGTAGAGGAGCATGATAATAATTTAAGGAATGTTATTTCCGCATTGTCCTCTAAAGGTCTTACTCTTCGCCTTGATAAGTGTAAAATAAGAGAAAAAGAAGTTGAATACCTGGGACATTCCATAAGTGGTGCTGGGATCAGACCTAAGCAAAAACACATTGAGAGCATCATTAAAGCCCCGGTCCCAGTTTCAAAAGAACAATTGGTAGCCTTCTTAGGATTAATGGAATTCTATGCCAAATTTATTCCAAATTTTTCTTCCAAAGTGGATTCTTTTAGACCACTTCTAAAGAAGAATGCAAGGTTCTTATGGTCTGACGTAATGACGGAGGCATTTCAGAACCTTAAAGCTTTTGTTGTGAATGCACCCTGCTTAAGACCTTTTGTTATTGGGAAAAAATGTACCATCAAGGTTGATGCAAGTAGCACAGGGTTAGGAGCTGTGCTCATGCAGAATGACTGCGGAAAAGAATGGATAATTGCCTATGCTTCAAGGGCCTTGAGGGATGCTGAAAAACACTATTCAGTCATTGAAAGAGAGTTATTGGCGTCAGTTTGGGCAGCTGAACACTTTAAAACATTCTTGTGGGGAACAAAATTCACTATTAAGACTGACCATAAACCTCTTATTTACATGATGGCACCAGGTGGAGGTCGAACTCTATCGGCTCGCTTGGCCAGATTGGCATCCAGACTACAATCCTTTCATTTTGAGATGGTATATGTAAAAGGGAACATGTCCAGGTTGCACACTTCTTGTGATGTTCCTTGTGATGATGATGAGTGTGAAGTAGCCTTCACTTCGCAAGACATTATGTTAGTGTTTGGGGAGAAGTTTGATTTGAGTAAGGAGTCTTGGGTAAGAGAAATGGAGAAGAGTATTGAATTAACTCAGGTTAAAAACTACATTTTACAAGGATGGCCAGAACAAAGGAAGTTTTCAGGTGAGATGATGAGTTATGCCAAAGTTCAGGATGAGTTAGCAGTCGAAAATGGGGTTCTCATGAGAGGTGATAAATTCATTCCTCCTTTCTCCTTGAGAGATACCATCATTGGTATTGCCCATGAGGGGCATTTAGGAATCTCGTTTACCAGGAGGCGCATAAAAGATTTCTTTTGGTGGCCAGGAGTGGACAGTTGTGTGGAACACTATGTCCAAAAATGTTCAGAATGCGCCAACAGTGATAAGTCTGCTGTCCCTTACGTCCTGAACCTTGTCCTGTGGAGTGTCCTTTCGGTCCTTGGCGGAAGTTAGGTCTTGACTTCATTGGTCCATTTTCCGTTTTACCTGAACATGAGAAATTTGGCATGGTTTTGATAGATTATTTCTCAAAATGGCCAGAGGTAAAAATGGTTAGGGAGATAACAACCAGAAATGTAGTGGAGTTTTTGGATGAAGTTTTTTGTAGGGAAGGAATCCCAGAAGAATTAGTAACTGACAAAGGACCACAATTTACCAGCAAGGATTTTCAATGTTTTATCACCAAATGTGGGATTACGCACAACAAGATTGCTGTGTTCCATCCTGAAGCCAATGGCCAGGTTGAAAGATTTAACAGAGTTGTGAAAGAGGCTATCCAACTTTCTGTTAAAGGCCATTTGAATTGGCGTAATGCTCTTCAGTCTATGTTACTGTCTTATAGAACATCTCCTAACTCTGTCACTATGGTTAGTCCATTTGAACTTTTAAGGGGTCGGAAACCCAGTACTCGTTTAACTCCATGGTGGCTAAAAAAAAGTTTGAGTGACCATAGCAGTTTTTCAAAAGTGGATTATGATTTGGTTCGAGACAGGGTTAGCGCATATAAGGATAAGATGAAGGAAAGGATGGAGGCTAAGCAGGGATCAGTGAGTAAACATGTCATTAATGTTGGTGATTTTGTTCGTATAAAAAGAAAGGAAGGTGTTTTGAAAGGTGGTCAAATTTGGTCACGTACCAAGGAAGTTATTGAAGTTTTCAAGCATGCTGTCAGAATTGAGGATGGGAGTGTTTGGAATTTGAACAGAGTTTCCTTTTTTAAAGGGGAAAATATGTTTGCGCCAGAGGATGGCAGTAGTGCTTTACTTAAAGCCAAGGATGTTGTTGTGTCAGGCGATGATAGCAACGTTTTTCTTGACTTTGAATCTGACTGTGGGGTCACTGGAAATGCAGAAATTACTTCTGGGAATCTTTTGAATGAGAATACCAATTCTAGGGTTGTAAGGACCACTCCACCTATAGTACCCTCAAAAGATTGCCATAGGTCTCACCGTCTTCCTGCAAGATACAAGGATTTTGTTATGAATTAAGATAGAGTTGTATTGTTGTTTTTTTTTTGCTGTTTTTTTTTCTTTTCATTTACAGGAAGGGAGGTGTGTTTTATATATTGTATACTGTACATGTATCATTCCTGACACGAGATGGCACGCTGTGTCCTCCAGTCTTTCCTACACCAGCAGCAGAGCTAAGGCAGGTCAAGTTTTTGCTAGTCACCTGGGCAGTTGTAGGGGGGCCTCTGGAAGCTTATTGTGTTCCTGTAACTCACTCAGGAGGCCAGCAAGCTGACTACTGGAGTCACTTAGGGTAGCCTAGGTTCAAAGCAAGTAGGTCCAACTTCCTTTCTCAGTCAGCAGGCAGTCCTTCCTTTCATAGGTCCAGGAGTATTCTGATGAGGGGATCTGTAGGTTCCACTTTCTACCTCATGCCAGCCTTTGTGTAGTGAAATTCCCACATCATCCCCCCAAAACTGGCTCTGGTAATTTTTCACCCCTGGTTCCAAACTGTCTAGGGTGAATAAGGTAGGGACAGACCCGGTGTCAGATGTGTGCTAAAGGCAGGGCCCTTCGAAGTGTAATCAGGGAACGACACTACTCCTACCCAGCCATCCTGCAAAGCAGACCCTATCTACTCACATCCATACTTCCTTTGTCTCAGTCTCTGGAGCCAGTACACAACCCACAACATGAGATCCATTCAGAGTCTTGTGACAGAAAACTACTGTCAGTTCAGCCAGAAAAAAAATTCTAACTTTCTAAAAGGTACATTTTCAAAATTGTAACTTAAAATCCACATTAAGGATGATTTTAAGTTATATTTCATTTGAGTGGAAACAGTAAGTCCTTGTACCAAACTGAATTTAGCACTTATTAAGCGTAATATGGTAACCTAGTGTTAGTCTGTTGGAGAAATGGGTCTTACAGTAGTTGAAAATGGTATTAGAAGTTCTCACAATGAGGACATGTAAAACTTTAAACACTATGCACCCTGCACTATGAGCCTTTAGGGCCTACCTTAGGGTTGACTATTAGAAAGGAAGATTCAAACCTGGTAAAACGTTGGTTTTGGCTGGTTGAAATGACTGTTTGAACTGCACTACAGGCTGCAGTGGCAGGCCTGAGACTTGTTGTATAATACTACTTTACGGAGTGGCACAAGAAGGACTGCTGCCTACTAGTAGCTTTTAAATTAAAGGCCCTGGGTACACATAGTACCATTTAATAAAGACTTCCAAGTAAATTAAGTTTGCTAATTAGATGTAAGCCAATTTAAGCATGTTTTAAGGAGGAAGCACAAGTGCACAGAGTCCTAATGCCAACAAAAACGAGTTCCACAAAGTATGGGAGTAAAGGCAAAATGTTTGTGGAAATACCACGCTAGAGAAGTCAGGCGTTAACCCTGTTTCTTACCATTATTGAGTGTGGGAAAGGGCCTCACAAGAGGTGAAGCAATGAGTTGCTCATGATGCCCCCTCTCCCTCAATGCACATCTTCATTTATGGCTTATGTCATGGCAGTCTTTCATTTTGATTTGTTTTAAAAAAAGAGATATTTAACCAAAACCAGTATGCTACAGGTTAAATTTGTGCTCGACAATAACATCATATTCAAGAAACATTGTGACATTAGGAGAATTGTTTACATGTGTAAAGTAATTGTAATGTGCACTATGTGGTAGTAAACAGTGTTTGTCTCAAGTCACATTCAGTTTAGTGTGGTGTGGTAATAAACTGCAATTTAACATTTACACTTTAGTAATAAATGAGTGAATGTGTTTCTATTATTACAGTTGTTCTAAATACCATGTTATTTGGCTAAGTTTACTATTTTAGTTTTATTTTATTTTTTGTGTTTTATAAATCGCGAACATGACCATCATCCTATTAGAGCGCTGTACAGAGAGAGGGCTGCTGAGAGTTGCAGTGGGGTAGGAACAACTAAGATATGTTGTGCATTGAGTTTGACAAACAAGGTATAACACAGTAGGGTACAATATCAAATCGGGGGAGATTAAAGCTTCTAAATACTTCTTTTATGCAGCATCTCCTTCTAGCAGTACAGCTTTATCTTTCTCTTTGAAAAGCTTGAGTGAAGTAATAGCTCTTGTTGAGGGTGGTGGGGAGTTCCAGATTTTAGGGACTGAATCGGCGAAAGTGCCACCGTAGGTTTCCCTTTTTTTGCATCTGGGAGATTCAAGTATGAGGGATTTAGCACTTCTAGAATGCCTTATGCATCCTGATAGATTGATCCTATTTGCTATGTACTTAGGGCCAGAATTGTGAAGGGCGTTGTGTGTTATGCATGCCACCTTCTGTTGGATTCTGGCCTCAACTGCGAGCTGGTTGAGAGCTCTAAGAGATGGAGATATGCAGTCTTAGTGACATGTGCCTGCAGCATTTATTGTCACTTTCATTGGGGCTAGGATGGCTTTGGGTAGACCTATGAGTGTGGCATTCCCATAATCCAATGTTGAAAGCACTAGCTGTTTTTAGGTCTCCTGGTGGTATGAATAATTAAAGTTTCCTTAGAAGGTGCAGATGTAGGTTTGCGCTTCTAGTGATATCTTGTATGTGGGCTTGCATGTTTAGATTTGAGTCTAATGTGATACTTAGTGATTTTACGGATTCACATATGGTTGGTGTGCAGTTTAGCAAGTTGATGTTAAGAGACCACAGACAAGGTTGTTGAGCTTAAAAGGGTGGGTAGAAAAGAATAAACTCTGTTTTCAGTGGGTTTAGTTTTAGCTGGTTGTGTGCCAGCCAGTCATGTGTTTTCCTCAGGGCTTCATCCAGTCTTTGGATATCCTCTTGAGCGGATAGTTTGATGTAGAGCTGATTATCATCAACAAACATGTGGTATGAGATTATTTTTGAAGAATTTCAGTGAGTGGTTTCATATATAGAGTGAAGAGCAATGGTGAGATTGTAGATCCTTGTGGAATCCTTGTCAATGCCTGCTACATCAGAGAGGGTGGTGCCTTTTTTGACTCTTTGTTGTCGGTTTTGCAAGAATGAGGTGAACCACTCCTGATATGCCCATTCTGAATTCAAGAGTTTCTCTGAGGTGTTTGTGGCTGACTGTGCCGAACGCGGCTATAGATCTATACATTTTATGAGACAGGATTAGTTTTGGTCTAGTGAGGTTTGTATGTCAACTAGAATGTTCAGAATGGCGACCTCTGTATAAGTCTGAAGTCTGATTAGTGTTTATCTAGTAGGTTGAAATTCTTAATGTATTCACATAGCCGATCCTGGGTGCATTTTTCTACCAATTTAGACAGGAAAGGCAGATTGGAAGTTGTTTAAGTCTTTCCTGTTTTTTTGTAGGGGAGATAATTGTTCCATCTTGAGTCATTCTAGAAGGAAGGGATGCGTTTACGATTTCCGTCCATAAGGGAGTGACGGATTGGAGGACATCTTTTTGTAGGTGTTAGGAAAAGGGATCGTTGAAATGTGTGGTATGTTTCATTACCTGAATTGTTTTGTGGATTTCCCCAGACGAGAACAATCTGCAACTGTTCCAAAAGGCTCCAATGTTATTTGAGACGGTTGGAATGTATTGGTCAGTATTCTTGGTGTTTGCTGTCAGAGTGGCGTTGATGGGTTTACTAGGCTGTGTATATGGTTGCAATGTTATCTTTAAAGAACTTGGAGAAGGCATTACAGGTGTCCATCAAGTTGTTTTCGATTGTGGGTCTTTTAAAGTGTTTCCAGAGTGCTGTGTTGTTATCTTAAATAGCTTTCTGGGCCTGTTCTTGGCTTTGTCTAGTTGAGATTGGTTTGCTGTTGTTTTAGCATTTAAGATAACCTTTTTGTATGAGTTTCTTTGCTTTGTCATCTGTTTGAAGTGGGTAGTGTTTGGTTATTTCCTGCAAAGTCTGTTCAGGTGTCTTAGTTTTCTTCTTTCATTGTTTAAGTATTAGTTAAACCATCGGTACTGGATGTTTTCTCTTCTGCCATTTTAGATGGAATGGGCAGCCTTCTGACCTATGTTGGTCATCCTGCCGTTGTAAAGGTGCAGCAGTTCTTGAACTGATCTTTGGTCTGTCGGAGAATTCTATTGTAGTGCAGTGTGGCAAATCCCCAATAATTCTGTTCTGTTTACGTTTTTGCAATCTTTCATCCATGTTTTATTCTCTTCTTTTTTTACCCTTGATTTTAGTTTCTTGTGTGGGTATTTTGAAACGAATATGATGGTGATCTGACCAGTCTGTTGGGGAAATGTCTAGTATGTGATTCAGGTTTAGTGATGATGAGATCCAGAGTGGCACCTTTGTTGTGTGTTGGTCCATTGCATGCTTAAATCATGTTGAGTTCCTGGAGTAGGTTACCGAGTGCAGCCACTGTGTGGTCTTTGACATTGTTCCAGTGAAGGTTGAAGTCTCTCAGTAATATTGAATTAGAGTGAAGAGGCATTGATTGTGGTCATTTCTATAAGTTGCGCCAGGAAGACTGTGTTGTTATCTGGTGGATGATATACAAGGAGTGTTTTCACTAGAAGTTTCTTTTCAAGCTTGATTTCAGCACCCAATAGTTCAAATGATGATGGGTCTTCTAGCAAGAGACAGATTACGGTTAAGGAATTTCTGTGAATTATGGGGAGACCTACCCCCTACTTCAATGTGCGGTCTAGACTTAGGATGGAAAAGTCCTGCAGAATGATCAGGTTCATGTTGAGGCTGCCATTGGGCTGAGCCAGGTTTAAATAAGGAAGAACATGTCCAGACCCTGGGCTAAGATCTCATCTGCTATGTCAGTTGCACATTTTGTAGACCTGGGCTGAGCCGCAGAACTCCGCAAAGTGACCAAAAAACTCTGCCGCACTACGCGGAGTTCCGCAAGCAGCTAAGTGCGTTAGATCATGCCTTTCACTGTGATTTTTTACACCGGGTATGTGTCCTGCGATAGAAAATCAGCACAAATGGCACCCTGCACACAACAAGAGGGTGCTGCTTCTTTCTGCTGATTGAGTAGATGTTTTACTCAAGCGGCAGCTTCCTCAACGTGAACGGATGGTTTCTCAACACGAGCAGTCACGCCCATCCGCAACCACCCGCACTGAGAAATCTCACTGGGAGGTGGTCTAGCTTATAATTTTTCTTGCTCGCGCTCGCCAACTTTAAGTTGGAGAGCACAAGTGGGGAAAAGATTTCACTCTGTTATGTGGAGTGGAGTTTTTTTAACTCTGCATGCTCTGTGGAGTGCGGAAAACTAAGCAAACTCCACAAATGGAGCGGAGTTCACCACCCAGGTCTAGTGTTTTGAAGCTGAGCTGCAATTGTGCAGCATGCCTTTCAGGTTTGTTTCTGTTTTGTTAGTTACTGTGGTGGGTATTGTGTTCATTGTGATCGAAATTAGGATGTTGTGATTGACTTGTATTGGGTTGTGTCTCTGGTTTCTGAGGTAGGATGTCTTGACGATTGGAATGTTGGATGTAGTTTCAAGTACGACTTTCTGTGTGCCTTGATAGTATATTAGCAAAATGTTTATCTCTTCTTCTGTGAGGTTATTGTTCATTCTTTTGGCTGGTAAAGCTTGTTGTCCTGGGGAGTTGGGAGTCTGCTGTTATAGATACATTTTCTGCTAGAAGGGCAGTCTGTGTACTTGGTAGTGGGCATGTCCATCTTCTCTAAGATGAGTAGAAGTGAGTTGACTTTCTTTTTGACCTATACTAAGACTCTTTTGAGTAGTTGCCATTGCTTGGGTATGTAGGGAATTTGTGTGATTGGCACTGGCAAATAACATTATTGTTCTGTGTGCCTGTTTGATTGTCTTCATGACTTGTCTGCATTTTTATTTCTATCACCTGCTCTGTATCTTGGGGGTGTTTCTTGATCTATCTTTTTGTGAGTAGTTGCAGTTCTTGCTGAGTCAGCGGTATGAAGGAGGGTCTAGACATGGTCTCAGTGGGGCTGTGTAGACAGCGGGGGAAGGCATGTTGTTGGGTGTAGTTCTTTGTTCGGGAGTTAGGGGGTTTTGGCCCCAGCACAATTCAAGTTGTGGAGTAGTTGCTCATCGTGCTGCTAAAGCTGTTAGTTTGAGGGTCTAGTTGGATTCTCTGTGGAGTTGAATATACCGTGGGGCTACAGTTGTCGTTGGGTGTAATTCCTCACTCGGAGTTAGAAGGTTCAAGATTATGATTCTGGGACGGGGTAAGAGGTGGGTAACTAGTAGTTTTTGCTGGGGCTACTACTTGCCTTTTTAGGTCACTGAAACTTGAGTCAAATGCTTGTAGGTCATAATCCGCTGTTTGGATAAGGATGCCTCCAATAGTGAAGATTGAAATGGTGGCTTTCACTTTGAGCAAGGGAGGGATATATATTTAGTTTGAGACCATAGGGGGATGGTCTGTGTTGTGTTGACTACCTTGAGGAAGTAAATCACATTTTGCTATTTTGCTGTGCGTGTAGAAGATTGCATTGTTCTTAATGGCCCATTTTGAGAAGCATGAATAGGTATCTGATATGGGAGATTCAGAGTTGATTCTTAGAATGTTGTGTTTGAATTTCTTTGCTCCATTTTTGGATAAGTTAAGCAGGTAGTTTATTCTGAGTAGTTAATTCCTGAAGGGGACAGAGTCGGCTCTATTGCGTTGTTCTGGGCGAACATGGTCTTAGCTGCCAGCAGAGTGGTTAGATGTGATTGCATACTGCAATAAGGCCGCCTCTGTTAGTTACCTCCAGTTGTACGACAGACAATCAAAGGGAGATAGAGGTGCTATGCTCCAAGGCCAGCACAAAACACAAGAAGAGAAAGGCAGGCTGTTTAGGAAAAGGCAGGCAAACAGGAGTGAGAAAGAAGTCAACCAATGTGTGGGCCATTGCGAGTTGTTTGACAGAATCTAGATTTCATTCATATTTGCTGTGGGGGCAAGATAGAGATCACTTTTCAAAGAAGGCTTGCCCCCATTAGAGAGACTCAGTCTTTTTTCTATCTCCACTTGACTGTCATCTTCAGTTACTGTTGCAGTGGCATTCTGAGGAGCACCATTTGAAGATGGCCACTTCCCATTTGTGTGTGCCATTCTTTCATCAATTAACCTAGTCATTGGTCATTTGGAAAATTACATCACCAAGAAATTAAGGGTTGTCCAAGATGCCAATTTTAACTCTCAAATTCATTTACCCTTCAGAATAAAAATATTGCCGCTCTCAGGAAAGGTTCTCTCCAGCAGGGGACCTTTTAGTCCTCTTTATAATTCCCTTACTTCAGGCAACAGCCATTTGGCACTGCCACATCACAGGCAAGAATGGGATTTCCAAAATGTAATTCAAATGTGGCAGACTCTCCAGGGTCCCACAAAAACCAGGCACCCCTGCTCACTTGTGGTGCCCTCCCCAGTTCTGCAAAATGGCCGAACCTCTGCCTGAATCGCCGCTCACCGGAAGATCTCACTTCAGGTCAGAGATCATGCCTGATCCTCATGCGGGCTGCGGACAGAGTTGAGCAGGGTAAAAGCACACAGCGCGGCACAGGCTTTCCAAACAAGCCACAGCAGTCATGGACAGAAGTGAGCAGGGTAAAATGCACCCAGGGCAGTGCGGGCCCTTCAGTCGAGCTGCATCAGACCGGGACATAGGTGAGCGGGGTAAAGGCACCCAAAGGCAGTGCGGGCTCTTCATGTGAGCTGCACCAGTCCCTAGAAAACTTGTTAGCATACACAGCACGTTCTCACCAACTGCAAGGTCCCGTCCCTCACGGATTGATCGATGTCCGTCCTCCATGGCATTCGTTGGTCGGGGTCACTGGTGTGCGATTCCCGACTCCAGTTTTCAAGCAATCTTTCATTTGAGTCCCTGTTGTTCCAAATCTCTGTTTCTATATGAGGCATACCTAGGATTTACACCAGTTGTGATTCTTAAACCCTGGGCTCTCCGAGGAGCTCCTGCCCGCGGGCCATCTTGATCTCACTTCTATGGCATAAAAATGTATATGCCTTTTACTACAGTTCTATACCTCTCCTATTTTCTAAACAAATGATGGGGATTATTCACAAACTACATGTGTTTGCATGTTTATTAGAACTACAATAGTGCTATTCACATACTACTAAATGTATAAAATATTAATCACAAACCTATGTGAGGAGAAACTCACCTCCCCTATCTTTTCTATGGAGATATCTATGCCACATGTGTGAAGATATCTACATACATAGATATACGTTTTAGTAGTATTTGTGAGAAGAAACTTGGAAGGTGGACAGAAATGGTTAATACTTACTACAAGTTGGGGGAGATTGTAGAGGGGTTAGGAGAAGTTTAGGGAGGAGGCACATGCAAATACATACACCACTCACAAAACAGTAAGTCCATTTCTATGTTTCTGGACCTACTCACAAACTGCCATATGTACTTCATATATTACCACTACAAGAGTACAATCATTAAATACAGAATGCTTTTTATAGCCTAAGTGTAGAGACTTCAATCTCGGCCTCAATTATCATTTCTATAAGGAAATTTTCACCAATTGTATGGAGATCTCCAAACACATAGGTATATGTCTTGGTAATAAAGCTCTGACAAACCTGGGGAGTGGCTGGGAAAAGGGATATACTGACTCCTAAATGGGAGGTGGTTAGGGAATAGTAAGGAGGGGTTTTTCAAAGGGTAAGCATGGGTTTAGAAGGGACATGCAAATTCAAGCACTTCCCCAGAAAAGAAAAAGCCAATTCCTATTCACAAACTGTACTTCTTAAATTACTAAAGACAAAAGGAACCCAAAACAGAAGTAAGTGTATTGCAGCACATCTTTGGGAGTAATTTCAGCTCCCCAAATAGATACTAACAGATACTGCAACGCACTACAGTCGAAAACAATGGAGGCAGAGTTTTAAAAAAACCTCTCCGTAGGAAATAATGTTAAATAAAATACATTTCTTTAATTTTTTAAATATATCTCTCTCTCACACTCTCTCACTGCAGTCTTCACTGAAAAAACAATGGTTAAAGTGATGTAATAGTTGGGTGCAAACGTCAGTGACAAAATAACTAAATCACAGTGAAATTCACCAGTTATAGGTACCTCTAATAACTATAATTCATGCCCTGCTGTAACTGTAACTCACACCCTCGCTATACACAGCTAATTACCCCACATATTACATTACTCATGACATATTCTATAACATCCTTGAATACATCACTGCAACATTTGAAATAACATCATTGATGAGAAGACTGTGCATGTACACTCCACTCCATTCCTGTGGATCCCTTTGTACAGCACTCTATTCCACTAAAAAATACTTCTGAATGCTTTACGACACAGTACTCTACTCTGCTATTTGAGATGCCACTCCAATTTATCAGAGTTTGCTCAACTCAGCAGTACACAGCTTCACTGCACTGCTCTTCACACCACTCAATTCCATAACACATCTACACACTCTACTAACCTCTACTAAACGTTACTCTACACTATGTTATGTCACTTCACTCAACCCCACTCCACTGCAATCCACTGTATGCAGGTTTAGCTCACTCTATGCCACTGTACAACAATCCACTCTATGCAGCTCCACTGTACAACACAGTACTGGACTCTATGCAACTCCACTATACAACACTGTACTAAATTGTTTAGCACTCTCTGATTCTTTACTCTACTCAGTGCCTCTCTACGATACTCTAGTCCACTTTAAGACACTGTAAGCAACTCTTTCTATTCCACTGCACCACACTTTATTCCACTCTACTCTATCACACAGTACTCTACTCTACTCCACTCTACTCTACTACTCTACGCCACTCCACTCTACGCCACTCTATTTCATTCTATTCTATAATGCTGTATATCAATCCACTCTAGCACAGTCTAAAACACTCTACCATACTGCCCTCTACTCCACTCTAGAAAATTGTACTATACAGTATGCAACTGCTACTCTGCTGCCCAATTGCCCTGCTACCCAGCTGCCTGAGTGAGAAGGACTGGACCTGCATCTTGAACTCAGGACCATCAGACTCCAAGGGCTACTTGGCTGGCCACCTGGTCAGAGTTTAAGGGACAGATCAACCACATTGATCCCAGTACCTGGACTCTTCCTGCTGTGAGTCCTGTCCCTCAAATTGAGCCACCAAGTCCTTGATGCTTGAAAGTGTGACTGAAGGTGCTCTGCGCCTAGAAGAATGGATGCAGCACAAGGCATCACCCACAGCTCCTGCAAACAGCCACTGCACAGCGTATCTTCACCCAGGCCCTCGCAGGGCAACCCCGCAGCTCCTAGGAACTGCCACTAATCCTCTAAACTATTGCTGTGTGTCCTGACGCAGGACCTTGCATTGCTGCGCCATAGACCATCGGAACCACTGCTGTATGACACATCCTCGATGCGGGGTCACATAATGCTCCTAAACAAGGATTTAAGGTAATTTGTTCAGTGGGCCTAACTTAGTCCCAGTACCCGGCCTGTGCTCTGTCGCTGTCACCCTAAACCTGTGACTTTGTCCCTGTCCAGCTCAAATACCCACAGTTGGTGCCTAATCAATACCAGATCACTCAGTAAACATTGTCAAGATGTCAGGGATCTAATGGTAGATCAGCAAATTGACATCCTATTTGTTACTGAGACTTGGCTGAAAGACAGGTGCGACCCCGATGTTGCAGTCACTCTTCCGCCTAATTATAAAATCTATAGCAAAGACAGAATAAATGGCAGAGGAGGTCTGGCCATTATTCTACGTGACACACTACACTGCTCTAACTTTGACCTGGATTCTATCAAGGGCGCGGAAAGCTTAGGCTTTTGCATCTACTTAAATACCTCCATGTCCTTCTAAGGAGCTCTGATCTATCGTCCCTCAGGTCAGAGCACCACCTTCACAGACTCACTAGGGAATTCCTTAAGTCATCTGCTGCTCATATATGCCATCTTCACTTTGTTAGGCAATTTTAATCTCCATTTAGAATGTAGAACTGAGCCAGGAGTCGACAATTTCCTCCAAAGTATACATCTACTAACTTTGCACCAATTGGTGGAGGTTCCAACGCATCAAGCCAGCCATACTTTGGATGGGGTCTGCTCCAATTTCGCTGCTCTATCAGAAGCCACTCTTATCCCTCAAATATGGTCTGATCATCTCTTTGTTCCGCTCACACTTACTGCACCACAGAAAAGCCGTCCAGGTAAACTACCCGCTGACTCCCAATCCCGACACAAATGGGCACAACTAGCTGATAATCCTAAACTAGCTGCCCACGCACAAGCACACACGCCCTTCCTGATAGGAAATCCAGGGTGGGACTCTCGTCTCCTCCACTCCTGGCTTACCACTGTATGCTAGGATCTAATGCCACCAGAGAAACACAATAAGAATAATAAATCAAAAATACAGAAGGTCCCCTGGTTCACGCCTGATCTAGCACTAAAACACCTTAAATCTAAGCAGCAGGAGCGTAAGTGGAGAAGATCTTATAACAATGGAGACAGAATAGTTTATAGAAATAGCAGAAAGCTCTATCACCACCAGATTAAAATCGCCAAAAAAGAGTACTACTCAGGGAAAATAAAGGAGGCCAACTTAGATCAAAAAGACATCTTCTTGATCATAAAGGCGTTCACTAACACTGAAGCACTGCAGAAAGAATTACCTTCTTCACAAACAACTCTGTGCAATGACATTTTAGCCTATTTTGAAGAAAAAATTCTTAATATTCAAAAGGACTTTTTAACCATTCCCATCCACGACTGGATGATATCACTGAACCAGTTCCTGCCGATACTGCCAACTGCATCAAAACTTTTGCACCTGTATCTCTAGAACAGACTCACAAGGCTATCAGAGCCTGCAAATCAGGCTGCCCATTAGATGACACAGTAAATCCAGTCATAAATCAGATAGTCAACGCTTCTTTAAGCATGGACATGGTACCAGATGAGTGGAAGCTTGCCCTGCTAAAACCACTTAAAAAGAAACAAAACATTGACCACTCCATGCTCTCAAATCTCCAGCCCATCTCATTACTTCCCCATCTAGGCAAAATCACAGAGACATTTGTACACAAGTTCATTGAAGCTGCTAATATTCTTCACCCACAACAATCGAGCTTCCACCAAAGCATTCAACAGAATCAGCCCTTTTGGTAGTTACTGATGCATTAAAAACTTTAGCTGACAAAGGCAGGAAAGTAGTCCTGATTCTACTCAATCTGTTGGCCGCGTTCAATACCATCTCGCATGAAATTCTTTTGAAGAGACACAAAGTGGCGGCATCTCAGGTCCTGCTCTGGAATGGCTCAAATCATTTCTTACCAACTGCAGACAAGCGGTGACCCTTGGTACCTTCCTCTCGATGGAGAGAAACATAACAACAGGAGTCCCACAAGGTTCATCATTGAGCCCACTTTTGTTCAATATTGATACGACCCCGCTCATTTCTCTCATAAGCTCCTTCGGGATTGAAGTACCGTCCTATGCAGACGATACTCAAATGATTGTATCTCTCGATATCAACAATACAGATGCTGAATGGAATTTCAAATGCTGCCTATCGAAAGTCATCCAGGGGATGAAGGATAAACACCTTAGATGCAACACTGACAAAACGGAAATCCTCCCCATTGGGAAAGATTTATCTTTGAAGCCAGACATGTGGTGGCTAGAGGGAACTATAGCCCCCCAAGACATTGTAAAGGTAGCCAAAAATCTAGGGGTACAGTTTGATACTGCGCTTTCGTTCCTTTCACACGCTTTGGCCATGGCTGGGACTTGCTTCAGCCTCATCAAATCATTAAAACAATTCTTTGACCTGATTCCACTCCCTGCAAAGAAATCAGTATCAGTGGCAATGATTCTCTCACGCCTAGACTATTGCAATAGCCTTTTTGCAGGAGCCAACAAATCTACTATAAAAAAACTCCAAGTTGCACATCTATTTCTGAAGCTCCAACGTAGAGCTTCAGCATCAGCGTCACTCAAAGTCCCCCATTGGCTGCTGATTCACAGGAGAATCCTTTTTAAAATCCTTCTAACCACCTACAGAGCCATGCTTAAATTGGGACCTAAGTACCTCTCAGCATGGCTCTCCCCCTACACCACTACTAGGACTCTCAGGTCCTCAACGGCCAACCTCCTTAAACCACCCATTTTTAGATGCAGTACAAAAGGAGGAAAAAATGTGGCTCTGCTGGGGACCAAAGCCTAGAATGCACTACTAATCAATCTAAGATTTCAGAAAACAGAAACTCAATTCTGGAAGACTTTGAAGACATGGATATATAGCACCTCAGATGCACTCTGTCTAGCACTGATTTAGCATGTCTAAGATCTACCTTGTTTAGGACTCCCTCTCACCTCCAATCTACCAGCACTAGGATACTCCTCGCGAAGTGACAGTTAGCGCTTTACAAATTCCTATCTACATTAGATTACATTACATTTGTGCTTCTAAGCATTGTTTTCACTAAAGATTTAAAATTCATACCCCTGGTTCCAATGATTGGATGTTTGCCATTTTGGTCTAAGGCAATTAACTAAATGTTATTCTAGTTTTTTAAAGTGGTGTGGGATTTTTCTTCTGTTGTGTTTTCACATTATTACTGTTTGAAGTGTGGCATTAATACTTTTTGTGGTTTGCCTGGGTTTCACCCTGGCAAGAATAGTGGTTGCTGCTTGAGTGGGGTTTCACCTCACCCCCAATCAACCAGTTCTCCTAACAAGGACACTGTGGGGCATATGTATTTAAAGGTTACGGAGCAAATCACCTTGCTGTGCTGCATTACAGGGAAAGGGCAGGAATGCACTGTGTTTATTATGATATGGTGCATTATTTTCCTTTCCCCAGCGCTATCGCACAATGGGCTACCTAGTGCCAAAGCAGGCACTCTTGCACCCTGCACCATGGTACAGAGGTGCCTGAGTTGGATGCAGGATTGTTTTTGTGCAGGAAGGGGCACCTTCTTGCACAAAACAATTCCCTGAGACATATTCTTCGATCAATGTTTGCTGCACAATGCAGCACACAGAGAAGGAGGAAATAATGAGGATAAATTAAGATATTTCTCACCTGGGAAAGCATAGAATTTTGGGGCATTTCAAGGTCTGCCTCCAATGGTAAATGAGGGAATGCGTCAAAATCCATGGGAGTTGCTTGCGAACACCCATCCCATCGTTCCTCCTGATTTATCTAGTCTCGTGGGGCCTCGTAAAGTGGACTTGCAAATTGCATTTTAGGGTTTGCGTTGCACATGCATGACGTTGCATGGTGCAAACGTGATGCATACGCTTGATAAATATGCCCTTGGGTACTTACTCTGTGAAGAAAGGTTGAGCTTGTCACCGTTGTTCACTCTCTAAGTAGCTTAGGTGTGCAGTCATGCCTAGCTAAAAGGAAAAGCTACGGTACAGTACAACACAATTATGGCAAAAAAAGTTGGGTCATTCCTGTCTTTTTATGTGCGGAGACTCTGCAATCACAAAGATACTATTAGTGCTTAGATTGATTCATTTGTAATCATTGTCTGATTTTAACTGTATGAACTTTATGTATTTTATGTATCTTATGTATTAAGTAGAAAGGTAAATTTTACGTTTTAAAGTGTTTTGCGCTATTTACACATAGCCTAGCCTGTCCACAGCTTCTGTTTTTATGTGCTAGTAATAATGGCAGAGAAAGAATTTTGAATAGCCATTATTTGCTGCAAAAAACAGGGAAATTGAACTCTCCAGGAAGATATTTTTAAAAATGTACTCTGCGGAATTTATTGTTATGTTATATGTTTGTATACTTATTTATTATTTATTTATTTATTTCTGTCACTTGATTAAGCGTGAACAAATGCCGGTAGGCGTCTCGGCGCTGCAACATCTGCAACAGATTCACCAACTACTTATGTATAATCTGAGAAGTTACTGGTAGAACAGCCAAGTTTTTAGCTGTTTACGAAACGACCAGAGGGAGGAACTAGTCCGGATTGACTGAGGTAGGGTGTTCCACAGTTTTGGGGCCGTGGCCAGAAACCAACGGTCTCCCCAGGAGACAGTCTTGGTACGAGGCACCACTAAGTCGTTGAGAGTAGTGGATCGCAGTGCCCTAGAGGGACAGGAGGGGATCAGCTGATCTTTGAGAAACTGAGGGCCTTGTTTATGCAGTGCCTTGTAAACAATGCAGAGAGTTTTGAACTTAATCCGGCTTCTGATTGGGAGCCAATGAAGTTTTCTGATAGTGTCGCCCGCTGACTTGTGTTTGGGAATTCTGGCGAGTAATCTTGCTGCCGCGTTTTGTATTGTCTGCATTTTATTGAGTACCCTGGACTGAGCGTTGGCAAAAAGACCATTGCAATAGTCGAGAGAAGACAACACTAGGGAACTTACCAAGGTTTTCCCGGCACTTTCAGGGAGGAAGGGAATGATTTTCCTTATTAGGCGAAGTTTATGGAAGGCTGAGGATGCTACTTGGTTGGCATGAGCAGCGAAGGATGTTTGATGGTACTTGGCTACCCAATAAAGTTATTACTTCTACTAGTTAAATAATTTTGTGAATAGCAAACAATTGAAAACTTGCACAAAAGTGTTAGCTTACTTTGTGATATACGCCTATTGTGTCACCTTTGAAGCTGAAGTACAGAAGTAACAGGAAATTCAATGCTTTCAACTTTAAATTTCTTTCTCTTACGGATGGGGTTTGAAATTTTGTAACAGATATTTTCACATTCTAGGGTATATTAAAAAAAAAGATGAATTCTGATGGATGTTTTTGTCTTAATACTATAAGGGCCAGATGTAGGTAATTCCAGATTACTGATTCTTAAATACCGAATCATACCGATTCAGTATTTAAGAACAGGCAAATGAGATGTAAGCAATTTTTCCGAAAAATTTCCGAATCAGTAAGTTTCGCAAATTACCGAATCGGTATTTACCGATTCGGTAATTGCCATTCATTCCTATGGACCTGGAGGCCCATAGGAATGAATGTCAATTACCGAATCGGTAAATACCGATTCGGTAATTGGGGGAAACATTGAAGGGTGGCAGGGTGTCACTTTGACGCCCTGTTGCACCCCTCAATTGTGTATGGGTGCACATGTTGCAGACATACATGCCCTAAGGGCATGTATGTCTGCAACATGGCACTGTTGGAAAAGCAAAAAAAAAAGGTTTTTTCAAGGGTTTTCATTATTTACCACCAACTTCTAGTTGGTGGTAAATAACGAATCCTTAACTGAGGGATGCACCAACTTGAGTGCTTCCTACATCCTGGATTCAGTATTTTACCGAATCGGTATGTTAAGAATTCGGTATTTTACCGAATCCTTAAATTACCCATTCGGTAAAATACTGAATCCTTAAAAAATGCCACCTACATCTGGAAAGCCCAATACCGGTCGGTATCGGCCGAAATTCTGTAATTTCGGCTGTTAGCGACCGGCATTGGGCGACCTACATCTGGCCCTAAATGATTTATTCTACAATTAACTTTGTAAATCCTCAAACACCTATCATCCATCCTAACATGGACTTATTGCATCCCCTAATGGCTTCAGTATATCACCACCGTCCTCTATCCATCCTTCCAGCATCCGTAGAGCGTCAAAGTGCCGACTTACATAGCCTTAATACATCATCCCACAACCTCTTTCCAGGCTCGCATGAGCTCACGAGGCTGTATGGCTTCCTACGTCTTGCCCTACGTCTGTCCTAATGCTGGCTTCATGAAGCCTGAAACCTCCTCCAATCATGGAATGTTTCTATCGTTGACCTTCAATTTTTACCTTCATTTGTCCCTCTAGTTGGTCAAGTCAAAGTGAACAATTAAGGGCTGACTTTACTGGAAAAGGTTACATCTTTGCAAATTCCCATAGACCACACTAAGCAAAGAAGAACAAATTAACTTTATTTCTAGCAGTTCTTATTATTTTGACAGCCTTAAAAAAAAACAGGTCTACTAAATTGAAAATGACAGACCGCAGTAGCACGCGCAATTACAGAAGCTAAATTAGATTATTGTAAAAGCCTTTATCTGGGCCTCCATAAAAAATCATCGAGCCACTGTACAAGATGTAGAAGGCAATAGCCAAGTTAATGACAGGCCTCTCTGTCTTTTTTCACTATGTCACCCCAAGGCTCCAAAGGAAACAATGTCTCTCAGTCAATGGTTGCATCTCATTTAAAGCAGTTGTCATGCCCCATAAAAGTATGTATTCATCAGAAGGTTTATGGATTAAGAAATGAAACCTAGAATACATACCGTACCGACAAGAAATCTTCTTTTGTCAAATCAAAAGTTATTTACTACATCACGTTAGAAGAAAATGCCTTGTGGTGCCAGTCGTTTTCTGCCAGCGCCTTCGGAGCTTGGAACAGACTCCCAAAAGGGCTGTCACAAAAAGGAAGATTTTATCGAATTCATCAGAAAAATGAAACTGAAACTGTGTATTTTCAGAATCTCCCTTAAGCCAAACTTCAATCAACACTGCAGTCTATGTGAGTGTGATATTTGGGGAACTTTTGCAGCAGAGTCTTGGCATCAAAAAAAGTCCCAGTTGACTTCTGAACAACAAGGCAGTGGTTTTACATGTAGTGAAAGAAACAAAGAAAGAAGTAAAGAAAAAGAAAAGACGAAATATGCCAACTGAATGTGGAGGGCATGTGCTTCAATAAAAACATGTAAAAAGTAAAGCTTTACACTTGTCTGCCATCTCGAGGACAGCAGTTGTCTACTAGGAAGAGACAAACACTGAGGGCCTCATTTATGAGGCCTTGCGTCAGTTTTGAGCTGCTGATGCGTCACTTTTTGTGACGCATCAGCGGCATAAAACGTGCGCCTTGTTGCGCCATATTTAAAAAGTGACGCATCTAAGTAGATGCGTCTCTTTTTAAACCCCTGCGCCACATTATACCTGCGTCAGGTATAATGTATGCAGAGGGGGCGTTCCCCCGCAAAAAGCCTCGTAATAGTGACGCAGTGAAATCTATGAGATTTCACTGCGTCACTTTTAGGACGCTGTTGCGTCAAAATCTTGCGCCTGCCTCACAGCAGGCGTAAGACTGACCCAAGCCCTTTCACATGGGGCTTTCCCCATGTGAAAGGACGCATTGCTGGAGTTGCGTCACTTTTGTGACACACTCCAGCAATGCGTCACTTTTGCGCTTATAGATACGTCAGAAATACTGACGTATCTGTAACTCCTTGCGACATGATGCGTCATACATTAAATATGACGCATCATTGGTGTCGCAAGGAGTGCGCAGAGAACATACCAATGGCGCAAGAGGGTGATCTACTGTCCATTTCTATGTATGCCGTTCTAAAGGACTGAATCTATATGTCAATGACATTAGCTGATGAATAACTGAAGTGGGCTTTACTTGAGTCCATTTTTGCAAACAAGAATATATATTATTTTCGAGAAACCATGAGGCTCGTAAGACAGCTGAAACAGTATTTTGGTCTCACCTAAAACACACAGAAATAGATAGAGTACAGGAGACAGGAGTGCAGGTGATCCTTGGCCCACACGCATACGATATACAGCATTGGGAAAGGACATCACAATCTTCCCAGAAAGATATGGAACAAGTATTGTACTGCGGGACCAGTGCAAGTTTCCTTAAAGACTTGGAACACGTGTGGTACTGCACTGCCAGTCAGAACATGCTTCCTTTAAAGACATGGAACAAATGTGGTCCTGCAGGGCCAATAAAGATTTATCCTAACACATGGTCCAAGTATGGTACTGTAGGGGCAGTACAAGCATCCTTCAAGGACATGGAACACATTTTTTACTCAGGGCCAATGAATGCTTACTTGATCCGGGACGTGTCACAGTTGATGCGGAGGCTAGGTGCAGCTGAGGTGAGGCGTCGGTGTAGAACCATGCAGTGGACAAGATGCATCGATTCTCTCCATGGAACTGTGATGATGAGTGTAAGCACTGGTTCTTGATTTGATGATTGGCTGCTGCTCGCTCATTAGGGGATGCGTCAATTCTGAGGCGATGTGCTGGTTCAGAGGGTGAGGTATGTAATTGTGGCAAAGCATTGATCGTGAGTACGAGTGCTGGTTCCGGATGTGATGGTTCCAAGGTCGGTGCACCAGGTCCACTCCACGCAACGACGAGAATGCGCTGGTTCTGACTCACCTAGAGTCGAAGATGCGCTGGTTCCAATGAGAATGCATGGGTTTTGGTTGTATATCACCTTAGGCCCACTTCCAAGGGTCCAGGACTTGGGTGGCACCACTTGGCAGGGCAGACTCACAGCTTGCAGAGTTAAGGTGCAGATGTAGGTTTCAGTCTTTGATATCTACGAGACTTGGAACAGGAGGCAAGCCAGCAAGCCCTTGCAGTCACTCTGGGTTCAAGTGAGGCAGGTCCTGTCCTTCTCTCCACGGCAGAAGAACAACAGGCAGCAGGGTAACTCAGCAAGGCAAGAGCACAGCAAGGCAGAGTCAAGCATAGCAGTAGTCCAGAAGGGTGGCAGCCCTATCAGCAGCACCGCAGTTCTTCTAAATGGCAAAGTAGTCAGAGGTCCAGAAGTGTATTGAAGTCAGAGGTCCAGTGCTTATAGCCAGTGGTGCCTATGAAGTGGGGGAGACGTCAAAGAAAAACTTTAAAGAGCACAGAGACCCTGCCCGTCCTCACCTGGCTCCAGACTCGCTACAGGTGCTATGCAACTCTGTGTGGGGACAGGACACAGCCCTTTCAAGTGTAAGTGTGAGTTCCTCCCTCCTATCTTGCTCAGGGTCACCCATCAGCAAGCAGATTGCCACTCAATCACACCTACCCTTCCTTTTGTGTTTGGCTGTCTAGAGGAAATACAGGAAGCCAGCTTTCACCCACCCCAGACATCTATTCAGAGACAGGCAGAGGGCCCAAATGGCTAAAGTAAGTAAATGACAACCTTCTGAAATTTGCATTTGCTAAACTGAAACTTAAAATCTAACTTCACCATAAGTTGTGATTATAAATTGTGAGTTCAGTGACACGAAATTTGAAAAGTCTATGGGCCTCATTACAAGTTTCGCAGTGCCGAAGCGGGACCGCCCTGCCCGCTCTGCCAAACCCATGGTTGAACAACCCGCCGGATTAGGAGTTTTCTCCAGTCTGGCGGGAGGTTCTTTGGCGGTGCCTATGAATTAACCACCACAATGGGAACATAAAAATCAGTACCTGCATGGCATGGACTGTTGCATTGCATGCTGGGGTGCATGCACATAGGGGGCACAACATGTGCCTCCTGCATGAACTCAATGGCCCTGAGGCAACAGGGGACACTGTAGGGCCTCCTTTGTTTCCTCTCTGCCACGGTGTTCATGGCGCACTCACTGCTATGAAAACCGTGGTGGAGAAGAAACTTATAATATGCTTGGCAGAACCGTCTCAGTCCTGCCAAGCATATTGTGGCCTCAAGACCTTCGCACCACCACCAGGCATCTTTGATCTCTATGGGAGACATAGGCCTTGCAGTCGTGAAAAAGGTAATTAGTACTTTTTTACTACCAGGAGATATAAAACGTAAAACATGTCCTGCCCTGCGTGTTAGACAGGGCCTACTTTAGGGGTGACTTTTTTGTATAAAAAGGGAAGGTTTAGGCTGGTGAAAGTGTTACCGTGCCGGGTAGAAATCGCATTTTAAAACTGAACATACAGGCTTTGCAAGGGCAGGAATGAGCCATGGTTGTCGGGCTACTTAAGTGGATAGCACATTGAGTGCTTCAGGCCCACTAATAGCATTTAATTTACAGGCCATGGGCACATGTAGTACACTTTACCAGGGACTTATATGCAAATAAAATACGCCAATTGGGTTAAGCCAATGTTACCATCTTTAGGAGAGAACACAAACACGTTAGCACTGGCCAGCAGTGATAAAGTGTGCAGAGTCCTAAAACCAGCAAAAATTAGTTCAGAAAAATAGAGGGAGGCAGGAAAAAAAGTTGGGGGAAGGCCACCCTAGGTCAGGTCTAACAGATAGCAATCTATTGGCTGAATTACACTGCGTGAGACCAGAAAACCCAGTATCATTCCCAGCTAGGCCCCTTGACCATATCGTTTTAGGATGTTTAGTATACAAAAATCTCACTTGTATTTGACTTAGATGCTAATGTTGCTCCGTATAAAATTATATTATAGACCACATATTGCTATACTTGCCTCTGACTTGCTTCTTTGTTGGCTAATATTATTGTCTTTGGAGTGAGGGGTGGGGGCATGAATGTTTCTTATTTCATCTTTAAAAACAAAAACTTTTAATACACTTGTCACAATGCAGTGATATATTCTGATGTACTACTATGAAATGCTTTTCAAAGAAATATGTGTTTTTATGAATTCTGAAGACACTTGGGGCATTAATATGAGTTTGGTGGTCCTCATATCAGCCTGCTACTTCTACACCAAAAGGAGGACACAGTGGTTTCATGGTGATGGCTGTGTCAGGGTCATAGGAGAGCTTTAACAGCAGACTGTCACACTGACAGTGCCTGTGCCCACTTGCATTCATGCCCAGATCTGTCCAGGGGACCTGTTATGGCCCCCTTTCCTGCATGTCTGCCACCCTTTTCATGGCGTGCCCACTGCCATGAAAAGGCTGGTGGATACGTTAATTGTAATATGCTCGGCAATGCCGGTATCGTCACTGCCGGCATATTAAGGCCGGTTGCACAGCGGGATCCTTGTTCCCGGCAGAGTACTGAAGGTGGACCCGCAGTGGTGCCAGTAGTCGCACTGCGCCCCAAGTATGGCAGTCCTGAGGACCTCCGCACTTGTTATAAGGCCTTTAATCTTATTTGTACAGAATATTTGTTGTATGATTTCCATGCCGAATATTCATATGGCGGAACTCGTGCCTGAGCTCTTAGAGCGAAAACAGCTCTTACATCCAAGACAGACCCTTAACTCGGCTCTCCGTGTTAGTTTATTGACTTGGCCACTTCTACTACAATTCTGTGCAAAACAGTTACCTGAGTTCCTCAGTTTCCTTGGGTCTCAGAAGGAGAACTACTCCTACTTCTGGTTTTAATACGGAAGAATTGTGTTGTAGGGCTCCAAGTGAACTTGTTTAAAGTTACCTGGGCACTTATTTTGCATAAAAAGAAGCAACGCTCACATAATTAATTTTCCCAATTCCAGCACCCAGTCCTAGGTAAGTCTATGTTCTTTTACTAACTGCCGCTGGCAGCATGGGCATATCTTCTTCTTTCACCTCTGTTGATGCCAGGCAGCCAGGGCTGAATAGCACACTCAGCAGTCACAAACATTGTGCGCGCACTGCTTGGACATACACAGTGCACGTTCAATAAGGCCTTCACAGCGCGCCTTAAGATGCTTCAGTAGATTCTGTTGCTCTGAGTCTGACTCCTGCAGCTGAAGGAATGAGACAGAGCTGACAGCAAGCTCCCAGTGCTATAAGAGCTCCTGTAACACTGGTAGGTAAAGGTGGTGAAACAGTTTTCAGACTGGTGGTGCTGCCATCCCTGATACATGCCTGAATTAATAGGGATTTTGAATAATCCAAGCATCGCTCGAAGAATAAATGTTGCAAATGAGGCACACCTATAAAGCAGGAGAGTGGTAAGGTTGTAGTATGTAGCTGATGTAGTATTTAGCAGCACACTGTCACAAATACATTATTAAAGCATGGTTTGGGAGACACTGTCATTTACACTCAGCCTGTTTTCCATTGAAATGACCACTAAAGTTCCACTGATAAAACTAAATATCACATAAACGATAACGTGTGGGAACTGGGTTTTAGCAAATATTTGTCATTTGCACATAAGGAAGTCAAGTGTCTTGATTTGTTGATGTTTTGGACAAAATATCAGAAAACAATATTGTTATACACAAATATCATGTCAAGAATATTGGGATGTCAAAAATATTGTGGACAGGAATATTGAAGGTGAAAATATCATTGTAAGTGCTGCTTTTAATATTGTTTAAAAAATATAGATGTAGAAAACCTCATTGTATTTAAGATCATTTTTAAGTGTACTTAGCATGTCATTTATTGTAGTGTCTTCGATTCTATGGGGTCGATTACTATCTCGGTCAGAAAGCCTCTGACCTTAGGTCAGACGCTTTCCAACTGAGATTGTTGGTTTCACTTTCGACTGCTTAATTACAATTTAGGCAGTCTGAAGTGAAACCGGACGGTCATTCTAGCTGGATTTCGACGGGCTCAAGGAGCCCATCAGCCAGTCAGAAACCAGTCCGTAATCCATATGAATGTCGTTTCACACCGTCTGGATTGCGAACCACTTTTTCCAGCAGGCTTTCAATTCCGGGCTTTCTGACATGGGAAGCCTTTCGAAAAGCATGTTTGAGAGCCCCTAACCGGGCCCCCTTCTATTTGCGGTCTCCGGTTGGGGGCAGAGGGGGCTGTACACTTGGGTGCCTGCCATGCGGTGCAGGGATGAATACAACCTCCCATTTCCCTATGGGAGCTTGTGCAACGGCCAGTTTACAGCTGTTACATATGCTTTCAGTATGCGACCACGCCGTGTGCAATTTGGAGGTCTGTGATGGTTTGGGTCCGCCCGATGATGATGCTTGAGTCTTTCTCTAATCTATTAATTGCTTTCCTTTGGTTTTTTGATATATTGTCTCTTTTGGGTTTGGCAATGTTTCCATGCATTTTTCTTAGTTTGATTATTATTGCTGAGCTGTATGCTCAATGTTGTCATACGGAACATTCTTGTCTAGTAGTCACTCCGCATAATTCCAACATATAAGGAATATCTTCTCCTTGGCTTTGCTGGTTATTGCCTTCAAGATCATACATGTCTCTTAGTAAATCCATGTCTTGAACCTGTAGATTGATATCGTCCCGGATGTCATTATGCTCTCTTGTTGATTTCTTTGATCCAATTGTCAATTTAAATAGTTTCATTACTTTTAGCTTCCGGATAAAGAGAAACAAATTAATTTGAGTATCTGTATAATTGAAATAATTCGTAGGACGAAAGGACAAACCTAACTGTAGCACAGATGTTTCTTCCGCAGTTAATATTCTGGATGATAAATTTATCACATATCTATTTGGCATTGGGTCTTCCATTTTAGATGCAGTGTTTTTACTTCTTCCTCTACTGTTACCAATTATTCTTTTTTTGTCCATTGTCCTCTTCCTTTTTTTTGTCCCTTGCCTCTTCCCCTGCCTCTTGTTGGCGGCTTGTTCGATTGGTTTTGCTTCTTCTTCTGTTTCAAAATTTGAAATTCGTGGAGAAATGTCAACGGAAGTGTCCCTAAAATGACACCTGTGCTGCGGTCCTCTGAATCTGTACTCAAATCTGAGCTGGATCCGGTCGACAGAGCTTCACCCTGCCATCAGTGATGTCACTAACCATGTCATGAATGATGTAATATCAGACATCATCAGCAGTGGATTGCGGGTGCGCGATATATAGTTAGCGCTTATAACTATATATGGAATTTCAATGGTTTTATGCGAGTAAAATAAGGTTTTGTAAATGCAAATCCCTAACTATATATGGCCTAAAACCAATGGTTTTTTCATTGAATTTTCAAGGTTTTGTAAATGCAAATTCCTAACTATATATCCACTATAACCTATGGTTTTTTCTGTGAATTTCATTGGTTTTTTAATAGCAAATATGAAAAGCTTTAAAATGTCAAGTACGTGATAGATAAAAACATTTTCGTATTTATGCACGCTGATGTGCTTTGAACGCTGCACCCCCCCCTCCCCTCTTTTGTCTTAGTAGTACTCTCTCTTTGCAGATACTGAAGGGTAGTTAACGCAGGCCTTTACCCCCGTTGTAATCCGTCGTGCCTGCTTGTCTCTCCATTTGATTGATTGTTGTCCAAGCATTTACTGTTTTAGAATTGGTTCTCTTTGGATCATTCTCTATTTACAAACAAGCACAAAGTCGCAATACTCTGTTTAGTCTTTGCAGATAGTGAAAAATCGTGTAAAAAAATAAAAGTAATCGAGCAAAATCAGTAGGCCACTAATTGGATCTCTTTTTGACCTCGCTAAAATAGAAATATTAGGAACAACCCTTCATGAGAAATACGAAAATAGTGAGATGAACTGAGCTCCACACCATGAGGGCTGCAAGACAGCTCGGCTCCATCACCCATCCCGCACAAAATAACGACAAACCCTATGCAAATATTAAAAATATAGACAACACACCAGCAAAGAAACAGGGTAAAACATTTTATTAAAAAACTATTTACATAACGTTGGTTTATAAGATGATGTCAGTAGTGGACCGATGTGTGAATAGGTCGAAAGCAGCACAAGGCTCCAAGATCCGGATGGCAAGCTCCTGGATGTTGGGTGCCATAGTTCAGAGTTCTGAGTTTGAGCCTTTTTCAATGCCTGTGCTTTGTTGAATCAAAATGGCGGCTTGACACAAAGCTGACTCAAGCGTTGCTACTGATGCTATGCAGACCAAAACTGGTTTTCAGTTTGTACATTTTTCTAGATTTTTCAATCCAAGTTTGGGTGACTTTGTAGAATGATGGCTTCAAATTTTCAACATACGGTGTGGTGGCGCTGACTGGGAGGGGGCGCTTCGCTCCTGCCCCCTCCCCAAGTAAGATTTTTATACGTGAAAGTACGTTAATGGTTTTGGTCCCTGAGTTGCTTCGATGTCACTGCCATTCTCAAATGGCATAAGTTCTGGATGTTGGGTGCCATAGTTAAGAGTTCTGAGCAGCGCTTGTAACACTGTCTGAAGCTTATTTCCACCTACTGCAGCTTCACTATTCTCAAAGTAAGTGAGTGTCGTTTGTGGACCTGACTGCATTAGAAAACAATGTGATATGTTACCTTCCTAAACAGCTTGACGGAGGCCCCTGAGGGGCGGTGTGATGGCCATGGACTCGGAGAAGACGCTTGGCTCCGACACCCTCCCCAAGTCTTATAGCACTGGTGTAGCCTGAGATCACTCCCGACATAGCCGGCCGGCTCCCGGGGTCCGGCGGAACTTTTTGCCTTTTGATGACTCTTCAATTCTGAACCTTGTCCCATCCAGCTGAGTTGCGCCCACTCTTGCGGCTACAGCGTCTTCCCCACCATCCAGCTGAATTGCGCCCACTCTTGCGGTGCAGCGATAGGCGGCTGCCACAGGACTCTCAAAATGGCGGCCGGCTCTTCGCTTTTGGGCCTGGTCCACTAAAATGGCCCTGGGACACCTTTGAACTCGGACGCTTCCCTGATAGGGCTTGGGTCCCATTCTCGAAAAGCGTCCCCTCAGCCGTGAAGATTCTACAAAAGTCTTGGGGGCCTCCGACTCCCGCAGTCTTCTGGTGGGGAGCGGCTGCCATGATTGCTCGTGGAATGGCCACGACGGAGCTACGAGATGGTAGTGGTCTCATGCTGACGCCAGCTTTAGTCTGAAACATCCAGAAACACTGTAGACTACCAATTCGATCAGTTCCGGTAGCGCCCCAACATGACCCGGAAGAGAAGAACTTGCCCTCCCCTCTTTGACTGATGGTTCTTGTTGCCTGTCCCCTCTGTTGTCATTTAACAGAACTTTTTGGACTGCTGAAAGGGGTTGTGTTCCGAACGCTGGTTGGTGGAGACATTTTGACTATATTCTTGACCTACGTTGTCGCGTAATGCGTTATATGACACGCCGCGTTACCGCACCCGGAAGTGATCCGAGGCGCGGCGCGCAGCGCGTAACGTAAGCATAACAGGTCATGTGACTTGTTAATAAAACTTTTCATTGGTTCATTTTACTTTTGTTAATTTAATGATGAAAAGCTTGGTCATATGACCTAAAAATTACGCTTTTTATTGTTTTCGAACAATATTTTTTTTTCAAACATATGTTATAATATTCCAGGCTAATGTACTTTCCCGGAAAATTTACAACTGTCTTGTAAGTAAAATATATTCCTTTTTCGAGAAAAAGGGCGTTTCTTCCTTCCATGACGAAGCCGTTGAGTAAAAGAGATTCGGCCTGCTGTCTTAGTCGCCGATACGCCTGATTATCAGATTCTTATCGATCACTTTATATTGCAGATATGAAAAACACAACTGCCCTTAAGCATTTATCTTTACTGCGTTCCTACATATTATACCTTTTATCCGTCATGTAATTGGACTGCTTTATTTCACTTGCCTTTACTGATTCGAAAACAGTGACTAAAAGTAAAAACTTTACCAATGTAAATACTACTACCGTGTTTTGTTTTAAAAACCTTTATTGTGAAAATGTCAGTATACAAATACGGGCCTATAACCACGTGGGCCGGCCACGGAGCAAACTGAAATCGTATATGATGAGGAGACATTTACACTGTAGAAGAACGTAACGAGCGGGCCATTAGGTTGCAAGAACAAAGGTGTCTAACAGTTGCGGAATCGGTGGACGTACATTTTGTAATTAAAATACGACAGGGCCACTTACAATAACATTTTCTAGATATACATTTGCGGGCAAGGAGTTACGAGTCCCATTTATACCGGCGCCATTTTGGGCGAGGCCGGGCAGGTCCAAGATATAGTCAAAATGTCTCCACCAACCATCGGCCAGACCAGAACCCCTTTCGGCCCTTTATGCTACAAGATGGTGTCTTCCATTCAGAAAATATTGTTGGCAGCATTTTGAAAGGAAACAGAAACAGCCGTTCTCCTAGTGAGTTTCACATTGTTACATTTAGGAAGAATGTTGAAGAGTAGTATGTGGAAAATCTGAAGCCATTTTTCTACAAACTCTCAATCAGACTTGGATGGAAAAAAAAAACCTGAAGAATGTACAAACTGAAAACCAATTTTTGTCTGTATAGCATCAACAGTAACGCTTGAGTCAGCTTTGTGTCAAGCCGCCATTTTCATTCAATCAATAGCGTCCCCCTGCACACATTCAGGGACCTGGTCGTGTCTTCAGATGAAACGCATTGTAGGAAAAGAAGCAGAAAGGAAAAGGCAAAAAGTTCCGCCGGACCTATTGAAGCTGCAGCAGGTGCAAATAAGCTTCAGACAGTCTTGCAAGCACTGCTCAGAACTCTCAACTGAGGCACTCAACATCCAGGACTTGCCATTCAGATCTTGGCGCCTTGTGCTGGTTCCGACCTGTTCACACATCGGTCCACTACTGACATCACCTCATAAGCCAACGGGGCACCCCACGCCGACTTTCGGCGCAGCATTGTAGGATGGCCACACCAGTGCGGCAAATTGCTGGACACAACATCGGGGCCATCCAGATCTCGGCGCGTTCGACTCACTGTACCTCAGGAATGACCGCAACTCAGCTGGACACGCCGTCTTTCGGCGCAGCATTGTAGGATGGCCACACCAGTGCGGCAATTTGCTGGACACCACCTCGGTGCCATCCGGATCTCGGCGCGTTCGAGTCACTGTACCGCAACAGTGACCGCAACTCAGCTGGACACGCCGTCTTTCGGCGCAGCATTGTAGGATGGCCACACCAGTGCGGCAATTTGCTGGACACCACCTCGGTGCCATCCGGATCTCGGCGCGTTCGAGTCACTGTACCGCAACAGTGACCGCAACTCAGCTGGACACGCCGTCTTTCGGCGCAGCATTGTAGGATGGCCACACCAGTGCGGCAATTTGCTGGACACCACCTCGGTGCCATCCGGATCTCGGCGCGTTGTGCTGCCTTCGGCCTATTCGCACATCGGTCCGCTACTGACGCCGCCTCACGTGCCAAAAGATTTTCTACGCTTTTTGTAGCCTTATGCCGCATAACAGGTCATGTGACTTGTTTATAAAACTTTTCATTGGTTCATTTTACTTTTGGTTTCCTAAAGATGGAAGGCTTGGTCATATGACCTAAAAATAACACTTTTCATTGGTTTAGAACATTTTTTTTTCCCAAACGATGAAAGCCCCACCTTGTTTCTGGATCATTCAGACTGAAGCTGGCGTCAGCATGAGAGCACCACCATCTCGTGGCTCCGTCGTGGTCATTCCGCGAGCAATCATGGCAGCCGCTCCCCACCGGCAGCCTGCGGGAGTCGGGGGCCCCCAAGACTTTTGTAGAATCTTCACGGCTGAGGGGATGCTTTTCGAGAATGGAGCCCAAGCCCTAGCAGGCAAGCGTCCGAGTTCCAAGGTGTCCCAGGGCCATTTCAGTGGACCAGGCCCAAAACCGAGGAGCCGTCCGCCATTTTAAGAGCCATGTGGCAGCCGCCTATCGCTGCACTGCAAGAGTGGGAGCAACTCAACAACATGGTGAGCGAGACGCTGTAGCCGCAAGAGCGGGCGCAACTCACCTAGATGGCCGCCACCTGGGGAGGCCCGTTCACGCCGCCTCCCCCACCCCCGGGCCGCCGCACGCCAATTTTCGGAGCAGCATTGTAGGATACCAAAACCAGTGCGGCAGTTTACTGGACATCACCTGGGTGCCTGTCGTACATGTTGTGTCAGCCATGGGACACTGGACACAGTCCCATCAACATCTCAACGCGTTCTGCTGCCTTGGGACTATTCGCACAACAGACCGCTACTGACGAGGCCTCCCCCCGCACCACCCGGGACGCCCCACGCTGTTTTTCTGTGCTGCATTGTAGGATCCCAAAACCAGTGCAGCACCCAGGCGACATCACCTGGGTGCCGTCCAGAACTCTGCACGTTGTGCTGCCTTGGGACTATTCGCACAAAAGACAGCTTCTAACCATTGTTGCTTTTTGAGTTGAAAAATGTTTAAATGTTTTTACTTTTTGTTCCGTTCATTATAGTTAAAAGTTAATAAAGTTTTATAATCTTACTTTGTTGGAGTGTTATCTATTTTTTTAAAAACGGGTGAATAGGGCCTTGAATCGGGTTATTGTCATGTGTGGGCTTTGGAAGTGTGCTGCTGCAGGATCGGACATTTCAAACTCAAATGCACGTTCTTTTTCTTACCTTTCCGAAGCATGGAGCGCAATACAAGGCAGAGAAAGGGTGATGCACGTGTTGAACACTACCTGACCTGGCAAGTTGCTGGCAGTGCCCCCCCGCCCGCTCCTGAAAGAGGGCACACACACACCGCCGCCCCGAGTACTTCACAAATCTTTAAAAGACCATGCGCTTGTTCAATGGGAAGTGGATAACATGGCTAAGAGCATTTGCTGACTAATGCATGAATATCGCTGACTTTTCAGCGATATTCATGCATTGCGGCCGTTTTTTATCGCTAATAGCAAGGTTTATGTGCGATAAAATTCGCCGAAGTGCGGCGATAATTATTGTCTCTAAACAAGTTAGAGACAAAAATTACCGCTAGTTGTTGGTAATATGCCCCCGGGTTTTTCCTTGCAGGAATCGGGAAGCGAAAGACTAGCACTGAAATCAGTAGTCTCACACCTGAATCGGGAGGGTTGGCATGTCTGAATACTCTACAGCTGGGGCCATAAACTACATCCGCAGGGCTAGGTGATAGCCTAGGTCCGGCCTGGACAATCGGACACAGAGGAAGAGGAGTGTCAGAGGGTGCGGTAGTGAATAGGGTGAAAGGGAGGTGTCGAGCGGGCACAGGGTGTGATTCTCAGAGAAGAGCAGCGCAGATGGGGGAAGTATATGGCCCATGCATGAGAGAGAGAGCGGGGGTGACCATTGCGTGGGGGAGATGCGTGCGAGGGTGGGGAGCCATGCTGAGAATCGGCGGCGTGCAGAGAGTGGCCCTGGTCAAGGCATCTAAAATGGCTGCCGTGCACGACAAAATTGTGGCATTGGACAAAAACGCAAGATGGCGCAGACAATATTTACTCGCAGTGACAAAATGGTGTTCAACACTTCCTGATTTTCATCGAATCGAACGTTAACAAACGTCACGCAGCAAAAAAAAAAAAAAAAAAAGCTCACGCACAGAGCAGTTTTTAGCCATGTTATCCAATGGAAGGTGGATAACATGGCTAAGAGCATTTGCTGGATAATGCATGAATATCGCTGACTTTTCAACGATATTCATGCATTGTGGCCGATGTGCGGCGATAATTTTTGTCTCTAAACAATTAAAACGAAGCACAAAATGGCGAATTCCCGTTTCGCTACCAGTTTGCGGCCCAGTTCGCGGCCCGTGAAGCGCTTCTACCGTGAGAAATCATTTTTTTTTTATTTTCCCCACGGGACCCTTTAATAACCCCAACAACATTCCTAGGGGGTCAAGAGGGGTATACCTTGCCCCCTTTCAATAAATTCCCCCTTCGTTTTTCACCTCTTCTTCTCTCTCGATCCTACCGAGAGATAAGATGGCGGCCGCTCCGGACTGTTTAGAATGTTGACAGACACCGGAGAGCCAATCAGCTTTCTGTTATCCAATGGAAGGTGGATAACATGGCTAAGAGCATTTGCTGGATAATGCATGAATATCGCTGACTTTTCAACGATATTCATGCATTGTGGCCGATGTGCGGCGATAATTTTTGTCTCTAGACAATTAAAACGAAGCACAAAATGGCGAATTCCCGTTTCGCTACCAGTTTGCGGCCCAGTTCGCGGCCCGTGAAGCGCTTCTACCGTGAAAAATCATTTTTTTTTTATTTTCCCCACGGGACCCTTTAATAACCCCAACAACATTCCTAGGGGGTCAAGAGGGGTATACCTTGCCCCCTTTCAATAAATTCCCCCTTCGTTTTTCACCTCTTCTTCTCTCTCGATCCTACCGAGAGATAAGATGGCGGCCGCTCCGGACTGTTTAGAATGTTGACAGACACCGGAGAGCCAATCAGCTTTCTGTTATCCAATGGAAGGTGGATAACATGGCTAAGAGCATTTGCTGGATAATGCATGAATATCGCTGACTTTTCAACGATATTCATGCATTGTGGCCGATGTGCGGCGATAATTTTTGTCTCAAAACAATTAAAACGAAGCACAAAATGGCGAATTCCCGTTTCGCTACCAGTTTGCGGCCCAGTTCGCGGCCCGGGAAACGCTTCTACCGTGAAAAATAATTTTTTTTTTATTTTCCCCACGGGACCCTTTAATAACCCCAACAACAATCCTAGGAGGTCAAGAGGGGTATACCTTGCACCCTTTCAATAAATTCCCCCTTCGTTTTTCACCTCTTCTCTCTCGATCCTACCGAGAGATAAGATGGCGGCCGCTCCGGACTGTTTAGAATGTTGACAGACACCGGAGAGCCAATCAGCTTTCTGCGCGCAAAGTTCCGTTTCGCGAAAAGTAAGCGGACCGGATCGCTGCCCGGAGCGCTGTTACAGATATATATCTTGTTTTGAACGTTAATTTCTCAAAAACTACTGGAGCACATATATTGAGACCTAGCAAAGGCACATCGGGCTAACAGTCCCTACAATTTTGCCAAGTTTCGTGCAAATCCATTCAGCCGTTCGAGCTAAAAGTGAGTCCAACCGCCCTATGGAAAAATGAATGGGAAAAACGCGTTTTGGGACCCCCCTTTTTTCTCAGCCCCCCCTTGACGACCCCCCCCCAAATTTTCAGGGGCTGCTCAGAAACAAAATGTGCCATTTTCCTGAAAATTTCAGCCGATTCCGTCCACAAACGCCAAAGTTATTAGACATAGAATTTTCAGAAATGCCATAGGGAAAAAATCCTAACTATATATACCTACTGGCGACCGCCAGTAGGTAATATATATATATATAATATTCAAAACCATCAACAAAATATATCATACATTATAAATGAAACCTAAATTAGCATTTACCATAGAAGGACATAACAGATAAAAAAAATTCATACTGGTGGGAGGAGCAGGTCCTGATGGCCAAACACTCAAGCACACTGGAAAAACATATCAAAAGTTGGTGGAGGTACATCGAGGACTTGTTTTTGGTGTGGGATGGCAGTGAGGCGGATGCAATGAGGTTTATCGAGTCACTTAACCAGAACGATTTAAACTTAAACTTGACATTTACTTGTAGTCGTTCTATGGTTACGTTCCTAGACGTAGAAGTGTACATTGAAAATGGGAAACTAGAAACCAAGTTGCACCGGAAACCCACGGCGGGCCATGCTACCCTGCACGCAAGTAGTGCCCATCCCAATCACCTAGTGCAGAGCATTCCCTATGGTGAGCTCCTGCGCATAAAGCGAATCTGTAGCAATGAAGCTACACTCCAGAAAGCGCAGGATGAATGCATTGCCAGATTTAAAGAACGTGGATATAGCAATCATTGTTTAAAGAAGGCTTTGCAGAAATGTAATTCTGTAGACAGAAAATAACTATTAGGCAACCTTACTGCTCGAAATAAGCAAGAGGATGCCAATAACACGTTCAGATTCATCCTAGATTAAAACAAGGAACACGTAAAGGTCCGGAAAATAATCAAACAAAACTGGCATCTTATAAAACAGGATCCCATTATAGGTGCTACGGTCCCCAAAAACCCTATGAAAACATATAGAAGGGGGACATCAATGAAGGACACCCTAGTGGAAAATGACCCAGCTGGTCTTCCACCCAAAGGTACTTGGCTCAAACAGAGAAAGGGATTCTACAAGTGCAGGACATGCAAAGCCTGTCAGCACGGGATTAACACCACAGGCATTTCCATGCCATTTGGGGGGCCAAATAAGGTTATCACCAAAGCACTGGATTGCAAAACAGATCATGTGGTGTACGTGCTGGAGTGCCCTTGTGATTTACGCTATTTCGGTAGTACGACCTTACCAGGGCACCAAAGGGTACTCCAGCACCTACGCGCAATCAAGAATCATGATCAAACCTATCCGGTGGTCTGGCATTTTCAGAAACACCATGAGGGTGACCCTAAGGATTTAAAATATTTTTTGATTGACTCTGTGCCAAGAAATAAACGTGGTGGAGACAGAGTCAAGAACCTTAGGTTGCTGGAAATTCATTACATTCTGAGCCTCGACAGTAAACACCCCATTGGCCTCAATAGCTCAGAGGAACTCCATGCAAGCTTGTAGACAGGTAGCAATATTTTAATCCCTCTATATCCCTTTAAATCTGTAATTACAAGAAACTACACATTACAAGTGAAAGTATTCAGTGTATAAACCAGTCACTTTCAGTTGGGCCATCTCAGATGATAACACAGTCCCCTTATTCTATTCATAGTTGGTCAATATTTCCAGACAACATTAGTGTATTTAAACAGAAATGGGCCATCGGTTGGGAACCTGTTGTGCTACCGCTGACATCCCCTTATAAAGAATACTCTTCTTTTTAACCACTTAATAAATTATTTGCACATTGGCACTGTTATTTTGGGATATTTTATAATTAATATATGTATTAGATGTGAACATTAAAATGCATTGGTGGGATCCCTACTGAACCTTTAAAACATCATGGTTAAGTGGGTGAAAACATGAGGGAAAGGCTGATTTTACACGAATACAATGTATAAATAATTATTTTTATTTTGGATTTTTTACAATGATTTTAGCATATTTATGATATGTATTTACAACCTATTTATATCTATTTATTTATGCAATAGTATAAAGTATATATTTATATCTATTTTTGTACAGGTTGTTTGATTGTGGATCAGATACAGGCCATTCAGCAATTCATGTGAAACCCCAAAAAAAAGAAAAAAAAAAAGAAAAAAAGGGACTATGGCATTTATGCCTGGACGACCACGGTCCATCGATCAATTATGTATTGAATTCATTTTATTTAACAAACGTTGGATTTAACCTTGTTAAAGCATGTCTTTGTAAATAGGTTGACGAAATTGAGTTGGGAACCCAATGCATGGTGTTGTCACTTTAAGAGGTGTGGGTCTTAAACCCGGGAAAAAAAAGTGAAAAAAATCCCCCCAAAAAGTGTTGTGAGTTTATAATTAATTACGATAGGTGGATGGCGTCATGTGATCAAGTCCCACGCTTGGGATGAAACGCGTAATGGCTGCCCCATCTAGCTGTACTATGGAGTGAAACTGAAGCAAAAATAAACTGAAGGATTTGCACTTTTGTGGTCCGTGCTCTTTGTTTGTGCCCTCCGGGAAAGGGAATACGAAGCTGAAGAGTTCTACTATATATATATATATATATATATATATATATATATTTATATATATATATATATAATACATATAACTCTTGACTCTGGCACTCGTCTATGGAGCCGACACATTACCATCAGCGCGTGGAGATGATTGAAGCACCCTCAACTTGCAGGACCAGCATCGATGCATCTCACGAAGCATCTCACTGGTGAAACCAGGAAAGGTACTTTGTTCACTAGGGCCTGGGTAGGTCCTGTAGCCAGCCTGCACTCCATCTCGGTTAGGCCAAACTTTGACTTTGCCTTGGTCAGGCACAACCTCAAGTAACCCACAAAGCAATATTTGCTTCTAAGTGCTATTTTTCCCTTATTCTTTAAAAATCAATATATCGACTTGTACTTATTGGATTATTTTCATTTTGTTATTGATCAAGTCTTCTAAACCTGTGTGGAGTCTTTTTTTTGTGTATTCATTGTGTTACTTTACATATTTCCACTTCAGATAAGCCTAGCTGCTCTGTGCCAAGCTACCAGAGGGTGAGCACTGGCTATCTTTTAGAGGGTACTTAGCTTACCCTGGCTAGAGTGGTGTTTCCTGCCTGGCCTAGGTGCATACCTCAGCCAACGAGGAATTCCAGATCTAACACTTGGTAAATAACATTACCCTAGTGTAAGGGATTTACCAGGTGTGATAAATGACTCTCAGTCTGTGCGTTCAACCAGAAAATGAAGATTAGCATGCAGAATCTGTTTTTAACACACCAAATTTCATTTGTTACCTTTTTTCTCGGCCTTTACCCGAATAATGTTTGTCAGGTTTGACCTGTCGAAATCTATCAGGGAACAACTGTGGTGAGATAATTTTCACACAAGTCTGAATTATGACCCCTGTGCAAACTCTTATTTGCAGAGGGACTGCTGGATTAGGAGTTGGGCAGTGAGTCCGCCATAGGACCGCTGCTACTGCCAGGGATCCACAACCCCTGGCGGTCGTGCAGTGGTCTGAGGCCCAAAACATGCTGCCGGTTCTGCTGTGGCACCGACAAGCATATTACAAGTTTCCTCACTGCCACAGTTTTCATGGAGGTGAGCCTATCATGAAAAGTGAGGCAGTGAGGAAACTAAGGGGGCCCTACTAGGCTGTGCCCCCCTGTATGTATGCATTTCCAGTTCCTGCACGGCATGAACTTAACAGTCAATGCAGTGCAGGAACACACTGTGGCAGTCCCACAGGACTGCATTTCTAAGGCATAACCATGGGCCAGCCATCACAGGACCGCCGACCTGTATGCCAATCGGAATACGACGGGTGGCCTGCACACAGGTTTGCCAGTATTGGAGCAGGTCACTGTTGTGGAGGCCCTCTCCAAGTCACCCAAACGCATAATCAAGTCCGAAATCTGTTCAAAAGTGTGGCCTGTTGGCCTAACCCCTCCCAAGAGTGCAAGTTCACCCCTGTCTTACAGCCTTCAAAAATGTGCAACTGACCTTGCCAGGTGGTGAGTTCAGCTATGGCCAAGTAGGGGTCGCTGCTCTCTTTTGACCCTCTTGGCCCCACTGCCCCCTGTTTCCATAGCACGGTTCCTGTAATTCAAAAGACGCATCCAATAAAACAGCAACTTTATTGTCTGGCATGCCTGCAGCCCTTGTGGTGTTCTGGACGCTGGGAAGGGTTACCTGTGGGCCCCTATCTGGTCCGGCTGGCGTCCCCTGGCATGCTTCCTTTCAAGGTGGGAGACTCCTGCAAAAGATGGTATACACCTGAAAACTTGTAAATCCATGCTTGTTTAGAAACCTTTCCAGATAGTTACATTATCCTGTAAAACGGGAACAGGCTTACTCCTGTTAAAAGACAGAATTAAATATATTTCTAGGTTAGGAAATGGGAAAGGGGATAAATATCCCCAGAATTGATTGGAATTTAGAGGAAGAGGGTTCTCGACAGAGAAAGATTTTTGCTCTATGGCTCGATCTTAAGTGGGGTGGCATGGTGAGCAAAGAACAATGAATTCAACCCAGATCTCTTGATTGGTGGTAAATGTATGATTTATTAATAATATTAATAATCCACATTTGTAAAGCGCGAACAATCACCCGTAAGGGTCTCTATGCGCTGGGGGCCGTCAGGAAGATCAAGCAAGCTATTGCCCAGAGTCACATGGTGCTGGGCTGATCTGCCGCCGGCACCGGGGATCGAACCGTGATCCCCAGATTCCGGAGTCAGTCACCCTGGCCGCGGCACCACACTTCTTCCTCAGCATTCCGTCCATCATTTGTTTGCATAGAACTTTTCACACTAAGTGGGATGGTATGCCCAGACGTGTGTCCCTTGCTCACTGTGCCACTGGATTTAAGCTAGCCTGGCTGATGAAGGTTAATACCCAGAAACTGATCCCAAGATGCTTACTTCCAGTTCAGGGAGAACCTGGCCTGGAAGTTCGGGCTGGACTGTTCCCATAGGCCACAAGGTCAAGACTGATTTGCTTATGGACGGGTTGAAACTGAAATGGCATGGGGAGCAAACAAACAATGGATTTCGGCCCAGATCAATGTACTAGAGTGAATGTAAGACATTGTTTGGCATTCTGTCCATCAATTGTTCTATTTGCATTTGTCACCCCGAGTGGGACGGTTATGCCCAGAAATGGGTCCGGTGCTCTCCATGCCACTGGTGTCATGCTATCCTGGCTGATGAGGGCTGAAACCCCGAAACCGGTCCTGGGATGCTTGTTTCTAATTGAGGGAGAACCTGGCCTGGCAGTTCGGGCTGGACTGCTCCCATAGGGCACAGGGTCAAGACTGATTTGCTTATGAATGGGTTCAAACTGAAATGGCATGGGGAGCAAAAAAAACGATGGATTTAGGCCCAGATCTATGTACTGGGGTGAATGTAGGACATTGTTCGTCATTCTGTCCATCAATTGATCTTTTTGCACATGTAGACTTATAACATTTCATTATGCACACATGCTTCTATAAACCCTCTACCTAGCGGTTCAATGTGAATTATTTGTGAAGTCCAGAGAAGTCATAGGCAGAAGTGTACGATTTCTGTTTTCTTGCCCAGGCCAAATGAAATGGGCCAGTGAGACTTTGTATTATAGCTGTAGGGGGCTGCATGGCTGTGTTATGGGGAAGTAGGGTGGATTGTTGGTGTAACGGTGTTTGGAGGTTGTGTGACAGTGCATGTTATGTTATGCCCATTGGCACTCGTGCATTAAATACACCACACTTCTCAAAATGGAAAGGCATGTAAAGTTGCACTAACCACTGGAAAGTTGCCTTTCACCAAGTGAGAGGGAAAGATACTCTCAATCTGCAGTTCTCTCACCAGTACCACCCCTCCCCCACCCACGAGAAGGTTCCAGCATCACCTGCACAGGATGCCAGCTGATTTCATCGGAGCGTGTCTCCACGGCTTCCGCGCTCCCCAAGGTAATCTTCTCTTCTCCTGATAGCATGTAATTTTAAGGCTGTTTCAATGCAAATCCATTAATTTCCATCTCCCTGGGACGTCTCTCCATGTGTCACCGTTAAATGCCATCCCCGAGTCCACCAATCACATTATCCGCACCCGCCCTTCACTTGGCGCTCATTCTTCACGAGTGAACAAATCCCTCACTGCCGGGGCGCTATCGGCGGAGCTGCTCGAAGCTTGAACTTTGAAGGAGGCGGCTGCAAAATCATCCCTTCTTAAGAAGGATCCTCTAAAAATAGTCGCACTTTTGTCTCTTGGGTGTTCGTGATCCGCTACCCAGCGTGGGCACTGCGCTCGGCGTCTTTCCCAAGTAATGAACCGCTCGATTGTACTTTGGAAAGTGCTGAATTAGGATTAGCTTCCAGGTCATGCAGAGCCTCGGAGGAAATAGCCTTCATCCCAGGGGATTCTATGTGCTTTCTCTTCCGCCTCCCCACCAGACTTCCGAGCGCCATTTCAGCTAATGGCCACATTATCTGTGGCACCTTAATAGGGGGAGATAATACCACATGCAATAAAAACAGCCACGCAGCAAAAAGGCTGTTATAATTTTCGGTGTGTAGCAGCGGTGGTACTAGCTACCCACTACGGGCCTGATTGCAGGTGGTCTGTTTAATTTTTATATGATGACAGTATGGGCCATATGTATCATACTACCGTTTAGCGAATTCAAAATAGCGAATTTTAAGGAATCGCAAAACGGTATGTATGTACAAAATCGCTATTAAATAGCGATTCTTTACCATTCCTAATTTGCGATTAGCAAATTGCTAATCGCAAATTACTCATTCATTTCCATGGGCAAGGAGGCCCATAGGAATGAAGGTGCAATTTGCGATTAGCAATTAGCTAATCGCAAATTAGGAATTTCTTCAAGGGTGTAGGGGTGTCTCAAGAACACCCTGCTGCACCCCTGAAAAAGACATTTGGGGGCATATGGCGCACATACATGCCCTAAGGGCATGTATGGGTGTCATATGGCACCTTTTGTTTTTTGGAAAAAAGCTTTTTGAAAAGAATTCGCAAATTACCACCAACTAGAAGTTGGTGGTAATTTGAGAATCCTTAATGGCATTTTTTTAATATTTTTTGTTTGATACATTGCATTTAAGGAATCGCAAAATTTGCGATTCCTTAAGTGCAATCGCAAAATAAGGAATTGCAAATTTTGCTATTCCTTATTTTGCATCAAACATGTTTGATACATACCATTTGTCAAATTAGCATTCGCAAAGGCCGAAATTCGCAGAATTTCGGCCTTTGCGAATGCTAATTAGCTTGATACATATGGCCCATATCTGGTAATTTACCTGATGTAATAAACTTGGACCCTTCATTCAATTTCGAGAGGTAACCTTTGCCCAAGTGTAACAAGGGGAAACTAATTTGGCCCTACATTTACCCAGATTTTGTGTCACTTTTTTGAAGAAGACCTGAACAAAATTCATTTGGGTATTTACAAAGTAGCAAAAAATTGATTTGCATTGCTTTGCAAAAAAAAAAAAGAATAATAAATAACGCAACACAGCTCATTGCACTGCATTGTGTTACTTTACACCAAGCAGGCAATCCATGGTTGGTGCATGCAGGGGCGGTTCCTACGTTTGAGCAGGGGTAGCGTCGCCCCACTTAATTGTCGAAAAAAAGAGACGAGAAATAAAATAGTAATGAAGGTAATTCATTACCATTTTATTTTCCACGAACCCGTCCTAAACAGAGTGTCAGGATGGGGCGGGGCCTGTTGAGTGGCAGCAGTGGAGGGCTGCCTGACTGTGCACTCATTTATAGTGCGCATGTCCCATTGGCCAGCCGTATTGCGACGTCCAGCCTAACATGGGGACTATAAACATCTCAACCCTGCTGTCTCTTAGACAGCTTGGTTGAGAGCCAACACAGGGCTCTACTGTCATCAGGAGCGGCTAAGAGAAGCCACTCCCTCCAACCCTGCCACTGCGCTAATACAGCACTAGGATTGGTTAAACCCAGCTGGACATGACACATGATGTCGGTGACGTCAGGAGAAGAAGATAACCCAAGCGAGGTGGACGTGTGTGTGGAAAATGGTAAAGTACCTTTTAATGTAGTTAATTTTTTTAATTGTTGTTATGTACTATTTTTACTGTAATAAATCTTTTTTCGGGCCTCCCTAATCATTGAACTTTCTGGCCGCCACTGAGTGCATGGGCTTGCCCATGCATCCACCCATGGACTTTAAAACAAACCTATATTTACAAAGATTTATAGCCATGGGCTTGCTCCTGCCCAAGTCTGGTGTTAGGAGGAAAAATATGTTTATTTCTCCTCGTTATTTCTTCTTTGCTTGTATGCTGCATTCTGATGTTAGTAAATCTGGTGCCTGGTATTTAACATGACACACAGATTTTGGTAAAGTTAAATCCATGTTATTAACCAAAAAGTCAAAATAGGCATTAAGGGGCATGTTATCAAGCCTGGGCGATAAAATTATCGCTGCTTTATCGGCAGGAAACTGCCGATAAAGTGGCGATAATGCTCGATGAAATTCCAATCGAAGTTCATGTTAGATGTCCTTCACATTTAACATGTGCTTCGATTGGAATTCCATGGAGCATATTATCAAGCCCATTATCGCCACTTTATCGGCAGTTTCCTGCTGATAAAGCGGCGATAATTTTATCGCCCAGGATTGATAATATGCCCCTAAGTGTTGTATTCAATAATTGTGAACACCACAGTGTTGCATTTTTTCCAGGGTGATAATTATTGCATCTAGCAAGGGTAACTCATAATCATGTCCTGTGAGTTCTGCATGAGAAAATGGGAGATAACATCGCAATACCTGGACTTCTATTCCACTCATTGATCCGAAAGTGACTATATTGACTTGTTTATGCTCAAATTTTGTCAGGTATTACCTAGCAATCATTTTTATAAGGTTAAAAAGAGCAGCATTTGCACATTTTGTGAAATAGTTAAACTCAAACTCACATTTGTGAGCTGAATCGGGATAACCTTGGCACTCAGAATGAGGCTGTAAGTTTGAGGTAGAAGAGGGAGAGGAAGAGAGTGGATCTGACATGGCAAGAGTGCATTGAGCACTAGTGCAAGGAAGGAAAGCAGGCCCTTTGACCACTGGCTGGGTGTAACATACACTAATAATCAGGGCTCCGCCGGCCCCTTGGGTCACTGAGCCATGGCACCACTGCACCTGCTGCACCATTCATAACTGCACCTGAGTCTTTAGCCTTAGCATTGAGAGAGCGCAATTTGAACATAAAGTATATCGTAGCCATATTTAGACGTATATGTTATAAACGTAGGAATAAAATGCATATCGTAATGTGAAGTGATGACTATAGCGTAAAGTCAATTAAAGTGACGACATAGTATAGGAAATGTGTAACTATATTCACTTTAGAATGTATTAGATTTAGAAGGCCGTATACGTAGTGGGCTAATGTAGAAATGCTTACGAACAGAAGAACGTGCAAAGTGAAATTCATATACGTGTGTAACTTTAAATGTAGAAACGGCGAGAAATGTAACATGGAGAAACGTGCAGAGAGCACACATAATGATGTAATCAATGAGAATATAAAGTTATGTTTCATGTATAGGATTAAATTTGGTGTGAACTTTATATTCTAGGTATTAAGGTTTATACTCTACGAAATTGTGTTTTAGCTAAGTTGTATTCACACATGAACGAAGTATTTGCTAAAAGCGTTCATATATAAATGTATGTTAAAGGTTATACTGTGTAGAAGAAGTTATAGGAAATGCTAGAAGAGTTTAGGTCATTTGTGATTATAACCTGAATGACCAAGGGTTCGCAGGAGTATAGTCCAATGTATGTAATTTAGTGGACTCACAGGAGTCGTGAATAGTCTTCACTTGAAGGTGCGAGCCGAAGAGTCTAGCATTTGTTAGATTTAAGGTGACAAATGTCGAACGAAGTTTATTGCCTAAACATGAGAGGAGGCGATTGGAATTTGAGCTTTGTTTTTGGATGACCATTCACAGGATCTTGTAAGGTCAGAGAAAGAGTTATAATGTTAAGGTCTTGTTTAAGGTTATCTGACTTTGGATGAAAGTGTCAACTAAAAGTCGCCAACGAGAAGATGAAGATGACATTTAAGGAGAAGGGTCAATCTAACGGACGACGCGAAGAGATGAAGCCATGGAAAGAGCCAGAAGCTGACATCATCGGGGAAAGTCCGAGGTGGGCGTCAAGGGGCGTTCCACCCACACTGTGATTGTGTATTTTAGGGACAGCACCCCGGGGAGGAGGTAGCAATTGGCAATTGGAGATTAGGAACAGCGAGGTAAATTGCTCAGAGCAAGGCAAGGGTAGATGCCTTGAGCAGATGCGCTGAGAGAGATCAGAGCGCAAGGGAGCAGTAGGCCGAGGACCCTTAGAAGAGCGGATGGGTAGGCAGAGAGGGTACTGCTTCTTAAACTCAAGTTACCTTTAGAGGTTAAGAGAGTTTGAACTTCTTTGGAAGTCAAACTGCTGACACCTTTTTAGGGTACAAGGAACTTGTGAAATAGGGATGTCACCTAGTATAGAGTAGGGACAGATTTAACTTGATGATTTTCTCTTTCTATAGATGACGCAAAGGAACCACTTTACATCGAAACTTTAAATTACTGATTAAGGAACTGAATTTGTATTTTGTATACTTGAGATTTATCTTGGGAAGATTGTATTTGCATTCAAATCTGACTTTTATATAAAAATACTTAAACTTTATCAGTTGTAAGTGGTTCTTCAGAGTGGCGTCGTTTAATGGGGTTTTACTAAACTTATGTGGGAGTTGTCTTTTACTCAATGACAGATACGAGCGGTCCAAAATTTCGAATGAGATAAACTATTAATTCGATCATAAATTGATACCAAAATCTCATTCCCCGCAGTTGGTAGCAGAGGATGGTTATCTTCTTGAGGAAGACGACCTAGGCCAGGTTTAGTTTACCCCAAGGTCCCTAGTCATCGACGACCAGAAGACGAATCCTTGTCGAAGAAGGTGCTGACGGTGCGTCGAGAGAAAAGCAGCAGAATCGGTCGAGAGTGAGTATAAGGGTCATGCGTTGTAAGATTGCGGTGTTTTATGTTGTTCCTGTGTTGTAATGTCAAGCGGAGTTGAATGCCTGTAGTGTGATTGAGGGAAGGTTGTGAGCGCGCGCAACCGGATAAAATCTTATGTCCAGAGGGCTTAAGTGGTTCAGGTGTATCGAACACCCAGAGTAATTTGTCTACCATTTCATGGGGGTCATGAGGTACCATTGATCGCCCACAGACCGATGATAGGGGGAGCGTTTGAGTGAGTGTATGAGTAAACGCATGCAGGTCGTACGTTTACTGTGTGTAAGTAACCTATCAGTTGAGGTGAACGTCTGACCGTACGAGGAAAGACGTCTCGCCAGTTGAGGTGGCAATTACAGTTAGACTGTGGCCGTACAGTCAGAGAAAAGTGATCGCTTGGACGGAAGTAGTCATTTTTCGGCGTATGAATGAAACGCATGTGAGATCGTGAGACGAGTTGAGGAACGAAGGAAATTGCTGCAGAGAGAACAAGTGACGTCAGCGTAGAATCGCGCTGAGATTGGTCAGTCGGCGTAGAACAGCGTTGGGATAGACTGACTAGCGAGAGTCGCACAAGGATTGGTGGAAGTTGTCATCGGGACGTAAATAAGGAAGAGAATTAATAAGGGAAATCGTAGATCAAAATGAAGTGCTTTAAGGGTTTAAGAAAAATCTTTAAGAAGAATAGAAGAAACTTATATGCCGGAGAAGAAGCTCCACCAGAAGGCACACCAGCTTATCATATGGCAGTAAATGTAGGCTTACACTCGATATTATGGATTTCCGAGTGGAATAGGCTAACAGAAGGAGAAAAGGAATTGACGTTTCCGAGATTCGGAACATTTAAACTAGACGTGTTGAACCAATTGAAAGCGGTAATGCTTGCAACAAGACCTCTACCGAGGCCAACACAATTCGAAGCTCTTAGTGCATGGTTTAAAGCAGCACACGCAAAAGGCGTAAAGAGACGTCAGGAAAGAGTGAGACGATCAGTAAAGGCATTACAAGATGCTAAATGGGATGAGGAAGCCAAGAAATGGAGGGTGCAAAAGATAGAAGCAGACAAACTGTTCACTATGATAGAAGCTACGGGAGAAAAGAAACCTCTAGAAGAAGAAGACGAGGATAGCGAAACGGAAGAAGATCTGATAGAGAGGTTGTTAACAGAGAGACCACCTCCATATAGCGGTGAATCCGCAAGTCCCATATTACAGCAAGGGGACGGAGCTAGATGGGGAGAATATAAATCGATCCCAGTAACAGAGTGGGACTCCAACAAGAGTGAGGGAATACCCCAAACTAGTTCCGAACAGAGAGTAGTGGGAAGATTTGTGGTCCAGAAGGTACCAGAGACGCAATGTGCAAGGTCGTACCAAATGCCAGACGCCTTACAAGTACCTGTCACCATAGGCCCTATAGTGTCAATCTACAACCCAGAGGGGGTCCAGCAGGAGGAGCAGGCACGATGGGACAGGGAAAGGGCAGAGATGGAGAATAGGAGTAACGCGATGAATCCTCAAAGACAGAGATTAGCCCCAGTGAGTCGGAGTACCCCATTAGATTCCGCAACGGGTCCCTGGATAGAACAAGGGGGCCAAAGAGGATCGATGGATTTGAGGGGACCAAAACCGAAATCCTATAAAGAATTAAGGGAATATCTGAAAGAATGGGATACTGCCGAAGAGGCTCGGAATAAAAGTTTAGAAACAGGAGCGGAGTGGAGAGACCAGGATAACAAGGTCCTCTCTCATTGTGGAGCTGGCGAAAGCAGCCCGGAGTGGGAGAGAGGGAGTCAAGGAAGTAGAAGAGATAATTGCCCTACCATTAGCGGCAATAGGCAAATGTGCGATGATAGGAGTGCAGGGTGTGGCGAAGTGCCTCGCGTCACCTTTAGTGAAGGAGAACGAAGGACGCAGGAATATCGAAACACTTTCAGATGCACACACCATACTCCAGATGAGAATGTGCAACATTGGAATCACGGGAACATGGAGAGCCGTGAAACGTCTCGACATGCCTCCGGTGATTACGGACGGAATCACGGGAACATGGAGAGTCGCGAAGCGTCTCGACATGCATCTGGTGATAGTGGACGAAGTCATGAGGATATAGGGAGTCGCGAAACGTCTCGCCATACATCCGGTGATCACGAACGAGATCGCGGGAGCATGGAGAGCCATGAAGGTCCCTATCGTTTGTTAAGTGATACCAGACAGCAAGCGAGTTACAGTGGTTTAGAACAGCACGGAGGATCTTATCTTGTATCCGGAGAAACCGAGTCCAAAAGACAGAATGTAGGGTTGAAGGAAGGAGCATTGTTCCACCACACCCCAAGAGAAGATGGAAAGGCTTGGGATCTAGAGAGGTGGGAACAAAGAGATGGAAGAAAGATTCCTCATAACTCACCTGTGCTCAGGCGTAGGGCGCATAGTGGAGGAGAGAGGGATATAAGAGAACAACCTAGGACTGACGTACTGAGAGCCGAAATAAAAGCAAGACGCATAGATGTAATGAGTTTAAAATCGGACTTAGATGAAATAATTGACGGCACAGTGGCTATCGAGAGGTTAGATCTGTACGCTCCAGATGAGATACTGTTTTTATCCAAGGATGTTACTCGGAAAGCAAGGGCAGCTCACGAAAGGTTATCTGAATTGGCTGATAAGTACATGATAGACATATCACGAACTAAAGCTTTGCAGGCCAACCATAGGCTGAACTGCACGGATTTAGATTTAGATGAGCGCAGAACGATTGGACTGAGAGTACATATAAGGGAATTAGTCATGTGTATTAGAATTTGGAGAGATCTGGATAGATGGGAGGAAAGATGGTCCAAGAAGGGGTCTGTCAGACGGAGTACTCTTGTGAAGTCTCAGGATACAGACTTAATGCGAATGGAAGCTTTCCCTTTGCGAGAGATCGCGAACGGAAACTACGTGCATGTACCATGGAGTAGGGGGGATTTAGCGGCATTCACTAATTCCTTCCCGAAACTTAGAGAAAATCCCGTTGAGTGGTACAAGCAGGTAGAGAGATTCGTGAAGATCTCTAAGGTTCTCTGGATCGATTTGAACACATTGTTCGATATCGTGGTACCCGGAGATTTGTGGACGGCATGCAAACTTAGTATTGAATGGCCCACTTGTGAGCCTCAGAGAGATGCACAGACAGGTGGTCCATCAGATAGAGTCATGGAAAAATACGAGCGAGTAATAACATGGCTAAAAGAGAAAGTGCCAGTGCAGGATATAGACTGGGTTAAGATAGATCGAACAACTCAGGAGCCCAAAGAGACAGTTCATGAGTTCTACGAGAGATTATTGAAAGCATTCAATCAGTATAGCGGGTTAGACGTAATGGATCCTAAAGACATAGGACAGTTTGTGTCAAAGTTTGTTCTCGGACTGAGACCAGACATAAGCCTGATGATTCAACAGCATTTGATCTGTTGGCAGAACAAACCTTTAGACGAAATTCTGAGGTATGCAAGATACTGTAGCGATGAGATAGACTCGAAGGCGAAGAAGCTTAAGGAAAAGTTAATGTTAGTACAGATGCAAGCAGCTGGAAAGGGTGGACAGCGACAGCAGGGAACAGTAACGCAGGCAAAGAAACAGAATAATCAGAGCAGAGATGAGGAAGAAAGACCGAGACCGAGAATGGATATCGCGACACTGAAAAGGACAACCAGGTGTCATCAGTGTAACGAGGTAGGACATTGGAGACGCGAGTGTCCTTACAATATTGAGACAGGGGAATTAGAACAGGAGGAGGAAGAGGTACCGAATAACGTGGTTAAGGGAGCAACAGTCCCGAAGGGAAAGTTTATCAAAGGGGGGACTCAGACTCCTCGAGCCCCGTTTCCTCAACCACCTCGCATTGCAAATGGAGGGAAAACCTATAGACAAATTCCATTATTCGTAGGAGGAGAAGAATGCTACTACGTTGATCCTCTTACAGGGCAACGAATGAATAGGAACGAAGATTGTACTTTAGGAGCAGCTCTGGAAGTAGATCAGAGAGGACCATACGTAGAAGCTGAAGTAGCTGGATGTCCTACAACCTTTTTGGTGGATACGGGAGCCACTCGATCCACGTTGAGATCAGCGGTAGTCCCAGGTCTACCAATATCAGGAGAAATGATTCAGGTGGTAGGAGTCGCAAACAAGAGGATGACGAATCCTCTGACAGAACCAGTGTCTGTGAAAATAGGGAATTACAGTGACGAACATCAGTTTGTGATCTGTGATTCTAGCCCGGTGTGCTTGTTAGGAAGAGATCTGTTGTGTAAACTGAATTGCACAATACATTGCACACCTGAAGGAGTAGAAGTACAGACCAACGATGAGGATGCTGATTTTAAGGTTTTGAAATCGCAGGAATGCGTGGAACTATATCCTACCTTAACAGTGGAGGAACTTCCACAGGACTTGAGGGAGAAAGTGTCAGCCGAGGTGTGGGATTTTACTGGAGAAGAAATAGGCTTGATCAAAGGAGTAGAACCAGTAAAGATCTTGGTAAGACTCAATGCTGAGTACCCAAGAACACCACAATACAGGTTGACACCAGAGACGATTGCAGGAATAAAGCCTGTGATCGAATCCATGATTAAACAGGGAATACTGAAGGAGATCGTGGGTAGTCCATGTAACTCACCGATTATGGGTTTGCAGAAACCTAGTGGAAAATACCGAATAGTGCAGGATCTTCGAAAGATTAATAATATTGTTGTCTCATGTTGTCCAGTGGTACCGAATCCATCAGTGATATTATTTCAGATACCGTTCCAAGCTGAATGGTTTACCGTGATAGATTTGTGTCAGGCTTTCTTTTCGATTCCTTTAGACGAAGATAGCCAGTATCTTTTCGCTTTTAAGCTGGAAGATCGTGTTTTAACATGGTGTCGTATCCCTCAGGGGTATACAGAGAGCCCATCGATCTTTAACCAGCTTTTAAAGAGAAATCTTGAAAGTCTAGTACTGCCCAAGAACTCAGTTCTAGTCCAGTACATAGACGACCTCCTAGTTGCGTCAGAAACAGAAGAAGCTTGCAGAGTAGACACCATAACCTTGTTAAATCATTTGGCCGAGAACGGGCACAAGGTGTCTCCAAGTAAATTGCAATATTGTCAGACTGAAGTGCAATACTTGGGCCACAGGATTGAAAAGGGGAAACGGAAGGTGTCTCCAGACAGAATAGAGGCGATCATGAAAATGAACGCGCCTACCACACAAAGAGAGGTCAGGATGTTTCTAGGCATGGTCGGTTATTGTCGACAGTGGATAGCCAATTTTTCACTGAAGGCAAAACCGTTATTACAACTGACGCACAAAGGAGTGAGTGATCTGGTACCATGGGACAAAGACTGTTTGATGGCATTTTTGCAGCTGAGGGAGGACTTATGTCGCGCCCCGGCTTTGGGAATGCCTGATTACACAAAACCATTTTTGCTTTACTGCTGCGAAAGAGAGGGATGCGCTTTAGCGGTTTTAGCTCAGATTCACGGAGACGCGCGTAGGCCAGTGGCGTATTTTTCGGCTACATTAGATCCAGTAGCCGCAGCGTTGCCCGGATGTCTCAAATGCGTAGCTGCAACGGGTGTCAGCATTGAGAGATCAGAAAGCGTAGTGATGGGACATCAGTTAGTGGTGTATGTACCGCATTCTGTGGAATTGTTAATGACCAGGACTAAGACTCAGCATCTGACGAATAGCAGGCTCACACGCTACGAGCAAGTCATACTGGCTGCCGAGAATGTGACCCTGAAAAGATGCTCCGTCTTGAATCCTGCTACTTTGATGCCACTTCCAAATGAAGTGGAAGATGAAAGTTGTACAGATCATGACTGCCTCGATGTGACTGAACTATGCACCAAACCAAGACCCGATATCGTAGATGAGCCATTGACTGACCCTGATGAAATTTTCTTTGTTGATGGTTCATGCGTAAGAGACGATATCGGTCAGCTGAGAGCAGCTTATGCAGTTTGCACAATCACCAGAGTTGTAGAAGCCGCTTGCCTGGAAGGAGTACACTCCGCACAGGTAGCTGAAATTGTTGCTTTGACTCGTGCTTGCTTAGCAGGCGACAAACTTCGAGTCACTATATACACCGATAGCCAGTATGGTTTCGGGGTAGTTCACGATTATGGGCAGTTGTGGTCTCAAAGAGGTTACATGACCTCCTCGGGTTCTCCCATTAGGAATGGAGAATTCGTGAGACTTTTGTTAGATGCATTGCAAGGTCCGTCAGCCATAGCCGTTGTCAAGTGTGCCGCGCACACTAAAAATGTAGACTTTGTGTCGCAAGGCAACCGCTATGCTGATGAAGTAGCACGTTATTGTGCTGAACAGGGATACTCTCACACTGATGTGAAAGTGGGGGGAATTCAAGAAAGAACTGAATTGACGATGTTATTAGACACTGTAGATACATGGGATGAGTTAAGGAGTGTCCAAGAGAATGCACCAGATGATGAGAAAAAGGGCTGGGAAACAGCGGGTTGTGAGAAAAGCGAGATGAATTTTTGGGTTTCCGCCGATGGGAGAGCAGTTTTACCAAATGAACTTGTTAGTCCAATGGCAAGGAAATTGCATGGATCAGCACACATAGGTAGAGATGCCATGGTGAGAGTATTCAGACAAACGTGGTTCAATCCTAAGTTTAGAGTAGCGGCAGAAGCAGTATGTCAGCGATGTGCGATCTGTCAGCAACTAAACGTGGGAAAGAGAACACCAGTTACATTGAGTCATATAGGAAGGTCTGGGGGGCCTTTCAATAGAATGCAGCTTGATTTTATAGAAATGCCTCCATGTAACAGACTCAGATACGTTTTAGTGATTGTCTGCATATTTTCTAGATGGGTTGAGGCTTACCCTACACGTAGATGCGATACACTTACAGTAGCAAAACTGTTACTTAGAGAGTTAATACCGAGATTTGGGGTGCCATCCTCTTTGGAATCGGACAGAGGAACTCATTTCAACAGCGAAATAGTGAAGATGTTGTGCTCAGCTTTGGATATTGATCAGAAGTTACACTGCAGCTATCGACCAGAAGCTTCAGGGATTGTAGAACAAATCAACAGTACAATCAAGTCCAGACTGGCTAAAGTTTGTTCATCGACATCCCTGAGTTGGCCAGACGCACTTCCAGTGGTTCTTATGAGCATACGTAGCACACCTGATAGGAAAACAGGCCTCTCTCCACATGAAGTGCTAATGGGGAGAGCTATGAGATTGCCATCGGTTCCAACTGCAGCGCTAGTGAACATCACAGACGACTTGATCTTGGACTACTGCAAGGGACTATCTGATGCCATTAATTCTGTGTCCCTCCAGGTCCAGGCTGCAGAGGTTCCATCAGCACAAGACTTGTGCCATGACCTGAGTCCGGGAGACTGGGTCTTGGTGAAGAAGCATGTCAGGAAGAACTGCTTAGACGTGCGCTGGAGAGGACCGTTTCAAGTCATACTTGTCACGAACACAGCGGTGAAGTGTGGAGGCCTGCCAAATTGGATACACGCTTCGCACACTCGAAGAGTGCCAACACCTCTAGAAGAAACAGCTCCTCTCTTGGATGAGAATCCAGCGGAAAGCGGAGAAGTCATAGAGGGGGAAAGCCAAGCTGTGGAGGTGATCGAAGAGGCTGAACCTGTGTTGGAACAAGTCGACGAAGGTCAAGACACTAGTGAGACCGAAGTCGCCTCAGGAGAAGACAGTAACTGGGAAACTGAATCGGAAACTGAACAAGCTGAGAGTGACCAAGAGACTGGTCCAAGAACAAGGAGCAGAAAGACAAGGAGTGACGAAGCCAGTTGGCCGGAGAGAAAGAAAAGGCCAAGCTCGGAAGAAAAGCAAGAAAGAACTCTTGTCCCGATCGCTGAAGAATCGGATCAGGAGGAAGAAACGACTGACTCAGGAACTGAGAGTCCACGAAGGTCGAGAAGGGTACGTGTGCCCTGCAGAAGGTACGCCACCCCAGAGTGGACTTATCTAGCAGATGTCTTGGGGACAGAAATCTGGGAGAGTGAAGAGTGTGAAAGTAATCGATCTCGATCCATTTGTGGCAGTGGAAATATGGATGTTGACGCCTGGACTCGAGACTGAGGGGTTACTGACTTTCACACTTCCCATACCCCCATACTTGAGTCGGATTAAAGATTTAGTGTTGAACAGATTACAATTTCCAACATTTGGTCATCAGATCTCAGAGGAAGAAGACAAAATCATTCGTTTTGAATTGTTGGAACTAGTTGCAAGAGCTGCAGGTACGAGAATAATCGTTGATGTATAAAGACTTTTGTATATAAGCTATAAAGAAGAAGATGACCTAGCGCCGAGTGGAAAGAAGAATAAAATTAGGGATTACATTTAGAGGACGGAGAAGGGTTAGGGTTGTCTGTTGTTAAAAATAAAAAGACATTGTTGCGAAAAAGAGACTTTTGTCGATTTAAGAAAGCAAGTCAAACAAAGGACTGAACTGAAAACCTTTTCGCAAGAGAAAGAGTTACGCTGTTTTGACAACATGGAGAACGGCAACCCAAACAGAAAAGCTAGATGTATAGTAGGTACACTTATAGCAGTAGTGATATTTCTCATAATTACAGTAGTGACAATATCATACATAGTAGGACATGAAACAGATAAAGAAATAGCAAATGCAAAATTCGTAACGACTTTGAAACCTGCTCTTGTGGGAAAGAAGGAGGAGAGCAATGTCATACGTGAAAAGACGTTACTAGCAGATGAAACTCGTAGATTGCACGTAGACGAGTCACAGGGAAATTTTAGGTCAAATGCATATGCCAAATTATTGTACGAATATATTGATGCCATGGAGGCCAAAGATTGCTATGTTTGTATGCAATTACCGGCTTCTGTAGATGAGGGCATTAGATATCATCATCTCCCATTGACTTATGGGATAACATGTAGTTTACTGCTTAGTATATTTTATGGTAGAGAAGGATTTGAGTACTACTTTTCAAATTATGATTCGGTACTGCCAGAAGTTCCGAATTATAAACAAATGAATAAGTGGGACTATTATAAAAAGGAGGATAGACTAGCAAAGTTCTTTCTTCCTTGGGATACGTTAGATACATCATATGCACGTAGAAATAATCTGACTTGCAAAGTGTCAGAGATTGAGAAAAAGTTTATAGGACAAGTAGATGACCGATACAGAAGGCAGAAGATTCTAAAAATGTCAGGACAATGGAAAACTGATTGGACCGAAGAAGAGAAGGCACATAAAAAGAAAGGTAGCAATGGTCCAATAGCTTTGGATAGAACGCAGAAAGGAAAGTTATGTTTAACTCGAAGCAAGACATATTATGAGAGTGTATTCGTAGGTGAAGTAAATTGCGAACATGCTTTTAGACTAGAGTATTATACGAAGGATTTCATGAAGGAAATGCAAGTGATTCCTAATGTATATTTTGTATGTGGGAGAAATGCCTATGTAAAACTACCTGATAATTGGTATGGTTCGTGTTACTTGGCAATTGTCTTCCCCAAAATATATCATGCAAAGGATTTAACGGTCATAGAAAGAAAGGCTTCGACAAGAACGAAAAGGGAAGTAGGAGAGGCAGAAATAGTAGGAGACGTATTTGGAGCGATGTTTCCTATGTTAGGTTTAATACTTAACGATGTTAAGATCAGGAGACTAGCTACAGTCGTGGATAGATTATCTGCAAGTACTGCAAGGTCATTAATGTTAATAGAAGGTGAGATGCAATCGATCAGAGCAATGGTTCTTCAGAATCGACTTGCTCTTGATGTGATATTAGCAAAAGAAGGCGGAGTTTGTAAATCTTTGAAGGTTCAGGAATGTTGCACTTATATTCCTGATAATTCAAAACCACTAGAAAAGGTTATAAGAAACATTACACAGATTCATGAAGAAATCGAAGATTTGACAAAAATAAATGTTTGGGAAAAAGTAGGTAAGGGAGTAGGAAAGGTTGGGAGTTGGTTTGCTAACCTTGGCAAAAGTATTATATGGTACATTTTAAAACCTGTATTAATAATATTAATTTGTATAATCACATTGTTAGGATTTGTAAAACTATATAAATGGTATAAGACGAACCGGTTACAAGGATCTATGAAAGAACAAGAAAGGAGATTAGCTGTTTTACAAGATCAACAGTATAAAAGTTTGAGAGCACTTGAAATGATGAAAAGAGGAAATGATGTAACTAGTACTGTATAAAGGGTTGTATTCAAATTGCTTTTAGTGATGACTCCTAAAAGTCATCAAAGGGGGGAACTGAGAGAGCGCAATTTGAACATAAAGTATATCGTAGCCATATTTAGACGTATATGTTATAAACGTAGGAATAAAATGCATATCGTAATGTGAAGTGATGACTATAGCGTAAAGTCAATTAAAGTGACGACATAGTATAGGAAATGTGTAACTATATTCACTTTAGAATGTATTAGATTTAGAAGGCCGTATACGTAGTGGGCTAATGTAGAAATGCTTACGAACAGAAGAACGTGCAAAGTGAAATTCATATACGTGTGTAACTTTAAATGTAGAAACGGCGAGAAATGTAACATGGAGAAACGTGCAGAGAGCACACATAATGATGTAATCAATGAGAATATAAAGTTATGTTTCATGTATAGGATTAAATTTGGTGTGAACTTTATATTCTAGGTATTAAGGTTTATACTCTACGAAATTGTGTTTTAGCTAAGTTGTATTCACACATGAACGAAGTATTTGCTAAAAGCGTTCATATATAAATGTATGTTAAAGGTTATACTGTGTAGAAGAAGTTATAGGAAATGCTAGAAGAGTTTAGGTCATTTGTGATTATAACCTGAATGACCAAGGGTTCGCAGGAGTATAGTCCAATGTATGTAATTTAGTGGACTCACAGGAGTCGTGAATAGTCTTCACTTGAAGGTGCGAGCCGAAGAGTCTAGCATTTGTTAGATTTAAGGTGACAAATGTCGAACGAAGTTTATTGCCTAAACATGAGAGGAGGCGATTGGAATTTGAGCTTTGTTTTTGGATGACCATTCACAGGATCTTGTAAGGTCAGAGAAAGAGTTATAATGTTAAGGTCTTGTTTAAGGTTATCTGACTTTGGATGAAAGTGTCAACTAAAAGTCGCCAACGAGAAGATGAAGATGACATTTAAGGAGAAGGGTCAATCTAACGGACGACGCGAAGAGATGAAGCCATGGAAAGAGCCAGAAGCTGACATCATCGGGGAAAGTCCGAGGTGGGCGTCAAGGGGCGTTCCACCCACACTGTGATTGTGTATTTTAGGGACAGCACCCCGGGGAGGAGGTAGCAATTGGCAATTGGAGATTAGGAACAGCGAGGTAAATTGCTCAGAGCAAGGCAAGGGTAGATGCCTTGAGCAGATGCGCTGAGAGAGATCAGAGCGCAAGGGAGCAGTAGGCCGAGGACCCTTAGAAGAGCGGATGGGTAGGCAGAGAGGGTACTGCTTCTTAAACTCAAGTTACCTTTAGAGGTTAAGAGAGTTTGAACTTCTTTGGAAGTCAAACTGCTGACACCTTTTTAGGGTACAAGGAACTTGTGAAATAGGGATGTCACCTAGTATAGAGTAGGGACAGATTTAACTTGATGATTTTCTCTTTCTATAGATGACGCAAAGGAACCACTTTACATCGAAACTTTAAATTACTGATTAAGGAACTGAATTTGTATTTTGTATACTTGAGATTTATCTTGGGAAGATTGTATTTGCATTCAAATCTGACTTTTATATAAAAATACTTAAACTTTATCAGTTGTAAGTGGTTCTTCAGAGTGGCGTCGTTTAATGGGGTTTTACTAAACTTATGTGGGAGTTGTCTTTTACTCAATGACAGATACGAGCGGTCCAAAATTTCGAATGAGATAAACTATTAATTCGATCATAAATTGATACCAAAATCTCATTCCCCGCAGCATCACATGTGCTCACTAGACGGCAAACAAGGCACTAGCAGATGTGAAGGCGCTTGAGTGGTGGCACGTGGCGAGTCAGTACCTTTCAGCTGCCAGTAATGTTTTGTTTGTGCTGCAACCTCCGAGGAGGATGCGACGGCTCTTGAGTCTGTTCAGCATTTATGTGAAGTGCTGCGCAGCCCTGTCAAAAACCTTTAAGGGAAGAGGTCAAAAAGCACTCGTGGGGCCCTCTTTATGGTTCTCTGGAAGACTTTTAGAGCAGCAGTTGAGTGTGGATTTTTAAGTACAATGAGACGGTGTCACTGACCTAATGATCCTCATTAGATACAAAGATTTGTTTACAGAGGGTTCTCCTTGTGTGATTTGGAAACGCGAATGCCAAATGTACTTTATAAAAGTTTCACAAAGTTACATTAGTCAACATTTGGGAGAAGGGTGACAGAACAATTAATACATAACCTGGTTTCACGGTGCGCGCTTTTGTTTTGTGTGTGTTTTTTTCCATAACACAGGCCGCTCAGCTATGATTTTAGAAATGTTGTCTGAACTTCTGAGCTAAGAAACATGCTGCACGCATATCAACTGACCCCAAATTTCAAACTTGGGGTTTCCCAATATTTACATTCTGTTTTCCAAGGGAGGCAGGGGGAGATGACAGTACTTATCAACAGCCTCGTACAGGCGTGTGCAGTTTGCACACACACATGGCTAAAGCATAGAAAAAATCCTTTACCGCAGCCTCTTTTTCTTTCTTTTTAGTCACAAATTCGAATTGGATCAGTAATTAAAAAGGAAAAAATATCACAGACGCATTTTTTTTTTAAAATGTGGGTTGGGGAAATAGCAAGGGGGTGGAAGCAACGGGGAGGAGGGGGAAAACATGGGTCATGAGAGGGGAGGAAGAAACTTGGAGGGCATGGGTGGTGGGAAGAACCATGGGGACAGGATGTGAATGCAACAGAGGGCGCATGTGGGGTGTGCAAGCAACATGGATGGTACGAAGTCGGAATCAGAGAGGAGTGGTTGAAGCAACACAGACGGTATGGGGCGGGAGGGTGGCAGAAGCAACACAGTTTCAGGGTGGGAGAAAAGTACATATGAGAGCAAAGTGGAGGTGGTGGGGAGAAACAGAGAGGTGAGACAGAGAAGTGTGGTGGGGACAGAAGTATACAAGGGAGACTGCTGGAAAACACATGCATTCTTCTAGAGTGCTGACACAAACATTAAAAAGTAGTGTTTGAATGGCGAGTAGTGGAATGACACAAATTCTCCAGGTGAGGGAAAAACACAAGAAGAAGGAAAGCTCAGATAAGCTGATGATAAGAAGCAAGCACATGATAATGACTACAAAGCAACCCATGGAAAGCAATGGGCAGGCTCTATGGGCCTGATTACGAGTCTGGCATTCGGACCGTGGAACAACAGTGTCAGTCCACCGTCTGCTGTGTAAAGTTGTTGTGGCGATGGACTCTCAGCTGTGCCAGGGAACAGTTATTTCCTGGCGGTGATGCAGAAGCACCGCAACACAATATGCTGTGCAGAGACTGGCACAGACTCACTCAGCATATTATGAGTTCCTGGACAGCCAGCCTTTTCATGGCAGAGCCCCGCCATGGAAAGGTTGGTGGTGCAGGAAGTCAAGTCAAGTCAAATCCACTTTATTCGATTATTTTAAAATCATAAAAGTATGCTATTCAATCACATAGTAAAATCAGAAATACAAAAACATATATAAAAATTACTTTACAAGAATGTACAATTCATATATACAAGACACACAGTGGTGTCGAATTGATAGTTAATCATTATAGCTTACATTTTATACACGATAGTCAGTGATTCAATACAAATTTACAAACAACAGATTTAACGTCATGTGCATTCTCAATTAGTTGGTGGAATTAATTTCAGTTTGTGATGTTACATTTTCCAGGGATGCTTGCCCCAATAATCTATGTTTCTTGTTACGGATTGAAGCTACCAAATTTGCTACCCCAAACATGACAACGGGGGATTCCATTAGTTGTAGATAAAGTAATGCAGGTTTTACTTGCATGAACCCCCCATGATTTAATAATGGAATAATGAACTTTTTCCTGCCTCCCATATATAATGGGCAGAAAAACACAAAGTGCATCGTGTCCTGATACGAGTGGCCATCACACTTGCAAGGAGCGGCATCCTCTGGTTTGCACCACTCCTTGAAGATTCCCAATAACAAGTGCGACTGATTGAAACGAAATTTAGTAAGCAACCATCGGTGAAAGGGTTTGGTGACAATTGACAGGTACGGTTGAATAGACATAGACAGTATACGCATATAGTGGGCCCTCACAGTTGTTTTACTTATTTCTGTTGCTTCACGGTCCAGTTCTCTAGATTTTAAAAAGTTTGTTTTTACCCAGTTGATGTCAGCCTTAGTTAGACCTTCTGGGTTGGTGTAAATCTCTGGGCGTCCCAGAAAGTTAGATGTTGATTTATTAAAGGACAGCAATTGTATTTCTGCCACTTTCTCGAGTTGCATACAATCCCTGATGATCTTGTGGTTCAAAGTGAGATTGGGGTTCAACCAGGTTCTGATTCATAGTAGGATGGGGGCCATGTTCAATAAATCTGAAATATATCCCATCCCAAGCTCCAGATGTACTGCATAAGTAGCAGTTGATTGGGGGAGACCTAAAAGGGCTCGAGGGAATTTATTTTCTTCTCTCTGAATGAGAGCTGTATCCTTAAAGCCCCATATTGCAGCCCCATACCTTGCGATGGCCATGGTTTTAGCTTTATAGATAGACAAAATTGCCTCTCCTGGTTTGCCACCCAGTCTTTTTGCAAAACCTAAAATAGCAGCCGAACATCTTCTTACGGCGGCTACTTTATTCAGAGCTTGGGGGGCCCATGAACCTAGATCGTCAAACACGACCCCTAGGTAAGTGAAGACCTTTACTTTGGATATTACCGAGTCATGGCACGGGACTGTTTTAAAGCACTTTTTCCTATTCCCTAGTGACATGACATGCGATTTTTCTGTGTTGATAACTAGGTCCAATTTTTTCATAAACTCCCCAAAAGAGTTAAGGAGTCGTTGTAAGGCGTTTGGTGTTCTAGCCAATAACACTGTATCGTCCGCGTATAGGAGTACAGGGAAATGCGTTCCATCCAATACGCTGAATATCAGGTGTTGCGAGGATTTAAAGATAAGTTTAACTAAAAGTACCCGCCAAGTGACATATAGAATTCCTATCTCTGTGGTCACTAATAGGACTATGGGTGAGGAAAACTGCCAATGGAATTGGTTGCCCGGTGTCCTGACCAGTCAATCCACTTGTCATCCCAAATTATTTTCACACCTTTAGCAGTGGACTGAAGATAATCTTATGGAACGCTGCTGGTTTAAAAAATGATCCGGAGAAACTGCAGTATCTTTCTTCATTGAAGGCCCCTGTAATTTGTTTACAAGAAACATGGTGTGTAGATAAAATGCCAGTAGTAAAAGATTACTTTTGCCTAGAGGGGGAGCCTCACCATCAAAGAGAGGCCATGCTAAGGGTGGTATTGCTTGCTTACTTTCAAATCAAATAAGGTTGAATTTTTCTCACCACCTGGATTCAAGTAAGCTGTTTCAATCAGTAACATTGTTTAGTGCGGACAATGTTGAGAACTTGAAACCCTTAGTAATTATTAACTCCTATATCCCCCCGGAAGCTAGTTTCGATATCATTCTAAAACAGGTTTTTGACTATACAAAGAAAATTATGGATAAAATTCCCGTTCCCCATGTAATACTAGTGGGAGATTTCAACTGTCATGTCTCAAACCTAAGTTTGGAACTTTTTCGAAACAAGTTGAAAGAGGAATCTCTCCATATTCCCCGGGCCGTTTTCCCGGATAAGATTAAAACAAACAAGAGAGGGAAACAGTTTTTAAACGAACTTGTTGAGATGGAGGGGATTGTAGTAAATGGAAGATTTTCCTGCTAATTGTACGCACAGATCCATTCATGGTGGGTCTATTTCAGATTACGTGGTTATAGATATGAATAGTTTTAATATTCTAAACGACCTATCAATCTTGCAGACTACACTGAGTGATCATAATGTGTTATCGGTATCAGTGTTGATAAATCCGCCTATCACTGATTCCTGGACTCTTAGCGGTGACTTTGTTAATTTTGCCAACAAGACTGGACGTTGCTTTTGGAACTCCACGGCTATTATGGGCCTAGAACCTATTATAGAGAATAAACTAAATTCTTTACAAAATGAGGATAGCTCGTCTTTACCCCTCTTTGAAGATTTCTTAAAGGTGGTAACGTCTGTTGCTAGAAAACCCTCTCGACAAAAAAGGAGGAAAATAAATCCTAGTTCTATTTTGTGTCTCAATAGGGAAATAAATAAACTAGTTAGGGAACAATATCTATGCAGATCCCTCGATAGAAACAATAAAATAACCCTTCTGAGAAGAAGGAGGCATAGGGTTAAAATGAAAATAAAAAAGGACAAAGAGGACACAATATGGGTTAGCTTGCGTGAGGCCGCAGTGCGCGGGCAAGCAAGGTTGTTCTGGTCCCTAATTAGTGAGGGCTGCGGAACAAGGTCTTTTCCTTCTCCAATTCCCTTTGCTGAAGCCATTTGGATTAGTTTTATTTCTAACCTTTACGCGAGTAATGGCTGTTTAAATGCCTCTGGGGACTGTAAAGAAGATAGCTCCCTCATAGATCCTCCCTCTGAGAGGGTTATCGAACGGGCTATAATAGAATTACGCTCCTCCGGTGCAATGGGCCCAGATGAGCTCCCTGTTTTGGTTCTAAAGCAGGATCCCAGCTCTTGGAGCAAGATTTTGTTTCCGATATTTAGGTACTGCTTCATGAGCAAAACAGTTCTGCCATCTTGGAAGGGTAGCATTTTGGTGCCGCTGTTCAAGAAGGGCGATAGGAATGTTCCTCAAAACTATCGCCTAATCGCCCTTCTTGATGCAATTGGTAAGGTCTTTTCTAAATGCCTGCTGTACTCAATAAATGAGTGGGTAGTTAATAGTAATATACTGCCCCTTGAACAGACAGGCTTTCGTAAGAGTCATGGTACTCTTGATAATCTTACAGCGTTACAGATAATTACAGACAAATATGTGAGGGTCCGTGGCGGTAAAGTGTACGCAGCATTCATTGATTTCTCAACAGCGTTCGATAAGGTAGACCGTCCGCTGTTATGGAGGAAGCTGTCTGCGCTGGGTATGCCTTTTATTTTGTTAGAGCTGGTGCGCGCACTTCACACAGATACTTGGTGTAAGGTCCTTTTGGGGGGAGAAAGAGGGCTATCTAGGGTTATTTACTCTGTTAATGGTCTCAAGCAGGGTTGTTTGTTAGCCCCTATTCTTTTTTCTTTATATATCTCGAATCTCCCTATGACTCTGGCTGCATGCGAAGGAATAGCTCCTACGCTGGGAGGTGTCGCGATTTCTAGTTTACTCTACGCCGATGATATTTTATTGTTGGATCTAACGCCTAAAGGCTTAAACAACCGCCTGCATGCCCTCCATTTATTTGCTGAAACTCACTTTCTCAAAATAAATATTTCTAAAAGCAAAATAATGTGTATTGTTGGCAATAAAAAACCTAAATCTGTGAAATTTGGATGGACAGTTGGGGGACTTAAGTTGGAAGTTGTTAATAGTTATGTTTTCTTGGGGAAAGTAATAACTAATAACTCCAGTGAGAAACCTCATATTGATAAAAACATGCGGAAAGCTGTGGCCCAAGGCAAACGTTTACAAGCCCTTTATTCAGCCACAGGGAGGCGCCATTTCTCCTTCCTGTTAGAGGTATTTCGTGCTAAGATCCCGTCCACTTTACTATATGGACTTGAAATAGTGGATTTGGGGCAATGGGGTTTTTTGCAGTTGGCAGAGGGGAAGATTTTCCGGAATCTAACCACTACCAATAATTCATGTACAGCTGCCGCTTTCAGACTGGAGTTTGGAGCTCGTAGTAGTTGGGCCCAGGGCTTAGCGGGGTTGGTGCGTTGGGTTGCCTGTTTGGCCAAGGGGGAAGTGGGGACATTAAGACGCCTAATGAAAGACAAACTATTGGGGTCTTTTAATGAATTCTCCCTTCTTGTAAAAAATTTCAGAAGGGCAGTGACACTTCTGAAATTAGATGAGACCTCCCTTTTCTCACTCTCCCAGGGCCAATTAAAACTAGTTTTGAAACGGGCCTCATGGGCACTTAGTTTCAGATTAGATAGGGAGTATATTGTAACTAGGAAGGGAGTCACTCCATTTATCTCATCTTGTGTAATCAAATATAGGCAACCCTACATATCTTGGAACCTATCCCATGGTGTCCGACGATTCTGGTTTCTGTTAAGACAAGATCTCTTGCCTTTAAATATACTTTTGGCCAAGTGGTATGGTACTTCCGCAGCTTGCAACTTTTGCAACTTCCCTATACAAGATCTGACACATGTCATATTTATATGTCCCTCCCTGCTCCCTTTCCGTCGCAAATGGTTACGCCACAGTTGCTTGATATTGAGTATTCTTACTGCTAATGCTTTTGTACATGCTCTAAATAACCCTCCTAACAAGATGTTTTGTTTTAATGTTTTTAACTTTTTAAAATGTTTTTTAGATATTTATTGAGGGGCTTTTTCTTCTTGCATAGTATGTATTATTGATTCTTGTAACCCGTATTGGCCTTTTGTACAGAAATTGTGACTTTGTAATGTGCTTTTTTCTTTTTCTTGTAAAAATGGTCTTGTATTGTTGCATTCATTGCTTTTTTGTGGATCTCTTCGGAGTTCCGAATCAAATAAAACAAACTTGAAAAGGTGTTGCAGTTACCAAGGCATCTTCCAGGGAGTTTATGTATAGTGTGAACAGCATTGGAGCCAATATGCACCCTTGGCGCACCCCCCTACCAGATTTAAACTCTGCCGTACATCTTCCCGCTTGCATCATTCTAATCGATGCAGACAGGTCTCTATGCAGTTCAGCCAACAAATTCACCAAGGCCTGGTCAAGTCCCAGCTCAAGAAGCATCATCCACAGCTTTGACCTATTAACTAGGTCAAAAGCTGTGGATAAGTCCATAAATGCCAGAAAAATTGAACCTTTAGCCGCAACCGTGTATTTCTTAATTATAAGATGTAGGTTTAGGCACTGATCTTCGTGCCTCTCCCGGCTCTAAAGCCGTATTGGGCGTTACCTAGTATGGTATTTTCTGTAGCCCAGGCTGTTATCCTGGCCAGGATTACTTTCCCCAGTATTTTATTTGAAGAATCAATCAGGGAGATTGGCCGGTAACATCTTGGGTCCCCCCTTTGGCCCTTTTTAAAAACAGGAATTATAATGGAACGAGACCAGGAGGTGGGGAAAGTGGCAGGGGTAGAGCAGGCTCCTAGATTAAAGACATTTGTGAGTATTATTGACCAGAAGTCAGAGTTGGCCGTATACATGTCAGAAGGTACGCCGTCGGGGCCCGGAGCCTTCTGTCCAGCCGTATCTGCTATTGCTTTCTACACTTCCTTTATAGTGAAACTCATGGAAGACCCCATTACCTCTCTAGACTGTGACACATAGGTATCAAGCACTAAATTACTTCCATAAATATTCTCAAAATGGTTTAGCCATTCCCTTTCTGTGATGTTGACTTCTAGCGGGGCATTTTCTTCACCATTAAACAAAGGAGAGTTAAGGATTGTCCAGAATTTAGAGATGTTTCTCAAGGTGGCTTTCTTGTGTAACAAATCCCATGCCTCTTTCTTAATTTCGTTTTTACGTGTTTGTAGGATAGTTTTATATTTTTTCCTTAAGAAAGATACTTCATGCTTATCTCTAGGATTCTTGTTAAGTGCCTTCAGAAGCTCACTATGGGTTTTTGTGCATTTGTGGTCAAACCATCAATGCACCGGTTTTGTTTTCTGTTGTACCTTCAATGTAAGATCTCTTGAGACCTGTTGACAGATTGCTTCGTAGGAGGGTATAACATCCCCACCAAATCTAAGTGGGTCACTACAGGTGTTAAGTTCTTTCCCAACCTTAGATCTGATTATATTAAAAAAGTCTTCAGGGATGATTTTATTCCATTTTAATCTCCTCCCCTGATCCTGTGTTACAACCTCAACTACAGCTTCTGAGGTCTCTGTTTTGTTAAAACAAAGTAAGTTATTCTCCAATTCCAGCACCACTGGGTTATGATCACTAAACATAGATTGGATAGCATTATAAAATATAACTGAACTTAACAAGCCAGGAGATAAAAACATATAGTCTATGATAGTTTCACTATCCCTCGCACTATATGTGGGAACCCGTTCCTTTTTATCAGCAAACTCTGGCTCGAACAAGTCTGTGTCTGAGAGTAGATCTTCCAGGGCAGCCCCCTTTGCACTGTGTTCAAAATGCTGGTAGGATGAATGAACCGGGTAATCATAATCTTTATACTGGCAGTTTAGATCACATAAATGAATATTAAAATCTCCCATCAGGATAACATAAAAAAGTGGTTTGAACATCTTTATATGTAGTTTAAAAGTTTGATAATGAATCTGATTGGAGGTGCTCATTTGGGTGCTCTCCCTGTATTACATTATAGAAGTTAATGTATAAAGCTTTGTTATTATTTGGCAGGGTAACTTCTAGTGCTAAGTAATTTGGGGAGGTGGTGTTAAGCTCCTTCACTGTACCCTTTATATTGACCGAAATTAAAAACATAAGTCCTCCTCCGTCTCTTCCTGATGTGGACATACGGGCAGCTGCAAAATATGAGGTAAACCCATTCACCCAAAAGTTACACTCCCTCTCCCAGGTTTCTTGTATTGCCACAACATCGTACTGCCTCACAAGTTCAAGCCAAGCCTTATCATCCCTCTTAGAACGTATGCCTGCGATATTCCAGCTCATCAATTTTACAGATTTCCCCCTTCCTTCTTTATTTAGTAGGTTACATTTGGACTGGTTAAATAAGCTTTCTTAAGTCAGTCAATCAATATCACCCAGATGTGATAAGGGTGAAAACCTATTTGATAATGCCAAACCCTCCCTAGCCTCTATTGTACTAAGATTTTGAGCTTTTGGTAGTAGTCCAGATTTTTGGGTAGCCCAGCTAGTTAGGCGAACCGGGTGTCTTGCTGGATTTCTTACTGGTGCTAGAGAGCAGCCCTCCCCTAGACGACTCCTAGGTGGCTCTGGCCGGGGGTAAAAGAAGCCAAGTGGTAGGGCTCGTATCTCTCCCTCCTTAGCGATCATTTCCGTGGCATCCCAAAATAGACAAGACGCCTCATGAGGTCGGTTAAAATTCACAATGAGGCAGTCTCCTTTTAGGTATTTTTTTGTATTACCCAACCATCCTACTCGTCTCCCCATGTTTATACTAGAAGAGAGATTTTTTCCCCCGTGCAGTTTTCATCACACCATGCCTTGATGTTACTTAGCAATGTTGCCTGGGTCTCCGACTCGCCAGGTTTCAGAGGGGGTACATTTACTAGTATAGCTACATACGGTGTAGCCTCTGGGGGAAGATTAATGATGTGTTTGTGACCCAAAACCCTGTCCTTGTTATGTGCCCTCTCTGTTGTAAAAGTGTCTTGGGGAGAGGGGGAACTATGGGGAGTTATGTTATGTTATGTTATGTTATGTTAAAATGTGTTTATATAGCGCTCGGCTACTCTAAAAGAGTGTCCCGGCGCTTTCCACATGAAGCTACAGTGTATAACAACATAACAAGAAAAACAAAAGCCCAAGAGAAAGCAAAGAAGAAAATCCACCTAAACAGAAAGATTAAAAAGCCAAGTCTTCAAATTCCTTCTGAATTGAAGCAGATTGGGAGTGCTGCGAAGTTCCAGTGGAAGCGAGTTCCACAGCTGGGAGGCCTTGAGGCTGAAGGAGCGCCCCCCTATCCGGGCCTTCCTCACGCGTGGAACCACAGCCGTGAAAAGGGATTCCGAACGCAATGAGCGGGCAGGGCGATAGAAAGCCAATCTCTTCTGTAGATATCCTGCGCCTGAGCCAAACAGAGCTTTATGCACCAGCGTCAAGGATTTGAACATAATCCGCTTACGGATCGGGAGCCAATGCAGCGTCCGCAGAAGACCAGATGCCCGTGCGCGTCTATGCAGACCAAAGATTGCGCGCGCTGCCGAGTTCTGTGTCACCTGCAGACGCTGGACCAAGTACTCTGGAAGACCCAGGAAAAGAGCATTGGCATAGTCTAGCCTGGATCCGATAAGCGCCTGCACCGTAATCCGTCTATGCTCCGCAGAAAGAAGTGGAAGAAACTTGCGGAGCATTTTCAGAACGCCGAAACAGGTGCCAGCCAGGCCAAGAACATGTGAACTGAGAGAAAGCTTGTTGTCAAGCTTAACGCCAAGATTTTTGGCCACCAAGGAAGAATGTGCCGGAGGACACATGGCGGCCGGCCACCACTGCCGCCACTCGGGATCGGTGACACAGCCGAAGAATAACACTTCCGACTTACTGGAGTTGGCCTTTAGACTGTTCCGCTGGAACCAGCCAAAGACCATATCCAGACAGTCCCGAATTCTCTCCCCATCAAATGGCTGGTCTTTAGCACATGTGAAAAGGAGTTGCGTGTCGTCGGCATAGGACACGATCTGGGCTCCGTAAGCCTCCACCGCTGCCGCCAAGGGGGACATAAAGATGTTGAACAATGTCGGGCTCAACACAGAACCCTGTGGAACCCCAACTCCCAATGGCGGCATCTCGGCGGAGCTCTGGGAAACCCAGACCGTCTGGCGGCGGCCCTCCAGAAAAGATGAAAACCATCTGAACACCGTCCCCCTTAGGCCGATGTCATGAAGCCTAGCGAGAAGCGCCTCATGAGGGACGGTGTCGAAGGCCGCCGACAGGTCCAACATGACAAGCATGGCCTTGCCACCCACATCCAAGGTCTCCCTGATGATCTCAGAGACCTCCACCAACGCCGTTTCCGTACTGAACTTCGGACGGAACCCGGATTGGGACGGATAGAGCAAGTTGTTAGATTCTAAAAAGCTCGACAAGACACCATGAACATGTTTCTCGGTGATCTTAGCCAGGGCCGGGAGCAGTGAAATTGGCCTATAATTGGCCAAGACCTCGGCATCAAGACCAGGCTTTTTCAGGAGGGGGATCACCATCGCCCTTTTCCAGGTGCGAGGGACACTCCCCTCTCTCAAGGAGGCATTGAGGATAGGGTTGACCAGAGGATTCACCACTGCCGCCATCCCGGCCAAGAATTTGGCAGGGCAGGGGTCAAGCGGGGAACCAGATTTGAGACTGGCCAGCAGGGCCCGGGACATATCACTGGAGACAGGTGGAAAGTCAGCCAGTACTGCCATAGGCAGGGACGATGTTCCAAGTCCTGCCCCGGGGCCACAGCAGCCCTCCACAACGCTCTCTGAGAAGGAGGCCTGAATAGCCTTAATCTTGTCGGTGAAAAAAGTGGGAAGATCACATGCCCACGCATCCGAAGAGACAGGCGGGGGGGAATAGGAGGAAGGGGCCGTGAACTCCTTCACAATCGTGAAGATCTCCTTACAGGAGTTTGCCGCCGTCTCAATCCTCCTGGAAAGATATTCCCGCTTGGCACCCAGAATGTCACGATGATAGGCCTTCACCGCCGATCTATAGGCGAGTTTGGCCTCCCCATCATATTGAAGGCGCCAGGCCCGCTCAGCAACCTTACATTGACTGCGAGCCAGACGCAGCGCCTCCGTAAACCAGGGAGCCGACTGCCGTATCACCGAGGACCGGGGGGTCACCCTTGGTGCAAGATCATCTAACCTCTCAGTCAGCCATAACTGCAGGGCCTCAGTGTCTCTTTCCGGATCCCCCGAGAGGGGGCAGGGATGTTCCGTGAGCGCCTGCTCCAACATATCTGGCGTCACTCTGTGCAGCGCTCTCGAAGCCGTTCTGGGCACCGTGGGGGCGCAGATGTCAGACCGCCCATTTTCCAACACGGAAAACCCAATCAGACTGTGATCCGACCAGAGCACCGGCCGTGTTTCGATGTCAACAATTGGGACAGAAGAGAACACTTGATCTAGGGTATGCCCTCTCTCGTGTGTGGGCCCTGACACAAACGGTGTCAAGCCGAGCGGAGATGTAATATCCAGCAGTTTGGCCCCATTCGGATCGTCCGTGACATCGAGATGAAAGTTGAAATCGCCTGCCAGCAGGCAATGCTGTGCAGAAAGGGCCAGCTCCGAGATGGCTGTCTGTAGATCCTCCCAAACGGAACCCACCGGGCCAGGGGGTCTGTAAACTAACAGACCCTTAAGTGCTTGAACTGGAGACAGTCTGAGCGTAAAGCCCAAGGATTCAGAGCCCTCAATGGGGTTGACAGGAAGAACCGAGCAGGAAATGTTCTTCCTCACCACCACCGCAACTCCACCCCCTCTGCCCTTTGCCCTGTCTTGGCGGAAGATATTATAGGATGGAGGGATCGCAGTAAAGACGTCCGGATTGGACGCCTCTCCCAACCAAGTTTCGGTCAAGAGCAGGCAAAGAGGATTATCCCTGACAAGAAGATCGTAGATGTGCTGAGCATGTCCTCCTACCGATCTAGTGTTCAACAGCAGACAAAGATGTTTCGCATGCACTTTGGATGTTCTGGGGGTGCAGCAACGTGACCCGGTGGGCGACCAGCCACACGCCGGGCAATGACGTTTACCCTTGTGTCGGCTGGGGAACACAGAGCGACACAGGCAAGATGTAGTACGCAAGGACCAAAGCGTAGCAGAGGTATAATGTATCATCCTCCCAGCTCCTAGACAGAGTCCGCTGCCGCCTCGCCGCCTCCGTGACGCTGACGGGCGCAGACGGGCAGGACTCTGGCACGACTCAGGCTAAGCGAAGGCGTACACCTGCGCGTTCCGCTGCGCGGAAGGGGGCGACTTTAAGTAGGCTCTCCCGTCACCCTGCGCGCGCGAGTCCGCTCAAAGATGGCGGCCGGCGCTGAGAGTAAAGCCCCAATCCAAAATGGCACCCAAAATCGATCCCCAGAACCCGGACCCACCAAAGTGGTGGTGCTTGGAGGCACAGCAGTGCACTTTTTAAATGCAGAGAGGGGCCAGAGGGCGCGCGCTACAAGCAAGAGGCAGTGCAATTAAAAAGCAAGGTAAGCGCTAAGCAGATACAAACCCAGCTAAATGAGAGGGAAAATTGTTAAAAACACAGCGCTAGTGCAGCGCGAGCTTAACGAAGTGGTAGGTGGTCAGGGACACCGCCACGTAAGGAGCCGCCTTAAGTAGGCTCTCCCGTCACCCTGCGCGCGCGAGTCCGCTCAAAGATGGCGGCCGGCGCTGAGAGTAAAGCCCCAATCCAAAATGGCACCCAAAATCGATCCCCAGAACCCGGACCCACCAAAGTGGTGGTGCTTGGAGGCACAGCAGTGCACTTTTTAAATGCAGAGAGGGGCCAGAGGGCGCGCGCTACAAGCAAGACGCAGTGCAATTAAAAAGCAAGGTAAGCGCTAAGCAGATACAAACCCAGCTAAATGAGAGGGAAAATTGTTAAAAACACAGCGCTAGTGCAGCGCGAGCTTAACGAAGTGGTAGGTGGTCAGAGTTATACCCGTCCCCTGGCCCGTAGGGCCCTGAACTTGGCCTGTAGATGCTAAACCACTATGAAGCATCGGTGAAGAGGGTGGGATCAGAGGAGTTGATGGTATACATTCACCTGATGCCTCCGTAGGCTGTGTTAGCTGGGCTCGGGGTTTGTTTGTCGGGTAAACCTTAGGTAGAGGGGGAGAATGATCTTTTAAGCCTATGAATGCATTTATACGCTCACATTTTTTCAAAATTTCTGCTACACATTCCTTTAAAGTTTCAATAATGTCGCTTGATATCTGGGTCAATATTGTTTCTAGTTTTTCCGTGAGTATACTCTCAACCATGTCTCTCATAGAGGATTCAAAATGTCTAGATGCAGAATAACCTTTTTTCTGATGATGTGAAATCGGAGTTTTGTACCTTTTAGACTGCCTCTTGCCACGTTTCATGGCTGTTTTTGTGTTCTCCCCAGAAGGGCCATACTCAATTGGGATGTTATCAGAAATTTCATCCTCGGGGCATAAGGTAATAGGGAGGGGTAAGATGTCCTTACTTGGGTTAATATAAATCATGGGCTCCAATGGAATAGTCTGTCTTCCATTCAGGGGTGACCCCGGTGTCTCTCTGGTGGAATTTTCCAGTCCCAGCTCCCGTTCCGTATTAGCAATTTCTTTATTTAGCTTGCCCACAGCAGAAGTAAGGTAAGACAGAATGTTAGCAGAGTTGGTGGATTTACGTGGGACTTTTGTAGTTTGCGCTTACCCATATTGAACGATACTTCTCAGGGGGGTGGCCCGTCCCGTCCCTTGTCGTCCCCTGACAGCCACAGACGGCCCGCCCTTTGCCCGGGCTTCGCCCGGCACCGTCCGCGCGTGTCCGCGACGCGGAAGAAGCTGTGTGTATTTAAGCGCCTCCAGGCGCGCTGCAGGGGAAGTGGGCAGTGCGGCGCGGCCCTCCCAAGGCACGCTGGGAGCTGTAGTTTGCCCCACTCCGCAGCCGAGCGATGTCACGGGCTCGGCGGCGGGGGTTACCACAGCGTCAGGACCCCAGAGATGTTGCTGCCAAGTTCAGGTTCGCGATGTGCCAAAGAGTGTTGCTCTCGCCCCTCAAGCACTTCACAAGTGCGTATGAGCCCCCGCTCCTCAGTGGAAGCTGTGTGTATTTAAGCGCCTCCAGGCGCGCTGCAGGGGAAATGGGCGGTGCGGCGCGGCCCTCCCAAGGCAGGCTGGGAGCTGTAGTTTGCCCCACTCCGCAGCCGAGCGATGTCACGGGCTCGGCGGAGGGGGCTACCACAGCGTCAGGACCCCAGAGATGTTGCTGCCAAGTTCAGGTTCGCGATGTGCCAAAGAGTGTTGCTCTCGCCCCTCAAGCACTTCACAAGTGCGTATGAGCCCCCGCTCCTCAGTGGAAGCTGTGTGTATTGAAGCGCCTCCAGGCGCGCTGCAGGGGAAGTGGGTGGTGCGGCGCGGCCCTCCCAATGCAGGCTTTGAGCTGTAGTTTGCCCCACTCTGCGGCCGAGCGATGTCACGGGCTCGGCGGCGGGAGCTACCACAGCGTCAGGGCCCCAGAGATGTTGCTGCCAAGTTCAGGTTCGCGATGTGCCAAAGAGTGTTGCTGTCACCCCATAAGCACTTCACAAGTGCATATCAGCCCCCGCTCCTCAGTGGAAGCTGTGTGTATTTAAGAGCCTCCAGGCGCGCTGCAGGGGAAGTGGGCGGTGCGGCGCGGCCCTCCCAAGGCAGGCTGGGAGCTGTAGTTTGCCCCACTCCGCGGCCGAGCGATGTCACGGGCTCGGCGGCGGGGGCTACCACAGCGTCAGGACCCCAGAGATGTTGCTGCCAAGTTCAGGTTCCCGATGTGCCAAAGAGTGTTGCTGTCGCCCCTCAAGCACTTCACAAGTGCGTATCAACCCCCGCTCCTCAGTGGAAGCTGTGTGTATTTAAGCGCCTCCAGCCGTGCTGCAGGGGAAGTGGGCGGTGCGGCGTGGCCCTCCCAAGGAAGGCTGGGAGCTGTAGTTTTCCCCACACAGCATCAGGACCCCAGAGATGTTGCTGCCAAGTTCAGGTTCGCGATGTGCCAAAGAGTGTTGCTGTCGCCCCTCAAGCACTTCACAAGTGCAGGAACAAAGAGAGCCCCACAGGCCCCCATGGCCACTCCGCCATGGGGATACATTCAGGAGGGAACAACATGTGCCCCCCTGTCTGTACACCCACAAAGATCCAGCACGGCATGGACGTCAACGTGCATGCCATACTGGAACTTTTTTGCTGTTCCCATTAGGGTGCCTGTTTTCCAGGTACTGCCATGGGAATAGCACTGAACCACCAACCGTATTATGAGTTGAACATATGTGACTCGTAATATTGTTGGCGGTGCTTGCGAGGCTTTGGCGCAGCGGAGGCGGCATTGCGCCGTCGCTGCTCCGCCAAAGTCGTTATCAGGCCCTAAGTCCTCTGTAAGCTAACAATAAGTTTTGCAACAGACAGAACAATCCTTGTCTAGTAAGCAAGTCCTGAAAATGCAAACGTGTCATTTACCTTTTACTTGTGCTGCTGCACTTAGACATGGTGAGCAAAATAATGATGGATTAAACCCTCTGTGACTGGGGGTGAATGTTTTGCCATTGTGCAACATTCCGTCCATCAATTGTTGTTTTTGCATTTGTCACTGCGAGTGGGATGGGTATGCTCAGACGTGAGTCCCATGCTCGCCATGCCACTGGAATCATGCTATCCTGGCTGATGACGGCTGATAGCCAGAAACCGGTCCTAGGATGCTTGATTGCGGTCCAGGGAAGACATGGTTTGGCAGTTCAGGCTAGACTGTTCCCATGAGGCACAGGGTCAAGAATGATTTGCATTTGGCCATGTCTGAACTGGGGTGGTGTGGTGAGCAAAATAACGATGGATTAAACCCTGATCTGTGACTGGGGGTGAATGTTTTGCCATTGTGCAACATTCCGTCCATCAATTGTTGTTTTTGCATTTGTCCCCGTGAGTGGGATGGTTATGCTCAGACGTGAGTCCCATGCTCTCCATGCCACTGGAATCATGCTATCCTGGCTGATGACGGCTGATAGCCAGAAACCGGTCCTAAGATGCTTGATTCCAGTCCAGGGAAGACATGGCTTGGCAGTTCAGGCTGGACTGTTCCCATGAGGCACAGGGTCAAGACTGATTTGCATATGGCCATGTCTGAACTGTGGTGGTGTGGTGAGCAAAATAACGATGGATTAAACTCAGATCTATGGCTGGGGGTGAATGTTTTGCCATTGTGCAACATTCCGTCCATCAATTGTTGTTTTTGCACATAGACATAGCAGCAATAGATGGGCACATAGACCATGTGAGTATCTCAGAGTCTGGATTCCTGAAGTTTATCTCACCTCAGAAGTCACATCAATGTTAATCTCACATTGAGCAAAGAATGCTCAGCCCATTCTTTTTCCTCACATCAGTTGGCCTGTCATCTGAAACCTGACACAGGTTTCCTGTGGCGCAGGGCTTTACAATGTGACACATCTCCCTAGAGGCGTCACGTTGTAAATAGGGTGCAAGGTGGTGCATGGTTTACACCGCCACTTCATCACAAATGTGACGAAACTGCGGCGCAAATGTGGCGCACGGGGCTCGTACATCTGCTCCCTGGTACTCACTCTTCTCACAAGTTGTTTCCAAAACAGAGCCATGAATTGAATTTTGCTATACATGATGATAGTTTCTGGACGATCATGTAGTCTGATAATATGAATGATGAATATACTTGATAGTTCTACTGCAATTGGGAATTTCTGGAGGGAAGTGGAGGGTTCCATTTTAGTGAAGTAATCCACGACTATCAACAATGTTGTGTAACCATTTAATGGAGCAAATTCTATGATAAAAATCCTGAGGAGTCATGTTCCAGGGTTGAGTGGTAGTAGGAAGGAGTTTCAACGCTATTGTTGCAGGCATATGGGAGAACTTGGCTTGAACACAAACATTGCTCTTCGGAATTTATCACCTGATTAATTCTAACATCTTTGTCTGTCTCGGGTGTCCAGATGAAGTAGAAGCATAACCCCATATCATCCCTGTTAGTTGAGTCCTGTTGCAAGGAAGGAATATGGCTTCCTCTTGATATAGCATTCCTTTCAGTAAACACCTCCTGGCTGGTTTCCTGAGTATCCATTGCTGACTCTCGGCAACATATTTGTTTTTGTTGCTAATTCTATAAACTTAGGGCCTTATTACGAGTTCTGTAGTCCGATGTATGGCCAGATCTGTGGTGGCAGTATAGGCACCGCCACACCAGCGGGCCGGCCACCCTATTACAAGTTTGGTGGTCAGATCGATGAACGACTGCTGCAACTGCCAGGGATCCGCTGTGTGGACATGCTTGGCGGTGTGGTAGCGAGGTGCTGTCACATCACCAAACTCGTAATCAGGCCCTTAGACAATCTGGCGTGGATACAGCAAGGAAGAAGGGAGCACTGCTGATTATTTCCGACTCATAGGTTTGTTGAGAGGCTTGTCCTGACTATTTCTTGGCATTTAAGTGATGAACCTGGAGTCCATCGTTCATGACTAATTTTGGCACGTCTCATGTGGTAGATTCTGATGATCTTGATCATTCTGATTTTGTGATGTATCCATTCCAGATAATAGGGCATATTCACAAAGTGCATTTTGAAGTACATTTAATAATACTACAATAGTACTAATAAAATACTACAAAATGCTCTTTACAAAGCTACTAGCGGAAAGATTCACCTCTCTTATCTTTTCTATGAGGAGGTCCTCACTTGTGTATGTACATGTAGCAGGGATCAGGGGATTGGCTGGAAGAAGGAACATACTTACTAATAAATGGAAGGGGTTTAGGGAGGAATTAGGAGGGGTTTAGTGAGGGTTAGGCAGGTGTTTAGGGAGGATTATTCAACAACCCTCAAAAGACTAAGCCCATTGCTGTTCATAAACTGAATTTTTAACATTACCACAGCGAAAAAGGGACTCAAAAAGTAGTAAATTGTTCCAGCTTAGAGCTGGGGTAAGTCAAGCACCTCACATGGCCAAACACAAACACTGATAATGTCACATCCTCTCATATAAAATTATGAAGGTGCAGACTAACAATATAACCATAGGAAACATTATGAAAGTACATTATTTCAAATAGTTAATAATAAATATAAATGTAATTTCTTGTTAAAAAATTACCCAAAACAATATTTGTTATTTAATTGTGACATATTTCAACAACTTTTTCTGAAATTATGCATTCATTTTATATTCATTGTTAAAATATTATTGAATTTATGTTTAATCAATTCTATACATAATGTTAATTATTAATACATGTATTTTTTACGTTAGGTGGAAATTCATATTTTTATTTTGCACATCAGCCAAATATTTTTTCTTTAATTTAATATACATAAGTTAAAAGTGTTATATAGCATTTCTTTCTATTCTGTTCTACATTTAAAATAAATATAAAACATTAATTCACTTAAATGTTTAAAACAGAAATATTTCTTCTAATTGTTTTGATTTAAATAAGGTTTTTTACTTACTTCCCCATACATTACCATAGGGAGACTCCAATGATGAAGATGGGAAAATATGGGGAAAAATTAGAAAGTTCACAACATTTTGTGATGAATTAGTAAAAATATTTGTGTCAAATATTAATGTCACTTCATTTTATATGTCATTCAAATATAGCACAACATACAGAAATGCAACAGCTCTATTAACTTAACTTGCAATTAAATATTTAAGAAATGTAACTATATTAAACAATTAAAAAATATACATTGAAAAATAAAGTCTCACCCAAAGTAAAGAAATACATTTTCTGGTGTGCATTAACAATTAATAAAAGTTCTATATAGTATAATTTAAAGTAACTTATTTTTACTGTAAAAAAAAATAATGGTATGTTAATTTTTAAAATCTGAAAAAGTTGCTAACATTTTTTATAATAAAATTTTAAACGTTTTCTTTTTAGTTTTTTTAACATTCAGAGGGGCATTTGTTTAAATTTTTAACTAGTTTAAATAATTTAAGTTTAATATTATCACCTGCAGGGTTTTATTTGAAGCCCTTACCACCATTATTTTCTATGGGATGGTGTTGCAGTACCAGTGGTTGGCAACCTATGGTACCTTACGCTCATACGTTTGGCAGATATGTAAATTTACACTTTTGTTTATCTTAACACTCACATGTTTTGAAAATTTTACTAAAATTAGCAAAGTCACTCAAACTTATAGAAGTAAATTATACACGCAAATTAATCACACATGAAAGTTACCTTTGTGATTTTCCCCCAAAGTCTCCAATGAGACAAGGCTTATTTGATTGCTAGTAACTACCTGTCATAGATTGTATAGCTCCTTTAAATTTCAGGGAATAATATGTTACATGATGCAAATAATTCATCTCAGAATGTCTTTGAAACACTCCTCCTATTACAAATGTGAGGCATACGTTTCTGTTATAAAGGGGAAGCGTTCATCCAGACGTCTAAGCATTGGTTCAGATGAAAATGTTGTCTTAAGCTTCTGAAAGCCATTCTTCACCCCAAAACAAAGGAAAACCTTTCTTTGTCAGATGGATAGCAGACTGGATAATCGTTGAGAAGTCCTATGTAAACTGTTTATAGAAAATAGCGAACCAAAAGAACCAGTGTACCTCCTTGAGGGTTGCATGCATTGGCCAATCTAGTCCTGCTTTCAATTTAGATGGAACCATGCCCTGATATCTCAGTTTCCAAGAACGTGAAATTGGAGACTTCAAGCAAGCTCTTTTCTGCTTTATCATATAATTAATGTTTCATTATCAAGTTTGAATTTCTCGAACCTGCAGGCAATGTTGCTCTAATGTGTCAGAGTACATTAGGATGTCATCCATGTATACCAGGATGTAAAACATTCAGTAGATCATGGAAAATGCAGTTTAAAAGTGTTAGATGGTGGCTAGAGCTTGATGAAAACTAAATAGGTACTCCAAATAACAATATCATGGATCTGAGGCCATTTACCACTCTTTACCCTCAAGCATTCTCACTAGATTGTACGTTCCATGCATATCAAGATAATGAATGATCTTCACTGTTGTGACCTACATAGGAGGACCAAGATGAAAGGGAGAGAATAATGGTTATGGATGGTGATAGCATTCAGTTCTCAATAAAAGACACAGGGTTGGTATCCTCTATTCCCCTTAGTTAATAAAAAGTTAGGATCTCCAGCTGAGGAGTTTCAATGTTGAATAAAACCATTCACCAGGTTTTCTTTCAGGTATTGACACAATCTCATTTTCTTTTACCATGAATAGTAAGGTATATTCTTCTGTGTGGAACAGGTTCTGCTGGCACCAGGTCTATAACACGGTCATAATACCTGTGTCACTTAGTGCTTCATTACTTTTCATGTTCAAGACAAAAAGAATTCAAGAAATTTCTATAGGGTGGTGGGATAGGATGATCATCATTATCCACTTCCTCTTGAGTTGTGGGTGATGATTTCTGCGGAGCAAAGCAGGATATTGAATGAGTTTTCCCTCGGTCAAATTATGGAAACAATGTTCCACGTTAAAAATAGATGAGAATGTAATAGTCAGAGTTTCCCAATTCATATAAGGACTGTGTTGTCACAGCCTTGTATTTCCCTGAGGACTTTGGTGAAATGCAGGTTTATCAATAAGATCCATTTACAGCTGTTCCAACTTGATAGTTGGCATTGCAAACAAAATGGCAAACAATGCTTGTGTGATGGGCCTCATGAGGCAACTTATTGATTTCACCACTTACTTCCTGTCCCCACAGGAGCTCTAGTTCCACTGAACTCAGAAAAAATAGTAGCCATTAAAGGGGTCCTAAGAATCCAAGCAAAGGTGAGAAAGACTGTTGATCAACGACCATTATTAGGGCCGAAAGTTCATATTGCCTGTTGAACCTCACCAACTAATGTTCACAGGAATACAAGTGTCAATGGTAACTCTCTCTGAAGATGAAATCACCTGAAATGTATTAGCTTCAAAGAAGTTAGAGGGGGAAAGACATCTCACCAGTGCCCTAAGATCATCCACCACAGTACCAGTTTCACTCAGATATTGAGACAGACAATTGTAGGTCTTTGCCCAAACACCGCTTGGACATTTTCATTTGAATCCTCGAACACCAACCAGCGTCCTCATTTTTAACTAGACATGGATCTTTACCATGAGCTTACCACACGCAGATGGAATAGGCTTAATTAAGAGCCTTTATGTGATAGCCTCAATGAGTGTCCCCTTACACAATTTTCTGATATTGGAGTGGCAAACCAGGCTTTCCTCTAATGAATTACATCATCTTTGGACAGAATACTTCCACTAACAACTGAAGTTAAACATGTTCTGTCTAAATATTCAACACCTTGGTTTTCACAGGAGCCAGCAATACACATAAACAAATGTAAGTCCTTATAAAGGCTTTGGAGGAAGGAATATGATGCCCAGTGTAAATCTGCATATAAGTCCTCCATTAAAGAGTACTATCAAACCATTCAAGCAGCAGGAGCCAAAAAATATGTTGCAAAGATTGAGATGTCTGCTAACTTCACTAAAGAGATTTTCACTATTGTTAATACTATTTCCAATCCTTTGGCCTCCTTAAATTCTAATTCAGAGTCAGTTGAAAAGTGCACCAATCTGGTGTTTTTCTTCTATAGGAAGGTCATGGATATATACTCCTCTTTTCCTATAGAAGCTAGGCATCCCACATATCTCAATCCCAATATAAGGTTGAGCTGTTGTCAATTGCACCTTACTCATTTTCCACCCATCCTGTAGGCATCTTTACTACAACACTGCTATCCTAATAAAGAGGGATCATTGCTGGATCCAGTGCCGCCAATCCTCATTAAAGTTCTTACCATTCTGTTACCTACATTCTGCAACCTACTGAGTCTCTTTTTAGAGATAGCTAGGGTTTATGTAGCTTGGAAGCCTGCTGCTATAATTCCCTTACTAAAAAAACTGATTTGGACTCTTCAAAATCAGAGATCTATAGACCAATCATTTATTACCATTATTTACCAAGATCGTAGAGAAGCAAAACAACTTGCAACATTCCAGATTTCTTCAAACACCCCACACAATCTGGGCTACACTAGTGCCACAAGACGGAATCCGCTTTGCTGTCAGTTAACAAAAATATCCACCGTACACTCCATGCCAGAGGTTAGGCATCTGTGAGCCTACTGAATGTCAGAGCCGCCTTTAACACGGTCTCGCAAAAGGTCTTGTTCACAAAACTGGCTGAGTGTGGTGTCCAGAGCAAGCCTTTCACCTGGCTCACTTCTTTCTTAGTCAACCCCTCTTTTCAGGTGACTATGAAACCGTTTTCTTCACTGAATAGTTGCCAATGACTCAGGAGGTCCTTCAAGGTTCCTCCCTGAGTCCAACATTTTTTAACGTGTACATCCACCCCTTTGCAGATCTTATTGAATCACCTAGGGTCTCTCTACCTTTCTATGTGGATGACACACAACATTTCACCTCACTTGCGGACAAACAACTTTTCAGGCTTCTAATCTGAAGACGCATCTGTCTGAGGTGGCAGTGTGGAGGAGATAGAACTGTATTAAACTTAACAACTCCAAGATAGAGGTAGTAACAATAGGTAATCAAGCCAATATCTGGCCCTCTTCTTGGTGACCATACTTTCTGAGTGGGCTTTCTACACTTAAACCAATGGTCAAGAATTTGGGTGTGTGGATGGATGACATCTTATGATTCAATCACAAGATTAAGTTTCTATTGCTCGTTTGTATTGGGAAATTGGGGAGCATGAGGAAAATTCTAGGGTTTGTTCCTATATCGGGCAGGTTAAACCATAATCAATGCTCTGGATACATTCCACATTGCACTGTGTTGTACTTAGGCTTCCGCAAGATCTTCTCAATCATCTTCAGACAGTTCAGAGATCTGCTGCTCACTTACTGTTTAAGCTGGCAAAACAGGTTTCCATGAGGGTGCATCTTGCTCTGCTGCACTGGCTTCCAGTGACAAGAATTAAGTTCATGGCACTGTGTTTGCCTATAGGATACTATCTTAAACTGGTCCCAAGTACCTTGACCCCTTGCCCACACCACATAGGCCTCCTAGTATTCGTAGGTCCTCTGATTCATTCTAAGTGGTAGTACTCTGTGTATGCAAGGTTACACAATGAGGTCGCTCCTACTACTATCTTGAAACCTAACTATGGAATTCCTTGCCCACTGGACTGCGCAAATATCCCACTGAGGAATTGTTCAGGAAGCTTCTTAAGAGCTGGCTTCCAGTAATCCTCCTTAAACTTGAGCCTAACGTTGGGTTGCTACCTTGTAGAGCAGTTATGCACTTTAGAAATGTAATAAATAAATAAAATACATGAATGAAGGGAATGTATGCATAGGAAAGCTAAGAAGTGAAATGGCCTCTCCGGTGTTAGAAAGTGCTCTCTGTCTTCAAGCCAGCATTTTGAGTGAAGACATTTTTTTTCAACAGGAAAATATGTTGCCCATCTGTTATCTAGTGGTAGGGAGCCCAGTACCACTTCAGACTCCTGTGAATGGGCAGACAGTGACATACACAGCATTTTGCTTTAATGCCCTGCTATAGTACATAGTAGACAGATACCCAACCCTTAAAAGCCTTCCTTAGAACCCTGCATGCACAGCTTACCATTTAGACTCTTAATCTTCAATCAAAACTGGCTAAAGAATGAAATGTATGAACATTCTTTACCTTTCCATGACAACGCTGGATATCCTCACGAAGGGATGTTAGAGGGGAATGAGATGAAAGCTAAGAGTTACTTTTGCACAGGGCCACTTGAATTATGTGAATTTGCTGCCTTTGCGTTTTCTACATAATTATGGAATATTTGCATTTGGCACAATATCTACCATCCACTTCATAGTTTGCATATTTCACTCAAAAAGTGTTTGTATCCCAAATAGTTTTTAAAAGGTTCTTAAAGTAATAAACAAAGATTGCTGCTCTTGGTGCTCCACAGTGGCAGGCTCTTTTAACAGGTTAACTGTCACCATTCAGTTGCTGATTGCTGTACTCTGGCACCAATGAGACATCGCCTTTGCAGCCCAGTGTAAATACTGGTTATAGTGCTAAAATAGAGATATGATGGCCCCACAATTTGAGATGAATAATGTCATATAATTTTCCACTTCTTGACATGTCATTTGGTCCTCTAATGCCACATATTTCTAGTGGCCCTGCCTAAACAGGTTGATGTTGAAGGAACCGAAACAGAGTGAGAAGTCATGAAGAGAGGGTGTTTCGATAAACTGACACTAGGGAGAAGAATTGCCAGTCTTAAAATAGGAGCAACTACAACAATGTTCCCAGTACACCAAATATGAATAAGAACTTTATTTATAATATGATGTAGCGGGAAATCTGCCAAAACCTTTTAGATCTCCAGCCTACTGTATTTAGAGCACCATTGACTTCAATTCACTTGTAATATGACAGATGTGCCACCCACAACTTGCCCTGCATCATTCGAACTCTAAATAAGTCCCTATGGGGCTGAATACGAGTCTGGCGTACTGAGGACCACTAGACTCGTGGGGCACGGTGGTGGCGGTCTCCCCACTGGCCTATTACGAGATGGGCAGTGGGACTGCCACAGCCCAGCAGCAACCACAGCGGTCAGGAGGCATTCATATGTTTGCCGGCATAATAGGAGTTTTATCTCCGCCAAGGTTTTCATGGCGGTTCCTCTGCCAAGAAAACCCTGGTTAAGAGGAAATAAAGGGGGCCCTACAGACAACCCTGGTGCCTCTGCTCCCTGTTGATGCACACAGGGGGGCACAACATGTGACCCACTATGTGTATGCACACCAGTTCCTGCATGGCATGGAATTTTGATTTTCAGTTTTTGACCTTCCCATTGCAGTGCCCAAAGGCATATCTGTACCACCTATGGGTCATCCAGAATTGTCAAATACCTCTGACTCAGCTCAGAGCAGAGCCCTGGCTTCGTGTGATCCTGCAAGGCTAGAATAATTACTTTCCTCCCAAAGCTGTAGCATCAGAGGCCTAGCCCTTCACATAAAGCATTCCACAGGGCTCCAGTCAACTCTCTTGGAAGGAGAGATGGGCAAAGCTGTTCTTCATCAATCAGCCAGCTGTCACCCAATGCCAGGCCCCATAATTGTTCCAGACCCTGGCTGTGATGTCAGTGAGTGAGGGAAGTGGGATTTTTAGAGGCCATGAGGCAGAGGCTCCTGGATGACAGAATATTTAGATACCCCAGAAGCCTGTTCAGGAAAGTGAAAATATGTATGGAGAGATGATGTGGGACCACAGGATAGGCCAGATGTGTATTCCTTCCAGCACCCTCCGCCCACCCCTTAAAAGGTCTTGCATAGGAGGGAGAGCTCTCTGGGATGTGCTTTTGCTCAGGAACACTTAGGCTGGAGCCTGATGCCATGGCCAATTGGAAAAAGGGCCCCCTGACTGTTTCCAGGAGGAGGGCATCTGCCTGTGATTGCCTCGAGGACTGGTGGAAGAAGAGCTGGGCTTCTCTGCACAAGGAGAAGGGAGACCCAGAAGAGGAGCAAGGTGAAAGTCATACGCAGGGAGCCAGTGAAGCCAGCTTCCTGCCGAGCTCGCTACCTTGGAGGCCAGAGGGAAGAGGAGACTGCTCCAGATGTCTGGGGCTGGTCACCATGAGCAAACAATGATGAAGGGCATTGAGATCAGCCCATTGGGGTTTGAGATATGGTCCCCAGAAGGTTGGTGACCTTTGAGAAGACAAAATGACGAAGTGTGTGGGTCTCTGCCACCAGTCCCTGATGTGCCTCTGGGTCGGTCAGGTCCTGGGGGCTGCGCCTAGCTGAAGCAAAGTCAGGGAGCGCCATCGCTCTCCCTGCGAAGTGGCCCGAAGAAAAGTCATGGAGCACGAAGCATGTGGGGGACCAGAAACTCATCCCTGGGCCCCCAAGAAGCAGAGAAAGTTGGAAAGAGCCTTGTGCTCCATGTGAAGCAGACAGGGGACCCAAGATCTCATCCCTAGACCCCTAAGAAGCAGAGGAAGTTGGGGAGCGGGCAGACCAGAAGAGGAGGGGTTGAGTCTCGCGGCAGCACACTAGTGAGCTGTACATCGGGAAGCCGGCATGACCAGCTTGAGGTTGGCTCCCTGAGCTGCTCTCTGATGTTCTACCTGCATGCTGGGTGCCCGGGTGGGAATGGGCACCCATAGAATAATTGAAATGTGATGCAAGGCCACCCGGATATCCAACATTGCTCTCCCCAGAGCAGCAGGGGCGCCACTGATCAAGTATGCACTCTCCTGACAGAGCACCCCATAAAACCCTGTAGAGCCTAGCACATTCTTGGGGGGAAAACTGCTTGTTTGTTGTGTGTGGTGACCCCAGTTGGATAGGGTCACCACCAAAAAGAAGCAATAATGCGGGTAAGCTGCAGGAGCAGCACAGACTACCCCAAAATAGTTGGAAATTCCCCATTCCCCAGTCTAAGTCTCTGGTGACTTTGAGACAATAATCCCTCATGGGTTTTGGAACGTTTTCAAGCCTTTCTGATTCTGGAACTTTTGTTTTACAGCTGGGATAGATAAAGATTAGCACTACACCTAGGTGTGAGATAATTAATGTGAGTTGTCATATTGGAGATATCCACTAGGGGTGTATGACAGTAATTGCACAAGTACATATTCCCTAATTAAATAATTGCTGAAATAATGCGGCGGGCAGCCACTCTCTCGGTGCCACTGATAGGGGCCCTCACTCCAAGTTATGGTCAACCTTTAGTATATAGGGACAAGATAATGTTTATAGATGTTAGTTGCAGCCGCGATCGGCAGTAGGAGTTACTGCAAGGCGGTGACGTGGGGAGGGGGAGGGGCAGGGTGGGGGGTAGTAATGTATGGATTACGGCGTTTAAAAGGTAAGTAAACATATAAATAAATAAAACGAATTTTGTTGTGTGCACTATATCGCATTTGGTGATGCAGTGCGCGCAACGAAAGTCGTTTTATTTATTTATATGTTTAGTTACCTGTTAAACTCCATAATCCATACATTACTACCCCCCACCCTGCCCCTCCCCCTCCCCAAGTCACCACCCAGCAGGAACTCCTACTGCCGACCGCGGCTGGTTAGTTGTTGTACTAAACCCCCCTCCTCGAGGAGAGGGAAGAATGTTTACGCAATGTCTTCCACAATTAATTCCATTAGCTTGTGTATACTTGTAAATTGTTGCAAAGTTTTGTGTAGTGTGCGTGCTTTTTCTTTTTCTACAGATAAGCACAGACTGGACAGTCATTATTGAGTGTTATTATCGTGAATGGTGATTACTAGCCCACACCACCTCCCTTGAGTAGGCCATGGTTGCTGTTCAATGGGAAACATTCATTACAACGCAGTCATTGCATTGCACTACTTTTACAACCCAGCTGTTAAAATGCAACTGCCTTTACATTGCATGTCATTACAATGCATGCCATTACAATGCATGTAACTACAACGCATGCCATTACAACGCATACCATTACAATGCAAGCCATTACAACGCATTATAAGGTAAGTTATAGAGATTTTTTAGTTTTAGGGTAGATGGGAACACTATCCAACAGTTTCCCTCCTGCTGCACTCCCTGGAGTGGGAATCCAAATTTTTACCCCTACACTATCCAACACTTACCCTACTGTTGCACTCACTTGGGTGGGAATAGTAATTTTTACCCCTACACTATCCAACACTTACCCTACTATTCTACTATTGCCCTAAAAGAATTATGCGTTGTAATGGTATGCATTGTAATGGAATGTCTTGTAACAGAATGCGCTGTAATGGTAGTTTTTAAAAAGATTGATTGAACTAATTCCTAATTTTCCAACCAATGGAAACAACACTAGGAGAAGTTGTGTACAGGAGGCCTGTGCACACGTCGTAGTAGTATACAGAGCAGATTCTGCGTATCTGAAATGTTGAAATATTGGGAAAAAGTAGACAAAGACAGTAAAACAGGTAATATATAAGAACACTCAAAGTATCACTTGTTCTCTGTGTTTAATGTAGATCGATTACCCAGCCAACACGCGTTTCGTCAGGGTGGTAAACCACAACTTCTTCAGGCCTTATAGAGAAGATAACTGAGTGGTGATCGATCTCTCTCCGCCGGTTGTACTTCCGTCCTGGCTGGCCTGAGAAAGGTGCTTCTTAGAAATTTTATTTTTCTGAATAAATGGACCCGTTTTCAGGACCGGAAGGGTGTCACTCCTAATCGGAGCCTTGATAATGGCAGCGTGGAAGTAGATTGGAGGCAGGTAAGGCTTGGTTCAGGGTGCGTGGTCCTCTTAGGAGTATCTACATAGCAGCGAGTGCGCTGTTGAATCTGTGGACCTGCAGCGATAACCGGAAGACTGCACTCACTGGAGTGGGAATACTAATTTTTACCCCTACACTACCCAACACTTACCCTACTGTTGCACTCACTGGAGTGGGAATAGTAAGTTTTACCCCAAAACTTACCCTAAAAGTATCATGTGTTGAAATAGTACGCATTATAATGGAATGCCTCTGAATGGAATGCGTTGTAATGGTAGTTTTTAAAAAGGCGCTGTGTTGTAAAATCATGCGATGTAATGGTAGTTGCGATGTAAAAACCATGTTTTAAAAGCATGCATTGTAATTGTTTGCTTTGTAACGTCATATATTCCTCTGCAACGCTTCCCCATGAGAGTCAAGCGCTACAATGGGGTGTTTGGTTCTCAGTGAAGGACAAATGTAGGCCCAATACTTGTGCAGGCCACACAACTAATTCCTCATTTCCCAACAAATGTAAACAACAGTAGGAGAAGTGTTGGGCTTTGGATGGGTTCCATTTGCTATTCCCACTCTACTCTAAGCAATGGTAGGGAAATTGTTGGACTTTGGAGAGGTTAGATTTACTATTGCCACTCCAACACAAGCAAAATCAGAGAAATGTTGGACCCTAAAATGGTTTGATTTATTGTTCCCACTGCATCTAAGCAACAGTTGGAAAAGTGTTTGACTTTGGAGGGGACAGCCTTACTAGGCACACTCCAGCGAGGCATTAGATTAAATAGTCCTGCCTCAACTTTAGCATAGTAGAGAAAGTGTTGGACTTTGGAGGGATCCGATTTATTAATTCCCACTGCAATATCAACAAAAGTAGGGACAGCATTCGATTTTGGAGGGGTCAGATTTACTACTGCCACTCGAATCTAAGCAATGGTACGGACAATGTTGGACTATGGAGTTGTCTGATTTACTATTCCCATTTATTTATTTATTTATTTTGTGCGATTTTTAGAGCGCGCAAATACCAAAGGGTGTCTCGGCGCATTCCTCCATTTTTTGTAAATAAAACTTTAACATTTATGCTACTGAAAGTTGAAACATAATATAAAACGTAGACAATTAAAAATAAAATATAAAAATTTTATATTACAAAAAAGTAAAATGATAACAAATATTAAAAATATTTTAATCAGATGTACTTCCCTCCATACTACTCTAAAAAGCAAACACAAACAATGAAAGTTAAGAACAAAATATAAAAATGAAAATATATTATGGTTACATTTAATTAATATTAAATCAATTGAAAATTCTATCAAATAACAAATGTAAAATTCCTAAATGCAATCTAGTAATTGAATCAACTTACATTAACAACTTTTTCAACAAATAAGTGAAACACATTGAAGCAATAAAAATGTACCTAATGAATTACCAATTAAAAGTTAAATGACATAAACAATTATGTTTTCAAACCAAGGGGTCTATTACGATGTCCGCCTGCCATCATAACGGCAAATGGGACCGCCCGCAATATGTGTGGCAGGTCAGTAAATCCAATTAGGATGCGCCCTCCACACTGGCGGGCGCATCCCGCATTCTTCACATTGCGGCGGGCGGTGCTATTTGCAGCAGCCGCCGCAATTTGAAAAATGCATGTTGTGCATTTGAATGCACAACGTGGCAGGAACCGCGTGGTGCCTGCCACCTTGTGCATGCAAATGCAGGGGGGTGCTATAGGTACCCCCATGTACCACCCCCCCCACATCCTGGGGGCCCGCAAAGGGCCCCCAACTGCAAACACTGCATGCCTTTCTATGGCAGCAAAGCCACCATGGAAAGGCTGCTTCCCGAATGCAATGTAATGTGGATGGCGGTGTCTAGCAGACAACGCCACCATATTCAACCCCTTTCTGCCCGGTCGACCGTGCGGAAAAACGGCGGACGGTCTTCCCATCCGCCGCAGTACCCCACGCCGTCATAATATGGCAGTGGTAAATTGCATGCGGGTGGTCTGTTATGGCGGGCGGATCGCCACCTCTGTTTGGGCAGTGGAGATCCGCCCGCCATACTAATAGATCCCCATGTATTTACATATTACAAAACTTCCCATCCGCTTCCCTACAAACTCAACAACCCACTGCTAAATTTACAATTTCAAATTAAGTTTAGAAAAACGGACAAAACATACTAAAAAACATAAACATAAATATTAATATAATGCTAACAACTTACATACTTAACTAATATTTATCAAATTAAATAAATACAAACATTCTATACAACTATATCAAGGAAAAACAATAGTATGTATACACATATATTAAAACAATTCTAAAAAATAACAAAAACATTCTTACCTTCTAGATTCTGTCTCACGTTGTTTTGACAAGATACTTGTGAACCTCTATATATTTTGTTTTATAAAATATTTTGTCAGAATAGCTATAAGACTCCACGGTCACGATTTCCCCACTGCCCAATAACGAATCGCTTTTGTATTTAGAATACAGAGCTCTGTTCATTGTGGATTTGTTTTATTGTACCTCTATATATTGGAGATATTAGCCCATGTGGTAAATTATACTATAGCCACCGACTCAGTAGGAGTGTGTCTCCCTGGTCCTGGTGTGTGTCCAATGTTCTATACATGGACTAATCCTGTTTCTGCATGGGTACCAATAGCGAGGAATTACTGGGGAGTGAAAGGTTCTGTCTTCTGAGCATGTCTTATATGTTTACAAAATGATTTGCTTCAGATATTGATGAACTACAAAGTTGAAATACATGTAATGGAGTAGAAAAGCTTAATGACACCGCCTATTGGTCTGATGTCATCCAGTCCTAGGTTGTTGTAGTGGGTTGAACTTTACATGTTGGGGCTTCTAAACTCGTGTATGAAAGGAAGCAAAAAGATTCTGGCTTAAAATCCTGAAGGGCGAAGACTTCATACCAGCCTGAGACACTTGTCTGCTATCCTATACCAAACATTTTAAGATACTGTGAGCTGTGAAGTAGCAGTGTGAGTGGATTCAAGCATGCCCTCACATCTACCACTCAATGTGCTTGAATTGTCTGAGAACCTTCAGAAGGGGCTCTAAGCGAAGAGTGTCAGGTGAGTGCTGCTGAGCGCCATTCATCCGATGCCAAGGCTGTTCCTTCAAGCCTACTTATCACTGCCTGAAGAAAACACCTCCATGCTGTGTTTTATACCGAAGGACAGGCAGACAACGCTCTTAGCACAGCCTGCCACTGATTGCCACCTCCACAGTGTTGGAAAACGTGCTTGAGGAAGTTGAGATCCAGGCAAAGGGAATGCAACTGAGACCCAAGGTGAGGGATGGACATTAAAGAAGTGCAGTGATGACAACGTACATAAGTTAAACAGGTAACTTCTTGTGTTGCTCTGGCCCAGATTTATCAATCTTTCATGCAACGCTGCAAGACACCCTGCTGAGCTACGCTGCGTGGATGGGAGAGGGCAGGGATGCACCATATTTAGCATTATATGGTGCATTCTTTGCCTTTCCTCACGCTGGCGCACTAACGGCCACATGCATCATTGTTGCCGTTTGCGATTTCTTAATTGCGAAAATTAAGGAATCGCAATTAAGAAATCGCAAAAGACTATGCATCAAGAAATCGCAAATTTTTTTTTGATTTCTAAAAATTCCTTAATTGCGATTCACAATTTGCGAATCGCAATTAAGGAATCCCTTCCCATTGATTCCTATGGGCCAAGAGGCCCATAGGAATCAATGGAGGTCATTCTCAATTTGCGATTAGGAATTTGCGAATCGCAAATTGAGAATGCAATTTCAAGGGTGCAGGGGGGGCCCAAAGACCCCCCCTGCACCCCTGAAATATAACTTTAAGTGCATTTTTCACACACACATGCCCCAAGGGCATGTGTGTGTGTAAAATGAAACTTTCAAAAATGCACTTTTGTGCATTTTTGAAAGTTTTCTCACATTACCCTGAAGGTCAACTTCATGGTAATTTACCTCTCCCTATTTGCGAATTCGCAAATTTAAAATGTTCATACATTGCATTTAAGAAATCTCAAATTGCGATTTCTTAAATGCAATCGCAATTTTAGAAATCGCAACATGATTGCGATTTCTAAAATTGTGAAAAACATGATGCATCCCAATTTTGTCAATTGCATTCGCAAACGGCCAAAAATTGCAATTCGCACCGTTTGCAAATGCAATTGACAATGATGCATGTGCCCGTAAGTGTTTGGCGCGCTCGCTGTTTTGTAGGCAGGACTGTTTTTGAACTGGAAAGATCACCTTCCTTCACAAAAATAATCCTCTGAGGCTTTTTCTTCTTTCTAGGAGAAGAATTCAGCACACTTAGAAGAGGAGAAAACAAGGGGAAATACACATATTTCTCCTCGTTATGCATCCTCTGGGAAGGCATCAATTTTTTACTCATTCCCAGGTCTAATAATCATGGTAGATCTGGGACCACTCCAAAATCCATGGGTGGCTGCGTGGGAACACCCACGCTCCACCCATAAAGTGCCTCGCTAGAGAAACACAAGGCAGTGAAATGCGCTGCTATGCTTTACTCCAGATTTACCAAACAAACTGGCCTTGCGTTATCTTGTTTGATGCAAGGTCAATGCTACACTTTGATAAATCTGGGGCATATTTACAAGGAATTAACACCACAATAGCATAATTTTTTTGACCCAGCAGCTGCTGTTTTTGTCAACTTATATACGAAGTGTCACTAAAATCCGTTTCCATAGTGTGCGCCTATTTTCAACGATGCGAGTTCAGCTAGCATGACTTACAGAAAATGATATGCAAGGTAGGCGTTCCCAAGGTAAAACGTCTGCTAAACCCACTCCAACATACTTAAGAAGGAAATTCAGCTACGCCAAAAAATAACACAAACTGCCGCTAAGTCCCATTAGCAGCAGTTTTGTACTGCTTGGAATTATCTGGTCTTTAAAACAATGCTAATTCCTTAAATCACCTTAGCAAGCTCAACTACACCATGGATTTCCTGCTACTGCAGCCTGGAGCACCAAGGAGACCACAACCACCACCAGCACCACCACAGAGGCAACGCTGGAGTAGGGAGCAGTTATACCATCAGAGAAATACTCTCTTGACCTCAGGCAACAGGAAGTCATTGCACATTAGTGGCTCAAAGGGGTCCACTGTCCGCCTCCTGAACCAGATTGTGCCAAGGCTGCAGCCTACATCCCAGCACTGCACCAACATCCCTCTGCAGGCCACGCTATTCACTGTTCTGCATATGCTGGCATCAGGAAGTTTTCAACCCACCAGGGTGGCAGGAGTATCCCAGGCATCCTTTTCCAGGTTCCTTCCCATCGTCTTGGATACCATAATTAGCCTCTCACCACAGTACCGCAACTTCACCAACACTGCACAACAACAACAGGACAACAAGCATGACTTCTGAGGCATTGCTGGGTTAACCTGCATGTGATGGGGGCTGTGGACTGCACACATGTGCAACTTGTGCCTCCTGCAGAAACATCACACATATAACGTAAATGGAAGCACACCTATTCAATGAATGTGCAGGCAACTGTATACCATCTTGGCCTATTGATTAATGTACTAGCAGAGTACCCTGGCAGTGCGCATGACTCCTACATCTTCCGGTAGTCTGTCCTCAATCAGCGTTTTGAGAATGGGACCAATGGGAACGGCCTGCTTGTTGGTGAGGACACCTCAAACACACGACAGACCACAAGGCACTCAATCATGCAGGAAGACAATGTAAAATAGGTATTGTGTTGAATTCTACTGTGCATACATTGTAGCTGTACCCCCATAAATATTTTCACACATAAAAAGGCAAAAGTACAACATAGGTTTTACAAGTTGCACATGTTGAGACTAATTAAGCCAATTTGGGCCACAAATAATCAATCAACCAATCAATCAGGATTCTTTCATAGTATGACTACTCACTCGTGAGGGTCTCATGGTGGGGGGTGTGGATCCGTGGTTCAGTTTAAGAGCATAATCTTGAAGTTCTTCCTGAGTTGCGTCAGTGATGGTAATTGCCTGATGAACAGAGGTACTGAGTTCCAGGTCTTTGCAGTGAGTTAGGCATATGTTCTTTCTCCATCTGTGGTCTTGTGAATCTGTGGGATCGTAGCCAGGGCCAGTTGGGTGGAGCGGAGATGTCTGGTGGGAGTGTAGGAGGAGAGGCAGTGGTGGAGCAAAACAGGTCTGGCATTGTGGAGGGCTTATGAGGCGTGTGTGAGGAGCTTGAAGGGAATCCCTTTGTTGATAGTTTTCCAGGACAGGGGGGAGATAAACTTGAAGATATTGTGAAGCAGGCAGAGTGTGCGGAAGCAGGAGGACAAAACACAGTTGATGTGGTGGTTCATTGGGAGCGAGGAGTCCAGGATGATACTGAGGTTCCTTGTGGGTTCGGGGGTGGCGTTTACGAGCACTGTGGGCCACCAGGAGCCATCCTAGGAGGAGTGAGGGGAGGCAAGTAGGAGGACTGCGATCTTGTATGAGGAAAGCTTGAGGCAGCTGTCCTTCATCCAGGTGGTGACTAACTCCATCCCGTTATGGAATTTGCTCTTGGCGGCTGTGTACTCATCAGTGAACGAGAGGATCATCTGTGTATCAATGGAATAGGAGACAAAATTGGATCACTGGCTTCTGCGATGGCTGGAAGCGGGGCCTTGTACATGTTGAAGAGGGTGTGGGACAGGGAGCATCCATGAGGCACTACACAGCTGATCATTCTAGGGCTTTGTCACAGATGCTGGTGTTGTGGAGTCTTATGCAGAAGGTGAGGTGTGAGAAGGTTTCAAAGGCAGCTGAGAGGTTCCGGCTTATGAGGGCAGCATTTTTTCCTCGGTCAAGGAGGGTGTGGATGTTGTCTGTAGTGGCGAGAAGAGTGGTCTTGGTGCTGTGGTTGCTTCTGAAACCCAATTGAGAGAGGTCTAGGATCTGAATTGTTGAACTCGGACAGTTCGGTATTGATGCCTTTCTCGAACTTTGGCTGGGAACTAGACCAGGGAGATGGGTAAGTAGTTCTTGAGGACTGTTTGGCTGACAGAGGGTTTCTTAAGCAGGGGGTAATCTCTGGGTGCTTCCAGTCTCCCGGATGGTGGCCAACTAGATGGGTCAGTTGATAGAGTGATAGAGGTCATGCGCGATTGAGGTGCCGGCTTTCTTGAAGATGTGGTGAGGGCAGGGATCAGAGAGGGCTCCAGAGTGGATGCTCTTCAAGATTCTGAGGGTGTTGCCAGGGGTTAGAGTGGTCCAGTTGGCCATGGTCTTCTGGGGTCCGGAGCCATTAGGTGCAGTGGTTGCAGGTGGGTGGGTGTTTTTATGGGTAGCTTAACTTTTTTAGATATCCTTGATATTGTGGTGCTCCCTCATGCAGAAACTATATCCCCTATGACAACTAACAACTACTTTTCCAGGGACGTATTGGGAGTGGTATTGGGAAAAGCTGCACTGCATCTGCAAGTGCAAATACACAATGAAAGGATAATGATTAAAGATTAAGCTATGGCCTACACTTTACCCTTGATCATTTGCTTAGTGGCGTACGTAGTAGACTGGTTAAACTGTCCTGATCAACATCACAACAAATCTACTAACTTCGGTATACTGTCCCCACAGTGGCCTCTGTGTTCTTCCATGTGTAGTAATAAAAGTCACATTTGCATTTCCCCTATGACTCTCGGTGGTCATCCTGGCTGTTAGTGGGTTTGGGGGGTTCTTGTCCTGTGCTGAGCTTGGTCCTGGCATCTCTATTCTACATTCAGGTTTCTTTTTCATCTTTCCCTTAGCAGCGTATCTGTACATTTTTCTACCTGCTAGATGCTGAAATCTGTCGTTCAACCAACAAGCATGGTTTTTCTTGCCGCCATTTGCCCCTCCATCTCTTTTTTCACTCTAATGTGTAATTTTTTGTACCCTGCATCACATTTTGCGATGCAGGGCGCGCTATGAAATTCGTTTTATTAATTACATTGTTTACTTAACTTCAATTATCCATACTCCGGTTTTTAGCACCCCCACCCTGCCCCTCCCCCGCCCCGCCTCTCCGCCCCACCGAAACTCCCTCCACGGGCCGTGGCTGCTTTTATCCACACCAAAACCTCTCCCCCGTTTTCAAATCTGAACTCAAAAATCTTCCCTTAACCAATTTCTACCAGTCTGCTTAACCTTTATTTCACTTTGCATCTGAAAATGCCACCTGGCAGCTTCAGCTCCACTTGCGTTCTCTCCTCTCCCATCCCTCTTGAATTACATGAGAGCTGCTATTTCTAGACAATCCTTTCTGTGTATATTACATGCACACTCTACTACCTCATTCACAGCAGATATTCTAACCGGGATCAAGTTATGAATGTGGTATATCCTTGTGACACTTAGTGTTACTATATCTATAACTCATATCTTTGTGTCAATGTTTCTATGCAAAGCCCTCTGATACTCTTGTGCTCTTGTTCGCGCTATAAAAACATAAACACTAGGGCTTCGCTTATGGCATTTTGGCATAGTGCAGGAATGCAACGTATTTAAGCAATGCTGTGCATTCCTGTCCTTTACCCCTGCATTGGTGCACAATTTGCTGGCTAGTGCCTGCGTAGACACCATTACACCATGGTGCAAGGGTGCCTCTGTTGTAGACAGGATTTTTTTTGTGCAGAAAAACATGTGTGCTGCATAATGTAGCACACATGGGAAAGAGGAGAAAACGAGGGGAAATGAACATATTTCTCCTTGTTACGCCCCATCTCAGGAAGATTTGGCACTTCTCTAGGTTTACGTAAATTTGTAAATCTGAGGCAGCATCAGATTCCATGGGTGTTGCGTGGAAAAACTCACCACAAAGTCCATGGAACAGCTTTCAGGCGGAGAGTAAGGCGACACAGCAATTTATGCTGCGTCGCCTCATGCATGATTTATGAGGCAACTCAAAGTCACGGAGGTGGGCTTTGCGTGGCTTTATAAATCTTTATGAGAGCCATGCATCAGGCATGTACCACTTTATGTGGTGCAAAGGTGACACAGGGCTCTCATAAATAAGCCCCTAGTTTTATATTGGTTATGGGTCTTGACTTATGGCCAATATTTATAAATAGTATGCAATGAATACCATACATGAGCCACTCAGGTCACTTGACTCTGTGTGGGGTGATGAAGTCACACCATTTACACAAGGCTTGTTATTTTGATGTTAAACACTCTGATATTTAATTTAGCTTATTTGATTTCTTTCAGAACTAAAGACCCCAGCTGCACCAGTTACATGGGGCCTCGTTTATGAGGAATTAGTGTAGGGCAGCTCTGCAAGTCTTATTGGTGAGCTGCCCTTTGCCAATGTGAAATGACAGGAATGCACCACATTTATGAAATACAGTGCATTTCTCTCCTTTCCTGCTACACTGGCGCACAATTTGTTGGTTATGCCAATGCAGGCACCCTGGCACAAGGGTGGAAGGGTACCTCCATTGCAGGCAGGATTATTTTTGTGCAGGAAGGTGCCCCTTCCTGCTCAAAAATAATCTTGAGAGGCGTTTTCCTCTTTCTGTGTGTGCTACAAAATGCAGCACACATGGAAAGAGGAGAAAAAAAAGATTTCTCCTTGTTACGCCTGCTGTGGGGGAGGCGTAAGGTTCTGCCACTGCCCCAGGTTTACATGATTACGTAAATCTGGGGCATCGTCAAAATCCATGGGTGTTCTGTTGGAAAATCCACTGCAACGGCCATGGAACTCCTCCTTAGGGCAGAGCAAGGCAACGCAGTGACCTGCACTGCATTGTGGCTTTGCTTGACCTCTTTGATATGGTGGAGAGTCTTGTGCCACTGGAGCGTCAAAAAAAGTGACGCTCTGGCAGGGCAATCCTCTTTTAAATAAGCCCCATAGAGTGACATTAAAAGAGCTTCCGCCACTAGGCGTTGGGGGCAGGGGTTTTCGTGCTCCAGAGTCACCGTCAAAGGTGGAGCCTCAGCACACGTTATGTTAATGTAAATTATATTGTATATTAAATCATGTTGTGGTATGTCTTGAGTTAGATGCTGTATTTATGTCATGTTACGTTGCTTATGTATTTTGTATTTTATATTATGTTGCTATATGGTTTAGGCTGTGTTTTTTTGTTACTTTGCATATGTTATGTTATGTTAATTGCATGCAAAGCACTTAGGGGCAGATTTACAATAAGTGGTGCATCCCTGCATATCAGCAGGGATGCGCCACTTATTGTGCGCCATGCCTCCGCCACCATTTATGCGCCGCATCAATGGGCAAAAACGGCACAGATGCGTGACGCATCTGTGCCGTAAAAGCGGCGCATTGCTGGAGTTGCGTCGCACGCGCGACGCAGCTCCAGCAAAGATCTGGGGGCCCTATCTTGTTAATGCTGTGTCAATCCTTATGCCTGCTTCAAGCAGGCACAGGGTTTTGACGCAGCATGGGCCCCAAAGTGACTGAGTGAAATCTTGTAGATTTCACTCAGCCACTTTTAGGAGGCGTTCCTGTGCCGGAACGCCCCCCCCCACGCAGGAACGCCTCCTGCTGGCGCAGGTATTTACAACGTGACGCATCTCCCAGATGTGTCACGTTGTAAGTACCCCGCACCATGGCGCTTCTTTTGCACCGCCGCTGCATCACAAAAGTGACGCAACGGCGGCGTAAAAGGGGCGCAAGGGGCTTGTATATCTGCCCCTTAACGCTGCCCTTACACTGCGTCAAAGCTCTGTGGGGTGGAGGGAACAGGTGAGAGGGAAGTGGACAGGGAGAAGTCTTGGGGATACATGTATTGAAAGAGGGGGGAACAGAGTGGGATCGAGAAAGGAAATATGGATGAGGGAGACAGCTGATAGAATTGGAAATAGAGCTCAAAGAGAGTGGCGCGGGGGTGGGGGGATTCGTGATAGGAGAAAGGCAAGGAGAATAAGAGGTAGACAGAGTAACATACACAAGGGAGTAAAGATTGAAGACTAGTGAGTCATAGGAGAAACAGCCCTCCGTCCCAAATGGAGGAGAGGAAGATTAATCCTGGCGGGAGAGCAGGTATGAGACGGGAGGCGGGGCTGTGCAGCTCAGTTGGCGCCCTCCATTACACTGTCTGGCTCGCTCAGATTTCCTACACAATTACTTTTTTTTGCGATCGATACCAATTGAATGTGTTTTTCTCAATGTTTACTGCGAGGCTGGCCATAAATATTCACCAGGCCCTCCCTCCCACTCGCTCTCCAGCAGGCCTCTGCTAAGGCGAAAAAACAAATCAATTACATTGTTCCTTTTCATGTTAAACTTGTTTACTCTCACCTAGCCCCAGTCTTCACCATTCCTGGCGTCCACCGGCGTCCTACTGTTTCCCCACAAGTTTCTGCCACATGCCTTAGCTTCCTGTCACCGTCTCCCTCCTAGTCCATCCCCGACCGATCCATACTTCTGTCCTCCATGACCACCCACCCATCCCCCTCTCATTATCAAATTCGTGCTTGTTTATCCTCTTGGCTTCTTACCATATTCACTCTCCTAAGCCCCTCCTCGCACATTACACCCACCCTTTGTCTCCAGCTCCTCAGCATCTTTCCTTTGCTTTCTCTCTTCCAGTGTCTTCTCGTCCAGTCTGCATCTTTCCCACTCCAACCTGTTTTTTTGCACGTCACTCATCTCCCATTTGTCTTTTTTCCTTGATGGTATACTGCATAGTTTACTGTGCCTCACTTCCATCATTATGCCCAGAGCATGAACCTTAGCTGGTTAATTCTGGACCATGAGAACACGCTCTTCGTCCAACTCCTCTCAGACCACACACGGATCAGCTCCCACCTTGTCACACTCACATGCATAAGACTCACTAGCTCAGCCCCCATGAGCACTTGTGTTCTAACCTTGATATGCATGATTGTCCTCCCCCGCCCCCACATCCATGTTCCATACCGTGGTCCCCAGGCTCAAGGGCACGCCAGACCCCATCCCTGAGTTCCACATCATGTGACCAGATGAACAACACTCTGTGGTCAGCATTTGACCCTCATTATGTCCTTGCGCGTTAACACCAGTGACACCATATTCACCACCCTTATCACCCTAATTTCCTGCTATTACACAAATGTGTCAACTTGCCACTGATAGTGAAAACATGAGCATCTCAAACTTGATACAATTAGCTGTCAGTGCCTCATGTTATCCCCAGAAGAAGAAAAGTCATATTATCTCCAGGACCTCTTACCTCCCTACTGTAGTGTCCTGCTGGACACACACCTGTGTTCAAGCGTGTGCCAATTTACAAGCCACTCCCTGAGGGCTGGGCTGGCCTTTACTGCCACCCCATACCAATCCAACTCACTGGTTAGGTATGAAATATCTGATTAACCATGGACACGTGCAGAGATGCCTGGGTGCTCCCAGCTACACCTGTCCACTGCTGTCCTGTGGACTGTCTCGTGAGGCTGAGGGACTCAGTGGTGGCTAGTGTAATTGTGTTTTATTTCGACAGGTTGCACTCGTTTTTGTTTTCAATAACGTTTGGGACGAATGTAGTGTCCTGTTGGACACATATATGTGTTCTAGCACGTACCAGTTTACCAGCCACTCCCTGAGGGCTGGGCTTTACTCCCACCCCACACCCATCCAACATAGGCGGCACTGGTCAGGTAACCCTTTCAATCAAAGAGCCTGAGCACTCAGGATCATGGCCAGTTATCTACCATTCCTACCAGTGTCTGTGTTAGTCATTAAGCAGCATGTGGGCCTGGGACCCACAACATTACACCTAGCATCTCACCCTTGATTGCAAGTCTGACTATTAACTCCCTAGCCCCTTGTGCCACCATATTTTATTTTTACTCCTCTGATTTTGACTTAGGGCCAGATGTAGGTGGCCGTTTGAGGCCATTTACCGAGAGGTAATGGCCGATTTTGGCCGTTACCGATCGGTAAATGGGTGACAGGCATGTAGGGGGCAATATTTTACCGAATCGGTAAAATTACCGATTCGGTAATTTTACCGATTCGGTAAAATAAAAATTCGGTCATTTTACCGATTTTGAGGCACCCAAATGTAGGTGGGACTCTTCAGAGTCCCAGAGGCCTTACCGAATCGGTATTTTACCATCAAATCCAATTTGATGGTAAAATACCGATTCCGGTGTGCATGCACATGTGTGCAGGCACACCTATGCCATGTGACAGGCAGACCTGCCCTTAGGGCATGTATGCCTCCACATGGCACCCGAGCCTGTTTTGGGGGTGCCAGAGGGTGTCAAAGTGACACCCCTTGCACCCTTGTGAAAATCGTTTTTTACCGATTCGGTAAATACCGAATCGGTAATGCCTATTCATTCCTATGGGCTTCAAAGCCCATAGTAATGAATGGGCATTACCGATTCGGTATTTACCGAATCTGTAAATACCGAATTCTTCCAATTCGGTATTCCAGCACATCTGGAATACCTACATAGCCACCCCTTAGATTTACCGATTTTTAATTATCGAATCGGTAAATATTGGGTAATTGAAAATCGGTAAATCTATTTTACCTATATCTGGCCCTTAGTCTCTTACATCGTCTCTAAAGGAAAAAAAGCTGCAAGTTGATGATAGATAAGCAAACAGCAGGCGAGGAAGTGGTATGGATCAGTGCTGTCTGACTGTCCACTCATTTAAGTCACTACTCAATTTTCTACCCACATTGCTTTAAATCATCCATATATCTACCACAGCTCAAAAAGTCAACAGCTGTCCTTTGTACTCCCCCAATCTAATTTCTACCCTATCTCTCTGCCCTCATTTATCTCTCTTTTGGTCATTTCTTCCTATGTTATCTCTCTATGCCCTGGCAACTCAACCCTCGCTAATTTGGTACCTATCTGTACGCTACTGGGATGTCCTCATCTCACGTGTCATGTGGCATTACCTTACCTATCTATCCTCCATTATTAGGTAGATTATCCCATCGTACTAGCAACATTTCGCTCTCTCTGACTTCACTGCCTCAGCACTTCACTGGCTTTCTTCTTATATCTCAAACTGCAGTTTTCTGTTACTTGATATTCTTCACTCTGCCCTAAAAGGCAACACCCCTAACTACCGATGGGGCTCATGACTTATGTTCATGTATTGTAAACTCGTTCCCACTAATCCCTTGACCTCTCAGTAACTGCTGATTGGCACCTTCCGTCACTCCACTGGTTTCCAGTAGTTTGCTCATAGTTTCCAACCTGTGCCAACTGGTTTCATGCCACTTATCCTTTCACTTCCTCAAATCTGCCCAAAGGTTTTCTGCACTCTGCTCATGGGCATGCTTGCTCTTTACTCCTTAGCTCCCAACTAAAGGTTAGCAGTGTTGGACAACTTTGTTTCTTGTCACTCACTCATATATTTTTTAAGTGTTACCAGTTGTGTGAAGTTTCAAAGTTGGTATGTGTTTTGTTTCTTTTAGAATCATCTGAGTGAAAAATCACAACTATATAGGTAATATGAGACAAACATCTGCAAAAGCAATTTTATTTGGGTGTATTCGCTCAAAGAAATGTGTGCAGTGTAGTGATGTTAGTTGAGTGGTGATTGTTGGAAACTGAGTTACTGGTTGAGAGGGGTGAAGCCCTACTCAAGTAGAAACCACAATTCCTGTCAGGGTGAAGTCACAAGCATTTTCAAATTAACCTGTGCTTAACCCTCTAGTAGCTTGGGGTAAAGCATTCAGGCTCTATCTTAGAGGCAATGTGAAAAGTATGTATGCAGCACTTCAAATAGTAATAAACTCAAAATACCACACAAGAAAAATCCCACACCAATTCAGAAAAATAGAGTAAAATCTAATCAATTATTTGACACCAAAACAACAATCAGTAGGGGGCGGGGTCTGACCATGCAGGAAGATGGCCACTGGATTCCTGAGCTCCGTGCTGTGGGGAGCACCGGATGGCGCAAGAGAACTTTTCGGGAAACCAATGTATATCTAAGTCCTGGTTTCAGGAGGCGGAGAGACTGAGGGCGATTTTGTGGTGACCATGTTGTCGGATAACACCCCCCAAATTATGTTTTTTCTGTGGAGAACTGAGTGAGCTGAGGAGAAAAGCCTGCGACATACGTGCCCATCCACTTCGGGCTTCCTGACGGTTCCGCTGCTATGTATTTTGTGATGTGTCGCATCCTGACTCCGTTTTTTTCTTCAACCTGATCAGACTGCTCTGCTGCCGGACCTGGAAGGGGTGTCTGACTGGCCTGGGCCTCCTTTTTGACCAACAACTTCAATGCGGATCCTGTCCTCCGACAAGGTTAGTGCTACACCATGTGAGACCCCGGTCTGTATATTGACCTCATCTTGGCAGACCGGTCCTGAACCACCACATCGAGGTTGTGATCGGTGGACATCAATATTAACAGGTGGTTTACCCTCCCCCATCTTGAAAGGACTGCGCACTGCCTTATACGGGCATACACCCTCCCTAGTTCCCACAGAGTTCTGAAACTAGTGAGCTCCGCTCACCATTTTTGGTGACCTGTTTCCCCCTGGTGATAGAGCTGCTCCTTTGCTAGTGGTGTGGGGCCCGTGGAGTATCATACCTGTGGTGATTTATACCAGCTCGGCTGAGTTGTGATCTTGCACTAACGCAGAAGTAGCCCATTACTACTCGGTACCATAGAGAAGAGTTGCATGCCCCTGCCTATTCGCACCTAGTTTTGGCATTCTTCAACGCCATTATCACTGTTCTCAATATGGACCACAATGATTGTTAGATGACGACGGTCAATATAACAATTAGTCTTATACTATTATTAAGCCTTTCAACAGCAATCATCTATAGCAAAGAAGATAGTCCCGTCAGGGACCTGAATGCATGGATAAAAATGAAATAGAGCTATGATCCTAGATTTTCCAGAAGCTGCTATTTACTGCACTTTGGCATTCTTTCTTGACACATATTCAACTTCTACTGCCTAACTTGAGACACGCCTGAGTTTTACTACCTGCCCTTTCCTAGCAAAATATGAGATAATTGGACTCTTTCAGAAGGAAGTACTTAATTATACACTATGTTTATAGTGTCAATTCTGGCCCTTTGACATAACTACCAGCTTCTCTCTAACAAGCCGGTCTGATACCCAGTGCAGCCACGTGTTAAGACTGAACTTATACTCCTACCTCAGCACTTTTTCCTCTGCCTGCTACACAATTACCTATATCTATCCTTACTGCCTAATAGATTACAGTCATCAGCTCAGTGAAGCATTTATACACCAGAAGATTGGTACAGAAAAACTGGAGGGGCCGCCTGGTCAGTCATCGGGGAAACCCGCTAAACAACTCCTGTTTTCAGAAGTTCTAAATCAATGCTGCTCCAACACAGATATATGTGGTATTTCTCTCTCGACTCGGACAACATCTAACCCTGTAACAACAGCCTCACCTGACCCCACCATGGAGCGAATTCTCCAAGAAATTTCTGCTGTGGGGCGACGTTTGGAGAGTATGGAGACTTCTATATCTGCTCTATCATCTAAGACCAAATCCATAACCAGTATATACGATAATATTTATACATGATAATATTTACATTTAATTGTCTTAATATTTAGCAACGAAGTTATTTAACTATATGATGCTAATACTTATAATGTATATTCAGCTGTGATAATAATTATATCTGTTAATATTTAATATGTAATTACTACTTTTATTATGCTGTGCAAAGTTCATTTGATCGTACCATACATTTGACAATTTCATACTACGTTAACCTTCCTCTTCTTATTCATTTTCTCTCTTTCCTCTCCTTTCCTTTTGACTTCCCCATCTTCTCTAACACTATACTCTCAAAATATAAGTCTTTCACCCTATTCCTTCAACTTTAACTCTGAATTCTATACTACTGTTCGTATACTGTTAATGCTATTGTATAAATACATCCCTCACCACTGACATTGTCGCTGGATGGGGCTCCTCCAGCGCGAATAGCCTGAAATACTAGACCTGCAGTAAACAGTCCCATTCCCCTGATGCTGTGTTACCCTTGCACAGTACATCTATCCCTCTTTCCCTTATATTCTTATTAGTTTTTCTTGAACTTCACTACTCCTCCTTCTTACTTACTTCTCTATATGACATATGAGTGACTTTTTCAAAGCCCTGTAACTTCCTTACATTTTCTAGAAGACTACTTATCCTTTACCTTTCTCCTTACCAGGAATTTCTTCTTTTTCATCTTTCCCCCTCCTTTCTTCAACTCCTTCCCCTTACATAGCCTCCTCTCTTATCCCTTATTTTTCTTCTTTCCTGTGATATTCCTTCAATACTTGTTTCCCCCCTATTTCTATACTTTCTATACTTTATTTCCTTCTTTACTTTCACCACATTCATAACTTGGCACCTCTTATTCCTTACATCAGCTTTTCTTTTAAACTAACATCTGTATACTCCCAACGCACATATGGCAGCGTTCACATTCCCTTTCCCCTGGATGGTAGAATTATCGCGATACTGGATTAACTTCACATTTGGGGTCGACATAAGGGAGTAATTTCGGGATTATAATCCACTGTAACTGATCACCTATATTCACAACCACTTCTTGAAGCTCTTCGTGAGAAATGGCAAGAACGCCTACATATCACCATAGACAAAGATGTCTAGCCGGACATACTGGGAGCATTGGACAAGGGTACTCGTGAAGCACAAAAAAACAAAAAAACAAGAGAGGTACTCAAAGTCTATGAAGTGAAGAAATCATCGGACCAAATTGTGTCCCATGTGGGTGTTCAGATCAAAGTATTCAATCTTGAGCACATGACACTAGTATGTCGCAAGAGTGAGGCTGAGAAGATGCAGAGTATGCGAAAAAAGAACAGAGTACCCATCCGCCCACTCATTAGTGGAATATCGTCATCTGGGTTGGTGAAATGAACAATGGTGTCCTGTAGGCTCCTCCTCAGGGAGAGTCTGAGGTAGCCCAATGTTGGACCCTTAGATAGAACATCCAACTGACAGCAGACAACATGGAAGGGCAAAAAAAGGAAAGAAATGCAGTGCTGGGAGAAAAGGAGAGAAAAGAAAGGAAGTTAATCCTAGTGATTTAAAAATACCTACTGTGATGGCATAAGAAAACTTTATTTGGTGCGTCCATCAGAGTGGTATTGTTAAAAACAGTGAGCTGATAGCATGTAAGGAATTGCTATCTATCAGTGATGTTAGTTGGTCGACATGTTTCAGCCGTTACCGGCTTTCTTCAGGACCTGTGATAGCTACTGCAACTTATACTTATCGTGACATTGAGACTTGTAAGTAATCAATCTCCACCACGTCAATCTGTATCTTCTCCTGTGCCCAAAGAATGTGGAAATAGAAACAAAATGTGTTAATTATCCATAATTATATAATATGAACCTCATCCTATATAAATATATGGAATCATGATATTGACTCACCCTTGATGTGGGGAGAAAAAACCTCACCTCACCTGGCAACAGCTCAGATGTGAAGGAGGCCACGCACTAAAAGGAAAACATAGAAAGGGAGCTAGAATCATGCAGTAACTACTTAAGTACCGCTGTTAGTTCTAGACATTTGCAAAAATTGACACCAAAGGCAGAACACGGGGGTCCGAGGGACTAGAGTCAAAGACTAATGCAAGGTTCTTTAAAAGAGGCATTACTCAGCGCTTGGGCTTAAGGGGCTGTTATTTAGGTTATGCCCTTATGAGGAATCTAGAGACCAAAAGGGAGTAAAGAGGAGGTAAAATCTTCACACCCTTAACCCTCTTCGAAGACAGGTCTAAGAGGGAGAGCGCTCAATCCATAGCGCCCCTGTGAGTCCAAAACGAGGTGGAGCGTAGATTGCTATATCCTTCTCAGGGAGATGAAGGCGCGAGAGTGCTGTTGGACTCACCTCTCCGTCGTTGCCTCGGTGCAGGAACTGAGCCGAGGGGGAGGCGATGTGTTTGTGGCTGGAAGCTGTTGATAAGCAGCATCGGCGGACCTGGGAGCAATTCTAGCTCCCTTTCTATGTTTTCCTTTTAGTGCGTGGCCTCCTTCACATCTGAGCTGTTGCCAGGTGAGGTGAGGTTTTTTCTCCCCACATCAAGGGTGAGTCAATATCATGATTCCATATATTTATATAGGATGAGGTTCATATTATATAATTATGGATAATTAACACATTTTGTTTCTATTTCCACATTCTTTGGGCACAGGAGAAGATACAGATTGACGTGGTGGAGATTGATTACTTACAAGTCTCAATGTCACGATAAGTATAAGTTGCAGTAGCTATCACAGGTCCTGAAGAAAGCCGGTAACGGCTGAAACATGTCGACCAACTAACATCACTGATAGATAGCAATTCCTTACATGCTATCAGCTCACTGTTTTTAACAATACCACTCTGATGGACGCACCAAATAAAGTTTTCTTATGCCATCACAGTAGGTATTTTTAAATCACTAGGATTAACTTCCTTTCTTTTCTCTCCTTTTCTCCCAGCACTGCATTTCTTTCCTTTTTTTGCCCTTCCATGTTGTCTGCTGTCAGTTGGATGTTCTATCTAAGGGTCCAACATTGGGCTACCTCAGACTCTCCCTGAGGAGGAGCCTACAGGACACCATTGTTCATTTCACCAACCCAGATGACGATATTCCACTAATGAGTGGGCGGATGGGTACTCTGTTCTTTTTTCGCATACTCTGCATCTTCTCAGCCTCACTCTTGCGACATACTAGTGTCATGTGCTCAAGATTGAATACTTTGATCTGAACACCCACATGGGACACAATTTGGTCCGATGATTTCTTCACTTCATAGACTTTGAGTACCTCTCTTGTTTTTTTGCTAGTATAATTGGGGGATAAGGTACTTCTGAGGTCTATAAACTAAACTCCCCTAGGACCCCCCAATACTCTGTTGTATTTTTACTCGTGAAGCACGCCTGAAATTTTGTCTTTTTAAAACTTTACATGACTGGTACTGGACACTATTGAAATTGCATCCAGCAGGATTATTACCACACTCTTAAGTGTTGGAGATATTCTGGAGTTAATTGTGACCGTCTCCATATACTTAGGGAATGTCCCTCTATAGAATATTTCTGGACACCCTTACCTCTTCTATTATTCTATTACATAATCTTGGAAGTTCACCTGACATCATGCGTCCTCAGCCCCGACTTTTATATACCACACTCTCTAAAGCCAAAATTTGTATCTAAGATTGTGGCAATCACCTAACCCTCCCTCTAAGGAGAATTGGATGGTTGCAATGATTCAGACGGCATCACATGAGTGTGTAATATATAAACTACAGGATCAAGAAGAAATATTTCAACAAGTGTGGGCTTCTTTTCTCCGAGACTCTTGAATATGTTCCTCCTATTGCTTTGTCTGTTCTCTCTTCCCTTTATTTCATCCTTTTTCTCCTTCTTCTTCCACTTTCTTCTCCTCTTACCTTCTCATTCCTCTATTCTCTCACTCTTCTATTTATTTATCCACCTATTTGCTCATTTATATTCCCAATTATCTAATTATTAATTTATCTATTTATTTAATAAATAACTTTCATGATCTTCCATCATTCCCAATATACATCATATTACATATTTTATACACGTAAAAATGTAGTGGCTCCAAGTGTATTCGCTCGTTCCATAATTGATCCTGTCTAACTTATTTTGTAATTATAATCAACCAGAGTTAGGGTTTTTTAGCATGCTATGTTCAATACACCTCTTTTCTGCTATTAGCTTTCTGCTTCTTATTTCATCCCCCCTCTCCCAATCCTCTCTTCTCATATTTGCAATTTTTTATGTTACATTATATATGTAATGTCACTAGACCACTGTGGGAATATTATGTTGTACTATACTTTTTATGAATTTATTTGTCTATAATTTTTAGATAAAGACTCCGACACAAATAAAATCCAATCAGTAGACCAAATTAATGCAATTTTAAAGATTTAAGGAAAAACCATGCCTAGAAGCACTAAGCTCCATCCGTGGTTATTAGGTCACACCAGACTGGATATGAGGTCCGGAGTCAGGGATGTGTCACGCTGCGATGATTCCAATGCGGATGTGAGTTGATGTGTCATGCTTCGTCAATTCAGCATTCCCAGGACCTCAGCTTTGCTGGCAGAGCACCTTCAGGTCCAATTCCAAGGGTTCAGGACTGAGATGGCACCACTTGGAGGGCAAGACTCACCGCAAGTAGAGTTCAGGTGCTGAATTCAAGGTGGTTGTGGCCTTTTCAGTCCCTTTGGCTCTGACCAGGAGGTTAGCCAACTAGCACGTGGAGTCACTTTGGGGGTTCTGGGATCAAGAAGCAGGTTCAGTCCTTCTACTCCAGCAGAAGGACAGCAGAGTAGCAATCCTTCTTGCAGAACATAGCAGCAGTCCTCCTGAGTCTACCACAGGTCCAGAAGTGTACTGAACATTTGTGTCTGAGGGTCCATAATTGGCTGCGTCAGCAAGCGTTGAAGGGCATCGGAGCTGCGGTGCAGGTCGGGTGGTGTGTAGTGCACTTCACGAACTGTGCCCCTGGCCTCAGTGCAACTCACGGCTTCACTTGCGGCGTCAGAGTTATTTTTATTGCTTTCTTTAAGTTTCTTCCAGCTCCCAACAGCAGAAACAACGTCCAAAGGCCTAGAACTGAAACAGCCACCTCTGGGCAGGTCAAAACTCCCAGCAGTGGAGTTCAGGGGAGTTGGTGGTGAAGTCTTTCTTTAGTGAGACTTCGGAACAGGAGAACAGCACACACAAGCCCTTGGAGATTTTTTTCAAGCACATTCTCAACAAAATTCCAGTCTTTGTGCCCATCCTTGGCAGATTAAAACTAAGAAACAACGAAAGGGTTTGGCTAAAGCGCAGTAAGGCTGCGCCAGATATCAGTTTAAACAGAACAAAATGCCAGTACTGCTGTGTGAGTCAGCCAATTTCAGATGCGCAACGACTTCAAACTATTACCGCATACACAGGACAAACATATGTCAGTCTTAATCTTTTTTATTTTTGATATTTTTTGAAATTCACAACTAATTTTTCATTTTAGACAAAATTGTCAAATTGATCAGGGCAAAGGGAGAGGGACATATATTAAAATCTATTCTCAAAAGAGGTGGCGTAGGAAATAGACAAAAAATGCCAGAAAGAAATAGAAATCGAACAAAGAAAAAATGGACCTCAATCATACGTGCTCTTTTGTTATCCATCTTACATTCTGTGAAACAGTCATACACAAAACTTCTTACTCACCAAATCAGACATACACACAAAACTTCTTTCTCACCAAATCAGAATTTCTTTAGTGAGACTTCGGAACAGGAGAACAGCACACACAAGCCCTTGGAGATTTTTTTTCAAGCACATTCTCAACAAAATTCCAGTCTTTGTGCCCATCCTTGGCAGAAGCAGCTACTGTAGGCCAAACTAGCAAAGCACAAGGCAAAGGGGCTGTACTCCTCCTTACAGCTCTCCAGCTCTTCCCCATGGCAAAAGGTTCCTCTTAAGTCCAGAAGTGATCTAAATCTGTGGGATTTAAGGCCCTTTACTTATACCCCATTTAGTCATTGTGCTCTTTTTGGCAAGTGACTCTGAGCCCTGTCAAAACCAAAGTGTCCTCCCTAGTGCAGCATCACTACAGGAGGTGGAGACAGCCTTGTTCAGAGGAGACACTGCCTTTTCAGTTGTAAGTGAAACTCCTTCCACCACACTAGATGCAGCCAAGGTCCATATAGCTCAACTATGAGTCCCCCAGGAATGACAGGACACACCTCAACCCCCTCAGTGGATGTCTACAGTGAATGCATATCCCCAGCCCCTCTCAATCCAAAAGCAAAAAAGTGGTTAAATAAGAAAATGTCTGCTTTCTAAAAGTGGCATTTTCAAACACACAATGTAAAAACTATGGGCCAGATGTAGGTAGCCCTTTACCGGTCGGAAACGGCCGAAAATACAGATTTTCAGCCGTTTCCAAACGGTAAACGGCTATGGAGATGTAGGGGCTAAAAAAACGTACATTTTCAGTAATTTTTACCGAATCGGTAAAATTACAGAATTGGTAAATTTACCGATTCTGTACATTTTACCGATTCGGTAAATTTACCATTTGGTAAAAATACCGAACATTTATTTTGTGATGTAGGTAGCACTTCTAACAGTGCTACAGGGCCTTTAGAATTCGGTATTTACCATGCAATACAATTGCATGGTAAATTACGAATTCCTGTGTACATGCACATCTGTGCATGTACACCTGTGCCACATGGCACAAAAGCCAGTTACAGGGGTGCAACAGGGTGTCAAAGTGACACCCGGTCCCCCTTAGCAATTCGTTATTTTTACCGATTCGGTAAATACCGAATCAGTATTTGCTATTGAATCCTATGGGCTTCAAGGCCCAAGGATTCATTAGCAAATACCGATTCAGTATTTACCGAATCGGTAAATACCGAATCTTACCGATTCGGTAAAAAATACCGAATTTTTACCTACATCTCATTTACAGATTCATAAATACCGAATCGGTAAAATTCGGTATTTATGAATCGGTAAATGAGATTTACCTACATCTGGCCCTATCTCCCTAAAAATATGTTATTAAATTCTGAGTTCAGAGAGCCTAAACTCAATTTCTGTATCTTGCCCCAATTGTAAGATGTTACAAAGTAACTCCCATGTTAGTCTACATGACAGATAGCCTTTCAATAGTGAAAAAAGAAATTCACAGAATTTCACTATCAGGACATGTCACACACACCAGTACGTGTCATACCTTTCACACACACTGCACCCTGCCGATTGGGGTACCCTGGGCCTACCTGAGGGGTGTATTACATGTATGAAAAGGGAAGATTAGGGCGTGGCAAGTGGGTGCACTTGCCAGATTGATATGGCAGTTGAAAACTGCATGCACAGACACTGCAGTGGCAGGTCTGAGTAACTTTTGGAAGGCTACTAGTGTTAGTGGCACAATCAGTGCTGCAGGCCCACTAGTATCATTAGATTTACAAGCCCTGGGCACACAGTGCACTTTACTAGAGTCTTATCACTAAATCAGATATGCCAATCATGGATAATCACTCATGATAACAATTTACACAGGGAACACTTGTACTTTTACACTGATGAGCAGTGGCAAAGTGCCCAAAGCGCCTAAGTCAGTGAAATCCAGCACAGCATAAAAAATACAGGAGTTAGAAGCAAAAGGTTAGGTGAAACCTCGCCAAGAATTCCAACTCTTAAAAAGACCAACTGCCAGCTACAACTAGCCATTTGACCCAGGATCAAAGCAGAAGGCTCCAAATGGTCAGGGCAATAAAATGACAACTTTATAAAAGAGGCATTTTCAGAACTGTGATTTAAAATCAGACTTTACCATTACAGAGGCTTTTAAGTTACAATTCCATAGACACCAAACTCGGCAATCTTACCTTTTTTGAATTGAAAGTAATTACTTATTAAATGTAATAAGTTAGCCCAATGTTATACTATAGGTGAGGCAGGCATTGCAATAGTGAAAAACGAATTGAAGAGTTTTTCACTACCAGTACGTGTAAAAGTTTAAAGTTGATGCCCAACTTTTTAAATACAATGCACACTGCCCTATAGGCTGTTAAGGTACTACCTTTTGAGTGACTTATATTTACTAAAAAGGAAGGTTTAGACCTGGCAAAAGGTTTTTTTTTTGCCAATTCGAAATGGCAGTTTAAAACTGCACGCACAGGCTGAAATGGCAGGCCTGAAATATGTTAGAAGCATTTAATTTACGTGCCTTGGGTACTTGTAGTACCGCTTTACTAGGGACTTAAACATAAATAAACTGTACCAATTAGGTGTAAGCCAATTGTACCATTTTTAAAGTGGAGAGCACACACACTTTAGCTCTGGCTATCGGTGATAACGTGCACTGCGTCCTAAGGCCAACAAAAACTAGATCAGCAAAAATGGAGGAGTAAGGGGAAAGATTTTGGGAAAGACCACCCTAAGCCTGTCAAATATAGCACTGAAGAGTGGTTTTCAGAGTGGAGTGTTTGTATTCATGCTTTATGTCTGCTGGGGCTTGGTTTGGTGTTGAGTATCAGTATGCTATATTGTATATTTTAATATGGCTTAGTACTTGTGTAACATGGTATGATATACTTTGTGTCTGTGTATTACATGAGATGTGGTGTTGCTTGGTAGTTTATGCTTTGTTCTGGTATGTGTGGAAGAACATCTGTGATGTGGTATAGTGTATATGAAAATACATGATTTTGTTTAGGTTTGTGGATAGGTGGCAAAGATTAGCTTTGTGTTAGGTTGTGTTTTGAGGGAAGGTGTCATTTGAAATATTTTCTAGAGTTGTATTGTCATTTATGTTACGGGAATAAAGTAACAAGCCACAGGTACTGTATGGAATAGTATATTGTAATGTGTTATGTTGAATATGAAAGGGGGCATTGCACGTAAGTCTCCCTGTTTTCCGTTTTAATGATTTATACAGATAAATACAGACAGAATTTTTTTTTTCTTGTCTGTATTAATTTTTTAATGTTTATAAAAACGGAAATTGGGTTGCTTTTTGAGTAATTCGAAATACTGTTTGTCATGACTGCCAGGCCAATAGCTGTGTGGATTGATAGGTAAGGGGGCTAAAAAAGAAAGGACTTTGAGTAAAGAGGCTTTAACAGCAGTAGATATGCACATGGTTCATACTGAAATTTGCATATTTTCTTAGAAGTGCATTGATTTATCTTCTGTGGGTATTTACACCATTGACACATAGTAGGCCTTCAAGTATGAGTGCATATTTACCGGTTAAATAAATGTGGAAATATACTAATTTCAGCTTAATTTTTCCACAAAAGCCAAAATAAATATGGATAAATACAGATAAAATTAGAAAAAAATAAATATGGATAAATACAGACGGAAATGTCAAAAAAATAAATACCATAAAACCGGGAGCCCTAATTATAAGATGTTGTATAGTGTATTTTTCAGGCATTGTGTGTGATGGTGTCATGACTATGATTGGAAATGGTGCAGTGCGGTGTGGTGTGGGTTGTTGTATATCAATGTGCTGTACTATTGGATAGTATGACAACTATTCTGCAGTGTGTGCTTTGGTAGAGTCATGTGATTCTCTGCGATGTGGTTCTCAGTGATGTGCTATGGTTTGTATTGTTGTATCTCCAGGATCAGTGTTTCACCTGGTGTGTGGTTTTCTGTCCTTACATGTTGATAGTAGTATTCCAAAAGTCCAAACACACTGTATGTGTCTATTTCCGTGCTTCTGTCTCTCTCTCCTCTTGTCTGGTGTGGCCAAGAGGCTTCATATTTGTACAAACCTGTATATGCTTTTTTGGTATTTTGAAGACCATGCCTCCTTTATCTAGGGTTTCAGGGCTAGTGTCTTCTTGGCTCCAAAGCATTTCACAAATGTAAAGCTCAAACAAACACTTAGTTGTAAAGCATTGGACATTTTTCAAATTAAAATAATTATTCTAAGCCTAACTCTTCATCAAACACTAACCAAGTCGGCCAATCTTAAATGTCATCACTTTTTGAGGATTTACATTTTCTTTGCTTTGTAATATATCAATTTCAGTAGAATTGTTCTGCCTTCACTTGAAACTAGGACATTCAAATTGTATTTAGCTATATGTCCCTGTAATAAACATTTCCTTATGTTGTGTCTTCCCTCACCTGTTCTTCCCACCTACTTCTCTTGTATGCATTAATTGAATTTTTTAAGGTGCAACGGTAGCCATGCTTATTTATTAATTTGCATTTCACGTTTTTTATGTTAAAATCCTGTGTTTTTCTTTACAACAACCCCATCACTGCTTAAATAGTGCTGGTGTTTGCCAGGGCTCAGCAGGGGTACATTTTAGTTAACACTGTCACATTTTCCTGACATTCCAACACATGGTGGTGCTGTCTATCTAATTTGTTACAGAGCACTTCAAAATCTTTAGGAATCTAATATACATTAAAAATAGCAGTAACAAAATGTCCAGGCTGTTCTTACAGCTTTGGGTGATGTGGAATAAATGAAATGCCTCTTTAACTGCCTACAGTACCTAGAACCACAACTCCCGCTATGGATAGCTCGCAGATGTGCTACAAAAGGAGGATGCTGGCCTGTGGCCCGGACGTGCCCGGGTCAAGGGCGGGCCTGTCCACGCTCCTCGGAGCACCGAGGAGGCTGGGCTGGGCCACCCCTCTGATATTGGGACAACAGAACGGGAAAGTGATCTTCTCACTCTTCAGGTACAGTCGAGTTTAATATTCTACTGAGTAGCCTATTGACTATATGTGCTTAGTTTGGCGTCTACTTGCTTGATATCTGAACTCACAATGAGTAAGCGTAAGGGAGTAGCGGGAACTCTGGATGCCTTTATTAACAGGGCTGACTCAATGCTCAGCCACGAGATTCACCTAACGGAACGGCGACTCTCATAGGACCCAATCTCTACCCAGAGACGCTCCTCATTAGGCATATCTACGTCGGATGATGTCACGCAACCGTCCTTGTCTGTCCCTGTGCCTGATCTGTATCACCTCCCCTATCTACCACCACTGGATGGAACTCTTACAGACATTCAAAATGGGCCCAGCATAGCTACGAGGGCTCAGGTTCCTGAACCTCATAGTGAGGATACCACTAGTGAACCACCGGTTAAGAGAAGGAGGGGAGTGGGCACACAAAAAACAAAACAACAGCATCAAAAAGGGTCTTGATTTGCTAAATCTAAGGGCAATGGAGAGCCAGAACAAGGGATAAGTCAGCCCATACTTAGCCATAAGCAGGCCAATCTTCCATCTTTGTCTGGCAAAGAGGAATTCTGGAACAGGATTGAGAACATGGTCACAGTCTTATTAGCCCCTATCCAACTCATTCTCTCAAAAATTGAAGTGAGTTTATCTAAGCTAGAGCGCGTGGGCATATTGGTTAGGCCACATATACCATGCTAGTCGGAGATGGAGAGAGGCTCATCAGACTCACTAAAGTCTGATGATTATCCATCTCACCCACTTTAATCCGAACTCGATCACACTAAAGATATGAACACTCTTCCTCCTGCTCCTTACCGACAGGCCCAACCATCTATTCTGCAAAGTACTGTTAATCGCCCAAACTGGAGTGAATTGAGACGTTCATGTCTTAACTCTTTCAGTATCACCGTGCTCAGGCCCCCTAGTAATTGGTACGTAGCTAATTTAGAGGGGGGAAATGTTGGTATTGCTCAGGAGAGGTCCAATACCATGGGGGAGGTCCATGATTGGTCTCAAATTCTGCATCTACCACCCACAGGGGCTCCACTTGTGCTGGTCCTTGGAAACTTTCTCTCCCTGAGGGTGAATCAAATCGAAAATACTATTCAGTTAATTTATAAACCTCTCCACAGGCTAACTTCTCATACCTCAGCTTTGATGGGAAAGGGGTCATGGCTAGCCAATATTATCATCATGGCAAGAAAGGTAAGGTGGGTGGGGATGTCCCAAAAAATACTGGAGGTGGACTGTGTGGTAATTAACTTTAATAACCAATCAATATTGAGATCTCTTTATTCACTAATTACACGGAGTCCCTCCTAACGGTACCCAGATTCTCCCCCTGCCACTTGGCTATTTCTATTCCCCTCCCTCCAGGATGGTCCAAATTGTCCGCAACCCACCGTTGCTGCATAGGGAGGTTTACACAAAGTCGATCCCAGCGGGAAATTCAGGTTTACTGCTTACAAACAGATTTGCACCTCTTTCTGGTATGGACTGTTGTGATTGACTGCCTCCCCCACCACCAATAGGTCAACTTACACCAGTAATTATACTGTCCGAACTTAGTGAAGCCCCTAGGACTTCTAATCCGGTGATGGGGCAGGCCAACTAATTTCTTCTGAGAACCTGGAATGTGGCCGGTATAGCAAAGAAAATGGGCAATGACATATGGGTAAAAATCTGAGAGGAATGTGACTTAATCTCTTTCCAGGAAACCTGGGCCACGGACCCCACTTTTGTAAATGGCTATCGTTCCTTCCAATCGAGGGCAGTTCAAACGCCATCAGGGAGGTCAAAGGGGAGGTTTGTTAACTCTGATCCCGGATACATCGGATTTGAAAGTAAAAACGTTTATAAAAAATAATTCTCTCTTCCATATTCTTATCGTTGAGCTGCAAAATGAAGGGTCTTGGCTTTTGATCAATTTTTACAATAATACCTTAGGGCCCAATATTCATTCAGCGGTAGACGAGGTAGAAAAGGAATTGGATGCCATTTTTAAAACTCACAGGCTTAAAGAACCTATATATATCATCTGACTGGGGGCTTCATTATCCACCCCTGTAAGCACAGCTTAGGGAATGTGGCATGACCGATCTCATGGAAAACCCATTACACCATTTCACTCATAGTGTCTATGGCAATAGTCTGAACCGATCACTCTCGATTAGGGACTAGGTGATCGTGAATAACTATCCTTCTACCACTGAATCCCTACGCAAAACACAAAAGAACTATAAAAAACTATAGACTTCTTTTTGTTTTCAGCTCACCTAAACGAGAGCTGTATCCATGTGGATGCCCTATTCACATCTTTTAGCGATCATGCCATTTTAACGTGTGAAATCCGCTTTGCCCCTAGAGAATTGCCTAGACAGCAGGAAATAGCTCCGCCCATAATTGTTAGAAGGAATGGATATCAAATTGAAGTGGGCACAGACTGATATACAGAGGCACTTAGAGCAGAGAAACAGGGATGTAGAAAGATCGAAAAGATATAGAGGAGAACCCGAAATGAGGAAAGTAAGAAAGCACACCAGGATGCCCGATCCAACTATTATAAGAACATCAGGCTGGCAAGGAAGAATAGTCTCAACCAGCAACTTGAAGAGGCAGCAAATTATTCTAAGGAACTGTATAAAATATTACAGGCCTTTGTAAAGCCGGTAGCCTACGAAAGCCCGGGTGAGTTTTCTCAGTCCCTTTGTGATGATATTTCCTTGTTTTTTGAGAATAAAATAAATATGATCTACGATAAGATCATGAAAGCTTCCAGTCAAAGGAACAACATCCCGGTCCCTTCCAAATTTTCCACACTCGGAGACTACTCACTCACTATCTTTCTGCCAATTAATGACTCTGATTTCCCCTCCCTTATCAGTCACATAAAATCAGGGTCCCCTGATGATTTTCTGCCCGCCAAAATGATCGCTTCCCTGAGTACTCTGATTGGACCAGAGATCCAGTCAGTATTATATTTTTCTCTCAATGAAGGGCGGGTGCCTATGGAGTGGAAGAAAGTGGTGGTGAACCCTATTCGAAAGAACTCAGCACATCCGTGGACAGACCTGTCTAACCTCCGACCCATCTCCCTCTTGCCATACCTTAGCAAGATGACGAGAAACATGTGAATACCCATCTGTCTAAATACATCGAGGCAGTGGGGGGGGTCTAGACTATTCTCAATCAGGGTTTAGACCCAATCACAGCACCGAATCTGCCCTCCTCTCCGTGACCGATACCATCAGGATGGCACTGGATGGGGGGGCTCGATGATTCTGGTGTTGTTAGATTTGTCCGCTGCCTTTGACACGGTATCACATGAGATTCTTCTCGGACGTCTGAGGGAGGTGGGTATAGGAGGCACGGCTCTGTCCTGGTTGGAGAGTTTTCTCTCCGACCGCTCACAAGGAGTCAGATTGGGCTCCGTTCATTCCATCTCAAGGGAGCTCACCAAGCGAGTGCTACAAGGTTCATGTCTAATCCCTACACTTTTTAATGTGTATCTGGCCCCCTTGGCTGACATTGTGAGAGAATATGGGTTCACCCCGGTGTCGTACACTGACAACACCCAGCTCTTGTTCCCCTTTCAGTCTCTCACACCCGCAATAAAAAAATCTTTTGCGGATGGTATGAGAGCAGTATCGGACTGGATGGCCACAAATTGCCTCCAGTGCAACGTAGGCAAAACAGAGGTGATGTTATTCGGGGAAGCCCTCCTTTTGTGGTCTCCAGAATGGTGGCCCCTGGATCTTGGGCCAGTACCAAGTCCAAAACAGACTGTGAAGAATCTTGGTGTGCAACTAGCTCAGGCACTATTGCTCAAAGAGCATGCCAGTCAAGTCGCTGGATCTTGCTTTCATACCATTGGACTCATGCGGCGTGTCTTTCCATTTCTACCTGACTGCCACAGGAAAACTCTTGTCCAGACCCTTGTAGTCAGTAGACTGGACTAATGTAACGGCCTGCTCATCTCGGCCAATGAGGAACAACTTAATAGACTACAAGTGGTCCAGAATACTGCGGCGAGACTGGTTCTCAACGCTTTGCCCAGGACTCCCTCACGTCCCCTTCTGGACAAACTCCACTGGCTGCCTGTTCGGCAGCGTGTTAAACTTAAAATCTGCTGCACCATACACAAATGTCTTTTTGGCTCAGGCCCTAAATATCTAATTGACAAGTTCATTCCCTACAGCCCTGGACGCCTCCTGCGCTCCAGTAATCCCTAGAATTAGGAGGATTAGGCAGGGAGGCCGAGCTCTCTCCTACAAAGGTCCCATCCTCTGGAACTCACTTCCACTAACCATAAAACGAAATTCCAACTTCCAATCTTTTAGGAAGCTTCTTAAAACTTACCTATATTTGACCTCCTAACTGCTAGATACCTCTCAGCTTACAACCCAGTTGAACATCTGTAGCAAAGCGCAAGCGCGGAGATACCCCTTCGGGGGTCGAGTCCTGCGCTATATAAGAATATAAATAAATAAATAGTGCTAAAATTCTTTCTGAAACAATTGGCAATTCTCTAACTAGTATAGAAATATGTCTGATTTCAAATAGCTCCCATAGTGCAACATTATTAGACTTTACTAACCTACTGGACAATATAAAAAATGCTTTAACTCTGTACAAGCCTGATAGACCAAAAAAGCCAATGGGTGGTTCCATTCTCCTTGCACAAAACCCAGAAAGGCCTTAGTAACAGCACTAAAGATACAACCTAGGGATGTAACATTAATTGCCTCGTTACGTAGGGACTACAAATCAGCAGGAAAATCTAGGGAGAGGGCAAGGAGGGAGGAAATATGGGCCAGCCTAGAGGATATCTAGGGAAGGGGCACCATCTCGCCCCAAACGAATTGCACAGCTCCGTTATGCAATGTTGGCATTCATTATTCCGTAACCCGTTGGCTGCTGCCTTCGGCCAACGGTCGTCGCGAGCACTACCTTGGTAGTGCTCGCACGTCCGTTGGCCAACGCTGCCCCACCCGTTTTTCGAATGTTCAGCACTGAAGCTGAACATTCGACGCAGTTAACGGGTTAAAAATCAACATTGTATTCCATGTATTTATCATCTTTCTTTCCTTCTTAACATCTTTTTCATTTTTCGTCCACACGTGGAACTGTGGGGCATATTACCAAGCAATAGCAATAATTATCGCTGACATGCAAAGTGGGCCCCAAGATGATCGCTATCTCCTTAAAGCTGTCGCTAACTGGTGTTAGCGACAGCTAGGTAATCGGGCGATAAAATTATTGCCGCTTTAGCGGGAAAAATTCCCTCTAAAGCGGCGATAAGGCCCTTGGTAATATGCCCCTGTATTTGCCATTTTACAAATTTCTAATGTTCAAGATGTGTCACTCTGGACCTCTTTACATGAACACGACTGAAACAAAGTTTGTCCAAAAGGCAGTGTTTATTCAATAAAAACCTATTGCATTACGGGCTGAAAAAAGCCCTTCATCAGGGGTCACTGTAAACAGCAATAAAATGGTCATCAGTTTATGTTTCAAAATTATTGTTTTAAAGATTTCATTCTTGCAAGTTAATGTGCAAATTAATCCACGATGCCACTTTCCATAGCATTTTGCTCATAAAAGAGGTTAAAAAGCAAAGAAAGATGATGAATACTTGGAATACAATGTTGAATATTAAGGAATAATGAATGCCAACATGGCGTAACGGAGCTGTGCGATTGGTTTGGGGCGAGATGGTGCCCCTTCCCTAGATGTTGTTGTACTTTGGGTGTCATATGGGCTGGCACGGCACCAATCTGCACGCAAGTCAAGGAGAACATGTGACAAGTTTGATTACTAGAAAAACATGGTGTGCATCTGTTAGAAGGTGGTTCTGACACTAAGGGCTGCCCGGATTTCTCTCTTTTTGAGCACCTAATTGTTGAGCTTTTACTGTGGGGGAGCCTCATAATCTGGGACTCATCCACAGTGAACTCACAATGAAGGAGACTGCATGGAGATTTTACTAGTGTCCGCCTGGCTTGACTAGGCCGCTGCACAGCAGCTGGAGTATGGGACACCATGCTGGTTACATGCAGACACAAGTGTACATGTGTGTGCACACGTGTAGGGGCTGCGCAGGGGAAATTCCTAGCGTGCGCAGTCCAGGAGCAGCTACAGAGTGAATGGTGTGGCAGGACTTATGCAGAATTTGGTGGTGACATGGAATAGGCTTTATACCCTGGGAAGGAACATGCCAGGGAAAATCAGTGTGTTTTACTGTGTTTTCACTTCATTATTCCCCTATGGGGATGTGGGGCCCATGGCTAAAATGACTTCCACAAAGCCTACAGATTCCAGACACGCACTACAGTCCAGTGTAGCGGATGTGAAAATGAGTATTCTGCAGAGTCCAAAGTCATATTTGTACTGCTTTTGGGTCGTCCGGAAATGTTGTATTTCTCTGAGTCCTTGGCTGGGGTCTGTCTGGCCCTGGCAGGTTAGATTAATGTCACTAAATCAAAGGAGAGAGGGAGGACTAGGTAAGCTAGTCTGAATCCCCGCTTTTATATATCAAAAATCAAGAAAGACTAGCTGGGTTTATGCAGGTAAGACTCAATGGAGTACGTATGTCAAGGAAAACCAGTAGGTTTTATTAGAAAGCCCTCACCCACCAACCTAGTTGGTGGCATGCTTCATCATCGGGCCCACCACAGTGGCACCTAACGTGCCCCGGGTGTGCTTCGACGCCAGATTACTGCGGAGCTGGTATAATTACTGAGTGTGCAATGTGGTGAGTATGAAGGTGAAGATTAAAAAGCCATACAAAAGTCCCAGCACCCGAGGGTAAAAACTATTTTAATGAAACTGGGTATCTGTTGGCACGTTAAAAAGGCAAACGGACACGGTGGAGTATGGATTATGACCTCCAGTGTCCTGTGTGGTCTACATGTTTCAGCCTGGCCTTTTTATAAAATTATCCGACCTGTAAGGGAAGACCTCAACACCTTACCCCCATAGTTGCTGTGGCGCTAATATGCATTAATACTCGTGGGGGAGAGCAGAAGGTAAATCCAACGTTGTTGCACCATCCGATGTGGCAAAAATATAAGCAGACTTACTGACCACTTCCTGTCCCACAACCACACTCCAAATGACTTCACTTGGACTGTGATTGAACAATTCCCCATAACAGAAAACAATGAAAGATTTCTCCTCCAAAAAGAACAACGTTGGATTTACCGCTTATCCACTCACACTGAGGGGCTAAACGACTCCATACCATGGAATTCGCTTAACACTTAATGCATGTTGCTTCCTTCCTACTGTGCATAGACCAATCATGCTCACATTGATCGATCTCTATCTAAAATCTTAAAGTCCCATATTGTAATTTTTCCCATTTGGTGTCCATATTTATCATATTTATCATTTTTTTGACACCTTCTGCTCTCCCCCACGAGTATTAATGCATATTAGCGCCACCACGAGCGCTAGTACATTCTTCCACGCATGCGCGGTGGCTTCACACAGCCATTACCTTCCCGCGCATGCGCAGTGTAGCTCAAACCATAGGCGCACGCGCCGAATAGGATATTCTATTCACGGCACGCATGCGCAGAGCGCACATGACATGGCGCTTTCAGCGCAGCACCCCTCCCTCTGTTTCTACCTCAACACAGGTGCGGACAATTACCGAAGCTTTAAATAAACATGCTCGGCTAGCCCTCCCTTCACAACCGGGCGCCGCAGAAGGATTACAGGTCCAAGGAGGAACCAGATCGACAGTTTCGTGAGTAATTGAGGCTGCGCACTACAGCAACTATGGGGGTAAGGTGTTGAGGTCTTCCCTTACAGGTCGGATAATTTTATAAAACCAATACTACCTTCTTTTAGGGTCTTTTTCTCTGCCAGGCGACCCAAGGAGGCTTTGAACAGATAAACACTGTGTGAGGACAATAATTGATTTTCTTTCACTTACCTGAACCTCACATTGACATTGTCGTTTTCTAGCTCACCACTACAACCGGCTTCTAGATAACCATCACATGAGTCTTGCCACTGCCAAGACCACACTTTAGCCATGTATAGTTCGCTCACTCACCTTATAAGACGGTGGAATGACGACTGTTTTTGCAATAATATGCTAATATGACTCTACCCTGTACGTCTGTATGTCTCCCCCTTTATGTTATATGTAGCAAAGCGAGAGGGAATCCCCTTCTCACCCATATAGCACCTTAGCGCGTGCTACACATAAAATCCTAAAAACACTCACTGTAAATTAATTTTATAAACCCACACATACTCAC